>NC_089984.1:0-615865 GCF_036417845.1 Apteryx mantelli
GATCCCGGCCTCCCCGAACCCAGCAGGAGTTCTGTCAATGGTGTCAGCAAAGGCAGGAATTCACCTCAAATAGACCATGGTTTTCTGGAAGGTCTGATGCAGTTCAGCAAAGATTTGGGACATGCAATGCCACAGAGCCTGTCTTGTTCTTGCTTGATGCCAGGAATGCCAGGCTGCGTGCTCCGTGGGTGCAGGCTATCAGCTGTGTCTTTGATCTGTTGTTATGTTTGTGTATGATACATGAAGAAAAGGGGTGAAAAAGTGATTTGATATGCATGCCCTGGCTTTGGAAAAAAAAATGCATTTTGGATTTTTAAGTAAACCAAAACATCTGAAATAAATGTAAGGTTCCAAAATTCACTTTGCATGATTAATGCTTTTGAATAATTTGCAGTTAACTTTCCAATAAATGAGAATCTTTAGTTTCCTGTTAGATAGCTGCTGCTCGATAAAAGATTTTGAAATTGGATGTTACAGGTCATGGAATTGTATTTATATACCCATTTCATGCTTCAGAAAATCAGCTTCTTAAAATGTAATACTTGATTACAGAAAAATGCTGCCTCTCAAAATAAATAAATAAAATGGCTGCTGTTCCTTTTCCTATCAGAGGGAGGATGTGACAGCCTAGGTGAGCTATGAGAAGTAGCATCAAAATGCCAGATGCTCTAATGAAGCTGTTGCGCTTACCCTTTTTAAAAACAACTGGCAAGTTCTGTTTTATCAGAAAATGAGTTCCCCGTCATCTAATAAAGCAGACACCCAGGACTGGCTGTGAACCAACTAGGGGATTTGGAAGTGTGTGTTTGCTGGAGAGGGTAATGTTAATGGGTGCTTTGAATTTGCTCTCGCTCCCACTCGTGCAATAAAGTTTTACGGTGGCTTCCTGAGCTGAGCCGCCCTGGATGTCATTAGGGATACGTGGGCGTGCAGTGCTGGTGAAACGGCTGCACGGGATGATGAGAAACTCTGGCTGAAGAAAATGGCATGGGCTCGTACCTTTGTTCGGTGGGTGCTGGAGCAACCTGCTTTGCTGGATGCTCCTGGAAAATTCCCCGAGGAGCCTCTGGCAGCAAACCTGGAGCAGAGGGATGTCTGGAGGAGCAAGCTCCTCGCCCGGCAAGCATTGCCTGATCGTGATGTTATTGCTCTGAAGGAAATGTTGATGTGCACATACAGATATTTCATGCTACAGGAGCTGTAGCTGGTTGGTTTGTCGGGACCATACGTGTTCCTGCCGTGATCCTTACCTTCTCTGTGTGGTTTGTGGGACGAGCTCTGCCACTCTCCACAAAGAGGATTTGAGGTCCTTCAGAGGGACTAGCCAAAGCAACAAGAACATTCTCCTGAGATTTTTTCTTTTTTTTTAAATGTATTCTGTCTTGCACATGAAGGAATTACAGCCTAGAAAATACTGTTTAATATTATGTTTTGCCAATTCAGCTGTGATTGTGATCCTCAGCTAGTGAAAAAGGTTTCTAAGGGTTTGTTTCTTGTTTGTTTTAACCAAAACTCTCTGAACAACAGTGATCTTCTAGTATGGTAGTCACCTTTTTCTAGGGCCAGAGGTACATAGCTTATTGTAGATCAGTGTGGTATGTGCCACTCTTCCATTTTCTCAGACTCTAAATGTCCATTTTCCCAATTTTGTATGACTTCCTGCTGCTGAAATTGCCTTTTAAGCAAAAATGTCACTCTAAATGGCTATTTCCACATCAAAAGATATTTGCGTAAAAGTATGCCTCTTTTCAAAAATGGTGGTCTTTCCCTTAGAAATTATGTGTACCTTGGTAAAGATGTTTACGGAAATGTTCACATTTAGAGGTTGTAAAGGGAGACAAAAATGAAATACAAAATCCACCTAAAATCTATCAGCACAAATATTTCACAGCGTTCTTGTCAGCATGGGGGTAAGGAGCAACAACGTGTGAAGAGAGTGGCTCGTTTGCTTTTAAGGAGAGGCTGGACCTGGAAAGACTCTGCTGCCATCACACAGAATTGCTAATGCAATCAGTGCCTGTCTCGCCTTTCAGCCCGATTCTGGAAATGTAATATATTCTAAAAGTAAGATTTCATCTTTTTTTTTCTCTGACAGCAGTTTGAAAGACACCTTCAAAGGAATCCCAGCACCATTTAGCATTTGGAAATCAAGTTTTCCTGGATTGCATGTTCCAGCATTCTGCTACGCTCAAGGTTTTGGTTTGCAGGAAGGTACCAATGTTGCTATCAATTCAACTTTTTATACAAAGACAATCCTGTACCTTGTAAGGCTTCTGCATTATTAGTATACTTCTGTTGCCGCGCTCTCGCCCGGACCCATGGTGCCACCAGGGGAGCACTGCAGCCTCCTCTACTGCAGGGCCACAAGCACAGACCTCAATGTGAGAGATGCTAAAATGGCGTTTATTGTGAGCTGCGTACAAGCTTACATACAGTTGCCTTTCGTTTCCACCCCTAGGCTGCACGTCACACCATGTGATCTTCCGCTGCGCCTACTCTACCGCTTCTCATGCAAATATCTTGTCTACGCAGTTTCCCAAGATCCACCACATACTTCTGAAGTTGGCAAGAAATAATGAAGGTGGCTTTGTAGCAAAGTAGCTAGAAATAATGGAGCTTACCACCCAAAGCACTTGTGAGGTCTTGCATAGAGGTAAAATGCCTTAATTTACAGGTATTTCATTCACAATATCCAGAAGTCTGAGCTTACGGTGTGTTGGTTCTCAAAGTACAACATTTGCAGAGTGACGGGAGGCAAAAATGACCGATGTGTATAAGTAGGCAATTATTATATGTAAAGTTCTAATAGCAATGTGAGAACTCAGTGTTAGAATTGAAAGGGGTGTGTGACTTCAGACTGCACATGCTACCAGCTCAGCTTTTGATTTGCAGAATTTGCATGATGGTTGGATTTCAGTGCTGGAAGTTTATTTCTGAATGTTCATTTCTCTTCTGAAAATATTAAAGGCTCCAAAGAAAAATGATGCCCCACAGTGTCAGAGCAGGAAGAAGAGTTCTGTTCCTAACCTGGATTATACCTATAATCATATTACTCAATCTCTATCTCATTATGCAACTCCATCACCATCTCATCTTTCCTGCAAAAGATGATCGACCACCCTCTTTTAATTTATTCCCATCTCTTATACTGCTGAATCAGAAATCAGTTTCATATTCTAAATGTCCTCAGTATATCACTTCATGATTTTTTTTTGTTTGTTTTGTTTGTTTTTTTAATAAGTGCTATAATATCTGATGCTTTGCAAGACTCTCTCCTGTAATTTCAGGATCTTGTGAACTTTTGAGAATTCCTCTCTGTTTACATGGCAGGAATGGTCTGGCTCATTTTTCTCCCTGAACCTTTTTCCCAGTGTCTACTTGTATATTATAGTTTTAATCTAAACTTGACTAGGCGAGCAATTTAAATGATGTTAGGAAAACCCTTCCAAATCATAATGGATGTTTCTATGCATAAGGCTGAAGATCTCATGTGCTGTGCAAATTCTTTCAGTGAGAGAAAGCAGCTAGAAAATGGAAGGAGGTTAGGGATTAAACATATCATTTCAACCTTAAAGTCAAGGCTTGGAAGGCAAAGACAGTTGCTGTAGGCATTATTTACAGACACCATGTACAGTGCCAGCTATACTGAGAAGAGACCAAAACCCCACGTCTGTTTTGCAGTGTTTATAGTCAGTGTAATTATATGCTAAAATAACAAAGGCGGCAAGTAGCATTAGAAACTGTATACTGTTTTGCAAAATAGGATAAACAGCTGAAATGATCCTCCAAAAATAGACATAATGTAATTACAGACCTTAGCACATGTGTCCAATAACAAACATTAGTCTTAGTTCTAAATTACAGATCAATATTTTGCATCTCCTGATGTATCCTGCAAGGAGATTACCTTGTCAGCCAGGAGCTGCAGCAATGCCACGCTGCTGCTGCAAGACCCTGCACTTCCCTTCTTTGAACTTCTGAGGTTCCTCTCCGCCCACCTCTCCAGCCTGTCCAGGTCCTTCTGAATGGCAGCACAGCCTTCTGGTTTATCGGCCACTCCTCCCAGTTTTGGATCGTCAGCAAACTTGCTGAGGGTGCACTCTGTCCCTTCATCCAGGTCATTGATGAAGAAGTTGAACAAGACTGGACCCAGTACTGACCCCTGGGGGACACCGCTAGCTACAGGCCTCCGACTAGACTCTGCACCACTGATCACAACCCTCTGAGCTCTGCCATTCAGCCAGTTCTCAATCCACCTCACTGTCTGTTCGTCTAACCCACACTTCCTGAGCTTGCCTATGAGGATGTTATGGGAGGCAGTGTCAAAAGTCTTGCTGAAGTCAAGGTAGACAACATCCACTGCTCTCCCCTCATCTACCCAGCCAGTCATTCCACCAGAGAAGGCTATCAGATTGGTTAGGCATGATTTCCCCTTGGTGAAGCCATGCTGACTACTCCTGATCACCTTCTTATCCTTCATATACTTGGAAAGGGATGCTGAAATCTGTTCCAGGGGATGACATCTGCAACATCTCTGCACTGTAATGGTAGCTCTGTTTCTCACAAAATATGGGGATAAACATAATACAGTAGCCTGTAGCAGTATGGGGGCGGGATGGGACTAGAGTCCTTTTACATCTAACTATTTACATCTCGTTTAGGTTTTCAAAGATAGTCTGTTCTGCAAAAAGTGCAGACATCAGAGTTGTGGGTGGGTTTTGAGGAAAAAGCAGGCGGTACTTCCACTTTAAAAAATAGGGGGAAAAGAAAAATAAGACTGCCAGTTAGAGAAGCAGAGGAGTTAATTTTCTAACACAGATGTGAGCTGAGGTGAAGTTGTTCAAGCCTTGAAATGGAAGCTATTTAATTTAGAGATGACAATAGGAGAGCTTAGAGGGTTGAAATATAGAAAGATAATGGACAACACAAAACACACTGGCTCTGTTCTGCCTTCTGGCCTCACACATCTGAGGGTTATTGGGTGTTACAGTGCAGAGATTTGAAACTACTCAACCCTTTTATTCCAGCAACTGAACATTGCCTTTAATACCCGTTTCTGTATAATGGAGGCATGATGATCCTTTTTCCTTTTTTTTTTTTTTTTTTTAATTTTTTCTGTTGCAATATCATTGTACATGAGATCATAAATCCTTCTGGTCACTCTGTTTGAATTTTTAACGTCTGCACGTTTGTTCTGGTAAGTGTAATAAATATCTTGAACAAAAGGTAACAGTGAAAGTTAGCAAAAAACCATGTAGATGAAATTCCTGTCCACACAGACAACAATAAAATGTCTTACACAGGCACCACTGAAATCCTTTGCCTGTTGCACTGGAAGCCTGTTGCATCAGAAGACAAGGGCATTGTACAGAGTTAGGTATAATGGGGCCCTGAGCTGCTACTATAAAACAAACCCATAATAACCATGTTTAAGTTCTGTGCAAGTCCTCTCCTCCGGAATGATTTTCCCCTTAGATGCGTTTGCAGAAGCAGCACAAACAAGAGCTATATTGATCAAGAGTTTTTTTTAAAAAAAAGGAAAACCCAAAGCTGCAGTGCTAAAATTGTTTCTCCTAGCTTGAGACTCTGAGAAGAATTCAATATGCTATGTTTCAATATGCTATATTCAATATAATTCAATATGCTATATTCAATCCTGCCTTCCCTCCTCAGCATTTTAAATAACGCAGCCAGCAGCAGCACTTTGGAGGCAATGGGCAGCGGCAGGTGTAGCTTGGCTGAAGACAGCCATAGTGTAGCTATTGGTAGCTTAAACCAATGGTTCCCATTAACTCTTCGCTAAGTGCGTACCATTGCTTCCTCTCCTGTCAGGGACATTTCTGCAGTGAAAGCCCAGTCATTATATGACCAGAGCTTTTATATGCACCTGACAGTTCAGCGCTTCACCAGAGCGTCAGGTTCACTTTATGAGCAGTAATTTCTTGCCTAGTTCCCTGCTCACTTAGATTTGAGGAACGTGCAAGAACAAGTGGTCTGGAGCATGCTGCTGCTGCCTCTTCCGGGCTGTCTTCTTCCCTCCGGGCTCTTCAGGCCAGGTAGGGAACAGCCCATGGACTGGATGCACAGTTGCTACCTGCTCCGACTGGCCAGCTTTCCTCCATGCACACATCTCTGTGCGGCTGTTTAAATACACATGAGCAGAATAAAAATGCTGTAGAACCACAATTCATCCCCAAAAGTTTTTTGTGTTGGCAGAAGCATATGTTCAATACTACAAGTGTGGGTGATTAATCCCGAGATGCCTGTTCTTGTAGTAATACAGACATGAGCTTTTTATGGCAGTATTGCCTGACCTTTGCTCAGATCTCTATAGACACCGAGCACAAGTATTAAATATTCTCTTAAACGCCACACTGAAATGAGTATATGACAGAAACTGAGATTCGATTTTGTTCAGTAACAGTAAAAAAAAGCCATACTGCACACTTGTCCTCACTGATGTGCTCGCTCTATGACAGGAGAGAGTATCTCTGCCTTCATTCTCTGTCACTGTTTCCCACTTAGAAATGCACAGCTGCAACCAGTATCTTTTTGTATTTTTGTTACAGCAGCAGTGTAGATAGGCACACAGTTGGTATTGTTAACCAAGATCAAATCAATAATTAAAAGAAAAAGTAGTTTTACATAATCAGAATTTTACATAAGTATTTTATGAGTCTAGAGATAAAGCTAGGAAATTTATCCTACTTGTTATGATGCCAACTTTAATGTTAATTAACAAAATCAGACAGCAATTAAACCGTGATCAAATTAGTCTTTATTCATTCATTATATATAACTTCTGTATGGAGAAACTGCCCGGAAATGTAAAAGTTGGGTTTTGTCTCCTGCAATTCCATGGAACAGAACTAACAGCAAAAAGCGACAGACTTAGCACAGGAATATTGATGCACACAGCAGAGGGAAATTACATTCTAGCACAAGCCCTTAAAAAGGGTACTGCAATTCTGTTTAACCAAAATTCATATTTAACAACAAATGATATGGTTTTCTACAAAACGTCTCATGCTGGCACATGCAAACTCCTGTTACTTAAGTACATCCTGTTTGGGCGCTTTTAAGTTTTTCCAATGCCTCAAAATTACTTGGTATTCTTCACTTTCAGTCTTGTTAGATATATATTTTTAAGACAACACGCATAACTGCAGCAGTTCCTGTTTCTTTGTCTTCACCTGCTATAAGATCCAGCATGTCACCAATTTTCACCTGGAAACAGAGAGAGAAGATGAACGATCATAAATATTTTCTGGGGAAAGCAAATTCCCACAGTTTTCGTGCAATTTTAATTTTGTTCCTTTCTTTCCATTTATTATTCTTATCTCACAGGAGAGGAGGAAGGAAGGCTCTACTAGTCCTGTTATGGATCCTCCAGCTATGATTTTCTAAGAAAGCCCAGGCACTAAGCAATAAAATGTCTCGTCATGACCCTCCCTGCCAAGGTCTTTACCCTTCCTCTCTAAGAACCAATACCTAGCTCTGGGAAAAAGGTGTAATGTAGTAATTTTTAGTTATGATAGATAGTACTGACTGACGTTTCCTACCAACCTCTTTTGTATCAGCACAGACATAAAACAGCAAAATTCAAAATTCTCCCTCCTTGCTTAAAAACAGTTTAAAGTATTTTAAAGAACAGAGTACCGGTCAACTATTTATGCTCCTTTCAAAGTTCACAAAAGACAGCACTATACCTCTCAGAAACTAGCCCCAGCTTGAAGTGATCAGGAATTAAAGCTCCTCTTCCTGCTGCCCTCTGACCGCAGGAACGGGATCACCCTCGCACAGAGGGTGTGTAGGACTGCGTTTGTCGCCCTTCTGGGAAGTTTGCTGAGAAGCAGCATGAGCAGCTGCGTCTCCTACCCTCTGACTCGTCTTCCAAATGCTTCCTTTCCTGCTCTATTACAGATCCAATAACCTTTCCTGAGCAAGCCCAGTTTCCCTTTCTATCACGAAACATTCTTTTTCTTTAATCGTGTGCCTGCTCCACCAGTATCTTTCGTAGATTTAACGATTTCTGCTCCGTCAACCGCAACTATAATTTCCTTCAGCAACTAATAAAGTTCTGTCCTTGCTGCCATCTGCCTTCTCTCCACTTTCACCCTTAGTTTTTACTCCCTAATACCGCATGTCTCCTCTCTTAGGGATAGCGTCTTACCTGGGGAACTACTGTCACTCACACACAGAGCTGGATGTGCTCTTAGCAATGCTAGTCACCTTTGAAGAACGATTTAGGGGCTAGCTCTTCTGACCCAAGTAAAAGGAGTGAGAAGAGGTCACGCCTTGGCTATTTTCTTGCACTGTATTAGAAGTATTAAAATTTCAAAAAGTCTTACAGTTCTACTTTTCTTCCATAGTTTTTCTCCATTCAGCCGGAGTTCATTATTGTAGAATGCATCTTCTACTTTACTGAAGGAAAACAAGGTTTTATTGCAGCAAAGGAGGTTTTCGAACTATGTTAAGTATAGGGATTTTTCTGTCCATAGGGGTAATGCTTTCAACAACATCTACCGGTTCTTTTAAAAATATTTTTTTCATAGTTTAAAAACTTGTGTTATACATGTGTTTATAGTTGTTACTTGGTTGTAATGTTTTCTAAGTTATTTAGTATTTTGAATATCAATACTGAATATCAAGAATAAATTTTATTCAAAAACTCCATTGCTGGGTCGCTAGCAGCACCCTGCTGTATTAAAAGTGATTGATAGAATAGAAAACATGCTTTTTGTGCTATTCTTCGTGCTGTCTTCTTGCATTTTGCTCTTTGTTCAGACAACTGAAGCAACATTCTTATTTCGGAGTTTCTTAAGATGCATAGTCAATTGGAAATCAAATATTATTTTCTCTTCTTTTTTAATTAAGGTGGTTTCAGGTACCAGACTTAACTTCCTTAACCTGCTACCTCAACCTCTCAAGTTCAAGTAACTTCACAACCCTTTTAAAAAATGTTTCTCTAGGGGGAAAAAAAAAATCACAAATTGTAAGGATATCTGACTGAATATATACAAAGCGGTGAGGTGTACAAAACAAATAATACAGATTTTTTTATTATTATTATTTCTGTGTGTTATAATAGGTTTAGGTGTTACTTTGTAGCATTAGTCGGTGAAGATGTTTCAGGCAGAAGTGCAGTACACTGACAGTGACCCTTTCTAGTTATTTGCTTATTCTAAAGATTGTGAGTATGATCGTAATGAGTATGGTGATGAGGTTTTCAACAATAAAAGGATACTTAAATAGAAAATAAGGATGTTAATAACAATACCAGGAAGTCCGGAAAAATTATTTGCATTGTTTTGGGTTTTTTTTGAGGAGATCTTCTACAATAATTAAAGTCAAGTCACTATCCCATTGAACTGAGCAGAAAGCAAACATTGGCTCTAATAAATGCATTTTAAGGCTCCGTTTTGGAGTAGTATATATGTAGTAGTTCTGTTGAATTGAATTTGAGTTGCAGTGTTTTTTTACAAATGGGGGGAATCTCATATATCGTAAGGATAAGTGTAATTCTGAAGTTGCCGAATCCAGCACTGAAGCTAGGAAGGAAAAGATCTAAGTTAGTTGGCTCCCAACGGACAACCCAGACTTCTTGGTTCTCCAGGTTCCCTTCTGCCGTCCAGCAGCAGAGCCAGACACCCTGGAAAACATCGTGTTCCCCGAGCAACGGGCAGCTCCTGGACAGGCTGAAAACAGGGGTGTGCCTATGGTCCGCTCTCCTTCCGGGCCTGAAAGGGCTGGTGGGATCCTCTTGAGAACGGGCATTTGCGCTCATTATTTCAGTGCCTTTATGTGTGGGGGGGTCCTTCTTCTAAAACATCGCGCAGGACAAAGTTTCCCGGCTGGAGGTGCCCCCGCCCGCCGGCACTGCTCCCGCCTGCCCACGGCTGCCCTTGGGCTCCCCCTCAGAACCTGGCTGCTGTGATGCAAAGACGTGGGAATTCAGAAGGCTGGAGGGAGTCAGTTACGGCTGGGGAGGCGGAAGGATCAGGCACTCGGTGCTTGGCCTGGCGCGTTTCACGTGACGTACGGCGGAGACCGGTAGACGAGGAGCAGAACCGCGGACACTCTACTGTCCAGTGAGTGTCCTATCTGCTAGATTAATTAGTCGTCGTCCTCTGCTAAAGATTAATAAACAGACAATAATTATGGTTGGCTGAGGGCGGACTATGCTTTAATTATCTAGTGTAATAATATTGTCATTTTGTTCTGCTAACGTTGTGTTACGGGAGGGCACGTGTAAGAGAAGGAGCGACTTTTTCATGTTATTCTTAAGTATGAAGTAAAATAACAGCAGTTCAATACACAGAGCTTGTGGAATTTAGCCAATATTATCTCCTTAGAATAGCAGCTTTTTTGGTGTTCTCATCATTTACTTAGCTTTACGAGGTTACCTTTACTTCAAAGAAATTGCTGTGTGTCTTTCACTGCGTGCTGAAAGTGAGGAGATTGAACTTTTTTCCCCGTACTCTAAGGAATATTTAATGTTACTAGCAAACACACGTATCTTATCTTTTGGCCAAAATGTAGGGAACAGTTCACCTCATCAGACACACAAAAAAATCAAGTAGAATACTTTTCACTGAGGCCTGTGAGTTTTATATAGGAAGCAATGTACCACCATGAAGGTATAAAAGGAATAAACATCTCATAATGCATAATGTCTAAAAGCATGTATTTTTAATAGCAGGTTCTTACAGTTGATAATGAAGAATTAGAGACATTTCTTCCAGCCTACATGAACATATTAATATTGAAGTTTTTCGTAGATAATCTGCATTCAAGAAACAGCAGCTACACACTTATCCATGTGTTAATGAACTGAACAATACCATCTTGTGCAAGCGTTTAAATTACTGAATAACAAACCCTTCTATAAAACTGGTAACAGTATTTTTTATTATATTACAGTATATTAGTTAAGATAATGATTCATTTTAATTTGTAATTATAATACGCTTCTGTTGTGAAAATGGAATTGTATTCTATATGTGGTATGTATGCACTTTTGTACTTTTACAAGTATATAAATATATGTATACTTATATATAATAGTCATATATAAGTAGGTATATATGTATATGAATAGTTGTAACTTGAAAATGATCAGTTGGACTTTCTTAAAGAATGATTGCGGGGGCAGAGAACTGCCTTGATCACAAGATTCTTTTTATTATGTATCATCAGCAAGACCTCTCGTCTTTGTATTGTGTTTTTATTCGGCACCAAATATAAAATCCGGTATTTCGAAGCTTCATTAGTTCTGATGCTCATTGGACCATTTGCTTTTAATTGCATGCTGGCAGTTTTCAAATCAAAAACATAATTCCAAAATAATAACTCTTTGTTTCAAAGGTGTGAAACAAAATGTTTTAATTGCATCTTATTTGACCTGACTCTGGGATAGCTTTGGTTTTCCTGATGTTGCATCTTTTAGAAAGTTAGCTGTTAACCAAGATATGTGCTGAGCTTCAGTTTTCACTTTTCTCCAGTTTTTATTAAGGAATGATTATTCAGAGCTTCCTTTATCTTTTCCTTCCAGCTTGCTTGTCTTGCCTTAGAGGAATTCTCCTAAAGCATTCTTCCAATCTGAGTAGCAGTAGTAGTGCTGAGTAGTGAAAAGGAGGGAAAAAAAAAAAATTCTGTTGTATATCCCCACTTAGATATTTTGTGTTGTCCCCTGCTCCCCCTTATTTTCTTCCCTTCTGGCTCTGTGATTACTAGTTTACCAACTTCTAGTGGTTTGCTCCAATTCTGCAGTACAGGAATTGGCTTGAAAACCTAAACATTCTGATTTCCATTTGAAAATATTCTGTAGTAGGATCAGCTGATTTGCTTACTTGCACCTCAGGCGCGAAAGGGTTGTGTGTCTTGTGCACGTCCGCATTTTGTGCCACATCCCTTAGAGCTAAGCCTGATACGGTGTAGTAAAGTCTAAGATCCAAAAACTGACTATCAGTGTATATGGGATATCAGGGCAAAATATGACATTTAGTGTTACATACTTTTCTTAAAGTTTAACATAGCTTTCTGATGACGCAGTAGGAAATACACTATCTTCTTGGGATTTTTCGTAAAGAACTGTAATGGCTTAACCGAAGTTCATAAATAGTATTGAGTTAGTAACACTGGGTATTGACCTTCGCCAGTACTTATCGGGTGGTTTACAGGTTGGTGTGGGCCAGTTAGGTTTCACATTGGTATGTCTTTACAGAGTTTGCACAAGTTTAAGTGAAGTCATTTTTAGAACTGTTAAGCTGCCATAATTTATATGTAGATCAATTCATAAATGCAAATCCTGAAGGAGGAATTATGTGGGATAAAAGGAGTAGATATCTAAGGGGTTTATAGTGGCTCTACGTCCACCTGAAGGAGATTTTCCGGTGGCAAAATGGTGAAGGCAGTTCTCTTAAGGATGCTGTTTACAAGGCTATGTATCGGGGCTATACTGAAGATGAGCGTGTCAGAGGCTATTTTGGCTCCTCAGATGGTCCAGTATGAGCAGCTTTTATAACTCCATCCATGTTTTGTTTTGTCTGGATGTATGTGCTTCCTGTCGTGGTGTTGTAGTACAAAATCTTACCCTGAATGTGAAAGAAGAAGTCACAGCTACTCAGTATTCAAGTGTTTGCAGGGTTTTTTAACAATATTTTGAGATTATTTTAAATAAATTTCTATACGACAGTATTAGAAAGGAAGACTAAGACTAAATTTTTTGTTTTTTCCAGTACAGATTCTCTCTCTCTTTTATTTCATCACAATTTCCACGCGGACACTGTAAGTACAATTTTGATAGATTAGTTGCCTTATTTTCTAGCTCCGGACAGAACCAGGCCCGTCTTTTTTAGTAACATTGACAAATTTCAGACCTTGGCTAAAGGATAGGCACGAAGAGTTGAACGAAAGCTATTTGAAAAAGGAATGTAACTGTGGAAAATGTAAAATATTCTGGGGCCAAGTAAACATAATGCTGGCTGTAGATGAACATAATCAGCATGTGACAGTTTACCAATTGTAAGCGTCAGTTTGCAGCTGTGTACTCATGATGGCCAGTGAGATCTGATCGGGGTGTTTGCTTTGTAGATCCCCAACAGATTTAAAATATCTTTTTATGGACATGTCCACAGATGTTTATCTCAAGTAATTTGCAAAATCAGTTTTCAGGGAAACAGAAATACAACTCGGTCTTTTATAGGAGAGGTAAGGCTAAAATCATGCTATAATAAAACAAATATTTGTTTTTTTCCTTACAAAAAGCATGTTTATGTTGTTTAGAGGCTATTGGCTGCCAGTAAGAAAAAATGAGTGTTAATGCAAATCTACAGATTCCTCTGTTTTGAATTAATGCAATCCATATCAAAAGACAGGGTTTTTAACTGAAAATTTATTCCAGCATGTATATTGCACTTTACAGTGAGTTCTGCTTCTGTGATGACTTTAGATTATGACCCACAATGATAATATAAAAGCATTTGACTGTAATAAGAAGTAGGCACTTAGTACAGGGTGGAGAATTTAATGCAGATAACTTCCATCTATATCTTGCCAAGGTAGTTTATTATTCTAGAGAAGGTTAAATGACTTTTATTTTTTCTCCTTATCAGAAAAAGACGTACAGTTTTAAACAAGTTCCTGGCTATCTTACATTGTTCGCAGTATAGTTTACATGCTTGATAGGTCTATAGATGGCCAAGAAAGTCATTAAAATAGCTGGCTAGCACAAAAGTTCAGACTGGAAATCACCGGTGGGCTGTTAATGACCAGTGGCTGTAGATTAAAAATAGTTATAAAAATATACGTCCTGATTGCAGAAGGTGCTGATACCACTTTGTTTTTGTTTTGTTCTTTAGTGAGATAGAAGATGAACTCAGCTGAAATCACTGATGATGATGAAGGTAAAATGTTACACTGTGTGTAATTTATAATCAGGCAAAAATATATATTGAATGAAAACTTTCATAACCTGATGAAGAATGCAGCTGCATCAAGGAAAATTGTATTAATGATTTTTGAAAAGCTATCTAAAACATCCTACTATTTTTTTTTGTTCACGGTATTTTCTCCTCTATTTCCTTCCTCCCACTCCAAAAAACCCTTCTTCCTACCGTAACTTTATTTATTTATACTTTCAGCTCTTCTTCGGGGAAGAAAATGGCATTTACTAGATGTTTGTATGGTTCCTTGCATAATAAAAAATTGACTTTGGGGTGGCCTTAACATGCACTTATTATATAAGTGATAAAAAAGAGTTATGTTGTTCAAAATACATTTTCATAAAAAGAAACAAAGCACAAAAAATATTGTTTTAAGGGTATCATGGTTTTCTGGAGAGAGTGCTTTATCATTCTAAACCTTCTCTTTTTCCAGTAGAAATTCCTAGAAAAGATATGTGAAAGTAGAAACAGAAAATGAAGATGAAGCTCTAGACTTCTCGGTAACATCCAGATCTTCTGAGGAACACTCACTGGATGGCGCAGTTGCTTGCCTACAGGAATCCAACAAACGGAAACAGACCTCGCTTGGTTGTGCTGGTTCAGGGAGCCAGCAAGATGTCTTACCCAGTGTGAAGAAAAGACGCTTTGCACAAGAGGTGACTTCTCTATACACAGCTCTGATTTTTCTGTTCGCATCTTGTAGGCTAAATTTAGTGCTGTTACAGGCAAAATGCAAGTCACTTAACTAGTTTTACATTAGTAAAGAGTTAGAGGCAAGTATAGCTAATCTTGACCCAATCTGCACACATGACTTGTCTGGCTATTTCTTTAAATGATGTGGGAGCTGTCATATTTATGAAACACATTTATAGGTTCATTTACTCATTTGGAAGTTTTTTTGTTGCTTTTCATAGAACATAGGAACAGGTAGTGGTTTGGATTAACTAAGTTTGACTGATTATAGCCCCTCTCATGTCACACAGTCCTTGGCTATTCAGTGGGAGAAATAGGGCTGTAACTTTGCCATCTATGAACGGATTTTGATGTCAGTGAGGCAGGTATGAATGTACATATTGACTGAAAGATAAAAATGCAGGGATGCAGAAGATTTCAACAGATAAGAATGGAAGGTATTACAACTTCTGAACTGGTGCAACATCCCAGCTGTGACAATCCAGACATTTGTCTAACCAGTGAAGGAGAGTCCATAATCTTTTCAGTTATCCTATTCTAGTGTTTCACCTCTCATGTTTGAATTCTGTATGCTGGATTTTGATTTTGTTGTATCTACTTAACTTCCTAAGAATTATTTGCAATATCCATGTGTTTGCAAAAAAAAAAAAAAAAAAAGAAAGAAAGAAAGAAAAATCCCAAACTGTAAATATTTACTGTAAGTTGATAAAATGCTTGCTTCAGATTTCAAACAATGAGGAAGAGTTAGAAAATGATTGAGAACATGAGTTTCTTAAGAACTTAGTGCTGTTTTTTATAGAAGCCATTTAGAAGATGAGAAATCCAGTGAATCTCCACTTCCTTGCCTTTCAGAATTAAAGAAATCTTAGACTCCCCTTTTTAAAAAGACAGTATCAAGATACTACGTTTTTAGGTTTTTATTGTTTGAATTGAATAATGTTTTAATTTTACTCATTCTCAGAAACCTGTTCAGGAGTTGTACAACGTTGTAAAGATAAAAATAGCTATATAAACCTTTCACATCAGAAAGAAGAGAATAAGCATAATTTTGGTGTCTGATAGCCTTGGCAGTGTTTTCAAAAGCTAACCTAAAGAGAATGTTGAAACATTAAATGCAGTTGGTGGAGGCAGTGGCAAGGTCACAGGACTAGGAGTCAGAAAATCTGGATTCTGTTCTTGGCTCTGTTGCTGACTTGTTGCCACCCAAGTTCTCTGCAGCCCAAGATCCTCATATGCAAGGTGGAGGATAATGACACTTAATTTGGGAGAGTATTTGGAGCTCTGTGGGGTAAAAGTGTTTAGGATTACAATTGCATTTCTATACTATGGGGAAAGCCATGAACCAACACAAAAAACAATGAAATGAAACAAAACAAAAAAAACCCAAAATAATACTTTACTGTATTTTTAATTGATTTTTTTTCTAATGCATTTATTAATTTGATATATGTAACACAATTAAGTCCTCTGGAGAAAATTTGGCAGTGCATATTTATGTAATGATACCTGCTTAAGAGGCACGCATTTATAGCTAATATTTTTAAGGCAGTTTTGCTAATACAGTATTTATTCATTCAAAGGGCCCCCATTCAAACCTGAAGAACAGAGACACTGGCTCACCCACTCAGGTAAATACAGAGCAGCCAAATGAGAACAAGAATCCTAATACAGCACGGCTCTGTGAAGAAGAACCCTTCAGTGACATAAGCACTCCATCTTATAAAAAACCTCTCTATGGCATCTCACACAAAATTACAGAGAAGAAGAACCCACCAGGAACAGAGCAGTTTGCTTCTTACGATTTGTTTGAAAAAAGCAGTCCCGGCAGTCCCTCGCATCTTCAAACTTTGAACAATCAGCGCACAAGAGACTCTGCTGCAACCATTGCTGTGACAGCTGCCACCACAGATTCCGATCCAAATCTATATTCTTTGATACCGAAAATGTTTTACACGCTTAACACCCTCAATTCCAATGTGACCCAGCTTCTCAGCGAAGTTGACCTGTTGTCTCTGGAGGTCAGCCGAATTAAGAAGCAAGTCAGTCCAGCAGAGTTTGTCGCAGAGTTCAAGCCTCCTCCTGAGTACCGGCTGACTTCTGCAGAGCTCAAACAAATGATGGATCAAAGCACATCAGGTGGAGACTTAGCCTGCCGGTTGCTAGTGCAGCTCTTCCCAGAGCTCTTCAACGATGATGAATTCAACAGAAACTGCAGTGCGTGCGGCTTCCTCAACAGAAGGAAACTTGATTCTCTTCATCTGCAGCTTATCCGTAACTATGTGGAAGTTTGTTATCCTTCTGTGAAGAACACAGCTGTGTGGCATGTGGAGTGTTTGCCTCAAGTCAATGATTTTTTCCATAGATTTTGGGCCAAAAGGGAGATGGAAAATAGTCAACAGAATGTGCAATCATCCAGTTTTTATGAGACTGAACAGGTAGAATCCTCTCATTTTATTGAGGATAAAGAGCAGGAAGAAGCTCCTAATCCAGACTTCCCTGTGCCTTCTCTGTATTTGCTGTCTGATAAGGAGGTAAGAGAGATAGCACAGCAGAGCCTTTCAGTTGGAAACTTCACTGCCCGGCTTCTGGTAAGACTCTTTCCAGAACTCTTTACTCCAGAGAATCTCAGACTGCAATATAACCACTCAGGTGCTTGTAACAAAAAACAGCTCGATCCCATCAGACTGAGACTGATCCATCATTACGTGGAAGCAGTTTACCCCGTGGAGAAAAAGGAAGAAGTGTGGCATTACGAATGTATACCGAGCATTGATGAAAGATGCCGGCGTCCTAACAGGAAAAAGGGTGATATACTGAAGGCGGCAAAGAAAGCAAGAAAGTGACTGGCTCTTGAAATTCCTAAGACTTTGACCACTAAATTATTTGTCAGGATTACACTTTGTTTTAGACCTCCCTGAGGGGGCTGTCGGGAGCTGAGGGCGCTCAGCAGCTAGGACAGTTAGGCACTAAGATTGTTGCTTGTTAATGTGTGTGTGTGTCGCATATACATGAGCACTGCAGCAGTGGGAAGTGGCTTACTACGTTTGTACATGGGTAAAGATCATAAGTCATCAGTGATAGAGCTATTCATGACTAATTAAGAACATGACTTTCACTGGTGCAAATACATGTATTAAAACTGTATTAGTCCACTCCCCATTTCTGCATCTTCCTTTTTTATCACTTTCTAATAACAAAGATTTTTTTTTTTTAACTACATCATTGTGCTCTTCAGGGGCAGTTTTTCATTATACCCTTATAAAATAGGCATGTTAGTTAATTGAAAGTTTGAAGTTTAACCTTCATTTAAATTTACAAGTTTCACGGTTTTTGAAAGTGCCATGTTCATTGGAATAGCAGTCTTTGCTTCTACAGTAATTGCAGCTATACGCTATTTTTGTTCTTGATGATACTGAGATACTGAAAATAATAATACTGTGTCAAAAATGGGTCAGAATGGTATACTTTCCGTTTTTAACTGTTACCCATGTTTTATTTCTATAAATAAGAAATGAACTATTATAGTTATGAACTGAGACTTGAGAATAGACACAATGTAAATGTTTTTCTGCACTGACACCACAAGCTTAATCCTGCCCCCGTGATTTTTATTTTGTTGTGTTCAGCGTCACTGCTGGCACAATTAAGGATGGCTTGTCTGGGCAAAGCTAGCAGAGCACCCCCAAGCCTATAGCCGTGGAAGGTAGTGCCATTGCCTGCTGGTCACTCTATTTGTAAAATAGCAGAGACAACAAAAAAACCCAAAAGACTTGAAACAAGAACTTAAAAAAAATTTAGACCTTGCTCTCTATCAAAATTACTATTCCAAAGGTTTCCAGTATTAATATTTAATTTATGTAAGAAGTACACGCAAAGATTGTTTTTGTGATGAAATGAAGTGTTGCAGGGTCCCCACTTATGAGCTATGGTAATGTAACTCATTCTCTGCATAAATGCAGCACTCTCTGGATTTTTCAGGTCTAGGGATATGTGAACTCCTTCCTTTATCCAAATTGATTTAGTGCAATTAATAGGTATGTGGAGGCATAACAGCATAACTTAGGTTCACGTGATCAAGTTTGCATCCTTAATATGTTTGCGCATAACCAAGACCACCAGGAAGCCAGTGTGACTTTGCTGTATGATTTATTCACTGGAGAGTGCTGCTTAAAAATTAGTTTTCCTCTTCTTTTTATACTGATGTATATGGTGAGAGAGAGTCAGGCCTTCACTTTTAGGTCAGTAAAGACAGTGATTGCTTAACACCGTCTCTGGAAAGCCTTGGAGCAATTGTTGATGTTCTCTGTGGTCCTTTTTTTGTTGTTTACTTAGATGGCTCATGGTATCAAATTTTAAGTCAGCTCCAGTGTAATTTTCTATTTTAGCATTTGTAAGAAAGTACAAAATAGTTGATATTTTCACCTCGGATTTTTAGAATTTATTGTTCTTAGAATCATATTGATCCCTCCTTTTAAAAAAACCAAAAAGCAAAACATTTTTTTCTAATGACAAGAATTAGCAGAAGTGTGTTATGTTAAAGCAGGAGTAGATTATAATAGATAGTAGCATTTGCTCATTTTCCCCATATTCTAGCAACATTCTCAAAGAATGTACGAAGAAAGTCATGAATGTACTAAATAATACGCTGATACTGTTTAAATCCATTTAAATGCTTCCTGTTGGCTTAAATAATAGCAGACCATGCACAAAATGGATATCAGAGCAAATATGGCTATAATCAAATGAAAAGATGTTACCAAAGATAAAGAACTGATACCACGTCTGCATCTTATCTTTCATTTTAGTGCATAAATTTAGCAACTTGAATGTATCAGAAACACAGACTTTTTTTATAATTGTATGCTACCTAGCACCTCTGTGAACTTTTTTACATGCACTTTTATGGGAGATATAAAATGATGATAGAAAACGGTAACAGCCTCTTAATTTGGTGTTGCAAATCGCTGACCAGAAGGTAACAAATGTGAAGTGCAGGTTTTCTCTATAGTTTACGTTTGCTTATCTTAATGTCAAATGTGTTTTACGGCTAAGTGATGTTAAAGCTCCCTAAAGAACTCAATATGTATTAAACTTCTGTACAATTGACAGATGTTACTAGCTAGCATGCAAATTTGAGACATACCGGCTTTTACTGTAGATGTTAACATTTTGCAATATTTTGAATCACCCTCTCTTGACAGGTCAAAAAAAATCAGCCCCTTCATATTACTAAGTAGTGAAAAAATGATCTTCACCTTTTAAAATGACATTTTCAAAACCGGGTATAGAAAGATCCTCATTGTTTTTTCCTCTTAACTTCTAATAACTGTGTACATTCCTTTTATCTCACTCCACAGTCCTTTCCTGATTCTTTTTTGGTTGTATATTTTATAACTGATAGAAAGAAAATACAGACATACGAATAGCAACATAGTTCATAAGGAAAGCTCTTGCAGTGCGTCTGAGGTACAGCCGCTTCATCCAGTTTGTCAGCCTTGTAAATAAATTAAAGGTATATTATTTTCATACACGAGGAACGTTGTCTGGTGTTTGCTTGAGTAGACTTACACACGCAGTGATCTTTTTCCTATAAAGTCTGTTACTGAGATCTGAGATAACCTTAGCCAGGCAGACTGAATACACAAATAAAAATACCCTCGTTTGTTGCAACCGTTTAGAAGAATTTTTCCCTTTCAGAATATTCTTTTTAAAAGAACAAACTTGCTGTTTTGCAAGTGAGGCTAAAATAGGAAGATTGCTAGATACTAACTGAAAATGCCTGGAACATGTGTAACCATACACACACCAACTTCCTATTAGATGAACATTACTTTCTACTTCCCAGGTCAATAAAACCTGTTAAGGTGAGTATCAAGTGTCTATATCTGCTCATTATAATTTAATTAAATCACCTTTTGATAAGCATTGAATAACTTGCTTCTAACAGCATCCTAAAAGAAGCGGTGTAATATATTATAGGTCTGTCTTACCCATTTTACACAAATTAAAAACTTACTTAGAAGCTCTGTGAAAGATGTATAGTTACGCTTCAAAGGGGAGACAAAGGGTGGTGCATCAGAGGGTATTTCAATTGATTAGGAAGCCTGCTAACTGTATTATCAGACATGAATTCAACAACATTTTCAAACCAGAGAAAAACCTGTATTTGAAGTCAACCACTTGGTTATGCTAATGCATTACAGCTGCCAAAGTGTTTCATGTTCCCGGAAATGTTTGTCATTGTTTTTTTCCTCATCTTCAAAATGCACACAATTTATTACTAGCTGCACATTTTTTGACTCTGTCCTTTGTCTCTTTTCAATCATTGTTTGATATTTATATTATGTTATAGCAGTGCGAATGAGAGAATTGTGTGCTCAGCACTCTACAAAGGTACAGCAGGTCTAATTTTGTACTGAAAGCGGCTACAAAGGTACACCAGGTCGAAGGTACACCAGGCCTAATTTTATACTGAAAGTGGCTAACATTAATTCTGCAGTCACAAGCAGCGTGGAATATAATATGAAGGTTTTATTGATAATATTTTTATTTAGTTTTTGTTTCGCTGATTAAATGAACATGCAACAGCTGAAAAATTCAGAATGCCTTAAGCTTGCCTGTAATGAGGATGTAGCATGAATTGACAGGTGCTTTTACTTACCATGCACATTTCAGGTGATTGCACTTAAAATCTATGGGAAAACAAGTGGGACAGGTTCAAGCCTGTTTTTTTTTTGTTTTTCTGAGCAAATCAAAGAAACTCCATCACTGTCATTGACACAATTTCTTCACCTCCTTGGTTTGCCTTTTTGATTTTTTTTCCAGTGTTATTGCTACTCAGCTGGAGCCAGTGTAATTATGTTTCTCCTCATGAAGAGTCTGAAAAAAATATGCTTTAAGTTGTTTCAAATGCAAAGCTGAAATCACGTTTTTCTTCCCTTTCTTAATTCTCCCTGAGGATCATAGAAATCCTCATCTTTATGTCTTCGTTCTTTCCTACCAAATTTCTTGTCATAGTAAATATGAAGATAAATTTCTATTTTTCACAGTGCTTTTGAACCCCTCGTTTTTACCCCATCCACTATAAAAGCCATTCATAGAAACTTCTCACTTCTCTGATAGTCTTAATTTCTTACAAAATAAATTGTTTTAATAGTAAAATACTTATAAGTATCTTTGTCACAGCTCATGTAAATCCTATTTTGAGAAGTCAGTGAGTAGAGAATTCATCTCTTCTCTCCTGCTGCAGAAAGCTGGCTCAAGGTGCCTCTCCTGAATTTGCCAGTTCCAATGCTGGAAGCAAATAATTCATAACAAAACCAAAGTCCTACTGTATTCAGAACGTTTTCTTTTCCACCTCATCTCATTGGCAGGAGATTAGCCCCTACATGTGTTTGTTTTTATCCACCATGTTCCTTTTCATTTTTGTCATTTGCTAGGTCCCGTCTTTTCTAGTTACTGGTCATAGGAAGAAGATCCTGTGACAGGACTGACCACCTACTTATTCTCTTTCCTGATGTGTTTTGAGATGCAGCTGTGGTCCCCACTGAGCATTTTGCTTTCATAAGCAGCGGTTCTGAAGACAATGTTGGGTCTTACAGGGAGGGAAGAGCTGCAAGAGAAGTGAAATATTACGTCTTCTTTTCCCATTCCTCCCCCTTCTCCCCCCCCCCCCCAAAGACAAACGTGAATAGAACAAACATTTCCCAGGGAATGAAAATCCCAAGGTACCTGTCAGCAGCAGGAAATAGTCACTCGGTAAGGTCCCATCCTCCATTTGAGATTTGATCCTGTGTGTGAAATCTAGGCGTAAGTTTTCATGTCATGCAATGCTGCCCCTGTTCTCTCTGTCTGCCTCTCTGGCTCTGTCTGCCTCTCTCTGTCCTTGTCCCCAAATTTTTAAGGCTCAGTTTCTCCTTAAAGTGCTTGCCTACATGTGCATTGAATGCACAAGCACTGCAAACTGAATAATTTTTTAGCTTCAGCAGTACTCAGGTTGGTATTGCTGCCCCTGCCGTGCGCAGGCAAACACGTTTTTCCCACCCCTGTCCTGGTGCATGTTGTTGTAGGCTGTCGGTTACGCTTGGCCTGCACAGGCTGTTGAGCGCTCTGTGATTTGTTAGGAGCTGAAGAAGGTATGCTGTCCTGCTGACATTTCCGTCATCATAAACAAACCCCCCAAAAAAGAAAAAAATGGGAACACTTGGTGCCGCTCTGTTCTAGGGAAAAAGGGATTGCGTATTCTTCAAGAGGGGTGAGAGGTGGAGGAATAAAATACCTCTCTGTGTTGACCTCCGGACGGCAGAACTCCAAACCTGGAAAGGCCAAGGAAAGGAACTCATTCTTTATTCGTGCACTCCATCCTTCCTCGCTAATCGGAGCATCAGCACCAGCGTTAATCAGGAAGCTATTCCAGTGTTAGAAAATGGCTGAGGAATGTGGGCAAAACAGTGTAGTTGTCTGGAGCAGTTCAGCTGGCAGGCAGGTATTTCTGAAACGAGACAATCAATTTTAGTTGACCAAACTGCCTCTTTCGCCAGACCTTAGGCCTAGTCTTCCGTGAGGAGTTCACAGGACCATCGTGTGTCCCGCTCTGTAATGCAGGCTGGCCTCCGTGCAGCAGGTACCACGGCATGTCCCATTGCTCCTGCAGTGAGTTAAACGTGCAGCGTAAGGCTGGCTTCGCCTGGTTAATGCAGATTTGGCTTTGGACAGCACGGTCGACTGGGCATCAGCCGATGAACTTGTTATTTCTCAAGCAGCCCAAACTTCCCTATATGACACCCTCAACAGGATCGCTGAGAGGAAGCCCTTTCAAATGCTCCCTCTGCCATCCGGGCTGAGGATAGCAGATGCATATGTCCTGGAGCAGGAAAGCCACTCCAGCAGTCTCGGCACGCAGCGGTGCCGATCCCTTGCGGAAACCCGCCTTGCCCTCCGTAGCCTGGAACTTGGAGCGGGGAGAACAGCATACCTGTGTCTCCCACCCGCTGCGTGCTCGGTGGCACTAGTGACTCTGTATCTGAGCAGTGACAGCCTCTCCATGGTGGGAAGCAATGGATCAGTAGAAATTTTTGTTCGACTACTTCATATAATGCTGCCATGTTTTCTGACCAAAGACTCGAACGTGGTAGCAGATGGACTCCATCATCATTCATGGCTAATGAAGGGTAGATACGTGTTTGATTACCAGGTAAGTTTTATGTATGCTTTACCTGTGAGCCTACCTCATAAAAAAGTCCCCCTGAAGGTCAAGCAAAAGTGTGGCTGTGACGTGCCTGTTCCTGCACGTCCCAGGACTCGCACGCGGTTCCTGGAGCTGCTCAAGTGCACGCAGGTCGGTCATTACCCCAGCCTTGGCCTTCCTCAGCTCATGGGCCAAATGTTTAAGGCTCTAGAAACCAGAGCCACCTGCTCAACAGCGTGAGGCCCTATTAAAGCAGCGCGATCAATAGTAGAGAGCCTTACCCGGGACAGAGCAATGTGGCCGTGTGCAGGAGTGGCTCGCCTTCCTGCTGCCAGTCTTTTCCTGAGAGCGTCCTGCCTGTGCTCGTCGCTCTTCCTTTTTTTCCTGAAGTGAACTGATGCAGGTGTCCCTTCAACCATTTGAATCCTGAATCTGCAGAGGGTATTCTCACCTACCAGCATAAGATTCCTTAGGAAGTTTTCCTTTCTTTTCCCTTACTGTGCTGAGCTCACTGGTGGATCAACACTTAAAAACCTATGGCAGCCTGCTCCCACCTGCGCCTTTCAGCGAAGAGTTGTTTTTGGTGGCTGCTATCACTAGGAGAGAGCTAGGTCTTTATGGATAGTGCTTGCCTACTTCACGTCCTAACAAGCTTTTCTCTAAGCTCAGATCTAAGTTTTTGGCCTAATGGTGCATTCGTATTCTGGCCAAGAATACCAAGAAATGACCCTGCCTGTGCTCTTTCCTACGTCAACTGCTTTCAGGGATGAGATCTCCCCACCCCTCCTGGGGGTCAGGCGGGTGTTAGGATTTGTTGTTGTCGTTCTTACCTTATCCAGATCAGACCCTTTCAGAAGCTTAATTTCTTCAAATCTCTACCTTGGTTGTCCTGAAGCATTCCTGAGGTTTACAAGTGTGGGGCTATGCTGGCACTGTAAGCTGTAACGTGTACGGTTACTACTGCTGGAGAGCACCTGCACTGTGACGGTACCTACTGATAAACACTTGACAGGTAAGGAATAGTTATTTACCAGCAACTCGAGCTCACTGATGATACATTACTCGTGACACATCTTTCTACTTATTTCCCTCAGCATTCCTGGAGATTAATGGAGTAATTTGGAATAGCAACAGTGAGTGGAATTGGGGACCACAGGCTGCACCTCATCTATTTATTTCCATAGCACTTGGTGCACACACCTGTGGAGGGTCATGACAGGGTTAAACTGGTGGAAAGTTGCAAGTAGCAAGCAACAGGAGCCTCAGACAAACATACCCAAGGACACCGGTGCAGCTGGGAATGATACATCCTGAGAAAGTACAGATAAACTTGCAGAAGCCAGTGGGAACCAAGGTTAAGGGCAAGACAGCTTTTCTAAACAAGTAGCAAGCTACAAGGCATGACCGCTGCGTGCGTGATCAATGCAATGATTGGCTACCTGTGACATAATCTGCACGATGATTGGCCTAGCAAAGTGTATCTGTAAAACCACTGAAGCAGCTAACTTTTTAAATATGCTCAGAAATAAACAATAAATGTCTCAGGACGCAAACCCTCCTGAGTCCGTGCCATTCATCCGCCACACGCACCAACAAATACAGCTGAGACAGAAATGTTCTCCAGAGCCTGGGTGCATATGGGCCTGCAATGAATGAACCAAGTTCCCTCTGAGGCCTGGAGTGCTGAATAAGACCACTTCCTTTCACTTCTGCAATTTGAGGATCACCAAAATCCCCTAGGAAAGGTTTCCAGGATCATTTCGTCTTGAGAACAAATTTGTTAAAAGGTCATCATGCCTCTAGAACATTACCTAGGTTTATGGGAAAGTGCAGAAGAATGTCGAGGAGATAGGCAATGGAAGCTAGCCAGACTGTTCCGTGGAAAAAGGAGCATCAACAGGGCATGTTGACCCACAGCCGTGTAGCTGGGCCTATGCCAGTGTGGTGTGCACCTGGGCTTTGACTCGAGATTAGCGATGGCTCAACGTGCCCACTGCACATGTGTATAGTACACAAAAACCACGTATAGTGCCCCCCCCACCCCGGCGTTCCTCGCCATGGACCGACGCTCAGCGGTGCCAGGGACTCTCCTGCTCCTTTATTGCCTCGATTGGGGAATCGCTGGGGAAGCCCCGCTCAGACGCAGGGGTAATCAACGCTCAGCATCGACCTTAGTGTGCCTTGTGTATCTGTCCCTGCCAGGGGGCCAGGCATCGCCCCCGCTGGACCCTTACAACATGAAACAGAATTGAGTCCAGCATCAACTCCTCAGTGGCGTCGCTAGTAACCAGCCGCCTGCTCGACTTTATACCACTGATCACCACACTCTGGGCCCACTGTCCAAGGAATCTCCACCAACCTGATTGTATGACTATTCATCCCATATCTCACCACTTTGGCTATAAGGATGCTACGGGAAACCGTGTTGAAGACTTTGCTAAATTCCAGGTATACATAGTCAGCTGCTGTCCCCTTATCCACAGAGCCATCATCTCATCACAGAAGGCAATCAGTCTGGTCAGACAAAATTTGGTTCTGGTATATCCTGCTGACTGTTCCCAATCCCCTTTCTGTTGTTCACATGCTTTGGAAAGGCTGCTAGGAAGATTTGTTCCCCAACCTTCCCAGGGACTGAGGATAAGCTGACAAGCCTGTAATTCCCCAGAACTTCCTTCTGGCCCTTCTTGAAGACAGACTTGATTTTTGCCTTTTCCTAATAATCAGAAACTTCCTCCAACCCACCATGAAGATGACAGAAGGTGGCCTCACAATGTTATTGGTGGGCATCCTTGGCACCCTTGAAGGTATCCTGTCTGGTCCAATGGACTTGTATGTACTCAGTTTGCTTAAGTGGTGCCTAACTCAATCTTCCTCTTCAGCGCAAAATGCTTCGCTTTCCTGGACTCTGTCCCTAGTCGCAGGGAGGTGGGAAGCCTGAAGGTAGAACTAGTCAGTAAAACCAGAGGCTTATACCTATGACTGAGGCTTAGTATATGTAGTATAGATGTATTACATACAGGTAATATATGTATAATATGTATGTGTTTGTGTGTGTGTGTTTAAACAGTACATTATACTTGTGGGCCTAATGAAAGATACTCTTTTTTCCTACAAACACTTATGTGCATAGATTTCACAAATTTAGCTGATTTACTTCAGTTACCTTTGGGTTTACATGACAAAAGCTTCCAGTAGTCTGATTTTCCTGACAATGTCATTCCTAAATATTGATTGTTTATGTCCGCAAGTGTGCATGCAATTAGCTGTACATGAAAAAATTATATTGAATTAAAGACTGCCTTCTTTCTTACACAAGGTTCTTGACTTTCAGTGTTTATGCATTTTCATCTGCCTATTTCTTTTCTAGGAAACAATAATAATAATAATAATAGTTATAATAAGCCTAATCTAGATCCAGATATTCAGAAACCGCTTATCACAACAAATTCTGTCCCCATAGGATTTCCAGAAATGGTGATTTGGCTAAGAATCTAGACAGAACACTTGCCGAACTGAGACACGAGAAGTTCAGCCTCGCTAAACATATCTCCCTGTTATCCCAGGCATATCTAAGACAAGCTTTTAAAGTGTGTGTATTACTTATGCCCATTACCTGCTGATTGCAAAAGGATAGTCTGTCATCTGTGTTTTTTCTCTGTTGTTCCTGAGCACAGTCACAACACTGGAAAATGTATGGATGGAAACCATATAGGCAATTTCTGTGTTGTATCTTGCATCCCTTATTCAAGGGCAAGGAACAGCACTAGAAGCTAGTAGCTGGTTCATCTGCCTCTACCTATTTGCCAAATGGGAATGCTGCAAAATTTTTCAATCTTTCTCCCAAGCATACATTTTTAGATACATATTAAGAAAAATGTCATTGCAGACTGAAGTTTCTGTTACCTCATTTGCTAATGTTTCAGCTTGTTCCATATTGCTGTGTCCTGTAATGTCCTTGAATGGATTTGTTATTCTTCTGCCATGTTTCAAAATGGCATGGGCATGATATTTGTATTAAAGATCAGATGCAATTTCCTAATGGTGACATTGCAGCCCAGAGGTGATATTTTGCTACCAGACATGTCCAGCAATGAACAATGCTAATATGCTTTGCACCTTAACAGATTCTGTATCCCTTGCACTTCTCCCACCTCCTGCAAGAACATATTTCCAATTGATATCTTCAAGTGCCCTTGAGCTGCTCTAATTTAGCACAAATGTGACACCCAAGGTGAAGAAGTATAAAGAGATCTGTGAATCAATGAGACACTGCCATCACCAATAAGGGATTTCAGTATTATTTACAATGTCCTAGTCTAACTGACCTCATTCATGTTTATGGATGTTGACAGCCTGGAAATAATTTTTATACAAAAAGCTGTGAATGTAATTCAAGAATTCTGAGCTAGCTGGAGGAAGCCTTTCCACCTTATTAGGTACCTGTTGATAGCACTCTCTAAATATAGGCCTAAATTTGGTTTGGCGAGTGAAGGAATTGAGAGGTGTCACTTCTTTCCACGGAAACTTATTGTGAAGGCACACACTACAGTTCATGATGGGAAGCAGAGAAGGTTCTGGTCGGTATCCATTGTGCAAGAACTGAAAGGGGAAGAAGCGCACTTTGTCAACCAGTTAAAAAAGAAAAGCAAATTTAAAGCAGTCATTCGCAGTATTCTCTTGGTGGCACCCTTACCTCGGGACTCTAATTGACCTTTCAAGAGCAACTGCCAGCTATAGAAAAGCTATGTTTGAGCATCTTCGTGTTTCTATCAAAGTCTGGGACCAATGTAGGCAATAGGGTGTGAGGATGGATTTTTTCAAGTTTCACTAGTCTAGTCTAATTTACAATGGCTATTAGAAAAATACCTATGTCCTTTTAAATAGGAGTTCAAGGTTCTCCTCTTATCAGAATGATGACACAAAAGAGAAGCTTACAGAGAATTGAATTATGTTGGGGAGAGGCATCCCACAGTGTTGTAACCTGTAATGTCCCATTTTTGTCATATGCTCTTGTGGTTGCCCTTGGTAATGAAGGGACGCTATACAACATACAGCACAACTGCTACAAGCAAGATGGTGCATAGCTAAATTGCCTGTCAGGTAACATAGCCTGCTGCTGGAGGTAAGCAGAAGAATGGCATGTTTGTGGCCAGGAATATCCCATCAAAAGCAGCTAGACTTCTCGCTCATGAGCAATGCCCATGGATAAATCACTGTTTCTACAGTTTTGAAAAATATCAGGCTGCAGTAACTAAAATGGAGAAGTAGTGAATCTCATGGAAAACCTGCAGGGTGAGATTGTCAAGTGCTCATAGCAAACAATGTGTGTCGTGGTGACTGGGCGCCTTCCCAAATCGTAAAGACTCAAAGGAGTGTAGTGGGCTCCTAGCAGCTGTGTGGGGACACTCGCTTTCAAAGACAAGAGGGGAAACCACTTTGGGCAGTAGCAAAAAAATATCTTGTGCTTAAGGTTGCCGCTCCTGTACCAGAGAAGATTAGGGAGAACTGATTAAGATTCTTCACTATTAGTTAGCAACAAAAAGATGAAAAGGATAAATGTGTTGATTATTCATTACTTTCTTTACAGGCCTCGTCAGGCCCAGGGCAGTGAAATTTTGTTGGAAGTAGTGCAGGGAGAATGATTTTAAGGCTCCAGATAGGAGGTTAGGAGATGAAGATTTCATTCTGTGTTAGACCACTGACCTTTTCTGTGGCTTTGGCAAGTTTCTTGGCCCCGAGTCCATGGGGGACAATTAACTAAGTGAGCAGCCAATGTCTAAGGTGGGGATCAAACCTTCCTACCATTGGCTTTACATTAAGGGGCTAAAATGTCTTTGGAGGCCTTCAAAGGCACGTAACCTTCTCTGCTGGTTTGCCAGATAATTTGGGCACTTTTGTTAGTGGGATATTTAGGTGAAGCATCTAAAATTTAGCCTCACAAGAGACAAGTGATTAGGTAGGGAAAAGGAAGGCAGTTTTCTTTGAAGAAAAGTTTGCTGTTCTTCATTACTTCCTATCTTTTGTTTGGCAGCAGCCTATTTATAGAAGTGACATTAGCTCAAATTTAAGTACTGAATTAATGACAAACACTGTACTTTGGCTGTCTTACATCTCAGACACTGCTGTTTCATCCTAATATGCTTCCAGTCACCTCTGACTAGTGGAAGCAGCCAAAGGGTGAGTTCATTGTTGAGAAGATAACGTTTCTGGAAGAACTCTGTGCAAGGACATGAGCAGCTTAGTACATAGAGGTAAATGAAAATGTTTAAGACATTGGGCTAAGCACAAGAAGGTTGTAACAAAAAGGACAGCTACTCCTGAAAGGAGAAAGGTAGTAGGATTCAGAAATCACCCCAATGGATTTAAATTTTGGCCTGAGTTTAACAAGACCTTATTTGCCTTTTGTGCATGAGTGCTTATCACCCAGAGGCAGAAAATGTGCGTACTTTTACTGCATTAGTGTGTTGTGTGCACTATGAAAATGCCATTAATGTATTTCAAAAAAGGGGTATTATATAGGTGTTGGTCCCCTGAAAAAAACACACTGCTCTGAGTGGCCACTTCTGGATCATCATGGTGATATTCCCACATGGGTACCAGAGCTCTGAGGCTTACTGTTCTCCTCTGAAGACTTGGAGTTTCCCGAGACATCACGTCTGAGTCTTGGCATAATGACTCCATTTTCTGCAGAACCATATAAATTGTTCTTTATTTGGAAATGGTCTAATCTTCTGCATCATGGAATATTCTTTGCTTCGTCCATCTCCCTCTTGATCCGTTTCAAGTACCTAGGCAGAAGTGACAAAGAGTAACGAAATCATACACTGGAAAAGGAATTATTTGCTAATTGTTATTGATTATTTGTATGTTGGCAGAGGCTAGGTGCTTAGATGAATGACAGATTAATTCTCTATCACGTTATATAAACGCATAAGAAAAAGATGGTGCTGTCCCGAACAGTTTATAGTTTTGATAACCTAAGTATGCTTTGTACCGTAAAGCAATTTTTCATTTGTGTTCTTCATTACTGCTCAGTAAGCAGCTTCTAAGAGCAGTAACATTCTATATCCAAAATTGAAGTTAATTGGAGCAATGAATGTTCTTATAGTCACATCTTTTAGTTTCTATACTTATGATGTAGAAATAAATCTTCACTGAAGCATGTGATTAAAAATAGCATGATGTTCTTCCAAAATATATGTGACCTACAGTAGTTGCTTATCTTTCAGAAATGCTGATACCTACAGATGCAGCTGGGTAAGACCACTTGGCTACTATGTGCAATCGCAGAGCCTCACTTCCTGTTGGGGAGATGCATTACAGTGAATTCATATGGTAGCAACAAAAATGATGAATGGATAAGAGAGAGTTATTTATGAGCCAAGTGTATGAGAAGATAAATTTCTGCATAGTACCTTGATTAAGTAATGTCTAAACAGTGCAAGTGGAGGATGATATATTTCTAAAAGGTGGAGCTGCATGAATATAAAGAGGTGATATTGTCTTCTATCTAGCATGAGTAAAGACAATAAATGGGTACAGCTCTGGGCTCTGCATTTTAAGAGGAATGATGGAGAATTGAAAGGAGTACATAGACAAACCACTAAAATGATTTGAGGCCAGAAACCACGCCCTGTGTGGAAAATACTCCATTTCACATATCAAAAAGAAGGTGAAATGGTGACTTGGTCATAGGCTATGTGAATTCTTTATTCAGCAAAAAAAGTGGAAAATGGCTAAAACAGTTAGCCATTGAGAAAGTGTTTTCAGGATGGCATGCTGGATTTGCTGAGAGGTCTCATTCCTTGCGTAGCCTTGGAGCCAAGTTGAGCAGAGGTGTCCTTCTGCATCTCCACTCTGGGAGGGTGACAGAATCTGACGTGTCCTGAATGCTCACCGTTAACAGAACCTATGAGCAGAAAGCTCATGATCAGTGCAGCAGCAGTGAGGAGGTTATGCATTAAAGAATCATTTTGTCTCGGGCTGCAATTTGAAAGGTCAGAAACCTCCATCTTTTGTGTAGTTATTTTCTTATCTTATTGAAAAGCTCTCTGTTCCATCCAGTGTCAGCTGCCACTGTGACCCCATCAAAACTCTAATATTATAATTTATTTCTTGTAAGACAATGACTACAGAAAAAGGAAATGATTTACTGAATCTTTTTCATTGCCTTTTATGAACACTGTTGGGTTTGACACACACACACACACACACACACACACACACACAAAACACTTTCCCTAAGCCTTTAGAATTTCTATAGTGCTGTAAAAATGGTGCACAAAATTTCATTTCAAATCACTGCACTAATACACTCTCCCTTAGTGGCAGCTGCACTCAATGCTGCAGCATACTTAATAACTTAGACCAGCCACCAGGCCTGTCCCAGCCCCAGTCCCCCAGCTGTGCTCGGGACGGAGTTCCTGAGGCCCACTTCTCTGGAAAGATGGACATGGTATTACCAGACTGGGCTGGAAAACCGGGGAAGGAGGTACCAGAAACATACCATCAACCTTCATTTTGTCTGTGTTGCTGTCAACATTTCAATGGTGTTCTAAAACAAATGCCAGATCAATGCTCGCTTTGTGCCACAGATCTGTAGTCCTCACAGATGTTTAAGGCAGGTCCTTGTTGCTAGGACTCTGGGATCTTCTTCCCAGCTCTAGTTCAAAATGGCCAGAAATTATGACTGCTGGACATACTGCAGAAGACCCTTTTGATAGATTTTTACATGTAAGCAGAGGAATGGAAAAGATATTTTGAGCAGAAGATTGTTTGGCAGTGTGCTCTTCTTTGTTTAAGTACTCCTGAGGATATATTGTGATGTGAAAGTCTGGTCCCACTGAAGATGATGGCAATTTTGTCATTGCGTTCAAAGGAGGATTGTTTTAAATCAACTTTAAATCATAATTTAAACAGCTACATTTATTTCCTCAACACCCTGTTCAGGTAGCTGGGCTTTATTCTATGAGCTCAGATACCCTAACAACACATTGACTGGCTGAGAATATTAACCTCATTGGGAGGAGAAATGGTAAACAGCAAAGAGCTGTTTAGCTGTCTAGCTCTTCAAGCTAGAGGGCAATTTAGAGAAACACATAGCCACACATTCGTTGTGAGCAAATCTGGTATGGAAATTAGGAGAAGGTTGCCAAATGTTGATGGGGTAAACTCTGGGAATGTCCTTCTGGAAGCAAAACAAAGGCATGAAACATAAGCTGGATTTTGATGATTTTTAAGTTGATGTGGTTGCCTGTGACGTGAAGGAACTGGACTCTGTCGCCTGACAGTCGCTTAGAGGCAGGGAGATAGGCAGGTATGGTTTTTGTTCAGGAACAGCATTGCAATCAGCGTCAAGTAACGTGAGCCATTGCCTGAGATAATGACAGACTCCAGTTGGTTTGTGAAGGTCCCTAAAAGAGATGGTGAATATCTCTGAACGCGCTCTTCAGACTGGAAGACAAGGATAGTTCCTTCTGGTTTATATCATTTAACTGTTGTTCTCTCCTAACTAAACATCTATTTCCTCCTTTCCCTGTGCTAATGAGAACATTTGTTCTTGTCTCTAGAGACTTCTCATCCTACGTGATGTTAGTGACAGTGAAAGGGTCAGGTCTGGTTGGAGGATATCTGGAATAAAAATAATAAATTGCAATTAAATAATAGTTGAAATTTTTCATGCAGTTTTAAAATACATGTCACTTCAGGTGTGTCTTTTGTTACACATGCTGGCCTGCCCTCAGTTAAATGATTTAGAACCAGAGCTGTGTCTCTATTAGCTTGGGTCTAGCTTTTATGGGATGTTAGCCTCTGTTTTGGCTTAACCAAAAAGCATTCTGTCACAGATTTTTCCTCATTACTATCCACTATGGAAAAAACACCAAGCAAGCTTGGAACCAAATGACAGAACTGCGCTTATTGTCATGAGGATCCTAATTAAACAGGGGCTTTAGAAAAGGAAGCTGGTACTAACTTTAACAATGACTAGGACAGTCCCGATCATGAGATTGCTAACGAAAACCCCGCAGCGGCTTGAAACCTCTTTGAGCGAACAGTGCACACTGAGATGGCAGCGAACTAGCTCACAGGTGCAGGAGTTTTAGATGACTCTGAAAGCTTTGAAAGAAAACCTTGAATCCTTGTGACTTGGAATTGTTAGAGTTGTTACAGCCTATTTCCTACACAATCGGCAAATGGCTCTTTTAAGCCATCTGCCAAGGTGCTGGTAGGTGAAGTAAAAAACTGAAGCTTTGGTTTCTTTTCTGTCTTCCTAAACAAACCTTGCACTTGTTGAACAATGAGCAGTGTTACTGAATGAGGACTTCACAGCTATATGGGAAGGAGCAGCCTGCTTCTCCATTACCCTGCTTTCCCTTTTATGTAATAGGGGACGCGTGGGGTATGAAGTGGGTATAAAACCCAGCAGCACCCTGCTTGCATGCTGCTTTATACAGGTTTGGCAATGCTGTAAATTTCCCCAGAACAGGCAATCAGGGCCAAATTTTCCATTAACCTTTCTCATTGGATCACTTTGACCATTAAGTGTCTATTATTAAATTTGGTAACTCGTGCAATAGTTATTTAAAGGCTTTTATGGAGTGGTGGTACTCCAGAGCCATCTTGATCATTGGGAGGATATGTCAGTTCATTTTTTCTAACAAGATTTTGCGGTGAGATGACCTACCTCGAAGTAGCTACGCCACTAGAAAAACTGCCTCCGGTTAAAATTATGTGTGCATTCCAAAGAGCACTTGTAAATACTGTGCAATACCTACAACCATGAACGACCTCTTGGGGAAAGAAATGGGATGGGTGAGGGAGACAGCTTCCAGCTACTAAGCCACCCCATTGCAGAAGCTATTTGATGTTAGAAATGTGTAGCAGGCTTACCATTTGCAGATGAAACATCTCACCGATGCTAAAATACAGAGCAGCACATCCATGGACGAGAATGTGCTCTGGTTTCATAATAGCTGTTCTGCTAGTAGAGGAAGGAAAGATACTGTTCAGCAATATTCAACCTGTCAAAAACAATGGGGGATATCTTCGTCCCTTTAAATCAGAGATTTCAATACATTTTTCACTTAGGAAACTAATAGACAGATAACACATTTATATGGGCATATTTTACAGCTGGCGAGAAGCACACATTAATTTTTTTAAAAGCAAAACAGTTCTAAAGTCTACCAAAAAAAAAGGACATGAAGTTCCACTGAAATCCTCTCTGAGGCTGATCAGAGAAATCTCACGCAGCCATTCAGCTGGATGCTCTGAAATTAACTTTGACTCTATTCATTATGAGACATCATCGCTGGATGGAATAATTTGTAATAGATAGACTACAGGGATGGTTACTGTCTGGGATAAGATTTTTTTTTCCACAAGAAGTCGATGACTGAACAAAGTACATTGCTATATCACTTGGATCATATATAGACAGAGAGGTAGAGAGATTCATATAGAGGTAGATGAAGGCAGTAACACCATGTGGTAATGGTAGCTTGTCACTGAAAGATCTCAAAGAACTTACTTTTTAGTAGTATGTTATAGATAGAGGTGTAGGATCTTTGAGTAGCTGGATTTTAGGTTTTTTTTTTTTCTTTTTAGAGCTATGAAATGAGTCTTTATTCACATTTGCACAGACTGAGCGTTATAGAGCTTTAACTTGTTTGCTCACTCCAGGCACTATTGTGGAAGGCATAATAAATAAGACTCAGGTGAGATAGGTGTCTCATACACAGCTCTGTGCACTCCCCACTAATGCAGCGGCTCTTTCAAGAGAGCACAGCATCCCCCTGGATTCACACCATGCCGTTTTACCATACGTGACTTCGAAAAGAGGATGAAAAATAGTGTACCTGCTCAGGAGTTTTGCCAGGGCATCAGGGATAATCAAGAAATAGCACCATGCAGGTGCTGATAAGCATAAAATGGTTTGGACTGTTCTCCCACACAAGTGTCCTAAAATACTGAATGTTGGTTTAAGAGGCATGAGGAATTTCAGCCCCAAGAATAATCTTCAGAAAGTTATAACTGCCAGGCAAGAGGTGCTTAGGAGGAAAGTGCCGTCTCAAGCTGTGCCTGATGGTAACAACATAGTGACGGAGAAGGGAGGTTATATAAGAGGCTGTTCTTTAGGAACTGCATATTATTTTTTGCAAGAAAAATGGTGGAGTGTGCTCTTTTGAAATCTCAGCTTGTTAGGACTGAGTTCTTTTTAAACTCAAATTAGAGCTGATTTATAGGAAAGAAGAAAAACAGTTTTATTCCAAGAGATGAGTGGTGAGAAAGTAATAAAATTTATGTGTGGTAAATGTCATATTTCCTATAGCCAACATGAACTTATAGCGAACAGACAGGCTATTGACACAATACAAAGCTTTTGGTGATTGATATTCCATTTCCATCACAGATGCATGTTAAATTTTATTCATCTGCAATACATTTGATTTTAAACCAGCTTAAGGAAAATAAACTTTGACTTTGTAAATAGTAGAGAAAAAATCACAGTCCAATTGGTTTAGGCTTACCTGCTGCTGCTTTGAGAACAATATAACCAGCGCTGAGATGTTTTTAATAATTTCTGAGTGTCAGTTCTTAAATCTTTGTGTTCAACAGCAGCAACAGTACCCACTATAGTGAGGGTAAAAACTCCCGCTGACTTCTGTGGATCTCTGGAGGTCAGTGGGAGATCAGTGCTTTTGAATGAGGCCAGAGAGTGAAAAATTGTATCTACCTCCATTGACAAAATGTGACCTGCCCCATATTTCACCTGAGGGTGAGAAGAGTTTTCTTAAGTTTGGGGAATGACCACCTTTAAGTATGCCCTAGATTCCCATATGGTGCAAGATACAAGTATATCCTGCACCTGGGATGGGATAACCCCATGCATCTGTATGGGTTGGGGGGGCTGACTATCTAGGAAGCAGCTTTGCAAAAAGGGATCTGGGAGTCCTAGTGGATGACAAAGTCCCATTTCAAGAAAGGCGTTGACGTACTGGAGTCCAGTGGAGGCCACCAAGACGGTTGGGGGGCTGGAGAACACGGTATACAAGGAGAGGCTGGGATAACTGGGTTTCCTCCAGAAATTAGAAGTAAATGTTTTAATGGCAGTCAAATACTGGAACAAGTTGCCCAGAGAGGTTGTGCAATCTCCACCCTTGGAGGTGTTTAAGACTTGACTGGACATGGCCCTGAACAACCTGGTCTGATTAGAGCTGCTTTGAGCAGGGGTTGGACTGGATGACCTCCAAATGTTCCTTCCAGCCTACATTATTTTATGAATCTGTGTTGCTGTGTTTTAGAAACCCTCAGAATCCAAATTCATCTCTTTACTGGAAGGTGAAAAATAGAAAGATATTTAGAACAGCTTTTAAAAGAAAGATAAATTTTATTGACCTCAGGGCTGGAATTTATCCACTTTTTTGGATTTAAAAAGCAGGTGATGGGTGAATAGTTCTAGCTTTGAACAGCAATGTGTATTTAAGATCAGGCTTTAAAACAGGAATGTGAAATTTTAACCTGGCTGACATGAGTAGCAAACTCTGCTTGGCTTTAAAGAGACCAGGATTTCACCCAGATAACTGTTACCATCTGATCAGAGCTGATCACAGATTTGTCAGTGAAGCACTGTTCAAAAAGGCCAAGATCCTGTGCTTTAAGGTTTCCTGCTTTCTGCTTCATGGGCCGGTTGGGGAGATTTGCAATCTGGTGAGGCGTCTAGCCCGGAGCCTTGGGTGTCCCATGTCCCCTTTCTGGGAGAGTCCACGCAGTGGTGGCCCTGCAGCAGGAAACCTTTGGGGTAATATCAGCTGAGGAGTGAAGTTAATGTTCAGGTATTAACCACAGTGGTGTACAGAAGGGACCTTTTGTTTTGGAAATGCTATATTGTTCATGTCCCAACATTTTTTATCCTGAATTTCTTGTTTGGAAGAATTGTAGATAAATCTGGTTTGATGGACAGACATATTTAGGCATGGTCTGAAATTTGAATTGAAACCTTATTAAAAAATCAAAAAAGATTTTTCTTGTGAATAGAGAATTTAGGCTTTCAGTCAGTAAGGCCCAGATCTGACAATTGGCTCAGCATCTTGCATGAGTGTGATGGGAGAAGACAGTCTCTGTCCCCAGACCGTTGCACTTGACGTGAACTGGGACTGCTTGTTGGCAGTGTGACAGCAGTCCAGAAGTGAATAATTACACATAGCATCTGATTAAGTGTTCATGCCAGCAGTTCTGTGTTTAATTCAGAACTGGTGAACCAGTCTACTGCTTCTTCCACTCTGACTAGTCTGATGTTGAAGAACCATGGCTGTGATGCCACTGCTTTCTACCATTGCTAGCTTCATTGAGATTAAATGCAACAAAACAGACTGGCATCTAATTCATCTTTGCCTTTGCCAGTTCATACCTAACTTGATGCTGCTTTGACTGATGTTCAGGCTTCCATCTGCAAGGAAGCCTGCAAGCAGTACATCTTTTATTACACATCAGTTGCCGAGCAAAGAAAACCAGCTTCAAGTAACAGTTGCTATATGTAAAAAAGCATTGTGGAGTTCAATGCAGAACAAACCTTTTGTATTGTTGTGGATCTATGGCAATACCTTAGCTTTCAAAGGCAAAAGATATTGGCCTTGCCAAACAAAAGACTGACCTAATGGTGAATCCCCATAAAAAATAAAAATCAGCCTAAATCTGGAAGTGCTCAGGCAATATTTTAGACATACTGTATCTGAAACTGCTAAAAAAATTGCTGCCACTCTCCCCATAGGTGATTAAACTCCACTGGTGCCTCTTTTCCTTCTGACGTTTCTCTCCTGTTTCTGTGCATTCCCAGAGCTGTGAAAAAGTTCAGTTTATATCTACGCGCTAGCAAGGTACTGAAAAATAAATGGGCTTTATCCTAACTCCCCAGAGGGCTGCAGTATGTCAGGCTTCTCAAATTATGCATAGAAAAAGCCAAAAGGTGATAATCCCCACGTAAAAGGAGGTAGACCTTGTCTTCTAGAGAAGATTAGTGCTTAGGTAACCATCGCAGGAGATGGGGGAAGGAAGGCATTCAAAACCCAATTCACCTTTTTTATAGATAGCTATAGGAAGGATTCGGAGCATCACAGAAAAAATGTATCAAAACAGGCATAAGGTGGGTGGGATGTGCCTTGAACACTTCCCTCCTGCATCTACTGAACCACAGCATCATGTAGCGGGAGACCACGCAAACGAAGGGTAGCGAAGGAGTTATAACTCGTTGCCTAATGGTTGAAACGCCTCAGCAGGGCAGCCCTGGCTTCTCACCTCTTCCTTCAGGGCTATGGTCCCCAGGAGTCGACCCCCGGGGAACGGAGCAGACCCCCCACAGCCAAATCGGAGCTCAAACCCACTCACGTTGACCTTCATGCTTTCCATCAGGCTCAGGAATCTTTAATTTTTTTCCCTGTATAAAGGGCTAGCTTTAACAGTAAGGTAGAGGTGATTGCCCTGCGGAGCAGTCGCGAGCCGTTTTATGTTTCTGCTCTGAGGTTCCCAACTTTCCCCGCATATTGTGTAGGAAGCTTAGTAGTCTACCACTGGCTTTGGTTTCTACTCAAGGGGCCGAGCATTTTAAAGTTATGAAATAAATCTTTTATTGTTTCCAGCCTTCAGGGTTTTGCAGCTGAAAGTCCATAGAGACATTAGGTGAGTGAACTGTTTTCTGCAGTAAAACCCCAGCTTCCTTTCATATCCCACTGCACACATGTGTAGTAAACAAGTATGACAATGAAGGGAGTTGAGCAACAGAAGCTATTCTTGCAGCGCATTTAATATTGCATGAAAACTTCTCTTAGTTCTCCACAGTATTTTGCAGTACCTTTTCCCATGTATTTCTCTGATTATTATTCTCGACTATTACGCCTGCTTTAATTTTAAGAGATTTAGCTGAGAAGCCTTAATGTTATTTAGGCAGATTACTCAATTTCATCTTTTTTTCCCCCCAAACCCATAAAAAAGAATAAAGCCTAGAGCTAAATTCATGTGTGTTACAGCAGAGGCAGCTTAAAAAAAAAAAAAATCCAGTTTTCTGATGTTTGTATTCATGTTTGGCTTTAGGACAAAAAGGGTTTTCAAGCAGAAGTGCCGTATCTTTGGGGATTTCCTTAAAAAGTGCATACAGTACCAAATCTTAAATAATTAGCCTTAATATTAACTAGAATATCCGTGGTTACAAATGTACACACTCTTCAAATCAAGGAATAAATGCTGTTTTACACTACCTAAGGACAGATGCCAATATGTTTAATGGAGATTAACTCAAGTGTTAGAATAGTTTTCCTGCTCATGAGTAGAAGCAGTGATGGTGGAGGCAATGACATTTTTGATTCCGTCCAGACTTCAGCATCGCTCCCAAAGTACAAGAATGCCGGTGACAGTGGGGCATTACCCTGTAGAAATGAAATCAGCAGAAGTCTTTAAACTCTGTCTAACGTCACATCCTTTCCCACAGCCATGTCTTCCTGATGGCCCTGGAGAAAGGGTCAGGAGCGGAATCTGCCTGAACATGGATCCAATGCAGGGGTACAAGGTTTTACGCGAGCCAGGTTTCGTCCCAAGTATATAACACTTGATCAAAAGCCAGACAAATGCCAAGGAAAGTCATTAAAGTTTGAATTACATCCCAATGAATGCAGTTCCTATGCAGAGCTATATTTTTTCCGGTTTCCCAAAGAAATGGAGCGTACGCAATAGCGCAGTTTGCTTGCCGGTCCCTCTGCCTGCCCAGCCCCTTTAATGTGTGGGTCAATTTCAAGCAAATGTGCAAGAGGGGTGGAAATCTCAAAGATAAGAAGTTTTGTGAAAACTGATGTGTCAGGAGAAGAGAGTCATCACTCCAGCTTAGTGGAAAAAGTGCGTTGGTCACACTCTCTCTCCCCTTTGGTCTACCACCAGCCCACCAGCACAAGCTCAAGGGTGAAGGAACCAGGGCATATATTGCCCAGAGTCAGCCCAGGTGTGCAGTTAAGTACTTTTGCTTATTAGTCTTGTCTGAAACTTAAAAGAGAATCAGCTCTGTGTAGTTTAAAGTGAGTTTAAGGATAAATTAATAAACAAGCAAATGAGGAATCGATGGAATTTCTTGCAGAAGGTGTAAACACTATGAGCTAAAAACTTTTACTAAACTGATTAGGACTTATCTAGTATAATTACCAGATTAAGGTCACAACTGCATCAATAATTTAAGGAATTAACAATAAAATTGAATCACCAATTAATAATCACACTGTTAACAGTGTGATTAATGATCACACTGTTAAAGACACAAATCACATCATGAGGTTACTACAGGATTCTCATGGTCAGCTCCTGCAAATGCTGACTATGGTAAAGCACAGAAATGATTACTTTTACTTAGCAACCTCGTAATCAATATATAGGCTCCTCTGGGTTCCTGTAGTTAGCAGGTATAGGGTTGGCTTCCTTCCCAGATAAAGCACTGCTCTCAGGAGATCTGGATTTGATTTCTGATCCTATCATCACTGGTTTGCCAAGTGATATTGGCTAAGTAATTCCACCTCGCTGACCCTCGGTTTTTTTTCATGTGAAAACTGGAATAACAATAGTAATAATACTGATCTCTGTTATTAAGTGTTTGGATTCTAGTGATGAAAAACATTATAAAAAGGGGGCCCAATGTGATTTATGGTAAAATTCACTTAAACTTGAATGAGGAAATTATCGAGTGCACCTTCTTCTTATAAATGTCCTTGCATTCATTCAAATATAAAGAAATACTTGAACCTCAAAAATTTTTAGAGAAAACCAACAAGTAAAAGAGGGGGGGGGGAAGGTTAATGGAGCAGAAGAGGGAAAAAAGGGCCTCTGGTTTCTGTGGCATTCAAAATCCCCACTCATATGCAAACAAGTTTTCTTGCCAGTTATTTGGCCTTGTTGGAACAGGTATTGTCTGTAATGATCACAATCTCCTAAAGCCACAAAACCAACCTTAGGAGGCAGAAATTCCAGCCATTCTGGTGCATGAGGGGTTCCTTCTGTCTTCCTCTATATTTAAGACTCCAGTTCCAGCTGGCTTCATCTTCTAGCACCTGTTTGTAGGTCCTTTCATCTAACCAGTCACATGTCCTGGACTCTAGTAACATGATCAAATTGGTAGCTCAGCTTCACATCAAATCCTTTCACAAGATCTGTCATTAACCCATAAATAACGTGTGCTACCTTAATTGGTTAATGGAAAAGCATTCTTGGCCAAGGTGTGTTCAAGTTGACACATACGGACACAGAAGCATCCCCAGTTCCTATGATCGGGGCTGTCCATTTGGAGCTAAGAATTCTAGAAAGAGTTGTGGTTTTATACGGGGTGATGCTAAGCTTCACCGAAGGATGCTTCTTCAGCAAATTGTGTGCTGAAAGTTTTGGATTATGAGATTTATGGAAGAAATGAGCAGATATTAACTCAGTAAATGTTAAAGATAAACAGACCTTAAAGAACACTCTTATGTACGCTACATGCTTTTGAAATAGTTTTCACAGTCTTGCTATTTTATTTGGTGTTCTGTCCTTGGCAAATTTTCCAACACCTGCTGGAAGCTCCTTATTCGTCTCTTGGAAACTATCTCCCTTGCTTTGATTTAAATAGAGCTGCACCTAATTGTTCATCACTGTTGCAAACTCACTTGTTAAAGTTCACGAGCTAACTGCCATTTGTCAGGAGCTGTGCTCTTCATCATGATCCTGAATGTGCCCATTAGGCTTATGATAGAAAGAAATGACCTAAATTACAGGACCAAGAGCCAGGAAATTATTAAGCAAGCTGTTCTGTTGATTAATGGGAAACAAAAGGTTTCTTGTCACAATCAGGTAGGTCAGCTGATAGGCAGAAAAGATATGGGGATGGTTCAGCAAGCCATGTTATGGCAGATTTGATGTGCACTTTATCAGCGTTAATTGGAAAGTCTGGGAGTAAATGAGAGCTGTCCTTTGTGAGATTCTTACTCCACTGAAACTAAGAAAAGCATTTTTAGTATATCTTAACCTAGTTTCTATGTTCAACAGTGATCACAGGAGATGCTTAAAGCTACTATAGTAGGTTTGAAAATACTGAAGTGTTTCTAATGGAGTAAGTAGGAATAGACTATCAAGCCGTGAAAAATGGTAGTCTATTCTGAGGCAATTCTAGGCAGGCTTTTACTTTCCCTGTGTCTGTAAATTTCTCTCTAAGACAGATGTCAACCAACACGACGTGCTTACACTCACCCTTTAACAGCCTCTTATAGGCCGGCCATGCATATTCTTTTCTTTTATTAATGCAACATTTAGTTTGAAAACATCATCAGTTTTTGTTGCAGAGAATTATGTTTTTATTTTTCATTCTGAGTGTATTTCTGTGGGTTTTTCACATCTGCAGAGAAGTAGGGGGAAATAGATGAAGGTGAGAGGAGCAAAGAGAAGTTTGAGCTTCATCTTTTTCTTTGAGCTCTGGCTTTCCCTTTTCCTATTTTTTTCCCCACCAACAGACAGAAACTGAGGGTGGCCCAGTTAACTGTAGCCCTTCTTCCTGTAAAATGAAAAACTTTCAAGGTGGTAAAATCTGGAGCTGCCAAACACAGCCAGTTGCAATAAGAATTAAATTTATCTTGAAGACTTTAATCTAGGGTTTCTTCAATAGCATACACTTGGCTGCACCCTTGGTCAGAGGATTTTTTTTGTCCAAAGAAAAAGCTGTCATAGGTTAGTGCTGAGCAAGGCACTCTCTGCTTTGCCACCTCCCTAAGGAAAAGAAAATTTGAATCTTTGCAGATTTTGCTAAGCTGGAAGCCAAGATGGTAGGGGAAAATGATGAAAAAGTTCACACTTTAGGCAGCAAAATCTAATTAACTGAAAACCTCATCTCTCAAGTACTCACGCAGCTTCAAGATGATTCAAGGGCACTATTGCTGCTGAGTGTCAATGGGAACGTTTACGACAAGAAGAATAGATCCAAAAGGTAATAAGTGCCAAGTGTTTCTCCCAAGGAAGAGGATTTAGGCTGGTGTTCTGTTAAGGAAATATGTACGCCAGAAGGTCTGGATAAGGGTAAGAAGGATAAGCTTGCAGAAAGCCCCCAGTAAGGAAATTTCAAATTCTGAAGAAGGCTACATAATTATCATAACTTTGATCAAAGTAATCAGGGCAGACTTTTGCTTCCTGCAGACTCTTGTAAGAAAATGGCGGTTTGGCCTTTTAGATTTTATTTTTCTGAGACACTGCAGCAGCAACTCAGGCTTGGAGATAGCTCGAGAGAAAAAAAACAACTTCATAGATAAAGGTAAAGAAGGTTCTCTGTTTTAGATAGCACAGCTCAATTGCTTTCACTGGGAAATGATGTACATTCAGAGACCTAACGTCACGTGACACTATCCAAAGCGGTGCCTTTCCATCCCACACTAATGCTAAAAAAAGGCTGGAGCTCTTGGTGGTGTGAAGGTGTGCTTGAAGGGAGGCCTAAACCTCTGCGCACACGAGACTCCTACCAGCGCTGGGAAACAGCAGGAAATCCTCATTCCAGCCTTTCTCTGACTGGAGGATGGGGGATGCCACTTCAGAGGAGACAGACATCTGCAGGAAGAGGATGTTCCTTGCCGTTGCCCAGATTTTGAACTTAAGGCTGGAGAACATCCTAAAGAGAGGGCATTGCAGTACCCCTAAGAGTTGGCCACCCCCCAGCAGGGAACTGTGTCTACATTTAGAAATAAGGACATGGGGTTGGAGGAGAGATCAACAGATTGGGAAATAGGGGTTCTGTTATGCAGTCAGCATTCATCTCCTGCTCCAATTGCCTATTTCTTTAGCATGGGATTCTGCTAATAAAGCTGCTGGAAAAGGCCATGGTTTGGAACAGATCTTGGAAAAATCTTGATTCGTATAGTTTTTAAGAGTTCAGAACACCCTATCTAGGACAGTAACTCTAATCAAATAGCAAATAACTAGCAAAGGCTGAGACTGTGTATAAAACTGCCAGCCCCATGTGGCTGATCTAGTCCTCATTTTTGTCCTCGCTCAAGAAGACCTGGTCTAGGCATTAAGCAGCAAAGCATTCTTTCATGTTATTTGTCTTTGCTAGATGTATTTCTCTTACTGCTCTGCAGAGAAGTTCTACTTTTGCCTATCAGGGCACAGAAGACACTTTTGAAAAAGTAGATATATAATGTTTTATTTCTTGTTAAAAGTACTGGTTAATTTTAATGTTGCACAATAATTAACCTCTCTTTTTTGCATCACGCTCATCACTTTGACTTTCACATAAAATGAGCAAGGAAGCTGTTTTGACTAAAGAGAAGAAAATTCACATTCGTATAACATTGTCTACATAAGATTATCTCTGATTCCTACCTGGCCACTCCCTACCCACTTGCTCCTTGGTATTGGGAAGCATAAAAAGATGAGGACGTAGTGATTTTTAATTTGTGCTTGTAATTCTTATAATTCTATACTTTGATGTTATTGACTTTTCCATTATTGCATTTTTGAGTAAGAAGAACAGAAGTTGAGGACAATGCTGAGGTGGATGTACCAGTATCCTGGGGCCATTGTGAGATTCATTAATTACTTCTCTGTAAAACAGTCTGCAAATCTTTTGCATCGAGGTGTTATTGGGAATCAAAGCTTTATTCTTAAGATAGCCACTGGAACGGGGGTGGTTTGCTATGACTGCTGTTAAGGATTCAAGCAAACCTTCCGGGAGTCATTCTGAAATGGCCCATTTAGTTCTCAAATATCCAGCACAATCTAGACAAGTGCATGAGAGTATCTGGGGAACTGCTGGCTCTGCTTTTCGGAGATTAGGGTCTGCTCATGCGTTCAGCTCTTCAGAGCCAGGCCACGGTTCCCTTGTGGCACTGGTGCTAAAGAGGGCTTTCTGGGCAGCACTGCAAGCGTTGTAAAACAGAGCAATTTCTTCAAATAAAGTGGTGATGCTCAATATGCTGCAGCACTACAGTAACACAGTAGCCCCAAAATGTGACAGACTAATATGAGGTATTCTCAACATACAAACAAACAAACAAAAAGTCTTTCACTTGAGCTGCTATTGGTTCCAGCTCCTGGTGAGAAAATATCACCAGAAGGTAACACTTGTTTGGAAAGAAGGCAGGTAGACAGTCAGTAAAACTGAAATGAAATCTCTGGTGTTGTATCTACATACACTAATGCTGCTGGCTTTGATCAGATGACTGGTAGAATTGAAAAATAAGTGCTTCATAAATTATGGGTTTTTTAAATGACCTTTTGCAAATATAGCAAGCTCTTCTGAACTGAAGAGGTGGATATATTTACATGGGTCTTCCCTATGGAAATGATGATACAGAGAAAGCTTATAGTGTAATTAGGAAAAAAAAAAACTCAGAATGCAGATCATCTAAGTAAGTTCATTGCAACAATTTAAAAAATGGAAAAGGAATCTAAGTGCTTCTGATCAGTGAAAAGTACTTGAGAAAAATGTTTTAAGAGGTGGTAAACAGCTTATGTTGGGTTGGGAAGGAGTAAACAAGTTTTACAAATAATAATTAGTTAGTATCAGCCTCCTGGTATTTTCAAATGTCACAATAAGGTGTTTGAAGGATTACAATTCACTGAAGAAAATTCTGGGTTTTTTTAGGAAGATGGTACAGCATCAAAATAACAGGTAAATTGTTGCATGGAAGTTAAATTCCATGTCTTTACACTTTTTGTTGGAAGGCCTGCAACCATTACTGACTGTGCTTATGTGCTTCCTTACTGGTGACATCAATTCCTTGCTGCTCTGGAGTTAAATAGGTGTCAGCTAATGAGATATTGATCATTTGATTGAAAGTGAGGGGTTGAATAGACTGGATATCATGGAAGGATAACCCTCTAACTGCCAAATTCACATAGTCATCAATCATGGATTTTCAAAGTCAGATATTAAAAAGTCCTACTAGGTCATCTAATCTGCTTGCCAATATTCCCTATAACTAGGAATGCTTGAAAAATAAAAAAGAAAAAAAATCAGTAAAAAATGCTATTCCATCCAAGCTGAAACATTCCATATGAATACTTCTATTTGAAAAAAAATTAAAGAAAGTTTGGAAATTATCCAAAACCAAAACGAAGTACTTTCTCATTCTGTTTTTCATTCTGACTTTCTTGTTTTGTTGCTAAATTGACCTTGCAAAAATGAGTGCATTGATTTCATGGAAGCATCTAACTTTAATTCTCCTGTTGCAATGTTCTGAACTCTGATCTTTGGTAATTTGCATTTTGAGAATCTTATTTCAGTTTTGGAAGAAAACCAAGTGTAGAAATTCAGGATATCTCAGCAGAAACAGCATTACCATTTTCTAGTCAGTTCCATTCGCAAAGACTCTGACTAATCTGTTTTTGAAGACCCTTAAGGTGTGCAAGACTGGGTTTTTAACCACGTGAAAATTTCTCTCCAGCCTTGAGTAAAAAGCTCGTGTCTGTAAAAAGGTACCAATTTAGACATTTCCTACTGAATAGCTTATGTGATTTTCTATTCATTTTGCTGGTTCATATATAGTTCCTAAACTGATCTGTAATTCATATAGTAAGCCCAAGCACCTAACTCTAGGTTTTTGATTCTTTCTGAGTGGCTAGCTGTCTAAAAACTGGGTGAAAAATGCAGTGTTGCAAAGCTAGATCCTTTTTGTAGAGCTAATCTTAGGCTGTGTGTACTACAAAGAGCGAGCAAGGTATTAAGTATTGGGGTAGAGGTTATATTTTTTCAAATTTGTATTTCCTAGAAGCTTGACTGCACTGTCAGAATTAACCAGTGGAAAACAGCAGGCAGAGGGATAGGCTGGCTCCATCTGGTGCCCGTCAAGACCCCAAACTTTCCAGAATGGCCATGAGGAAGGGCTGTGCTGAAGAAGAGGGTGAGGAGTCACAGGAGTAGGACTGCTCTGTCCTGACTGGTTGTCCAGACTCCCCTTCTAGTCACTGAAGAGAAATAGGCACATCCAGGAAAGGATTTATCTTGCTATTGCAGAGCATCTATACCAACTCGGATATAGACATTTACACTGCAGCCGATTAAAATTAAATAAGTTATGTTCAAGAGGACTGAATGCAAACAACATAAATTATTAATGCTTCTGTGTTTTGGTTGAAGTGCACAGTGAAAAAAATATGCAAATGAATCCTCAGTATTGTATTAGACTTGGATAAATAGTAAAGGAGGGGGCAGGAAGGAAAAGAAACCAAAGCACCTGCAGCGTGGTATAGGATGTGTTGCATTGCTCTCCGTGAAGTCTCACTGAGAGCATGATGGGGAGAGCAGGAGCAGCGGAGGGATGCACCCAGGCTTTGATACTTGCAGATAGACTCATCTCGTCAAGCTCATCCTACAGCCCAGTTAGCAGCCCTTGTCCCAGCACTGAGAGATTAGCTGTGTTTCCATGCCGCAGCTTCGTGCCTTATGTTTGAGATGGTTTTCGCTTGCTTTGTTGTTTCCCTGACTGGAGAGAGCCTGACTCTTGATTTACGGCATTGCTCCAAAGGGATCTTTGCACGCACTCACCCTGTTAGACGCGACCCCTTTTGTTTGCTGTTTTGCTCACAGCGAGTCAGCCACCAGCCCTTTTAAAAGAATTCCCCAGCGGCTGCAACTATCGGAGTTAAAAAATGACGTAGAGAGAAAGTCCCTGCGCGCTGGATCCCTGCCAAGAGCAGTACACCATCGCAGGGAGGCTCTGGAGTAGTGTTTCGGGAGGAGCGGCGGGCAGAGGAAACCTTCCACCCTACCCCTCTGGTAACATGGAGATCAATAAGTTTATGATTCTTTATTTGCCTATGATGCCTGGACCTGGCCTCCGTGATGCAGAAAACCTCTTCCATTTTCATATTCCTCTGTTTTGTTAAGGTAACTGTGGCAGTCCCTGCAAACTCATGTCATCTGCTGCATGTCCCCGTGTCTTTGATTTGTCTCCCTTGGCCAATTAATGCTTCCTCGTAGCGGCTACTGCAGAAATCTGCGGGGCACATAGAAATAGATAGTACACCTTGATTCAGCTGAAGAGGCAGAAGATTGCTGCTCTATGCAATGAAATTTTTTGGACATCATGTGACTTCAGCAACAGAAAAGGGACTGAAGTTTTTCCTTATCAGATGAAGCATGTTCTGTCTGTTCCCTTCTGCAAGAAATCACGTGTACCCCCTTGCAGTCAGGCCACAATTCACATGAACCTGCTCTGCCTAATCCATGCATGTAACATGCTGGCTCTGTTCAGGAGTAGAGTGGGATTTAAAAAAGCTCCGAGGAAGAAGAAACTCATCGTGTTAGTTCAGCTGCTTGGAACAAAAATATGAGCTGCTTTAGGCTGGTGACAATGCTATTTTTAAGCTTTTTAAAAGGATTTATCTGCAAAGTCCAATTAAAGTATACAGTTGTAAAATGACAGTTTAAGGGAACCAATGCTTAATTCTCATGCACATTTAATTTTCATTTTGTTTGAATGGGTGACTGATAGAAAGCAGTTCTCCTGTGAACTTGTTTCAAACCAGAATTACCCCTAGGTATTTTTTTTTTTAATAAAGCACTGAAATGTAAGCCCCTTACATAAATGACTATGTGCAAAGATTTTTTTTTTTTTAAGAGGAGTGGAGAGTTTGGGAAAGGAGGAAAAATGGTCTCAAATTAGCCTACTGAATGAATAAGTGGAAAACTAAAAGATAAATAAGTTAAAAATCAGGAGCTCATTTAAGCTTGCCTGCAGGCAGCTTTCTCTTGGGTGTGTTATTCCCAGAGCCAATCCAGAAGGAAACATGAGTGGCTCTTGAACGTTTTTTCTCCAATGCAGGATATGAGATAAACATGCATTTGCCTGGGACTATCAGCATGAATTTTCTTTTTTCCCTTAAAACAATCCATTTTACTCTAGCAAGCCCACAAAAGCCCTCTTGCTCCCCAGCAGCCCCTCGCCGTCTGAGCATGAACCTCAGTGGGTTGTGAAGGGTCGGTGAGCTCCAGCAGCATCCGGCTCCAACACCTCCTCCAGGGAGACCATGCGTTGAGCAGGTGCTTCACTGGGACAAGACAGACACGTGGAGAAGAGACATGAAGAATTATAAGCAAATAAAATGATTCTGGGGCTATTAGTCAATGCTCTATACTACCAGACTGTATCGAGCTAAAGCCTGGGTATGACCCATCTAACTCCTACCGCAGTCATGGGGCAGCATAGTCACCATTAGTTCTGACTCATGTGATACACAGCTGAAGCATTATTTTCACTCCTGCTAAGTTAGCTCATATTTTAGTGTGAAGCATCATCTCCACTGTTATTCAAAATAAGATATTGTTGGGGCAACAGCATAAATAAAAGAATAAGTTTTCTGCTCTTGGAATACCCTGGTTAAACAAAAAGCAGGTGTTTTGTCAATTAAACCAGGTTAGGAAAGATCAAAAAGCTTTTGCTAGTTTGTTTATTAAAGGCAAGTGGGACATAAACATCTTCAAGCATTCATGTTTGAGTCAGAGCTTGGAAGTGCACTTTCTGTTATTTGTATTGCCTTTATTTTTTGCTAATAACAAACTGGTCGTATTTGCCTAGCTGGAGCTTTGAGTATCGTCAATACTGAAGCCTGACGGCATGTCCTGGGGGTACGACAGGATGGCTGACAACTGTTTCATCCGCAAGGAATGGTTCTATGTGCCGTACACACTGCATTTCCAAAAAAAAGGTGGTTGTTTTTATCTATTACAGGTGGGTTAATTTATATATCTGACGCTAGACTTAGTATAAACTTCACAGCTAAGTAAGAGTCTATGGTAGCTGTTTGAATTTAATCTGTGTCAAAATCCGGGCTGTTCTTTCATTGCCCCAGAGTCAAGGTGGCAGGCACATCGCAAAACTCGGTGCTTGCCCCTTCCCAGGCAAAACCGTCCACTCCAGGAGCCCAGCTAGTGCTCTCCAAAAAGCTCTGCAAGAGAAGACTACAATCCAGAGAAGTATCTTGAAGTAGGCTACTAAGTCCCGCTTTTTCACCCTTTTTCTTCCTAATTTACCTCTTTGCTATTTTTCTCTCTCTCATTAAAAATTTATGAGGTGGTCAAATGCTGCAGTAAACAAGGCTATATAAATAAATAGATTCCTAATGAGGATCTCTAAGGTAATTGCATTTAAATCTAAATGAAGTATTTTAAGAAATTCAAGCATGCTCACTGTGATTCTTCAGTACTGCAAATATACTCATTTATCTAAATGTATCTAATCTTGGACCCAAACATCAGAAAATCCAAGCACTTTTTAAAAATGCGCTGAGAAAATAACATTCACCTTGCTGAAGGCCTGGATTTGGTTAGTAAACAATCCAGTGAAATATTTGAAACTTTGGTAAAAAATAAAAATTTTTTTTAAAAAGTCATCATTTTATAGGAAGATCATCTTAAGGTAAGTCTTTCCATACCATTAATTTTTTCTGTCCTTTTTTGCTAAAAGAGGGACAAAAATATAATGCACTAACTGGTTCACAGCACGAAACATTCTCTAAAAGAATACATAAAAACCCATGAACTGTATATGCCACTATTCTGGGAAATAAAACAAACTTTATAGCCACAGAAAAAATAATGCCATTTCCAGGCAGGTAACCAGTTGGAAAAAAAAAGCTGAGGAACTTTGTTCGCAGTAGTAAAGCAAATTTCACCATTTAATAGAGGATTCACTACTTGGAATATGGGATGTCATGTCGTGACCAAATGCTGGAGGGCATAAATGATATATATATGTGTGTGTGTATATATATATGTATATATATATATTACATCAAAATTAGGACTGGAATTCATCACGTAAGGTTGTTTCATGGTGAGGAAAGGAGCTGGAACCAGAATAGTAGCTCCAGCCTGATTTGTAATACCTTGAACAAGTCATTTAACTTTGCTGTGCCTCTGTACCACCTGTAAAAAGGAAGGGCGATAATAATCCTGGCTATTTTACTGGAGCGTTAACTATGCAGGAAAGCACAATTAAAGAGAGGAGCGCTCCCATCAAGGTTAAGCCTACCGTTACGTTGCCTCAATAGCACGTTGGAGGAGGATGTGCCTCCACTCCTGCGACACGCGAGAGCCCAGACCATGTGTGGCCTCTGAGGCCAGGTTTGCACAAACCCATTTTCCTGGTGACAAGAACACTGTTCTTTACTATGCTGGTAAAGCACACGTAGTGCTGAGACAGCAATAATGGCAAAACTGCATTTGGTACCAAGAGTGTAAAAATACCTTCTGCAGCTGAAACAGCAGAGGGCTGAGATACAGGTCTCGGCCAGCACACAGCTGTACGATGCACTGAAAAGGTAGCACCTGCTTTATGACTTCTCTCAAGCATATGCATTGCAGGTAAAACCGCACAGGGATACATTATTGTCACTCTCTAATAGCCTTTTCCAGAAGTCACCCCAGGCTAGAGCAGACCCTGGGCAGACCGCACACCAAACCATCCTCCCCGTCCTTTCTTTTAAGGATGTCAGGCAATACAGTGCTAAATGCCTTACCAAATGTTTTTGGAGTCATCTCCTGCTTCTTCCTTCTCTCTAAGGCCATGACCCTGCCACAGAAGGAAATTAGATTTGTTTGACATGATTGGTTCGTAGGAAAAAACACGATGGCTGCGTGCTCGCTTTTCTCCTAAGTGTTTGGCAAAATGCTCTAACACTGGTCATGCCCACAGCCTCTTGTCAAACAGGCAGGCTTTCTGAGGTCAGGAAGCATCAAAAAGTCCTGGACAGCCTAGAGGATTCTTGACCCAACACATGTGATTAATAGCCTGCTTTTCCCAGCTGATGCAGAGAGTCATGAGCAGCTGGTGCCATTCCTGATCAGAAAATGTTTGTTATTTAACAAAAGAATCTTTTCTTTCCTTTTTCATCCACATGACAGCATGGCCAGTGCTGAAAGAATTACCCTTGGTACATCAGCTCTTCCCTGCAATTGCTCCTGAATCACACCTGCCATTCCTGTGCAAAGTCCATGCAGAATCTGTCAAAAAATTATGTACAAACTCGTCTAACTGAACCTAATATCTAGTACTTGGCACTTTCTCGGTTCCGGCTGGAATTCAGACTTGAAAGAGCCATAGTGTCAATGATGGATGATTTCCTCTTGTTAGTAAACATTTTCATTACTTTCGACCTCCCTGCAGCCCTTCACATTGTCAGCCGTGAGGTATTACCAGCCCACTTGTGGGAGTGCCAGAAAAGCCATAGGAATAGGAACAGGGAGAGAAAAACATGTCTCCAGAGTTATGTCTCTCGTCTCCGAGGCCCATAAAGGTCGTTTTCTCCGCCACCCTGTCCAAAATCTATTTGCATGGAGATAGCTTGGCTCAAAAGAGCTGATTAAAAGCAAACCTCAGTAAAAGAGGCAAGCACTCAGAAAGTATGAGGCCATGATTTTGCGTGGTTTGGGTAAAGGCACAAACTGGTCTGCTGAGTCCAGGAAGTGGCCTTTTTTTTCAGATGAAAGTCTGAAACAGTTTCTGTCCTCTCCATTTGACACGGAAATGCCACTTCATCTTATACACACCTTTTCCACCTCTTTTATGAACTTCAGTAATGTAGCGTTCAAGCTATCAGTCATTAAGGAACTCATTAATAAGGAAGAGCTTTAGTGCAAGACATCAATAAATAACATACCTCAGCCTGCCCTCCACTGCTTCAGTACACATCTGCAGAGTACTGAATTAAGGGCAAGAGCTTGTCTTCAAATTATAATGGTCTGGGTCCAAGATGCTAAAATATCAGCTAAAGTTCCTGGATGGGGGCTGAGATTGATTAGCTAATTTCTCAGATCAGTATGACTTTCTGCAGTAAAGGTAGAGGTCCTCTCTTCAGGCAGGACACCTTCCTTTTGAAGGCTGATGCAAACTGAAGGATGATTTTCCGCAGGAATGAAGGCCATCGCAAACCTCGCTACTTTCTGCGCCAAGCATAAAGCGTACTTCTTTAGCTCACCTGCCATGATATCAACACCAACCAGTGTCCAAAGCCTAAAAGCAAGCCTCACCAAAGCTCTGTGCTCCACTAAGCAACATCTTTCCCTTCCATTCCCTCTAGAGGAGAGGATGAAGGAGACAATGATATGAGCAATGCCAGCTGCAGGAGATACTCAGATGCTGCCATGAGGAGGAAGATGTATAACTGGTATTCACTTGAAAGAATATTCACCTAAAAAGTGTATCGAAAATTGACCTCAGCTTTTGACTGCAGTTGGCTTCTGCATCACTCAGCTGCCCCTTTGCAAAACCATCCTCTCATGTCCCAAATGTCAGATACTGCAGCAGATGGCGAGACCTAAAGTTAGACTATGGAATTGCCTGTGAAACCTTTAATTGCTGATTTCCACAAATGGGCCTTCAGCGAAACCCCCAGGAGAAAAGGAGATTCTAAACTTGCCAGGTCATGAGACTTCAAGGGGTTCTTACTCATAATGACCCTCATTTAAATACCGCATGTTAATAGGATCCCACGAGGAAAGTGAAATATATTGAAAAATAGATGTTTTACAAGTTTTCAAGAAAAATAAATTAAAATATTTGACAATATAATAAATTGCTGCAGTTCAGTTACCATGGTATGTTATTAGTCTTTCATGTAGTCATTATAATTTCACTTCAGTAACTATTGCCTTATCAAAATGTTTCAGTGAATCAGGTGTTTTGGCTGCTTCTGATATAGGATAAGAGCCCTGGCCTGTTGGTCAACACATCTGTGTCAGCTAATCATTTCTGATTTGCCAAAGGGATATGTATTTAAAACCATGCATATAAAACATCACAATTTGAAAGTTTACACCACATCATCAGGTTTGCAGCATCACAGATTTAAAATTTTTGAGCAAATATTATCGACCCCAAAAGCAGCCAAGCTGAGAAGCGAGATACAGCCTCTACATTTGCTCCAGACTGCCTCTGATCTCTTGTGGGGATGGAGAGGAGAGGAGAGGAGGGGGGAGCTTCAGGGACACATATCCAATAACAGATTTGGCCTCCAGAGCACAATGTGGAGCTCGGTGGAGAGCACAAAAGGTAACGCAACGCAGTCAGAGCCCTCTCCGGGCAGCCCCTGAGGACCAGGCTGCTCCAGACAGATGTCCTCCAAGGTGAGGCAGTAGATTGGTGTTGGATGCAGGGAGGCTGGATCAAATTTACCATTAGCTGCCTAATAGCAACTGGTAGGACTTTGTGTTCAGCCCAAGACTGCTGTGACTTCCCAGCTCTTCTGTGAAGTCTAGCCATGGGGAGGTCTGAGAGGTCCACGGCAGTGTTTGTTCAATGTGATTACAAAGTGCCTGCATGGAAAAGGGATCTAAAGTTGCCCAAGGTGCTGAGCAGTAAAGAGGGGCAGATATCTCTGAGGGTATTATGGGTGGCATGGTCCCTTGTGCACTTGCAAGTGACATGCTGGAGCTCCAGCCCACCTTGGGTTTCTGCTGGAAGGGACCAGGGTTTCCTGAAGCTGTTTGGCAATGCCTCCCCGAGCCCTGCTCCTGGGAGTACATCTGCCTCCGATTGCATGTCAGCAGCTCTGCAGTGCAGCAGTCAATCCTCACAATTTTACAAAGGGCGAGGAGTGGGCAGAGTGAGAATTAAGTATATTAGTAATACACCACTAGTTGCACAGAGCAGAATCCGACACGCAAGGATCTCAAAGCCCTTCGCAGCTTCACCAGCACTTCTTTCAAGGGCTATTGCCATCCTGCAGAGAGGTAAGATGAGGCATAGACAGGGAGAGTAAGGATAAGTGGCTTGCCCAAGGTCACAGATGAAGTGACAGACAGAGCTGAAAATAGGACCCAGGAGTCCTGATTACCAGCTCTCTGTTCCAACTACTAAATAGCAATCAAGAATGATTATGCAGCAAAGGCTCTTGCACTCGGGAACTGTCTTACCAGAGGGTTAATTCCACTGTAGCATCTTGCTGTGAGCTGACACATGGTGGTGCAATGAGAACATCAGCCTTTCACCCTTCAGGATGTTGTTTGATGAGGTGCTAGTTTGAAAAACAAAAGCAGGAAGCAGAAAAGAAACATCCAGCAGTAACTGGCACCTCAGGAGGAAAGAGTCGGGAGTCCTGGGACTGTCGGAGGGGAGGATAGCCAACCAGGGCTGTGGGAAGAGGTTCACGGCACATGTGCTCCACGGCACTGCTTTCTCCAGCGTCATCCTTTTCTTGCATACGGAAGTGTAACTCACTGGCCATTGCAGACCACATTAGTGTGTCTGATGCAGAGAGCACGGGGTCCTTTCTAGCTCGAGAGACCTTTTACTAAACTTTCAGTTCTGGAAGCCCGTTTCAAGCTTTTTTTTTTTTTTTAAAACAATATGACTTACAGGCAGGTTATCCCGTTTCAGTGAGACTCTTTGACACAAGTGTCAAAATGAGGATACAGCATCGTATTTGCCTCTACTCTGATTCTGTATGACAGTTCCTTTGTTCTCATTTTCCTAAGTACCAACAGCTGAGGGATTTTTTTTTTTTCTCTGCACATTGCTCTAACATCTGCATTTAAATGTGAAGTCTGTGCGCTGGCTTGTCAGCACTGCCTCCCCTCCACTTCAGTATTTCTTACGCGGAGAGCTTACAACAGCCATTATAAAGATTATATTAGCTGATTCCCAGTTCTCATTTTGGGCAAGATTTCTAGAGTTAGAAGCTGTTCCTTATGGTATAATTCCAACTCTCAATTTAATTGATAGTATTAGTTAGTGAATTTATGGCTTTCAAGCCATACGAGTAATACAATCAATACTCATGGAGTAATGGGTTGGGTAACCATGCCAACACAACTTTCACGCAAGACTGGAGGGCAGGTTAGTTTTTAAAACGTTGAAAGGAAAGGTAATTAAGTCTGATCCTGACAAGACATACAGACAAATGAGAACACGCTGCAAGTCATGTGGAAGTCTTTTCAATGAAGAAATAGGGCTAATGCTGCAAATAAAATTAATTCAGTGGATAATGCTGTAAACAATGTCCCCTCACTCACGCAGCCATCAGGAAAGTTTTCTTCATCTTTTGTGCATGTTTGGGTGAACATTGATTTTCCTTTTGTTGCATGGACATCTACATTTTCTAAGGATCCTTTCCTACAAAGCAGATTTCATGTGTGGACGTGCAGCCAAGGTCTCTGTCACAGAAATAATAGCCAGGTCAGCGACTGGGTGATGTACCTAATTTTATTGTTCTTTGGAAAGAAAGTGTTGGCAGTTCAACAGCATTCATAGCCACTACGGTTTAGCCTGACTTCCAAAAACACTCAGCATTCACAACCTCCGTTGAAAACCAGAGCAGGTACATCGTGCTGTAGTAAAGTAAAGATGAAATTAATCCTTGGTTTAAGAAGGGTCAGTGGAATTCCAGCCTTAAAAAAACAGCTCCTCGATCGGAGCAGATCATTTCTGCATAGAGCATGCACTTTTCAATAGAAATACTGAAAGATTTCGCATTGGAGCCTTTACCCAGACAAGCCAAGTGTCCTGAAAGTGAAAAATAATCACTGGTTTAATTCACTCTTAGCAATGAAAGAAGCTGGTTTGAAAGGATATGGGTGTTGCATATGTGGCAGAGGCAACACACTGGAACTTTTATTATCATCACTTATAGCTCACAGTTTAGAAAGAGCCCATAGCACTTAGCTTATGCAGACCAAAGTCAGCCTCGGTCAGGCTGTGGATGGAGTACTGTTTGACTCTGGTTTGCCATTCTGCTTATAGGGAAATTCACGTGTTGCCATCATCCACGTCGCACAATGGATATTTGTTTATCCTCAGATGAATTCTGCAAATGATAATGTAGCTGTTGAAGGTGTAGGTGCAAGTGTCCACGGAGCAGCGTGGTGCAGGCAGGCAGCAAACACAGCAAAGGGTGACCGTGAGCCTTCAAATGGTTGGAGTCGAGATCTCAGTTTACTCCCCACTATAAGGCCCAGATTGGCTCCACCGTGAACTCAGCGACGTACGTTCAAACACAGCCTTTGCGGACAAGGATCTGATCTTTCCTTTCCAAAATCCAGTCCTCACTCTTTGGATGAAAGAAGAAATCCATTATTGCTATCAGCAGAAGTGTCCTTAATATTTCTACAGCTGGTCACGGCAGGAATATCACATAAGCATTAAGAGCAATGCCAGCAAAGCAATGACAGACATACAGGCATGAAAAGGAGGGATGATACCTCAGCAGGAAAAAAAAAAAAACCCAAACACTTAATTTCCACTTACATTTATAAATAATGCTGTGTGATGCTTTTGGCCCCGAATTTACACTATAAACATAATAACAGCTGGCAAATCTGTTGTGTCTTGCTTCTGCCATGCAGCTTTTAATTTTATTTAAGAATAGCATCAGCTTGAAGCTGGCAGAGCGCATCAGAGTTATCATGTTATATCTAGTAGGTCCAAATGGCCATATGGGCATAGTTAGAAAATACAGTTCTGCGTTAAGGAGGCAGAGAGGTAAAATATTAATGCATTGTATTTTTTCAGGCTTTAAATAGGGTGCAGCTCCAAAAAGGGGATCTGTCTTCCACAAGTTAATGTTCAACTGAATTGCTATCTAAATCAGTGCATTTTTCCCAAATAAAGACTTCAGAGTCAAGCCCAAAGGCTTCTTCTCTGTGGTACAATGTCTTGTCTAGACTATGAAACGTGTGCTTCATTTCACAGTAAATATCAGAGCCATCGTCTGAAAGCTGACCTCTTTCCTTCTTAATACACTCCATTTGCGGGCAAATATGAACAGGATTTTAGGCAGGGGTGTGCAAAACCCACCTGCATAAACCCACCAGGGCTCCCTGCAAATCAGAGGGGTGCCAGCAAAAGCGTGCTGCCTTTTCCTGCCAGCTAAGCACCCAGCTGCTATTTTGTAAAAGTCTGCACAGCTCTGGGAGCTGTTTCTAACGAGGATGCTCTCTGGCCTGGCACCTACCCTCGCCACCAAGACCACAGGGCACGTGCCGGAGATGGGGCATTTTGTGCAATTACCAATGGCCTGATCCTGCAATTATCTGTACGACAGCAAACACCTGTACTTACTTAAAACCTACTTTTGATGGACACAATTTTTTTTTTAATCACATTGCAGATTCTGTGGGGAAGAACATTTTAGTTGCATATAGACAATTGCAGGATTGGGGCCTTACACCTCTCTGCTCTACTTTCAGTGTTTCTTGTTCCTTCTCTGTTATCTTTACCCTTTTTTGTGGCTTTCTTTATTAACTCTAATTAATTCACTGAGCTCATTTTCCTGGAGTTTATTTTTTTCCCTCTGGGTTTCAGGAGACTGTTGTCCTCTAAGTCCTTTTTTCTATGCTCCTCGTGTATTTTTTTTCTAATTTATATAATTTCTCATGCTTGGCTTTGTAATTGCCCAGTCATGTACACTATCATCTTTGAGCAAGCTTGGAGAAAAATTTAAATAGGTTTTTTTTTTAGTCTAATTCAATTTAATAAATGAGCATAGGTATATCTAACACTGTTCTTCTAATTCTTGTTCCAAGCACACTTTTGATTTTACCCTTCTCTCTGCTAGCAGCCTTTCCCTGCTATTCAGAGGTACTAACCATCTCTCAGATGCTTTAGCTGATTAAGATACAGAGTTCAATTCCGAACAATTGTTCTTTGCTTTGAAGGTTACTGCTCCAATCTCAGACCTGCAATCTTGTCTCCTGCTTATAAATAATCAGTTGGTCTAATAAAGAAATATCATCCCTCCTCACTCCCTTGCATCATTTACATCCTTCGACCACCACGTTGGCTGTAAGAACATCGCTACCCTCAGCCGCAACGGATGTGGTTCAGTTTCTAATTCCAGGCTGTGGACGGCGAAGGTATCTCCAGCCAGTCTCTTCTTTACTGAATCAGACCAGTGGACAACCAGCCTGGTATTTGTGCCCCTCTGTGATCAAGGCAAGAGAAATGAGTGGAAGGGGGGAGGCACAGAGGGCAACCCGCCTAAAGGGAATATCTGTGTGAGTGAGAGGGTTTGTCCTGAACCGTGAGAGTGCATATGGCTTCTACAAAGCCAGATGGCTATGAATTAATATAGACTCAAATTAAACTTTCCTTTTTTTGTGTGTGTGTGAGCAATGAAATTCTCAAGCAGCTTTCCCATAAAAGTAATTGAAAGGAAAAAGCTCAGTTACTTTTAAGATGAAGCTTGAATAACACATGAAGGAGATGATCTGATTCAGTTGCCTGCAATAGGAGGAAACTGGGCAATGACTTGGGAGATCCCATTTTCCTATGCTTGGAAAGATAAGACCTTACTATTATAACTCTGTATTTCTCTGTTCTCATCTATCTACATGACTTCAAACCTTAACAGCTTAACTTGATCAGTACATAAAAAGAGGGTAGGTTTTGATTTGTTTGTGGATATGTACTCACGCAGCAGTCACACTTGTCATTGCCACTTGTTAAAGAAAGCATAATAAAGGCTTCATCATCACTAATAATAATAATAGATGTTACTAATACCATCACTAAAACACCTTATATCAATGTTACCATGCAGAAGGGTCTAAGGGGAGGGCAGACAGTGCACTGCCCGAGCCAGCTGCCAGGCGGGATCTGCCTCTGGAGGTTGTTTAGCCAGCTGTTTTATGTCTGAGTGTTTTCTATTTTGTTAGCATCATTTAAGAGAGCTGATTTTCCTCTCCTCCCTTTCTTTTTTCTAATCAGCCTAAATGGCAGCTGGTGTGTGGGGTGATTGCTGGATCGATAGTTTATGGTGCCTCTTGCTGACTTCCAAGGGTCCTGATAGGTTCTTAATTTTGTTTTGTTTTGGTTCTTTTTTTAATTGCATTTATTTCCTTCGCTGAGGTTTGCTGCAATTAGTCATCAGGATTTTGCTGCCATGGTGTGACCTTATTGAGTTTGAAGTCCTTAGCGCTGCTGTTCTCCCCTATGAGCTACTTAAGAGATGCTTTAGGCGTCCTGCTGATCTTGCTGACCTCCTGCTCAGGAACTTTTTTTTTCTATACCTTCGTCTCGTTTCCCGGGTCAGATGGTGCTCGCTGCTAGATGTAGTGCCGTCAAAACATAAAAAGTACAAAGGACATTGAAGGATAAATCTCTAAATTTGGTGGGAGGCAGGCCAGCCTGGGCACTTGAGATTGCTTTCTGTTCTGAAGGAGTGAAAGCTAATAGTTCTGGACTGTTAATATTAATGGTTACACCTTTATCTGCTTCCCTGATTGACTTTCCTTCTGCATTTCAGCACTGGAAATTAGACTGTATTAAACTTACTTTCGGGAACAATAGAAAATGGAAGAGGCTGAAAGAAATCATAGCCTCCATGGTTTTTATCGTGTTTTATAGTCCCCTGTTTATTATTCCCCGTGTATAACCACAGCCCCTATTTCTTCATTGGCTGGTTTATATTAGCAACACTGGCTGTAGGCTGCCTTGGCTTCCTAGGTCTGAATCAATATTCCAAGATGAAAGAAGGGAGGAAAGGAAAAGGGAAAGGAGATGAAAAGAAGATCTATCACAACAGAAACAGGCAATCTGGGAGTGGGAAAAGCTTGCATTGGAATGACAGGCTGTAGGTCTTCATTTGCTGCAGCCTAGGTTTCAGGATGGGTTCACCCCTTCTCCTCCCACCTCCCAGCCCCAAAATAAAGAACTCCAAAAAAGTCAGACAAAAAAAAAAATATTGTACTGTTTTTCTTTCAAATCTTTTGGTGACAAAATAAACTCCATTTTTCAACATTATATACTAATCTGGAGTAGCTGCAAAGAGAGAGCAGCAGTGTCTTGTGGGCAGTATCTAGTCTTGCTGAAACCAGTATTTCTATATCCTCCATGAGTTTGCTATTAAAAATTAGGGTTTATTCAGAAGAGAAGCATGGCTATAACAATATTATTTGTAACAAAATTTTACGTTCCCAGAAAAAAAAGAAAAGAAAAAAGACCAATGTCATGTTTTTCTGCATTTGTTTCTCACTGAAGCAGATTCCTACAATTTAAGGCAAAATTCTACCATTAAGGCAACATTCTGCCATTTTCCACTGCTGTAGTACCCGCATGCTGTAACACTGCCCTTCCTTGCTACTTAAGGGAAGACATTGCAAACACTTAAAAGTTAAAACTTTACTCTCAAGATGTTCTTGTGGGGTAGCAAAATACTGTTTTGTCAGATAGGCAAGGGATAAGAAACCTGTGTAGAATAAGGGCATGTCTGCTCTAGCCTTATGGCGAGAAGTGCAGGGATCCCGGCACAGGGATGCTCTGCTTTGCAGGACAAGTTTGGCTATGTTTAGGTTATTAAATGAGACAGGGTCAAGACAGAGACCCAAGCAATGGCAAGCAATAGCCCATGTCGATAAATTGTCAGCATGGTCCAAAGCCAGCCAGAGCAGTTGCACGATCCCGCTGGGCGTCCTTCAGGGCCACCAACAGTGGATCCTGCCCGGGCACCCAGCTGGCATCTATCCGCCCTTTTCGGTGAGGCGGGAGCAGGTAGCTGGGCAATCACAGGCCATACGATTTGGCTCCAGGGATGGAGAACTGCCTGATACCTACTTGACTCTGTTGTATCTGCCCCATAATTTGTACTATTTGCAGTCCAGATACAGACTAGACACGATAACATGCTGATGCTCTTGAAGTAATCTGCTGCGTCAAGAAAATAAACTTATTATCCAAGTTAATGTGGTCAGACTGTACCTCAGTCAGGGGTAGCAAGTGTGTTGTGGAGTGTAGATTTACCAGGTCAAGTCTCCGCTGGCTCGGACAAACCTGCACGTGCCTGCAGGACATTTTTGGATGCAGCAGACGTGCAATATAGGCCCCTCGAGACCAAGGCTGCCACTCTCAAAGTTATCCTGCCTGTCCTCTACACCTCCTGTTCAGACTGGAGCCACCAGTGACATCCTGACCCATCCAGCCAGGACACTCTGCCCATCCTGGAAGTCCTGGGTAGGGTAGAGGATTCTTCATGTGTAGGTGAATTTTGCCCTGTTTAGCTGTGTCATTTTTTTCTTTGTAAATGATGAGTGAAAGAAATGGGTTCTTTAACTGTGTGTTCTTCTCTCTAAGCATAACTGCTTGTCATGATATAGGAAAAGGTAAGTGGACTTGGAAAGGTTCCATATAAAGCGAATATTGGCTGCCAGATGAGCAGCTGTTAGATAGACATAGCAAAGACTAGGAAGAAGTGCACCAGAATACATGCCAGGAGACCCAAGTTTATTCCTGGCTCCAGATATGACCTAACAAGTGACCTTATTGACACATTTGGCCTAGCTTTTTCTTTTGTCTTCAGTTTACACTGCTTATTTGGAGTAAAGACGATATTTTATAAAGTGCTTGTTTAAGTACCTATCCCAAAAGAATCACTGTGGCATCTGAGATTTCTAGGTGCTGGAGTAAACACTAATGTTGAGAGATAACGGAAGGATAAGCAGCTACATAGTGCAAAAGGAGAATGAATTCTGACATGCTTACGTGTGTCTGCTGAGAATTAGCTGAAGCTGGTTCTTAAGCAAGTCATCCGAAAATATTTCCTTTGTTCGAATTCACAGCCAGAGTCCTATGAAATATTCAGGCCAACTTACTAGTTAATTAAATCACTGACTTTTATTTTTCCACAATGCAACAATAAATAGATTCCTTTTTATGAAAATGAAATAACAAAGTGATGATGTCATTGGAAATGAAAGTTGTAACTGGTAATGATCTCCTGCTGCAAGATAAGCGTCAAGTCATTTATAGAAAATAAACACAGAGAGGAGGCAGGAAAAGGGGTTACTGTACTTTGTAAGTAACTTTCGTCTGGTTCCAGATTCCAGCCCAGGAACACTATTGCCAATCTGCCAAATGAACAAGTAAAGAAAATGCAAAAGAACAAATCTAAAAGGAGAGAAGAAAAGCATGAGGCAGTAGCAGCCACAATCATAGCGCTTTGAAGATGAGGTCTGAAATCACTCACGTGAAGTCACGTCGAGGTGTTGTCCCTGCCACTGCTGACAGGCAGATTCAGAAACAAAACATTGGGTTTCTGAATTTTCAGCCTGAAAGTCTTGCATGTACAGGAGGCTTTGGAGGTACTTCCATTGGATAGGCTTGTTTCCAGGTTTGTGACAGATTCATGTAATTAGAGACTTTAAGGTCAGGTGAGTCCGTCATGATTATTAGTAGGACCTTTCTAATATTTAGACAAAGAGGCAAAACTAATAGTTTTGACATCAAATCCTTAACATCTGTTGTAGCAACAACCTGTCTTTCAAAAACTTGAGGGAACGGAGCTGTTTGCTTCATCACTGATTTCTCTTTTATCAGCTTGCATGTCAGGTATTTCAGGATGATAATGGGACTGAACTGGGACAACAATAACTTTTAAAAATATTAGATTTTGGCTACCAGTAAGTGTTTTCTTCAAGAACCTTTAGCCTCAGAGTTATCTTTGTGAGCCTGGCATCTGAGATTGGACCTATCATTACATATTTCTGTTGTGGAGCTTTCTATTTTAAAATATGTTTATTAATTTTTAACTGTGAAACAAAGCTACTGAACATGATTGGGCAACAGAACAGACATGAAATAAAAAATAATAGATATAAAATACCAGGTATAAATAGCACTGGGTCAAAAGATGATGTTCTCTTCCTTGCTTACATTTTTCCTTATTTATTGGCACCCTTTTTTTATACTTTTGAAGTACGAATGAAGAAAAAAGTCGAGCCATCCACATCTGCTGTCCACTGCATGCTTGCAAGCTATTTGAGGCACATCACATGCATTTGCCATATGTATACGTATCACTGTGTCGGCTGTGAACAAAATGTAGCCACAAATATCTGCAAATGTCCAATGAGGGAAATCTAGTATTAAATGGTCAAATAGAGTTGAGCTGCTTGGGCCTTCTGTGAGAATATCTGAAAATAAGTCAAACCTCCTTCGACATGCATCAAATCCCAATGTGGGCTGGGACAAACCAGGCAAGGCGGACTCCAAGAGCAGAGTGGCTTCAACTACTCAGACATATTAGCTACTAATAGTTGGTATTTTGCCTTAGGGTTTCATAAATAGTTGAGTATTTTTCAAGACATTTTTTGTTCTTCAGCTGTGGCTATTTCAGAATTTTAGATACCCACAGAACTGAAATCCTGGAAAACTTAATTTGAGTTTTCTATTTTTTTTTTCACATACAGCAGCAAAAATATGTTTTTTATGTTTGTTACCATGCAGAATGAATCCCATCAATAAGAAAGGGCAAGTCATGGAGGCAAACATGATCAGCTGTTATCCAGCACAGCCTAGATGTACGTGTTGCCCTTTTATTAATGTATCTACCTGTAAGGGTCCGGTGGGGGCGACGCCTGGACTCCCGGCAGGAACAGATACGCAAACACAAGGCACACTAAGGTCAATGCTGAGCGTTTATTACCTCTGCATCTGAGCGGGGGTTCCCCAGAGATTTCCCGATCGAGGCAATAAAGGAGTGGGAGAGTCCCTGGCACCGCTGAGTGTCAGTCCATGGCGAGGAACGCCGGGGGGGCGCTATACGTGGGTTTTGTGTACTACACACAAGCGCAGTGGGCACATTGAGCTCATTGCTAATCTCAAGTCAAAGCCCAGGTGCACACCACGCTGGCATAGGCACAGCTACATGGCTATGGGTCAACATGTCCTGTTGATGCTCCTTTTCCCACGGAACAGTCTGGCTAGCTTCCATCGCCTATCTCCTTGACATTCTTCCGCACTTTCCCAAACACTCCACCCCCACGATGGAAAGCTAGTTACAGGCCATTCCAGTCTTCAGAAGGGCGTGGGGTATGAGGACAAGGGAATTTACAAAGTAATGAAATCAAAACATAACATAATATAATGTGAAAGATAAACAAGAGTTCTCCTTGTATGAGGTGGCCCGGCCATCCCTTTAGGGAGCCAAACCAATCAGCCAGCCAGGCATCTCCGCCATTCTGCCAGGTATGTTGGATAATGTTCTGTAAGTGGCTGATATCAGTCTCAGTAGATGCTGATTCTTCAGTGATGGTAAAGCAGCACATCCCAGCAAAGTCAGGACATCCATGGTTGTATCACAGTAGGAGATAGTCGATCACTAGATGGTTTTGCAGTGTTTCTTGCCATACTGCTACCAACTCTTTATTAAAAGAGGCAATGGCTCTAGATGTCCAATTTAAGCCTTGAGCTAAAGCACAGACAACATGCTCTAACCGTTTATAATCATGCGCCACCACCCCCGGGATCCCAACTAGGCTTAGCCATAGGCCTAGGGCTTCTGCATGAGAAAATAAACTTACATGGAGGTTACAAATGGCATCTAGGATATGTCACAGGGTCCTTTGCCGCTCCATCATAAAGGGAAGGATGCTTAAAGTAACACAATCTACAGTGCATGGGCCACCTGTGGCATTGGCTGGCACATATGTATATGCTGTAGTGACACACAGAAGGAACCAACCTAAGGGTAGTATAATGTGAGCAGATGCATAAGCAATATTTATAGTGTCATTACAAATTAACTGTGTATTGGTTACATACCGCAGAACAGAGGTAGCATTTACAAAGCGAAAGCAAATATATGCTTTAGATATGTTAGCTATACAAAAAGAGTAAGTCCAAGGTGTCATCTTTTGGGAAGCAATACCCAAATTGTATAAATGCATGGGAGTGACAGAAATACCTTTTTTTTTTTTTGTATATAACTGTATTACCACGAGTGGAGCTGGTACACCTATGTAACATGTAGTTAAGACATCATCCACTGATCGTCCTCCTGCAATACAGAAAGCAGAGAGGTTAGCTGATCTTTGTGTGAGCCAAATCCATGTATTTACATGGGAAGCTGGATGGTCTTGTAGATTAACGGCATCTGTTGTGGTCAACAAGAGGCAACATCTCAACAGTAGCTTACAGATGCCGGCGTGATAATCTGTTGATGGGAAGATAGAAAGGCATAGTATCACCATCAGGAAGAACTAGAGCAGTGGCTCCTGGACCATCTGCTAGAACAGTGCCAGGCTGCTTTTCCTTTTGAGGAGTTAGTATCCACACACTGGCTAAAGAGTGTGTTGAGGGTGTTTGCTGAACTTGAGGCACTCCGGCACTGTGGATCAGAATTCCTCGCAGTATCGGTGCTCCCTGTGCAATATTCACTGGCGTGGATACGGATACCTGGAAAGATAAATCTTGAGAAGAGGTCAATAAGAGTGGGGCTATTTGGACAGGTATCAAAGGTGTAAACAGCCATACACACTGTGAAGGGCAGTCAAGTCTTAAATGTAAGCTTATAACCCTTTGTTCAGTAATCGTGAGTTGCTCCGGTGTATAGAATTCTACCTCCCCGGAGGCGAGTATGCAGGGGGCAATCCCCCCTTCCATTACGGATATCCAAGCAGGAGTTGCTAGAATCGGTTTGGCTTGTACTCGCTCATAGGGAGTAAGCATTCCAGCACACCTGTTGTTAAGCATAAACAGCGCTTGTGGGAGCATGCTCATCCACCCCCTTAAGGTTTGCATGGTGGTAAGTTTTCAAATTTGTTCTTTTAGCAGGCCATTCATTCTCTCTATTAATCCACTAGCTTGAGGGTGGTATGGTATATGCAAGACCCAGGTGATCCCCAAGTCCTTTGCCCATTCTTGTACTACATGGCCTGCAAAGTGGGTACCTTGGTCACTCTGTATTTCTTTTGGTATACCATAAGTTTACGTGAGCTGCTCTAAGCCCCGTACAGTAGAGGATTGATTCGCATGGGAGGTAGGATATGCATACATAAGGCCTGTGTAAGTGTCTGCAGCAGTCAATATATACTTTCGCCCCTGTGAGGGGGGTAACGGGCCGACATAATCTACTTGCCAGGTCACAAAGGGTTGTTCGCCTCGCTTGATGCAACCATACGTGCTGGTGAAAGGCACTTTTGTTATCTTCATACAAACGGGACAGTTAGCACGGGCTGTCTTATACCAATGTAGGGCTGACATGGGATGGCCTCATGATAGATCCCAAGCCTGAGCTGTGATAGGGCCACGATGCCCTGATCGTTCATGCGCTTGCCAAGCTTGCTTTAACTCTGAGGGAGTTGCCATCTGGTCGACTACTGTATTACGCTGAGTTTCAAGGGTCTCCTGCTTCTGATGGGCATCGACATGTCGCACAGACACAGCTTTAGTTTGCACAATGTCCCAAATCCTTTCCCACAAGGGGCTCCCCCAGAGTTCGTTATCATGTATCTTCCACTGTGTGGCGGCCCATGTTGGTAACCAGGTTCACAGACCCTTGTATACTACCCAGCTATCCGTATAGAAGTAGCGTGCATCTCCCTCATCGAGCATGTTGGCCAACTCCTTGCTCACAGCAATCCATGCACTGCCATCAGCTCCTGCCTCCAGGCAAAACAGTCCTGGCTCTCTCAGCCTCTCCTTGGCTGAGAGATGCTCCAGACCCATAGTCATCTTTATAGCCCTTTACTGGACTCTCTCCAGCAGGTCCATGTCTTTCTTGTACAGGAGAGCCCAGATTTGGACACAGCGTGCCAGATGTGGCCTCACCAATGCTGAATAGAAGGGAAGGACCACCTCCCTCGACCTGCTGGCAATGCTCTTCCTAATGCAGCCCAGGATACTGTTGGCCTTCTTTGCCACAAGGGCACATTGCTGGCTCATGACCAACTTGTCCACCAGGACCTCCGGGTCCTTCTCTGGAAAGCTGCTCCTCAGCTGGTCAGTCCCCAGCCTGTCCTGCTGCATGGGGATATTTCTTCACATGTACAGGACTTGGCATTTCCCATTGCTGAACTTCATGAGGCTCCTCTCTGCCCATTTCTCCAAACTGTCAAGGTCCCTCTGAATGGCAGCACAACCATCTGCTGAATCAGCCACTCCTCCCAATTTTCTATCATCTGCAAACTTGTCTAGGATTCATTTGGTCCCATCACCTAGCTCATTACTGAAGATATTAAACAATGTTTGCTAAATTGCTATCAGGATTCCTTTTGGACTGCCTCCATTTGGCTGTGCTCCCACATAACCCCAAGAGGTACCCTAAGGCAGAATTAGTCCAGGTACTGCTCTAATGCATGGTGTGGCTGGGATTTTCTGTCATCGCCTTCCTCCAGTTTTCCCAGTCCTTCCAAATGATCCCTGCTCTTGCCCCCTCACGGACTCCCAAACTATATGTGTGGGCACACAACATGTCTTCAGGATGGTTTTACAAATGCACAGCAGGCTCAGAGGAAACTGTCTTGCCATCTTGGGCACATTGGAAAGAACTATTAATGTTACCAAATACTGGAAATGTCTTGCAATGTCATAAACCTAGAGAGCCTACATGGGCTCAGGAAGCAAGCTAAGAATTTGTTCCACACAACCCTAATCCTAGAGAAACTAGAAATCTCCCTGGCCACCCCCAAGGATGTTGCAGGCTGCTTCTTGCTGATGGATTTGAAGAGTGCCCCTTGGCAAACCCACACCTAACCCCAGAATGAGAGATACCAGCAATCCCCTGAGGAGAAGCAGTGTGGTCGTGAGGTAAATGTGGACCAGGCAGCACTCGTGTGTTATGGGTAACGGGCTGGAGAGGGCTGTGGGCAAGGAGATGCAAAGGCTGAAGGGGTAAATGCAGATCGGTGGGTTTATGCAAGTGCCGTACAGGGCTAGTGTGTCCCCATCAGCAGAGCTGCTCAGCCAAGAGCAATGTGGGCATGAGCCCCATTTTGCTGGTTGCAGAGGGCAGAAGGGATTGCTTGTTGGAGCACATCACAAGGTAACCGCAGGCACCGCTTCTGTGCCCATGGCTCTTGCCGCCCCTTTTGGGGAAGGCAGGTACTGAGATGCCCAGCACAGATGCTCACTGCGAGCTCGCTGGGAAATGTCAGCACTTTCTCTCAAATTGTCACCAGAAGAGGAAGCCAGCTTTTCACTAGCAGCATGGTAGTGAGAGGACTCTGCATGCAACTTCGGAGACCTTAGTTAAATTAAAAAACTGAAGCTGACCCCCAAACCCTTGTCTGATCCGCTGAACCCTGCCTGCTCCCTTTGGAGTTGCAATCAAGGTTCAAGCTAAAGGGCAGCCAGGAGAGTAAATACAACACAGGCAAACTAAGAGATGGTAAAGCCCACCATTTTCTCAGTGTATCTTATGATCACTTCAGTGAGCTTTAATTCTACAGGTGTTTGATAAGGAGGCATTTTAAATTGCCCTGCTAACTTATGAAAATCTCGCCTTCTAAAAACCAAGAAGCTAACTTACTCTCATTTCTTTCTTCTTCCGATCATTATTTAGCTTCATTTAAAAGGGTACTTATTTTTTGGAGTTCTTATTTTTTATGCTCTTTTGGGGCCCCCTTTTATTTTTGAATCTCCTCACAGCTTAGATACTAGATTTGTTCACTGATGATGAACAATCATGGAAAAGTTTTCAATGCCCAGTTGCCAAGGAAGGAGAGAGAGACAGAAGTTTTTGAGGACTTGCTTTTAAATCCAGCTATTAACCTTCTGGCATCCAAACAGAAAGCAGGTGAAGATATTCTCCAATTACAAGTTTGCTAACTGCATTTTTAAACCGAAACAAGTTCCTGGGAAACATAAGCCCGTGAGAAATCTGTAACAGCCCCCCATCCCCACACGGGGAACAGCCCAGGGCAGCATCTCCCACAGCGTGGGCTGTGACAGGGGTCAAGCAGGGCTGTGGCACCCGCTGCCACAGGGTCCCCAGCCCCCCTTACAGAGCCGTCCCGCGGGGACAGCGGCGGCAGGGCCGAGGCCGGACACTGTTGGGGAGGGGGCTCTGCCCATTCTCGAGGCTGGTCACCGCTGGGACGCCCTCAAGCTTTGACGCGCTGGGTCCCCCTCGGCCCCGTGGTTCAGCCCGGCCCCGATTCCATCCCCGTGGGGCAGTTATCGCCATGGGAATGTGGATGCACCGGGCTCCAGTTGCAGTCCCAGGCACCGCACAGGGCAGCAGGACGGTCCCGCCTCTCCCCAGAGCGGCACAGGGTCCCACCATCCTTCGGTGCCAGCCATGGGGAGGCGAGTCCGGGTGCAGAGGAGGGTGCTGCGGCCCTAGCCGGTAAGAGGCACCGGGTGTGCCAGGGTGGGATGGGAGACAGGCCAAAGCTGTGGGGCTGGGGGACGGGGTTGGTCTTCCTGGCATCCCCAGACCCCCAGGGGGTGGCAGGTGTGGACCAAAGCGGTACCTTGGACACTTGCTGAGACAGTCATCCCATCCTGGTCCCCCAGAGCTCCTCAGACCTGACAGCTGCAGACATCCCCTCCCAGTCCCCATCCCCATCCTGGGAGAGCTCGGGGGGGGGGGGGGTTATGTTCCTGCTGGTCCGAGTCCCTGGGGCACACACACGGCTGTTGCTCTCCTTTCAAATCCAAACAATCCCTTTAGGTCCAGGCACATGGCAAGAGTACACTTAGGGCAGGGGCTCTCTGCATCAAAAGAGAAAGAGCTTTTCCTTCAGTCCTAAAATCCCTAAAACTGCCCAGCCCCAGGCACACAAAGCCTCTGGGCGATGACAAGGCTGACACAAAGGTGAAAGGCGACCACCGACCACTGCAAAGAGCCCTGGTGCAGGATGCAGCCCCCAGGGCTGGGACACCATGGGGGCTGGAGCCCCAGGGACATGGTCCCTCGCACCGTGCCAGCCCCATCATGGGGCTGGGAGCCGCAAGACGGGCTCCCCTCCCTGGCGGCCCCACACTCGGGGCTGACACCTCCATTCCCCAAGGGGCTCTGCCCCCTGCTCCCCTGGATAAGCATGTCCCCTGCCCCATCCTTGAGTGAGGCCATGGCAAGGGCACGGAGACACTCAGCTGTGCCCTGTCCCCTCTCCCAGCAGGGCATCGTGAGGCGGCTTCTCACCTTCCTGGGGACCGTCCTCTGGGACCTGTGGCTGCGGTGTCTCAGACAGCTGAGGGGCTGGGGGACAGGCAAGCGGACACCCAGCAGAGGAAGAGCGAAGCTCCAGCGCATCCAGCTGGGTAAGAGCCTCATGGCCAGAAGCACCTGGCACTGGAGACAATGGGGAAGGTGCCCTCCGAGTACCCGAGACAGGATCTGGGGTCAGACTGTGACACGGCCCTTGGGGACACAGGCCTGTTTCAGCAGCTCCAACATGGCCCTGCTCCTCCCACGAGGACAAACCTTGCTGGGGAACACCAGCTGTGGCAGCTGGGGACATGGCAGCCCCATCACGCACCACCCTTGTGTGTCTTGCAGGAGCCACATCCAACCGCTGTGTGCAACCCCATATCATCAGACCAAGACCTGCTCTCCAGTGGAAGAAAATGACCGGCTCCTTCGTGGCTCAAATCGTCTCTGCCTTGGTGAGTCCTGGCCTTGTGTGGGCTCTGGTGCCCCACCAGTGCCCCATCACTGATGCCGGTTCACTTGGTTTCCCTCAGACCTCAGCTCCTGCCTCTGCCCAGAGACGAAAGAAAACCCAAGCTTTTGGCATCCTGTGGCGTAGACCGCCAGATACACGTGTTCCCTGTGAGGTAGGAGAAAAGGCTATTTTGTGCCCTTGTTCCTCCATCTTTGTGCCTCACCAGCACCTCCCTGCCTCGGTTTCCCCATCTTGGATGTAGCCCTGGTTCACCAGCAGCTTGCAGGCTAGGTCAGAGGAGAGCCAAGTTCAAGGCCCTCTAACAAGCAGGTTTTGAGATAAAGGTGCTGGTCAAAGCCCAGGCCAGAGCGGGGCTCCTCGGAGTGTTTCCAGGGAGGACATTTCAACCCAGTGGTGTTATCAGACAGGAATGAGACTATGCGGAGTAACAGTGTACAAACAGTCTGGGAAAAGAGGCTTGATCTGGAGCCATCATGGGCAGAAAAGAGCATGCTCTGCTCAGGCATGTGGGGATGAGGGCTGTGCTGCCAAACACAGCAGGATGGGGACTGGGAGTGGTGTGGGGACTGGTATCAAGATTGGGACCAGGATGGAGACTGGCATGGGGTGGTCAGGGCAGCCCAACAGCAGCAGTCGGAGGCAATTTCTTGCTGGTGCAGCCGGGGAGGCTGGAGTGAGGGCAGCCCCTGGGGGCAGGACAGGCTGCTTGTCCGTGGAGTCAGGGGAGGAGAGCCCAGGCGCGCACAGCACCATGTGGGGTGTAAATGCAAAACTGGGAGCCCTGGAAATATGTTGCTCTTCATAAAAAGTCCTGAATCCCCACAAAGGAACCTGTGGGTGGCTCAACACCTCTGCATTTAAAGTGCAGATAACGTGGGTGCTACAACTGGAACAGAAAAAGGGACACAGGGAGCAGCTGCCTGGCTCTGTGGGAAGCACTGGGGCTGCTGTGGGGCAGCATGCAGAGTGACCGGGCCCCTTGTGAGGCACCTTGTGTGGTGACAGGGGTGCCATGGGGCAGCATGCAGGGCAATGGGGCTATTGTGGGGCAGCGAGCAGGGTGACAGGACTGCCATGGGGCAGCACATGGAGTGCAAGAGCTGCACGGTGCCGCATAGGGAATGACAGGGTTGCTGGCAGTGCCAGGGCCACCAGCTGCCCCTGGGGCAGCATCTCCTGCAACCCCCGGGTGTGGGGCCCTGCTCGGAGGGAGCCCCATCCCCCCAGCTCCCCACATCCCCCTTTGCTCAACGTGGGGAACCACGTGTCATTGCAGTCCCTGATGGTGAGCTGCCAGATGCCAAAGCTGACCAGGATGACAGGCCAATGGGGAAACCTGGGGGGCACTGCAATGTCGACCACAGAAACATTACCTCATCCTGTCTGCGTAAGAGGAGCATGCTGGGGCCAGGCACAGTGCCAGCATGTCCCACTGTGCTGAGGAAGGGCTGGGGGAGTGGGGATATGGGTTTTTTTGGGGGGCCTAGCAGACCCCTGAGGGGAGAGTGGGGAGCCCATGCTACCTAGCCAAATGGGGTGGGAGCCACAGTGCTGGACATGGCCAAAAAAGGGGGCAACTGGTGGCTCTCTACCCACTTCTGGAGCTAAGGGGAGGATGAAGTCAGGATGGCCTATGTCTGGAGCAAAAGAGTGGGCTAAATCAGGATGTTTTAGGGTAAATCCTGCCCAGTGCTTTGGGGCAGTGAGCAGGTTTATTTCCAGCCTTCCCCATGTGCTGAGACTGTAATTCTCCTTCTCCTCTGAAAACACCCTAAAAGGCTCCTTCTGACCCACTGACCTGACAATTTCTAATTTTGCAGATCTGGAGCCATGCAGGATGTGGCTCCCAGTCCACAAACACAGTGTGAAGAATGTAAGCGCCACTTGCAGTCCCCCCATGTCCTCACCTCTGGGCTGCTCTCCTCCCAGGCAGAGCTTGGCCAGAGCTTGTCTCTGCAGCGATGGTGGCCCCAGGGGACACCTGTGGGGCACCAAACTGCTGCTCCCCGAAGCAACATCCTGTCTGCGTAAGAGGAGCGGGCTGGGGCAAGACATCGGGACAGCAGGTTCCCTGCTGCGACTGAGGAAGGGCTCAGGGAGTGGAGGGACATTGGGGGCCCCACAGCCTCTGGGGGGGAGGGTGGGGGTCCATGGACCTGTAAGCCCCAGCCATGTGGGGTGGGAGCTATGGTACTGGGTGTTGCTGGAAGACGGGCGGTCACTGATAGGTCTGGACCCACTCCTGGAGCAAAGGGTTGGGCTGGATCAGGGTGTTTTCGGAGTGGTTCTTGACCCCACTGCTTTGGTTGGTGAGCAGGTTTTAGTCTAGCCTTCCCTATGGGCAGAGGTCAATAGCTAATACAAAGGGAGGGTTTCACTCCATTCTCCCCCACGGGCAAGCAGCACATCAGCACCCCAAGGATGAATGTCCCCATGCAAGTCCTTAGGAAAGCCAGGAGTAGAGGAGCTTCCCCCAGATGCTGTTGTGAAGGAGGATGTTATTGCAGGGTGCCGGTCCCCTGCCTCGTTCCTGTGCAGTGCAGGGATAGGTAAAAGCCTTAATTTTGATGGGGCCTGCCAGAGAGACACCAGGAAGATGAGGGACATGACCACGCGCCCCAGGCCAGCTGCTGTGCCGAGTGCTGCCAGGAGCCCACAGCCCATGCTGGAGTGGGCAAGGAGCCCTGAGCCACAGGCCTGCTCGCCTCTACCTATCGCCATCAACGCCACACCAGTGACAGCCCCCACTTTGGACCTCATTGGCTGCTGGACCCAGGACATCACCCAGAGCCTGGGGAATCCTTCAACCTCACCGTGGGTAACGGGGGTTCCCTGTCTCCATCAGGCAGGTGGGCGGGCAGCAATGCATGGCGGGGACGTGGATACAGCGGAACAGCCAGGCCCCAGCACCCTGAACCAGTGGGGCAAGCGGGGAGGGGAATGGGAGCCGTCTGTGGTGAGTCCTCACAGACTTGGGGGGTTCTTGGGGCTGTTTGCTTGTGATTATTCCCTTGGGGTTTTACTCCCTTGGGGTTATTCCCTTCATGGGGGATAGGCATGTTGCCCCGGGAGCTCACTGCCAATCTCCAAACGGGCCAAAGAAGGCTCCTTCTGATTCACTGTACCAAATATTTCTTCTTTTCTAGACCCTGCAGAGGATTACAATGTCGATTCCAGTCCCCAAAGCAAGCAGGAAGAACATAAGTGCTGCTTATAGCCCCCCGTATCCTCACTCCTGTGCTGCTCTCTCTGCATGTGTAGCTTGGCCAGGTTCTGCAGATGAGTTTGTGCAGGTTTTCCAGTAGACCTGAAAAAAAGGACATATACAAAAGAGTGAGAAAAATACAGGCTCTGCACATGGTCTCCCTCCTGATAAGGGGGCTCACCCCTTTCCAGCATCCAGCTGGAAGGGTGCAGCTGGCAGTGGGGCCCTCTTGTGCTGGGTGCCCCCAACCTGGCCAGGAGCAATTCATGCTGCACACCTGAGTGTTTGAGCAGATAGAGAAAGAAGAGGTTTCCTGCCAGTTCCTCCCAAACCCGCTCTGTGCCCGGAGAGCTGGGCATCCTGCTGAGCATACCAGGGCTGCTCCGTTGGGTGGCCATGCTGGGAGCCCACAGCATGACTTGTATCAGCTGTTCCCAGGCTGGGAGGGGACACACATGCACCCTGAGCAGGACCTACATGTCCAGAATGTGCATCCCCTCTGCAGGGCTTGTCCTGTCCCCCCCAGTGCTGCTGGGGATGCACCAGCACCTTCCCCTCACTCCACTGGTGATGCTCCGTGACAATCTGCCTTACCTGGCCTTGCAGGCGGTGCACAGACGACCTATCACCATGGCCAGGGAGACCCCACGGAGACTCCCCACAAAGCAGTGATGTGGACTGCCTTCTGCACAGGAGACAACAGAGCTGGTGAGGGCTTTGGACAGGGCAGCACAGTGTGCTGGCAGCTCTGCCCTGCTCCTGGCCCAGGAAATGGGAACAGGGACCCTTTCCTGGTGTAGGTGAAAGAGGGGCCCCCAAGCTGGGCGCAGCCGGTCCCACCACACTGTCAGCCTCATGGGGCTCAGACCTAGTGTCTGCACTGACGTCTAGAAGCCCGTGTCAGTGTATTCGAGGCACAAAATGCTCTCTGGTGCCCGCAGCACCTTGACAGCTGGCCCAGCCAGTGGGATGGGACAGGCAAGGATGGGGCAGTGCCTTTTCGAGTTTCCCTGGAGGAATCCTGTGCACTGCTAGGGGATCCTGGATGGGGACTGGGAGGTCTTTCAGGAAGGAGCATCCTTTGAGCATCTCTAGTGAAAATCTGGGCTGAGGCCCCTCAAGACCTTGATAACCAAGAGACAGTACAAGGCAGAGGGTGGCTCAGGATGTGGCAGGTGCCGCTGGATGACTGCGGTTCTGGAGGAAACAGGCTGGAAGATGAGAAAGGGGCTCCCTTCAGCACAACACCACCCACCCCGCCTTTGCCCCTAGATGCGTTTGATCCCCAGGTCTTGGATGGAGGAATAGGCCAGGTGGGATCCTAATGGCACTGTGGCACCTTTGGCTCCAGTGCCCAAGCAGCCCCTCCTGCAAATGCTGCTGGGTGCCAGGCACCAGCAGCAGCCTCTGGCAGTGCCCACAGGGAAATCGTTGCCATGCTGGAAGCAGGCAGGCAGGACACAGGCTCGTCTCTCCCTGTGTGCCGAGAGCAGGGAGACTGGGTTACGGGGAGCTGGGCCAGATCTGTCGGCCGGGGTGATGGTGGCAGTGCCGGGGACAGCTCTCTGCCACCTGTCAGGCCTCTCCCCACCCCAGGGAAGACACTGCTGTCAATGGGAAAGCTCCAGGGAAAACACCTTCCAACTTGGTCTTGAGCCAAGGGAAGAGACAGATGCTGTAGCTGAACTCCCAGCGGAGAGGTGGGATGCCTCTCGTCTGTCCTCCCTTCTCCCTCCTAGAAAAGAGACTGAGGACAGATGGGAGCCTGCTCAGCAGTGGGGCGACGCTGCCACTTGCCCAACCCTTCCCCAGGACAAGGGCTGGCTTCATCCCACTCCCTGCAAATGCCTCCTTTCTTTTTTCAGGCTCTGAAGGGGGCCAGGAGGGCCACATAGGATCGCCGCACAGAGCAGGACATGGCGAACAGCCGCATCGGTGCCAGGTATCAATTAAGCACGCAGCTGAGGCCAGAGACCTTGGCAGGAAGGGCTTTGGTGGGGTTCTGCCACTCCCTGCAGGTCCTGAGCTCTTGGAGGAGCATGGTGTCAGGTTCAGCTCCTGCATCAGAACATCTTAATCACAGCGGCCATGGCCCTGGCAGAGAAGGAGATCATCTTTCCTTCTCTCATGGACCCACCAACCAGATCCATCCTTTCCCCCTTTCCCCACTAACTCACCCAGACCTCACATTCGCACCAGGTTTGGGGCAGGTGTGTGGTGCATTCACACCTTCCCCGAAGGACAAGCTGACTTTGCAGCTGGGTCCCAGATGTGCAGCTCCCACATTACGCTCCCGGGAAAGATGCCACAGAGGCTGTGCTGGCAGCGTGGTATTCGGCCCTGCGTGCCAGCCATCCCACCTCTGGTGTGGGGAGCCCCACAGCCAAGGGGTCTGTTGTCCTCATAGGGTTTTGCAGCCTCCCTCCTCTGGGCTCCTGTCAGGACAATGGACTGCTGTCCTGAAGCAGGGGGAAAAAGGAGAAAAGTAAGAGGCCGCTGCCGGACCATGGAAGCCAAGAAGGTGAGAGCCTGCATACAGCAGCCATCAGGCATACGCGGGGCTGCGACAACCTTCCAGCCACTCCTGCCCTTTCCCTGAGCCCAGCCGACCCCCAACACTGCTCATGGGACAGTGATGGACCAGAGTTGGCAGTGAGGGGTGATGCAGGGCTCCTGCTCAGCGCCCACAGCCAGGGCAGGGACTTGTCCCCATGCAACCTGTGGTTAGGGGTTGCAAGACAGGCCTGGCACTGGCATGCTCCAGGCTGCTCCTTCTCCCAAGGGCCATGTCACACGGCAGCCTGGACTGTGCTCCACCAGGCCCTAGGGCCAAGGTCGTGCTGCCGCCTGCATGGTGGCAGTGGGCCTCGGAGGGATGTGCGGGGAGCACTCTGGGCTCCTTCCCCAATGCTGAGCCTAGCACATGTGACTGCAGGACACGGCAAACCCCGAGCCAGCCCACATCAGGATCCCACATCACTGCACTGCTGACCTTCATCAGACCATGGCAAGGAGGTGCGCCAAAGCCTGCATGGCTCACGGGGGGGCCACCCTGCACCCCGCTCCCCACTGCTGCTGGGGAAGGGGTCTCCTCAGGAGGGAGCAGCGGGGGAGAGGAGCACTGGAGGGACGGCTCCTGTCAGCAGAGAGCTCAGCCATGGACACTCCCAGTCCATTGGGCTGGCATGCACTGGTAACATAGGCAGGAGAGTGCACCAGCCACCGCCAACTTCACCAGTCCCCTCCCCTAGCACAGAGCACTGAACACAGCCAGGGGGAGAAAACAGATTATTTGATTAAGGCAGCTGCAAAGGGACTTTTATTTATACTGGGAAGTGCTGGGATGGCACCCAAAGACAGATTGCTGCACAGGACAGCACTGTCTTGTGTGTTCTGACACCTGGCAAAGCAGACGGGGCAGATGTTGAGCCCCAGCCCTTCCCGTGCAGCACCAGCTTCTACTTCTGCTGCAATTCAGCACAAACGCACTCCCATGAGGCTTGTTCTGAGGAGCACCCTGGTTGGAAATGCTTTCTTGGGAGAATAACCTCCCTGTAAAGACACTAACAGGGACCTAAGCTTTTTGCTGCCACCAAAACAATGGGCCTGCAGCCCTACTTGATCCTTCTTTTGGCAAACCCAGGAATTTAAGTCAGAAACAACTGTTGTAACCTCCAGTGTGTCATTGTCTTTAGGCTCAAAAGATGGGCGGTGTTGGATTTTGAGTCTTCAGGGACCACCAGGAAGACAGAGCACAACCAGCAGCCATCCGCCACTGCAGTCCACAGTTGCCACTTGGGCCACTAGAGAGAAAAAGAAAACCTAGACTATGGCAGAGGGGAGAGCCAAGATGCAGGGCTATAAGGCAAAAGGCTCATAAGGCAATAGGGTCATAATCCTGTAATATACTAAATGCATATGTATAATAGATACAGTTCTGTGTAAATTGTACAGTAGTTATCTGACAGACTAAACTATGCTGTAAGCTATATACTGTTAGCCTGCGTTAGCACAAGTATGTAATAATTAATAAATACATAAATAAAACTGTATGAGGTTCTCCATGGGGAGCTGAGTGATGCTGCTGGGGAGGCCCTGGGCAGGGAGCTCTGTGTAACCCGGGAACTCACCAAACCCTGCAGGGTCCCTCTTCCAACGTCGCCTGGGACCGGGGTGGGGAGGAGGCAGCAGGATCCCACGGCAGGGCCTGGTGCCTGCTGCCCCCTCCCTGTCCGGCCCCCACGGCCACCTGAGCTGCAGCGAGGCACCGCGAGGGCTTTGGGGGGATGGGGGAAGACTCCCCAGCCCCAAGTGCAGCTGGCTCTGTGCCCCCAGCAGGCAGGTGGGCGCATGGCCACTGGGGCTGGCAGCAGACGGGAAGCCGTCCCCGTGGGGCCAGGCGCCAGGGACCTTCATTGCACTGCTGTGCCCCATGGGTGGGCACTGGCACCCTGGGAGCTGGCACCTGGCTGGGCTGCGGGGGCCTCCTGTGCCCCCAGCCCTCCAGTCAGGGTCTGCTCCCTTCGGGGCCCCTCATCTGCCCTCCCATGCAGCCCAGGGCCCCCCATTTCCTTCTGGAGTTTCATCAGTAATTAGCAGAATTTGGGGCACAGTGACATTGTTAGGATTGATCTCAATATTCCTCTATGAATGTTAAGAAAATGCTATAACCATCAATTACATGATGTGAATACTCATCAGTTTAAATAAATACATGGAAATGTAAATGCTGTAATAGTTATTATTTTCAAAAAATCATTTCAAATCATTTGTTTGGAAGAGCTTCTTCTACCTTACCACCAAGCTTATACTTTCCAGCGGGCACTTCAGGAGGCTCCGATGATTATTTTGCTTTTTCTTGCTCCAGCAGAGGTTGGGCTCAGTGCTGATGGGAGGGAAGGACTTGGTAGCGGGCAAGAGCTTCCTCTGTGGCCCCTCAGGTAACACCCCACAGCCTCCGTCCCTCCCTCCCTCAGTGGCACGTCTGCAGGGGGAGGCAATGGGAAACCACTCTGTCACTGGGATGCTCCATCCCGATGTTCAGTGAGGTGATGTGGAGCTGCAGAGAGGCCACAGTACATGCAGACAGACTGCCTGTGAACCCGAGCTGAGCCCTCACAAAATTGGGACACAAATTAGGGCTGAAACTGGCACTGGGGAAGAGTGATGTGCTGGGAGACGAGCAACATGGCTGCGTCCGACTGTGGAAAGCCACTTAGTGCTCCATGCACCACTAAACATACACTGGGTGAGCCCTGGTCTCCCCCACAGCGCCCTCAGTGTGTCTTTCGGTGCCCCCCAGCGCCCTCCCGGTGCCTTTTGGAGAAACCCAGATCCCTACGTGTGCCACCAAAGGACACGCTAGGTGGCAAAATGTCTCCCCTCAGATTGCTTTTTCCCCGGGCTTGGGACTGGCGCTTTTGGACAAGGCTCAGCTGACGGTCAACGTCTACGACTGGGATTGGGAGAGAGAAAGCCTGGAGCTCCCAAAAGGCACATCCACGTGCCCCCAGGCCCCTGGGTGGCTGACAGCTTCTCCCCCGACCAGAGCACTCAAACTCCCCGGCTCCTGCTGTGTGGCCTCTAGGACAGCTTGGCCGTGTCACCGCCGCAGGGGGACGGGCCAGGCCACGGCCGAGCGCAGGGCAGAGGCACAGCCGGGCCACGCCGCGGTGGGACGGGGAGCACAGCAGGCCGCTCCCAGCGCGCCCGTGGGGCAGACGCCCACGCCGCACCCCACTCGCCCACGGGCCCAGCCCAGGCGAGCCCGGGCCCAGGCGCAGGAGGCAGAGGGCGGGAGGCGCTGCGCCACGCCACACTGGCCTGGGGCCTGGGCAGCAGGGACAGCCCCACCGGGGCACGCCATTGGACGGTCTGCATGTCGCTCATGGATCAGCCCGCCCCCCCAGGCACCCATTGGCTCGCTGCCTCCCCTCGCTAGCTGATTGGTCAGACAGCACAGGGGGTGGGGCAGCAGGAGGTCCCGTTGCCCGGTGATGGCGGCATGGGCGGGGCCGGCGCTTCTCTCTGCGACAGGAACCAGGAATCTCCCGGCTGGAGCCGCCCCCTTCCCGGGGCGCCCCGGTGCCCCCCAGCCCGAGCGGCGGCCGGCACCGCCCGGGGAGCGGGGCGGGAGCCGTGTGCCTGGGGCTGGGGGTGTTGCCCAGGGGGAGAGCTGCGTTTCCTTCCCTGGCACTCGAGTGCTGTGAGCTCGAGGACAGAGGGGCCGGGAGCGGGTGTCGGTCTCTCTCTCACAGAACACTATTTTTTCTTTACATCTTGTCAGAATTTCCCATGTTCCAGCTATTCCCGTCTGCCCCGTTCCTTCCACCAGGCACCTCTGAGCAGAGTCGGGCTCCGTCTTCTCTGCCCCTCCCACCAGGTGGCTGTAGGCAGTGACGGGATCTCCCTGAGCCTTCCCTCCTCCAGGCTGCACGGAGACGCGCACGGAGGGCGGCCCTCGACCGGAGAGACCTGGGGCTCCTTCCTGAGAGCTTGTCAGTGGCTTGTGTGACAACCATGCATCACGTACAGCAAAAATTGTAATTGCCTAGCCAGTGTACTGGTGCTAGAGCTCCTACAACACACTCAGAAATCAGCTGGTTTTGCTCTGCAACGTACCACAAAACTTGAAGGGGACATTTTTTAGAATGTGTCATGTTATCTCAAATTTCATTCTGTCACCGAAATCGGGAGAAAAATTCCTTAACACCAGTGTAGCAGTAAGAAGCAGGCATTCTCTTTATTACGGCGTTGGGTACACAGGGGATAGCTCCACCCAACTTGCACACCGTGTGTCGCATTATCTAAAGTTTATATTGCTCTATCATATACATATGCATTAAATTTCCAGGAATGATTGTACATATTCATTCTATTTCCTAGAACTAATTATTACATTTACATAATCATTACGCATGCAGTCTGAGTCTCTGGGGGTCTTCTGTGGGGGTTTCTGGTGGTCTCTGGTGGTGTCAGAAGAGGTGTCACTCAGCATCTTGCCATGAACTTTGCTCTACTTTTCCATACATGGTCTGAACTTGGCCTGCTTCCTTGTTTGAGAAAAGCTGTCTTGGTCCTAATCTTGACTCCAGCTGGCTTCTGCTGGTTTATCTGTACTTTCTCAGGATGTATGGGTCACAGCTGCACCTGTTTCCTTGGGTATGTTTGTCTGAGGCTCCTGTTGAGGCTTCTTCTTGTCCGAGCTGGTAACAGTTCCCGCAATTCCCCCCCCCCCCCTTTCGAGACTCTTTCCTGCCTGGGGCCTTTGGTAACAGTTCCCCCCTCTGAGCCTCCCAAAGTATGATTTCTTTGGGAGTCTCACCTAAATTTTATAATTGTGATAATACTTTCGATTTTTAGGGATACATAGTTGGGTACAACACAATGTAACTAAAGGTGAACGTTGGATCATAATACAGCATAATACGCATATCGCAACTACAGCTACGATTATTACAAAGAATTCTTTTAACCAGGTAAAGTTTGGTAGCCATGAAGTTAACCAATTCCACCCTGAAGAAGAGGACTCCTTTTTTTTCCCCACTCCTCTACTGCTTTTTTGATTGAGTTTAGTACAATATTCTGACCATCCTAGAGGGGTAGGTTTAAAAGGAAATCCTGTTCCCCCCAACATTACCTGTGAACATATCCGGCAGTCTGACATGTTCAACTTCTTTGCCAATCATATTTTTGCCTCTTCATAAAGATTCTCATGATTTGTTTCCTGATTGACTGAACAGTCTGTTAACATCATGGCTACCCCAATTAAAATACTAATAATCCGTTGATTAGTTCCCATGCTTGATTAATCAGTTAACTCTTAACATTCTAATTATAAAAGCATGTAAAAACTACAAATAATTCAGCAACACTTTCAGGTCTCGGGTTTCAAACTATTTTCTGCATTCTTATTTGAAGAGAATTTTTATCTAATGGAATGACCTTCCACTGAGGTCCTTTCAGCAATGATGCTGACTTAACTCAAGTGTAATGAACCCAAGGTTCAATCCCTTCTACCTTGAGTGCAGTGTAAGTAGTTAGGAGTACCTGGAAAGGTCCTTTCCGCCTCTCTTGTAAAGGTTCAAATTCCACGTTTTTATGTATATGAAATCTCCGGGTTGATACTGATGGACAGGAGTGTCCAACGTGAGCGGTCCTGTCAAAACAAAATGCCATCGGAGAGCCACAAGGACTTTCCCTAAAGAAATCAGATATAACTTTAAATCTGTTTTTCCCTTTACATGCATCTCCCCTGGAATCAACGGGGCTTGGTATGGTTTTCCATATAACACCTCATAAGGACTAATCTTACTTTTAGATCTTGGCTGTATTCTGATTCTTAAAAGAGCCAGTGGAGCCATCTTAAAGAAGTTTCTTGACATATCTTACTGATTTGTTGCTTTAAAATTTGATTCATTCTTTCTACCCTCCCGCTCGATTGTGGTCTCCACGGGGTATGCAAATCCCACTCAATACCAAGAATTTTGCTTAGCTGTTGGACTATATCTGCCACGAAATGGGGGCCCTGATCAGAGGACATTCCTATCGGTACCCCAAATCGTGGTATTATTTCTTTGAGCAATATTTTAGTTACTTCCCTAGCTTTATTGGTGCGACAGGGAAAAGCTTCCGGCCATCCTGAGAAGGTGTCAACTAATACCAGAAGGTATCTATAACCATCTTGTCATGGTAATTCAGAGAAATCTACTTGCCAATAATCTCCAGGGGAACTTCCTTGCTTAGTGGTCCCTGGGGGCGGTCTTCTCCTGTTCATAGGATTAGTTTTTAAACAAAGAGGGCACTTTGCCATTACAGATTTCACTATTCCAGTCATTCCCACACATATAATCAAATTTTGAAGACTAGAAATCATAGGTTTAGTACCCCAGTGTGTTTCTTCGTGTCTCTTTTGAAAATTTCCATCATTATCTGCTGTGCAGGGTGCAGCGGCACCTCGAGTTGCCGGCCGCCGAGCACTGCCTGGAGCCCCCAGGCTCCCCGGCACGGGCTGGGAGCCCGAAACGCCCGCCAGCACCCGCGACGCACCCCAGGGCCGGCCCCCGCAGCTGCCCCAGCCCTCCTGCCACCAGCTACCGGCACCCAGCGCCCTGCCACTGCCCGTAGCCACTTGGTATTTTACCGGGCTCTTTTCTCCCCTTTCAGACCCCACGGGGTGGAAACCTGCCCCCCCCGGGGCACCGCCACGCAGCCGCCGCCTGTGCCCGTCCCACCGCCAGGGATCCTGCGGGAAGGTGCCGGAGAGGAGGCATGGTGACCAGGTATGGAGCTGCTGGCGGGCTCTTTCTCCAGCTAGCGCGGGGCTAAGCCGGCCTGTCTCCCCCTGCCCGGGCCCAGGCCCATGTCCAGCGGGGCGACCCCAGCGCCAGCCCCCCACGCATTGCGCCCAGCTGAAGCTGCGCGCGACCTGCTGCAGCCCGAAAGTGAGAGGCGGAAGCGGCAGCGGCTGAAGGTCGAGCGCCCTGAAGGGTGGTTTAAAGCAAGGGGGGGTCCTCGGTTGGGTGCAATGCCTTCGCCGCCCCCTCGCCTGGCCGGGATCCCCAGTCCCTGGCGGCGAATTTGTGCCTCGCAGGAGCTTGCTGAGGGCCTGGCTTTGCTGGCAGAGCAGGCGCAGGTCTGTGCGGTGCAGGTGAGGGGGCAGCAGAGCATCGTGGGGGGGCAGCGAGGCCCCTGGTCGTGCTGCCCCGCTTTGCGGCCGGGACAGGGAGGAGGGAAGGGCTTCGCCCGCTGCCACCCCGGCCGGGCACCCCGGCCCGGGCTTTGCTCTCTGCACCGGCCCCACGGCCCCCCCCAGCCCCGCTCTGACCCCCCTCTTGTCGGCTCTGCCCCCCAGGCCCTCGGCTGCCTTGGGAGCACAGAGGAGCCCATCCTGGCCGCTCTCCTGAGCACGTACATAGTGCTGGCGGCAGCACCCGTCCCTGATGTGCTTTAGGGGGGTTTCCGCCTGCTTGGTGCCGGTGGAGACCCCGGGGTGCGGGATCAGCCCACAGCTGGGTTACGGGGAGAAGGGGACAGCACAGGGGGCAGCAGCAGAGCCAACGGGTGCTGGGAGCTTGGGTGCCGCCAGACTCTGCCGGTTGCTTTTTGTTCCAGCTGCACGGATGCAGCCGAGCGCCGGTGCGGTACAAAGTCACCCAGAGCCTCGTCTGCCTGGGTGAGCCCGTGCCGTCCCATCCCATCCCGTCCCGCATGGTCCCCATGCCGGGGGGCTCCGCCGGCCAAGGTGCGTTGTCCCTCACGGTGCCCCTGGCCCCAGCGCAGGCTGCCTGGAGGCGGCGGTGGTGGAGGAGGTGCTCGGGCACCTGCGGGACGGAGGCCCCGCGCAGAGCGCGGACTTGCTGCTGAAGCTCGGCGGCACCCTGCACGCCCACGCCGATGCTGCCAACCTGCTGCGGCTGCTGGGGCGCGAGCCCCTCCACCGGGAGTGCCTGCAGGACAAGGTGCAGGTGGCGCTGCTGGACCGGCTGCACGCCGAGCTGCTGCTGGTAAAGCTGGGGCCACGCCGCTGCTCCCCCTGCCGAGCCCTGCCCCGCATCTCCCCACAATCTGTCCGGCAGAGTGTGGCTGTGGCTGTGGAGGCTCTGCAGATGCAGGCGCAGATCTGGGGCGTTTTGGAGAAGTAGGTGGCACGTGGCAGCACAGGAGCCCCCGGGTGGGAGCCGTCGCCTCCTGCCTCTCCACTGCCGGGCGCCCGCTGGAGATGCGTGATACGTGCCCTCCCGCTGGGCTCGTTTGCCACTGTTCTTTTTTTGTGCCAAGTCCCGTCTCTCCTGGCGGGACGGGGTTTGGCTGGAAGGGGCTGCAAGGCAGGAGGCCAGGAGAGATGGAGACAACTCCAGTGGGATGACACCACCATCCCGGGGGACCTTTCCGTGCCCCCACAGATGAAGGGAGAGATCTCCAGGCTCTCTGGGAGCCAGGGAAACACTGAGCTGCCTTCAGTGCTTGGCTTTAATCTTCCCTCACACCATGCTGGAGGGGACCCCGGGGGGGAGCCAGGATGGCAGGATTGTGCCCTGTGCCTCTGGGAGAGGGGGATGCAAGTCTCCTGCTTGCCTTGCTCCTTGCTGATTTTCTCCCCCTCTCAACAGGCAACTGCAAGCGAAGCATCACTTGGTCCAAAAGCAGGCTGTGGTTTTGTTGGTAAGTCAATTTTCCCCCTCTAAACCCCCAGAAATCGCAGTGCTGAGTTCCCCCAGCTGTGCACAGGCGGTGGCACAGGCTCTCCAGCCTCCAGGATCCTGCTCTCGCGGGGCGAGCGTGAGCCGAGCCCCTGCCATCCCTCTGCTTCCCGAGGTAGATTGCCAGGATGCTGTCCAAGCTTGGAGCCAGTGGGAGGCACCTGCCGGAGGACCCACAGCTCCCACGTCCGGCGGATGAGGCTCTCGGCAGGTAGGATGCTTTGCGATGCTTGGGGCCAGACGGCTTCATCCCCATGCAGCCGCTCACCGCTCCGGTTTATCCTCCTCCCTGCAGGGAGCGTGCAAAAGCCCAGCCGAGCCTGGAGAAACCCCCTGGAGCTGGGAGGCGACGGGGACCCCCAGCCTCCAGGATCCCGCCAGCAGCTCAGGGGGGCTCTCGGCAGCAGGGACTTGGTGTGGAGCGGTAGCAGAGGAATTAAAAGGTTTTCTGCTATGGATTTTGCATTTCTTCTTGGAAGAGTAGTAAAGTCAGCACGTGGCATGCCGGGGAGAGCCGTATAGGCTGTGCATGCATTTCCATGAATAAAAATTTCAATAAGCTTTCAGCCTTGGCAGTGCCCATGGCTGTCTCCACCACAGGCTGTGCTGTGCTGTCCCACGCCTGTGTTTGTTTCCATGCAGACTGCAGACACCTAACCTGCTTTGCCACCTTGTTCTCACCTATAGATCTCCCTACCCCTACTCATGTCTCTCTGTCCTCCCTTGAAGCACAAAGCCAGGGGCTGATCACAGCCTCCCGTCTGGCTGACCTGTAGCACCACAGCACTACCCTTCAAGTGACATTCCCTTTTCCTAATGCTACATTTGAACCCCACAAGCTGCTGTTTGTGGCTTTTTTCCCTTCTCATGCTGTTTCCCACTACCAAGAAAAGCTCCGTCATCTCTGAAAGCACCTTTCAAACAGTCACAAGCTACTACTCTCTTGCCCTTCACCTCCACTTCACCAGGCTAAAGAAGCCCAGGTTCCCCAACCTCTCTTCATGGACGCGGTTATTCCTCCCTACTCACAGGACTTGACACTTCTCTTGTAAATCTTCATGAGGTGTCTGTTGTCCAAATCACCCAAGTTTCTCAAGGCCCTTCTGGACTGAAGTTCCTCTGTGTCAAAAAAACAAAACAAAACAAAACAAAAAACCCCCACAAAACAGCACCAATGGGGAAAGGGAAGCAGGTGAGGGCTGGTTTTATGGGAGAGCATCAGGATGTTAAAAGACACAAACTTAGAAGTTGGGGGGGGAGGGAAATTAAAAGTGAAGCAAAGGATTGATCAGGGCTGTTTGGGGATTCCTGCCAAGAAGCCTCGCATCTGAACCATTCTGACTGGAGGAGGAGAAGAAAGCTGACCTACTTCCACTGTCACGGGGAACCCATTTTCTTTCCCTGACATCGGCAAGCTAAGACACAGAGGGGGAAGAATCACAGACTCCATCAGGGTGGAATGGACCTCAAGAGGTCTCTAGCCCAATCTCCTTGCTCACAGCAGAATCAGCTCTGGGGTCAGCCATGTTGCTTGGGGCTTGATCCAGTCTGGTCTTGGAAACCTCCGAGGGAGAAGACTGCACAGCCTCTCTGGGCAACCAGTTCCAATGCTTGACCATTCTTTTAGTGGAAAAGCTTTTCCTTATCTCCTGCATGAACCTCTCTTCTTTCAACTCATTCCCATTGTCACTCATCCTCCTACCACGCACCACGGTGAAGATCCTGGCTCCATCTTCTTGGTGACCTCCTTGTAGCCTTTGGAAGGCTGTTATGAGGTCCCTCCAAAGCCATCTGTTCTTCAGGTTGAACAAGCCGCATATCTTCACAGACAAAGCGCTCCAGCTCCCCAACTATCTTGAAGGCCCTTTGCCAAACTCGCTCCCAGTTACCAACCTCTTTCTTTTCCTGGGGGCCCAAACTGGACGCAGTGCTCTATACATCGTCTAATGAATACTGTCTAGAGGGGGATCATCATTTCCCTCCACCTCCTGACTGTGCTCCTGGTCACACAGCTCACAGTGCTTTTTGGTCTTCTTTGCTGCCAGGGAATGATTCTGGCTCATATTTTGCCTTCTGTCCACCCAGACCCTCAGGTCCTTTTCCTGCTCTCCAGGCACTCAGGCCCCAGGCTGTAACACTGTGGGGTGTTGGTCTATCCCACGTGCAAGACCTGGCATTTGTCCTTGCTGAATTTAGTGAGGTTTTTGAAGCTCATTCCTCCTGACTGCCTAGGTCCCTCTGAATGGTAGCCCTCAAGCATATGACTGGTCTTCCCCTTCCATTTTGGGGCAATCTACAAGCATGATGAGTGTTGCTTCCTTCATGTCACTAATAAAGATGATAAACTGGAAAGGTTTCTGGAGAGATCAGTGGTGCTCCACTTATCTCTGGCTGCCAGGAAGAGCACTACTCATTCGCCACTGCCCTCTGAGCCTGACTATCTAAGCAGCTTTTTACTCATCTGGTTGTCTAGCCATCTAGACAGTAATGTTCTAACTTGCATACAAGAATATTGTTGAGGATAGTGTCAAACACCTTGCTAAAGTCCAGAAAAAAGTCATTTACTCTTCTCCAGCCACAAATACAGTTATTTAATCATAGAAGTCAATCATGTTGGTGAGGCACAATTTACCCTGGGTAAATCCATGCTGACTGTTCTCTGTCACCTTCTTCTCCTTCATGTGCCCAGAAATGTGATGTGAGAGGATTCACTCCATGAGACACTCCTCACCAAAGTGAGGCTAAATTGACTGCAGCTCCCCAGGTAGTTCTGTTGGCCTTTTTTGAAGATGGATGTAACATTTGCCTTTTTCCAGTCACTGGGACTTCGCCCAGTCTCCACAACCCTTCAAAGATGATGGCGAGTGGCCTTGCTATGACAGCAGCCAGCTCTCACAGCATCCTCATATGCAGCCCATCCAACCCCATTAAACTGCATAGTTTGAGTTCTCACAAGCAATCCCTCACTAAGCTCATCCACTGTTGGTCGTTTTTCTCCTCAGGAGTCCTGAAGTAAGGCACAACAGCCGGGGAGACCTTTTTGGTGAAAACGGAAGCTAACAAGGCATTGATTTCTTCAGACCTATCTGCATCTGCTGTTGCTAGAGTTCCTGCCCCATTCAGCAGGCAGCCCACCTTTTCCTTTTTATTCTTACTGAAGCAGTAGCAGCTCATCCTCATGCCCTTGACATCCCCTGCAAATGTCAATCCTAGGGGAGCTTTGTCTTCCCTAACACCATGCCTGCCTTGCCAGACAATATTTCTGAATTCCTCTTTTGCAGTCTCTCTCCTCCCCCTTCCCATACGCTGCCTTACTGTCCTGGAGCTCAGGTGTGAGTTCCCTGTTTAGCCAAGCTTGTCCCCTGACATGTCTACTGGTTTTCCTGAGTATCATGATGGACCATTCTTGTGCTTGGTGGGTGCTGTCCTTAAAGACGTGTTGGCTTTCCTGAGCTCCTGTGCCCTTCAGAGCTGCCTCCCATGGAATCCCCCACCAGACCCCTGAAGAGGTCAAAGTCTGTTCCTCTGAGGGTCAGAGTCTGTACTCTGCTTCTGTCCTTCCTCACTCCCTTCAGGATCTGGGACTACATTATTGGTCACTGTAGGAAAAGGGAGACACTGACTTTCCCATCCCTGATCAGTTCCTCCTTGTTTGCAATTTCCACATCCAGGAAAGCATCACCCTTATTGGCCCATCTAGTGGCTATGCTGAGAAGTTGTCCCTGACGTCTTCCAAAAACCTCCAGGATTCCTTAAGCACTCTGCTGTTTGTCCTTCCAGTGAATGTCAGGGACATTAAGGTCGCCCCATAAGAACCAGAGCCTGTGATGCACAGACTTCCTCAGGTTGCTTAAAGGAGATTGCATCCACCTCTTCACCCACATCAGATGGTCTGTAGCTCCCATCACAGTGTCATCCTTACTCTCATGCTTGCCCACAAGCTCTCATGCAGCTCCTTGTCCATCCCAGGGAAGAGCTCCATATATCTGAGCTGCCCCTTCACACAAAGGGCATTCCCCCCTCTTCGTCTTCCCTGACAGTTTATCCTGAAGAGCTTGTGCTGTGCTATCACAGCCCTCCAGTCATGTGAGTGATCCCACCACATCTCAGGTATTCCAACAATGTTTCAATACTGTGACAACTTGTGCATCTCCATCTACTATTGTCTGTGCCCCAGGCCGCATTCACTTGCATATATTTGGGTTGCAGAGCCTCAGCTGTGGCACAGAGCATAGATTGTTCATGGTGAACCATGTTACCAAGAGTCAAGGACACTGTATGTGCAATGGCCCACTTCAGTGCAGGGACATGCCGGCATAGATAGCAGGTGTCAATGTAATGGTGAAAGGAGGTTCCCACTAAGGGGGCAAACACTGCAGTACCTGAGGCCAGAGGAAAACAGAGCTGGGCTGTGCAGAAATGGCAGGAGAGGGGTTGCTGCCTGAACTGACTTTACAGCACCTTGGGCCCTGTGACAGAAGTGAACCGATCTCCAGGAAGGACAAAGTGCCACTGAAGAAGTCCCTGGGCCTGGACAGCCGGTAATCCAGTCACCCTGTGGACATCATTAGCACAGTCCCTGTTCATACCATCTGTGGGTGAAAAGAGGTTCAGGAAGAGGAGAGCTAGAAGAGTTTGAGAGTGCAGAAACTACAATGTAGGCCTTGGTGTGATGTGCCTCCCATTTATGCAACATGCTTGGCTGTAGATGGGATGGACTTTGCCTAAAGACAGTGATGGAATTCAGGTTGGAAACCTGAGATGCCCTGGGGCACTTGCCCAGCAACCACCCAAGAAGGGAATGGTTTTCCTTTAGGTCCCATGCTGTATCTGTTAGAGACCTGTGGTTGTGCTGGACACCCCAGGCATCTGACATGGCCCTGAGGACCTATTTTTATGTCACTGAATCAAGTGCCTGCACTGAATTGCATAAGCTATTTGCACTGTAAGGGTCTGCCTGTGTTTTGGCTTTGTAGTGGAGCTGTAGTAGTAGCAGTAGACCTCTAGAATCATTTCAGATTGCCAAGGAAATTCCTCACCAGGTCCCCACCTCATGCTCTAGAAGGATTCAGGTCTCATAGTTGCTCCATTAGAGCAAGCAGACACTGGCACATGTCTGGGACCACGTCTGTCTCTTCAAATGTCACCTGGTGTTTTTGTGTGGGCAACTGACTCCCATCCTTCATCTCCATTGATTACAATGGGAGCTTAGACAAGGAGCTTGCACGCAGACATCTCTGTCGAGCACACTTCAGCTTTGGCAAGGGCAATCCCACCTCCTGTGAGTTTGTGGAGTTCACAGGAGGGATCTGAATGCCACTCTACCCCAGGGGCTTCTAAACTGGCATGACATGCCCAGATTGACTCATCTGAATTAACACCAGAACCCTGGGTAAATGAATCACAGAATCACAGAATCACAGAATCGCTGAGGTTGGAAGGGACCTCTGGAGATCATCTAGTCCAACCCCCCTGCTCAAGCACTCCTTTCTTGTCCCTGTCCAGATGTCCTGCCTAGTTAAGGGATGGGAATTGAGGCTTCCAGAGTGGGACATTTCCACCTGTTGTAGATAAGCATCCTCTGATGAGACAAATTGCAATGCTGGAATCAGTCTCTCTCCACTGTTTAGAGAGAGACCATCAGTGATTATTTTAGTCCACCTCAGTGAACATTTTGCAGGAGGAGGGAGTACAAAGGACAAATAAAGTCACACCTTCATCTGGGCCACTGTTGCCAAGTGGGGCCAGTCTACTGGGACAGAGGGAGCTCATGGCAACCTGGCAGCACTGCCAAGAGACAGCTGTGTTCAGGAGCAGCTCCTCTGCAAAGAGCAGCAGGCCTCTGCGCACTGCCTGCTCTTGCTGACATAAGATGACAGAAGACAGAGCCATGAAAGGCAGTCTGGAGTGGGAGGACAGAGGAGAACTCACTGGAGCAGAAATCTTCAAAGCCCCTGACATGGTAAGTCTCTGGCTGCAGGGCAATACTACTGAGGTTCCTGGAGGAATCTTCTAAACCCATCCCATCCCATGACTGCTAGGTTTTTTAAGGATGTCTTTCCTGGCTTCTCGAGGGCAGAGGAGGAGGAGGTGCTTCAGAGCAGGGATTCCCTGCCACACCATCAGAGGGACAGTGCAGCCTGCCGCCTTCTCCCAGTGACGCTGCAGGGGAGTGAAGCCAGGATGTGCACCCAGGTCTGCCCAGAACTGTAATTCAGATCAGTGTCCCTGCCCCCCAGAGTGCTGTGTGCCTGGGGCAGTGACGCTGGCACCTGTGAGGGTCAACACTCAGCCTGCCCAGGGAACTCCCCACGGTGCTGTGGGGAGGATCGACCCTGGTGCTGTGGGGAGGATCGACCCCGTCAGGGCAGGTTCATTCCCCCGTTGAGAGGGTTCTGTGTGGGTCAGGGCTGCTCACAGCTCCAGCTCATACACAGGACATTTCAGAGGTGACTTTTCAAGAGGAAGGTGAAGGCAGGGATTTCCAGAAAGAGAAGCCAATTTCCTGAGATGGTGCTTTAACTTTCCTGCCACCTGGCAAGGGGAAAATGAAAATGGAGCTGTTGGGTTTGGACAAAGGACTGAGACTCATTAACAGTTTCCATGAGCAGTCAATGGGTCTTCTAGGAACTTCTGAAAGTCCCTGTACCCATCCCTTAGTCTATAGACAGCACCAACTTCCACTTTGCTGGCCTCATCAGGGTTTATCTGCCCTGCTCTTTAGCACCTGCAAAAATGGGAATGCCCCTGGACAGTGCCCTGCTGCTGGGAGGTTGCAGGGCAGAACTGAGCACACTGGGGAAGGTGTGGGCTTTGCAGGGACTGACCATGACTTGCCCACATCCATCCTCCCATGATGTTTCTATAAGCAGTTTCCTCTCATTCACTGCCCAGCGCAGCTGCCTGGAGCTGTCCCTGCTGGGAGCTGTTTCTCTGCCCCAACATCTTTTCCCACTTGGTGCTTACAGACCCCATCCCACCCTCTGTGTGCTCAGTTCTGCCCTAAAGAAACCTCCTACAGGCAGGGCACTGTCCAGGGGCATCTCTGTGCTTGCAGGTCCTAAGGAGCATGTCAGACAAATCCTGATGAGGCCAGAGAAGGTGATCTTGGTGCTATCTGTAGGCTGAGGTGGAGATGAAAGGACTTGCTGTGGTTTCTCTCAGCCTTTTTGATCTCTCAAAGTGATGGGAGTGCTCAACTTCAGTTAAGACACCAACCCTGCATGTCCTGCATGGTGTCGTCTTCATGGCAGTGAGCAGCCCCAATCCCCTTTGAACCCATGAGGCTCCTGGCAATGCATTTCATCAGGTTGGATAACCAGCTGACTCTCCTTTAAGGAGAGTCCATCTTTAGGCCCCTTGACTGTTTCTCTGGGGTGTTCTGCCAGCTTGGAAGCTGCCCTCCAGAAGAGCACAGCTTCCCAGTAGCATTTCTGTGATATGTGAGTCTGGTCATGTGAGTCAGAAACACTGTCACACTCTTCATCACTCCCTCCGTCTCTGGGCTGAGAGAGAAGAATTTGGAAATCTTCACTGTGAAACTGAACTCCTCCACTCTCAGCTCAGTCCAGTTACTTTCTTAGAGGAACTTGCGAGTGTGATTGTCCTTTAGCTGAGGGAGGCGTAAATGCAGCACAGAGAGGGGAAAAACTTATTGACAGATCAGATCTCATGACTCTGCATAAAGTCATGGAGACCTTTATTTCCTCTTGGCATACACAAGTGCTCATGCTGAGAGCAATTGAAATGCCAAAGATTTCTACCCCATCAGAGAATGCTCCCGCAGTGAGATGGAGGCCCCTAAAAGCCAAATGAATATATAAACTAACTCCATCACTGGAGATCATTTTTCTGGAGAAAATGAGTTTCAAAATGTTGAACAGCCCTTTCACATAAGGAATGGATGTAACCTGCTCCAGGATGTGCACGTCAGAGCTAGCCACTTCCCATTCCCACTGCAGTGCCTGAAGGAAGGATGCGGACAGTATATTGACATGAGGACAGGGTCTATTGCATTGGAACAGAGATGTCTAGAAAGTGTGAGGTCACCCCCTGCCTTCACTTGACTGCTTCTCTCCCTTGCTAGAGTGGGAAATGGTGTGACTGGTTCAGAAACGGACACGTCTGTTCAAGAGGGCAAGGCTGGAGGAGATGAATCTCTCACAAGGGTCTTCTCTTTCAAAGACAGCTAGTATGAGTGCTGTATTCATCTTTCAAAATGGTAAATAGAGAATATTCTCACTGGGTTACTGGACCAAGTCCCCTCCACCCAGTTCAGGGCACCCATCCCCAGGTATTACTCCAAATACTTGGCACTGTTTGACACCTCCGTTTACATCCCCAGCAGAGCAGAACGGACTCCTCTGGAGACCACGGGCAGGGGCCTCTGCTCAGTGTTGCACACACAGTCAGCACAAACAGAGCACAAGCAAGGGAGCTGAAAGAAGGTAAATGACAGAGGAAATGTGGGGGATACTATGAGAAATGGAATGGATTTGGCTCTGGAAAGTCTGCTCTAACTTTTTACTGTCTTTTCCTCCTTGGAAAGACCTCCATGCCCAGGGGGAGCAAATGTCCAACAGCAGCTCCCTCAATGAGTTCCTCCTCCTGGCATTTGTGGACACACAGGAGATGCAGCTCTTGCGCTTCTCGCTCTTCCTGGGCATCTACCTGGCTGCCCTCCTGGGCAACAGCCTCATCATCACAGCTGTAGCCTGAGCGCAGCTAACAGAGGCAGCGAACAGACGCAGCAGTTTGCGCAGCAGTGGTTGGGCTCTGACTAGAACTTGAGGATCTTGTGGAAGTTGTGGGCTTTCTGAGGACCCCCGAGGACCTAGAAGGTGATCGCTGTGAACAGGAAAGGGGAAGCTAGGCAAGGACAACTGCAGGAGGCCTTGACTTCTCCTGGGAAAAGCTCGTGGGAAAAGCTCCAGCTAGGAGTGGCTGCTGCTAACGAGCTCTCTGGGTTGCCCCTGACCAGAGGGGGTTGGGGCCTTTGATCCCAGTGGCCCTTGATTGGGCGGTCAAGCACCCTGTGAGTCAGTGCTAGGGAGAGGCCTATGTAAGAGCCAGGCCTAGAGCGCAGCTCCCAGAGCGCAGCGAACAGAGGCAGCAGTTTGCGCAGCAGTGGTTGGGCTCTGACTAGAACTTGAGGATCTTGTGGAAGTTGTGGGCTTTCTGAGGACCCCCGAGGACCTAGAAGGTGATCGCTGTGAACAGGAAAGGGGAAGCTAGGCAAGGACAACTGCAGGAGGCCTTGACTTCTCCTGGGAAAAGCTCGTGGGAAAAGCTCCAGCTAGGAGTGGCTGCTGCTAACGAGCTCTCTGGGTTGCCCCTGACCAGAGGGGGTTGGGGCCTTTGATCCCAGTGGCCCTTGATTGGGCGGTCAAGCACCCTGTGAGTCAGTGCTAGGGAGAGGCCTATATAAGAGCCAGGCCTAGAGCGCAGCTCCCAGAGCGCAGCGAACAGAGGCAGCAGTTTGCGCAGCAGTGGTTGGGCTCTGACTAGAACTTGAGGATCTTGTGGAAGTTGTGGGCTTTCTGAGGACCCCCGAGGACCTAGAAGGTGATCGCTGTGAACAGGAAAGGGGAAGCTAGGCAAGGACAACTGCAGGAGGCCTTGACTTCTCCTGGGAAAAGCTCGTGGGAAAAGCTCCAGCTAGGAGTGGCTGCTGCTAACGAGCTCTCTGGGTTGCCCCTGACCAGAGGGGGTTGGGGCCTTTGATCCCAGTGGCCCTTGATTGGGCGGTCAAGCACCCTGTGAGTCAGTGCTAGGGAGAGGCCTATATAAGAGCCAGGCCTAGAGCGCAGCTCCCAGAGCGCAGCGAACAGAGGCAGCAGTTTGCGCAGCAGTGGTTGGGCTCTGACTAGAACTTGAGGATCTTGTGGAAGTTGTGGGCTTTCTGAGGACCCCCGAGGACCTAGAAGGTGATCGCTGTGAACAGGAAAGGGGAAGCTAGGCAAGGACAACTGCAGGAGGCCTTGACTTCTCCTGGGAAAAGCTCGTGGGAAAAGCTCCAGCTAGGAGTGGCTGCTGCTAACGAGCTCTCTGGGTTGCCCCTGACCAGAGGGGGTTGGGGCCTTTGATCCCAGTGGCCCTTGATTGGGCGGTCAAGCACCCTGTGAGTCAGTGCTAGGGAGAGGCCTATATAAGAGCCAGGCCTAGAGCGCAGCTCCCAGAGCGCAGCTAACAGAGGCAGCGAACAGACGCAGCAGTTTGCGCAGCAGTGGTTGGGCTCTGACTAGAACTTGAGGATCTTGTGGAAGTTGTGGGCTTTCTGAGGACCCCCGAGGACCTAGAAGGTGATCGCTGTGAACAGGAAAGGGGAAGCTAGGCAAGGACAACTGCAGGAGGCCTTGACTTCTCCTGGGAAAAGCTCGTGGGAAAAGCTCCAGCTAGGAGTGGCTGCTGCTAACGAGCTCTCTGGGTTGCCCCTGACCAGAGGGGGTTGGGGCCTTTGATCCCAGTGGCCCTTGATTGGGCGGTCAAGCACCCTGTGAGTCAGTGCTAGGGAGAGGCCTATATAAGAGCCAGGCCTAGAGCGCAGCTCCCAGAGCGCAGCGAACAGAGGCAGCAGTTTGCGCAGCAGTGGTTGGGCTCTGACTAGAACTTGAGGATCTTGTGGAAGTTGTGGGCTTTCTGAGGACCCCCGAGGACCTAGAAGGTGATCGCTGTGAACAGGAAAGGGGAAGCTAGGCAAGGACAACTGCAGGAGGCCTTGACTTCTCCTGGGAAAAGCTCGTGGGAAAAGCTCCAGCTAGGAGTGGCTGCTGCTAACGAGCTCTCTGGGTTGCCCCTGACCAGAGGGGGTTGGGGCCTTTGATCCCAGTGGCCCTTGATTGGGCGGTCAAGCACCCTGTGAGTCAGTGCTAGGGAGAGGCCTATATAAGAGCCAGGCCTAGAGCGCAGCTAACAGAGCGCAGCTAACAGAGACAGCAAACAGACGCAGCAGTTTGCGCAGCAGTTCGCGCAGAAGGGCGCGCGAAGGGACGTGCGAGGGGACCTTCATTTCTGTTCCCTGTGGTGTACACTTCCTCAAGTATGGTCGTGACACGCCGCACAGCGCGTTCCCCAGTGACTGTTGGAGTTGCTGCGTCAGAGGCTTGGACCCAGACTGACCCTCTGACAGTAGATGCGGCTCTACAGGTCTCAGGCTGCAGGGAGTGCTTGGGGCCTCTCCAGGAGGCCTGGGCTGGCAGCCAGCTCTCCTGCAGGAGGTGTGCTGCTGTTGACGAGTTGTGTCATCAGGTAAGGGAGTTACGGGAGGAGGTCAGTAGGCTGCGCAGCATCCGAGAAGCAGAGCAAGAGATAGACAGGGTATTCTCGGAGACTGTACAGCTCCAGGAGTCCCAACCCCCTGCAGCAGTGGAGTTGCCAGAGGGCTCTGTGCCGTGTGAAACGGTACATCATAACATCACAGAAGAAGGCTGGAAACTGGTCACTGCTCGTGGGAGGAGAAAGGCTCCTACTCCTCCTGAAGACCTGAAGCTGAAGAACAGGTTTAGTGCCCTCCAGGATGAGGAGGAGATGGGCATGGCTGCCAGGGAAGTAACCGGGACAACAGACCCTGTGCCCTACCGGAACACCCGGAAAAAGCGGCGGGTGATTGTTGTGGGGGACTCCCTGCTACAGGGGACGGAGGCATCTATCTGCAGACCTGACCCCTTGTCTAGAGAGGTTTGTGGCCTGCCGGGGGCTCGTGTGAGAGATGTCATGCAAAGACTGCCAAGGCTTGTCCACGCTTCGGACTATTACCCACTGCTGCTCTTCCATGTGGGCGCCAATGACACCAAGGGCAAACTGGAGACCATCAAGCAGGATTTCAGAGCTCTGGGGATGGTGGTCAAGGGTCTGGGAGCCCAGGTCATCTTCTCCTCAATCCTGCCAGTGAGGGGGATGGATGAGAGGAGGAGGAGACGGACTTTCCAGGTTAACGACTGGCTGCGCCGCTGGTGTTGGCAACAGGGTTTTGGTTTCTACGACCATGGGACCCTGTTTGAAGATCGACAACTGATGGCGAGAGATGGGATCCACCTCACGAGGCGGGGCACACAGGTCTTTGCCAACAGGTTGGCCAACCTGGTAAGGAGGGCTTTAAACTAGGAAAGATGGGGGAAGGGGAGAGTTATAGTGACAGGGTAGTTGGCAAAAGACTGCTCAAGTCAGGATGCCTCCAACAGGTGAATGCAGCCAGGGAAGTGCGCGTGGGATGTGGCTATGGAGGACCCTCTTTTAGCCCTCCTGGGAAACCTGCATGCTCAATCACCTCCCTGAAATGCCTGTACACCAATGCACGCAGCTTGGGGAACAAACAGGAAGAACTAGAGATATCTGTGCAGTCGCAGGGCCATGATCTCATTGCCATTACGGAGACATGGTGGGATAGCTCGCATGACTGGAGTGCTGTCATGGATGGCTACGTGCTTTTTAGGAAAGACAGGCCAGGAAAGCGAGGTGGTGGAGTTGCTCTTTATGTGAGAGAGCAACTGGAATGTATTGAGCTGTGCCTAGGGGTGGATGAAGAGCAAGTTGAGAGCTTATGGGTAAGGATCAAAGGGCAGGCTAATAGAGGTGACACTGTTGTGGGTGTTTACTACAGGCCACCTGATCAGGATGAGGAAGTTGATGAGGCCTTCTACAGACAGCTGGAAGTAGCCTCACGATCCCAGGCCCTGGTTCTCATGGGGGACTTCAACCACCCCGATATCTGCTGGAAAGACAGCACAGCTAGGCACAAACAGTCCTGGAGATTCCTGCAGAGCATTGGTGACAACTTCTTGACCCAGGTGGTGGAGGAGCCAACAAGGAGAGGTGTGCTGCTGGACCTCGTACTAACAAACAAAGAAGGACTGGTGGAAGATGTGAAGGTTGGGGGCTGCCTTGGCTGCAGTGACCATGAGATGGTGGAGTTCAGGATCCTGCGAGGAGGCAGCAGGGCACCAAGTAGGATCGCAACCCTGGACTTCAGGAGAGCAAACTTTGTCCTCTTCAGGGACCTACTTGGAGGAATCCCATGGGTGAGGGCCCTGGAAGGAAGGAGTGTTCAAGAGAGTTGGTTAATATTCAAACATCACCTCCTCCAGGCTCAAGAGCAGTGCATCCCTATGAGTAGGAAGTCAAGCAAAGGAGGTAGGAGACCTGCATGGATGAGCAAGGAGCTCCTGGCAAAACTCAACCAGAAGAAGGAAGTCTACAGAAAGTGGAAAGGGGGACAGGCCACTTGGGATGAATATAGGAATGTTGTCAGAGTATGCAGGGATGCGACGAGGAAGGCTAAGGCCCGTTTGGAATTAAATCTGGCTAGAGATGTCAAGGACAACAAGAAGGGCTTCTTCAAATACATCAGCAGCAAGAGGAAGACTAGGGAAAATGTGGGCCCTTTGCTGAACGGGGAGGGTGTCCTGGTGACGAAGGATGCAGAGAAGGCAGAGTTACTGAATGCTTTCTTTGCTTCAGTCTTTACTGGTCAGGCCAGCCCTCAGGAACCCCAGACCCTGGTGGCAAGAGAGAAAGTCTGGAGAGAGGAAGACTTTCCCTTGGTGGAGGAGGAGTGGGTTAGAGATCATTTAAGCAAACTTGACACCCACAAATCCATGGGCCCTGATGGGTTGCACCCACGAGTGCTGAGGGAGCTGGCGGACATTATTGCTAAGCCACTCTCCATCATCTTTGAAAGGTCATGGAGAACAGGAGAGGTGCCCGAGGACTGGAAGAAAGCCAATGTCACCCCAGTCTTTAAAAAGGGCAAGAAGGAGGACCCAGGGAACTACAGGCCAGTCAGCCTCACCTCCATCCCTGGAAAGGTGATGGAGCAGCTCATCCTGGAAGCCATCTCCACGCATGTGGAGGAAAAGAAGGTGATCAGGAGTAGTCAGCATGGCTTCACCAAGGGGAAATCATGCCTAACCAATCTGATAGCCTTCTATGATGGAATGACTGGCTGGGTAGATGAGGGGAGAGCAGTGGATGTTGTCTACCTAGACTTCAGCAAGGCTTTTGACACTGTCTCCCATAGCATCCTCATAGACAAGCTCAGGAAGTGTGGGTTAGATGAGTGGACAGTGAGGTGGATTGAGAACTGGCTGAATGGCAGAGCTCAGAGAGTTGTGCTCAGTGGCACAGAGTCTAGTTGGAGGCCTGTAGCTAGCGGTGTCCCCCAGGGGTCAGTCCTGGGTCCAGTCTTGTTCAACTTCTTCATCAATGACCTGGATGAAGGCACAGAGTGCACCCTCAGCAAGTTTGCTGACGATACAAAACTGGGAGGAGTGGTGGATACCCCAGAGGGCTGTGCTGCCATTCAAAGAGACTTGGACAGGCTGGAGAGGTGGGCAGAGAGGAACCTCATGAAATTCAACAAAGGGAAGTGCAGGGTCCTGCACCTGGGGAGGAATAACCCCATGCAGCAGTACAGGTTGGGGGTTGACCTGCTGGAAAGCAGCTCTGCTGAGAAGGACCTGGGAGTGCTGGTGGACACCAAGTTAAGTATGAGGCAGCAATGTGCCCTTGTGGCCAAGAAGGCCAATGGTATCCTGGGGTGCATCAGAAAGAGTGTTGCCAGCAGGTCGAGGGAGGTGATTCTCCCCCTCTACTCAGCCCTGGTGAGGCCACATCTAGAGTACTGTGTCCAGTTCTGGGCTCCCCAGTACAAGAGGGATGTGGCACTACTGGAGCAAGTCCAGCGAAGGGCCACAAAGATGATTAGGGGACTGGAGCATCTCTCTTATGAGGAAAGGCTGAGAGAGCTTGGCCTGTTTAGCTTGGAGAAGAGAAGGCTGAGAGGAGATCTTATCAATGTGTACAAGTATCTGAAGGGAGGGTGTTGAGAGGATGGGGCCAGACTCTTTTCAGTGGTGACGAGCGACAGGACGCGAGGCAATGGGCACAAACTGAAACACAGACACTTCCATCTTAACATGAGGAAAAACTTTTTCACTGTGAGGGTGACAGAGCACTGGAACAGGTTGCCCAGAGAGGTTGTGGAGTCTCCTTCTCTGGAGATATTCAAAATGCGCCTGGATGCAATCCTGTGCAATGTGCTCTAGGTGACCCTGCTTGAGCAGGGGGGTTGGACTAGATGATCTCCAGAGGTCCCTTCCAACCTCAGTGATTCTGTGATTCTGTGACCACCACCTCCATGCTCCCATGTACTTCTTTCTCATCAACCTCTCCCTCCTTGACCTTGGCTCCATGTCCACCTTTGTCCCCAAATCCATGGCCAGTTCCCTGTGGGTCACCAGGACCGCTTCATACTCAGGATGTGCTGCCCAGGTCTTTTTCCTTGTCTTTTTCGTTTTGGCCGAGTACTTTCTTCTCACAGTCATGGCCTATGACCACTTTGTTGTCATCTGCAGACCCCTGCGCTATGGCACCCTCATGGACAGCAGAGCTTGTGTCAAAATGGCAGCTGCTGCCTGGGGCACTGATTTTCTCAATGTTGTGCTGCATACTGCTAACACATTTTCAATACTACTCTGCCAAGGCAATGCTGTGGAGCAGTTTTACTGTGCACTTCCCCAGCTCCTCAGGCTCTCCTGCTCAGGCTCCTGCCTCAGGGAATCTGGAGTTACTGTGGTTAGTGGCTGCTTAGTCTTTGGCTGTTTCATTTTCATTGTGCTGTCCTACGTGCAGATCTTCACTGCTGTGCTGAGGATCCCCTCTGAGCAGGGACAGCACAAAGTCTTTTCCACATGCCTCCCTAACCTGGTTATGGTCTCCCTGTTTGTCAGCACTATCATATTTGCCCACCTGAAACCCCCCTCCATCTCCTCCTCAGCTCTGGATATGGGGGTGGCAGTTCTATACATGGTGGTGCCTCCAGCAGTGAACCCCCTCATCTACAGTATGAGGAACAAGGAACGCAAAGATGCAGGGAGGAACTGATCCAATGGGTACAATGTCAGCACCAATAACTGTCCCATGTGCGTCTACTAACCATTCACAGGGTATTTGGCATTAAAGATATGTGTTGTTCATTTCTTTCTTTCTTACTTTTCTCAAATACATTCTTGTAAAAAAAAAAAAAAAAGTGCTACCTGTCCTCAGGAATCTCTCATTTGAATCTGACACGGAGATCTTGTGAAAGCAGGAAGCCAGAAGAATCCCATCTTAGCCCTTTCCTGTGGAGTTTGCATTATTTGCATACACGACCAGCTCTGTGTAATGTCCTTCTCTGCACCCAACAGTATGAATTTGGGGTGTAAGGGACTGAGAAAGGAAGGTGGTGGTGACATTCTCTTCTTGCCTTTCATCACTTGAAAGCTGAACCCCAGCGTGAGCAGGAGGCACTTTTCTTAAAGGCACGTGCCTCCTACAGGCTGCTTATAGTACTGGGCCATTCCTCCTCTTTGGGCTACAGGGAGGCCCTGAGGGGGATCTGGCAAAGGCTCCGTCTCCACAGAAAAACCCTCATTCCACAAAGCCTTGAGTATAAGCTTCAGATTCATGCACGTCAGCACATGGCCAGAGAACAATCTTGGTGCTATAAGCGGGACAAATGCATGGGACAAGATCCTGGAAGAAGAGCAAGTACATGCTGTTTTGCTCTAAACTAGAGTCATGGCGTTTAGTTATCTAAAGCCCCCCATAAGCCAGACAGTAAAAGTCTACAAGTTTTTAAAATAAGGACAGAGGCAGAGAGATTTTGTATGTTCTGCTACCTTCTGAGCTATTCAGAGTAGACTTGGATGAAGCTGTCAAGGTTTTTTCCCACAGCTGTGAAGATACAACTACGCCAGAGCAGAAGCTCTTAGAATCCATAGTCTGCTCATTTCTGGAGGGTGGGGCTTGAAGCAAATCCCCTGGGAAAATCACACTCAAATTGCAAGAACTGGCAGCCCTGAACGTGAGGCTGAATGAAAGCTGCAATCTGGCTCTGACACTCATGATCCTGCCCTCAAGCCTGGGGAGGCACAAGTGCCACCTATGTCATGAGCTCAGCTGTGCTCACAGCACTGCCCAGCTCTCTGCAAGTGTTGGCAGAGCATGTGCTCAGCAGCATCCCGTGGTGTCCAAACCATGACACTGGGCTGCCTGACCTGGGCTACACCTTGGGGGCAAGATCTGAATTTGCCCAGTTAAAAAACTGGATTCCACTAGACCTGCCATTAAAACTCACTGAGGCTTGGACCTCAGACTAGGCTTTGGCCCCTCTTCGAACTAGAGATGGGATTTGCCTAGTTTAACCTTCCCTCACTGCATCTCTGTGCTTCACGGGCTTACTCTGGTAAGATCTTCATCCTCTTTCCTCTTCTTGCAGACCGTTAATGAAAAGGCAGCTGATTTTCTGTCTCACAAGACCAAGATGAGAGCTGCACCAGGGGCTAGCAAAGAACGTGAAAAAGAAATCACAGCTGTCCTGAAAAAAGAACCCCCCCCCCGAAGCTTCTCAGGACCATCATGGCCAGTTTCCCTCTGGCACTCCTCATTTCTTCAAAGAAAAGACAGCATTATTCTCAACCCTCCAAGATCTCACCAAGGAGATTGTTGTCCAAGTATTCAGGGCAGTAATGGAAGAAGGATCCCACCTCCCTGACAAGTCCTGGGGACATGGGGAGAGCAAACCAAAGCCATCTGCAGAGGAACCTCAGCCCAAACCTACATCTGTGCCACCTCCACTGACTAAAATCGCTCCAAGACCACCCCTGGAGAAACCTCCACCTAGGCTAAACAAGAAGCCACTTCCACTGCGGAAGCAGAAACTTCAAGCCAAGAAACTGGAGGTGATTGAAGAAAACCCTCCAATTTCCCAGGTAACTTTCTCTTTTTCCAGCTCAAGCAAAATGACATCCTTGGATCAATTGCATGTTGCAGGTGTTTTTCTTGGTATCCCATCCAACTCTGCATGATGTCTGCATGAATTGTAACTACAATGTCTGCCTGAGAATCAGATCTTGCTCCTTTACCTTTCACTAGAACAATGTAGTCTTCAAATTCAGGTGTTCTGAGGGCTGTCCCTGAAACACTGCTTTTGGAGTAGTCGCACGATAGCCAGTGTACTTTACGGGCACAGTGGAGACACATGTGCATGATGTCACTGCATCTCTTGCTTTTACAGTAGATGGTGCAAGTCTTGTGCTCTCTGTCTTGAAGGCAAATTTGCTTCTGGGGTGGGCAGTAATGTAAGATGAGCTCTACCAGGAAACAAAAACCGTCTCCAGCAAGACAGTCCAGGTAGGCAGGCCTGAGGACTTCAGAGAGGCTGTCTCGGGGCTCAGGCAGCTGCAGGAGTCACGTTTCTTACAGCCGTAGCACTTCCATAAGCCTTCACATGAACCCCTGAGCCAACAACCATACACAGTCCCAAGGTGAGGCAAGAACAGCCTTCCTGTGCTGAGGGATCATAACTTCAGTGCTCACTGAGAGTGAATTTTAATCCCTTTTCTACTCCATCCTTCAGAGGGCAATTTTTTCTCTGCTACATTTCTTCCAGCGTCTCTCATGTGGACTGAAAATTAAATCATAGCTGAGGCTGAGCTGAGCTGAGCTGAGCTGTAGCATCCATGACTGGCGACAGATTGAAAGGCAGAGATGCCACTTTCTGTTACAAATGTCTCTGATGCCTCACTCTGCTGAGGTCCGCTCAATATCCAAAGATGCTGGTCATGAGAGAGTTGGGGGGCAGGGAGCCCTTCGACAAGCCAAAATGATGGTTCTCAAAATAGCGACTGTTTAGCTGTGTGGATTTAATCTGGACTCCCACAGCCCATCAGCTGGTCTATCACACCAAAACTCTGTCATGTCTTCAGCATAAGAGGCCATTTGCTCTTTTCCACTCCCGCCTTGCTCCCTTGGCTTCAGTGTGCGTGGTCCAAACAAGAGCAGAGTTTAGTCTGGTTCTGGTTTTGACCAAAGTTAATCAGAAGCCACTACTACCAATAAAAAAGCACCACAAAGGGGTCTTCATGTTTAGAAAATATTGGCTATCTTTCACATTCCAAATTGTAATGAAATATTTAATTTTTGATAGTTTTTTTCATGCTGATTCTCTCTTGGCACCTGGACATATGGATAGGTGGGACCTCATCTCTCTCCAAGGAGCCAGCTTGCTAAAAGGGTGGCGAAGAAGAATCAGCCCGGAGGAGGCAAGTGTTTCTGAAGTGAAGAGCAGAATATCAAGTCTCTTGTGGAAAAGGAGGTCAGGCACATATTACACAAGTCTAAGGACAATTACTTTCAGAGAAACTTGGATTTACCTCTGTTCTGGTAACAAAGGTGCTCCTGGAGATGGTGTTGGGCTTTAAAAAGCTGAAGGGCAGTGGCATACAGTTAACGTTGCAGATTGACTGGGCTGAGGTGTATAAGCAAGGAAATCTGAAGACTCCTTCTCAACCTTGAAAGCCAACAGCAGAAGGGATGGGCAAGAAGATTTCTCCTCAACGAGAAATGATTCTCAGCAAAGCAGAATTGCCCAAGAAACACATTAGGCAGCATGCCACTCCTCTGCCAGCACCCACAGAAACAGCACCTCCAAAATTCCCTCAGGTGCTAACACAAAAGGCAGAGGACTCACCACAGCTGGCCGCTGTGCAATTTCTCAGGCAAACATCATCTTCTACAAAACCAAGGATTGCAAATGAGAGCCAGAGAAAACAACCTGTTTTACCAAACACTCAAGTCAACACCTCTGCAAGGCCGCCCATACCTCCTCCAAAGCCTGGTAGCCAAAAACCACTCTCCTTCTTCCCAGACATTGCAGGAAATCGGACGGAGCCTTCAAAGCCCTGTGCCCACTCTGAAAGAGCTGGTGCTACCCCTGAGAGCCTCGGGACCCTGTCTGCCACCTTATTATTACACAGAAGAGTTAATTCCGCAGCTCCCTGGCAGCAATCAGCATCTTCTCCAAAGCCAGGTACCTCCAACATCTCAGATGATTTAGCAGACACAACAGCCCACTCCCCTCGAGCTCGAAGAGAGAGCTCATCCTCTTCCAGGACTGACACCAATGGCGAGAGCAGCCAAAACTCTCTGACTCTTTTACTGGCCACAGACCGCCACGACTCTCTAGGAGTGCTGAGGCACTCCTCTCTTTCCCAAAGACCACAAGGAGGGCACAGGCACCAAAAGCCCTCTGCTGTTCTCCCCCTGATTTGAAATTCTCTCTGTTTAAACATGAATAGCATTGTACAGATTTTTGGCCAGTGTGTTCTTTGTCTTTACCGATTCTACTTAGAGCCTTCTGAGATGTATTCAGTGTGAACAAGTGAAACATCAGGTTTTGGCTCTCTCATCCTTCAACAAATGTGCCAAGTGATGAGACGCTGAGCACTGCCACAGGTTCTTTGCAAATCATTGGGGGTTTTGTGGCTTCTGTCTCTCCTCGGGAAACAGCGCTACTGTTATTAACACTGCTGGTCATTTGTATTATGGCCATGCTTTGGGGTCACAGGGAAGAAAATTCTGCTGTTAGCTGCAGGAACGGATAGCAGTGTTTGATGTAGGGTGAGGTTATGACCATCAGTTCATCAGGGTGGGGGAAAGAAGGACACAGAAGGGAAGAAGCAAAAGAAGGCACAGACTGTTTGCAGGCTTGATTCTCCACAGTATGTGTTCACGCACTGTCTTTCCAACCCCACCTTCTCCTGGCTACTCTCTGAACAACTTCCAAAAAAACCCTTCTCTCCCACCAGAGTCTTCACTAATTTCCCAGTTTCTCATATATTGCTGTTGGGTAGTTCTAAGAGCTAGGGCATATTGAACTGTATCGGCTCCTGTGGTGTTAGCCAGGCATCCAAATGGTTTTGTTAGTGATGATTTACACTGATCTATTTAGACAGAAATCCAGGACCTTTGCAGGTGAACACCATGCATCAGCATTTACCTTTTAGTATTTCTTTGAGTGACCTCTCTCTGTTAACCCAACATAGTATATTTAGCATACAGGTTCAGAGTGGCCTAAAGGAAGGACTGCCTCCTGGCTAGCAGATCCCACAAGTACTCTGGCATCCTGTTCCACTGTTTGACTACTGTCACAGTGAGAAATTACTCCTACTGTCTAACTGGAGTTTCCCTTGCTCCAGCTTCCACCCATTCCTGTTTCTGTGCACCTCCAAAACAGTTTGGCTCTCTCCTCCCTGCAGCCTGCCACGAGACAGCTGCAGACAGCAACAAGATCACCCCTCAGCCTTCCCTTCTCCACGCTGCCCCAGGGCTCTGACAGGTGTATTCTAGTTTTAGTTCTGTTCTAGTTCTAGTTCTTTATTACACGTTCTAGCTTTGTTATACTTGTAGATTGTCCGGTGTTAATTGTTTAGTGTTGTCCAGTGTCCGTCATATGTGTAGAACTGCTTAGCTCTAATAAAGCTGTATACTTGACAAATGATGATCTCTCGAGTTCAGTGCAACTAACCCTGGAATCCGAAAGAATCCCGGATGCCGCTCTAGTGGAATGTCACAGGACCTCAGGGCTGGCTGTGCTGCCCCAGCTCCCCCTCCCCACATCCTCACACTCTCTGTGTGGGTCCTGTCCCTGCTGCCAGCCTCTTCCTCCAGCCCCATCGCTCACCTCTCTGCACTCCTGCACACCCAGGAGCCCGTCCTCAGGCTGGGAGCGAGCGTTCATCTCCCACTCCATAGCCATCTCCACAATCCTCCGCTGGAGACCTTCCGTTCTGGCACTGAGGGGAGCTGCCCCCTCCCACCTGAGCTGCTCTCCTCAGAGTGGGGACACAGGGGCCCTGGCCAGCACAGGCACACAGTCACCACAGGGACCCCAACCATCACGATGGCCTTGAGGGCTCCATGTCACCCCCATTACAAAGTCCTTGCGGTCACCATGGGCTTGCTCATGCCCATGTCCTCACAGTCCCCCATGGGGACACCCCCCATCACAGTGCCTTGATGTCCCTGGGGGGATCCCCCTGGCTCTCTGTCTCTGCCTCTAGCCCTCTGCAGCCAGTTTTGGAGCCCGGCTGGCAGCTGGTTTCTGGGGAAAAGGAAGAACCTTCCTCTCCCCAGCTCTGTGCTCCCCCGTGCCTTGCCAAGGCAGCTGCTCTCCTTGGACCATGTGTCAGGCCCCGGGATGGCCAGAGAGGCTATGCAGAGCCAGGATGTCCATGCACAGCTCTTGGTTTGGCCCTCTGCAGAAGCCTGGGAAATGTTGCTGCACATAATGCCACAGCAGATGAGTTGAGACTCATGTCGCTGTTGCCCTGGAGGTGCCTGGCAGGTAACCAGCCTAGGTGGAAACACCATGTGGGTGCAGGGCACTGTCAGAGGAAGCTCCCAGCAGTGGGTGGGAGTAGGACACTTTGGGGGGAAGCTCACAGAGGGAGGCAGGGCAGGGCACTCTCGAGGAAGTTGGTGTGCTGGCCCCACTGTCAGCACTGACTCCCCACGAGTGTGGGGATCAGGTATTGCTGAGCCATTGGGGCTGTGCTTTTGCCATGCTCTGTGGTCTCATCCCTCGCAGTGGGGAGAAGCAGTAAGACCAGCAGATATGGTGTCTGTGCTCTTCTAAAACTCCAGCTGGGCAGCATCTTCCTGTGCTCAATAAAGTGAGGGCTCAGGGCACTTCAAAGGGAAGCTCACAGCTATGGTGGGTCTCAGGGCACTGCTGGGGAAAGCTCACAGCTATGAGTTTTTAGGGCACCCCTGGAGGAAGCTCATAGCTATGGGGGTCAGGGTACCAATGGGGAAAGCTCAGAGCTACGAGGGGCTCAGGGCACTTCTAAAGGAAGCTCACAGCTATGGTGGGTCTCAGGGCACTGCTGGGGGAAGCTCACATCGGTGGTGGGTCATGGTACTTCTGGGGGAAGCTCACAGCAGCAATGGGTCAGGGCAAAGCTGTGGGAAACTCACAGTAGTTGTGGGTCAGGGCACTTCTGGGGGAAGCTCACAGCTATGGGTGGTTAGGGTGACGCTGTGGGAAGCTCACAGCCTTTGTGGGTCAGGGAAGTGCTGGGGGAAGCTCACAGCTATGGGAAGGTGCAGGGCACTGCTGCAGCAAGCTCACAGAAGTTGTGGGTCAGAGCACTGCTGGGGGGGGCCCAAACCTATGGGGTGTCAGGGCACCCCTGTGGGAAGCTCACAGCTCTGGAGGATGTGAGGGCATGGCAGGAGTTACGGGGCTCAGGGCATCACTGGATGAAACTCACAGTTATGGGGGTCAGGGTACCAGGTGCCAGGGAGTTTAGCAGTGTCAGTGATTCTGGGGGGGTGCAGGGTGTCCCTGAGGCCACAGGGATCCGGGGTCCCTCGGAGGAGGCAGGTAGATGGGCAGGGTTTGTTAGCACCTGCAGTGAACGACAAAGCCCAGCCAGGAGCAATGAGGGCCTGCAGAAGTGAATGAGGGAGAGGGAGGTACAGGTGACTTGGCTGGGGTAATGATCGTGAAGTCATTGCTGTCGCAGTAGGGAGGCCCATGGTTGAAGACTGACGAGGCTTTTCTGCCCCTCAGTCTGTTATCCCCTGCTGTTCATCCACATGAGCACCAAAGGCACTGCACAGGGACACCTGCGAACATCAAGCACAACTACCTGGCTCTGGGGGTGATGATCAGGGCACCTGGGAGCCCAGATCCTGCTGGTGAGGGGCAAGGGCTTGAGGAGGTTGGGCCAGATCCTGTGGATGAACAACTGGTTGCACAGCTGGTGTCAGGAACAGGCTTTTGGTTGTTATGACCATGAGACCCTCTCTGAGAATCGAGGATTGCTGGGAAGCGCTGGGTCAGCCTGACCAAGTAGGGCAAAAGCATCTTTGCTGACAGGCTGGCAGACCTGGTAAGGAGAGCTTTAAACTGGGAACGACAGGAGGGAGAGGATGACCAACAACCAAGCGAGAAAGTGACGGACCAAGTTAGCAAGCAAAGTGTTCGGGGGGGATATGAACAGTCAGAACCTTGTAATCAACAAAACAGGGCTGAAGGCAGCCCACCCCAAGCATAGCCACATAAAGAAGGATGTGCCTACAGGAAAGCATTACAGCGAAAGCTCTCGTACACTTCCTGAGAAATCAGCACGGCTGGGCGCCTCTCTGAAGTGACCGTACGCTAATGCATGCAGCCTGGGGACCAAAAACAAAGCATGGGAGATCTGTGTGCTGTTGCAGAGACATGAGCTCATCGGGATCACAGAGACATAGTGGGATCACTCACAGGACTGGAGTGCTACAATTAGGAAGGACAGGCGGGCAGGAGTTGCCCTTCATGTGAGAGAGCAGCTCGAATGAAGGGAACTCTGCTTGGGACGGACGATGAGCCAGTTGAGAGCTTATGGCTCAGCATTAGCAGGCAGAGCAACATGGGGGACATTGTGCTGGGTGTCAGCTACAGACGCCTGATCAGGAAGAGACAGCAGACGAGGCCTTCTTCAGACAACTGGAAGAAGCTTCACATTTGCAAGGCCTGGTCCTCACGGGAGGCCTTTAACCACCCCAGTGTCTGCTGGAGGGACAACACAGCAGGCTACAAGCAATCCACGAGGTTTTTGGAGTCAATTGAGGACAACACCCTGACCAAGGTCAGCAAGAAGCTGAGAAGAGAGAGGCTGAGTTCAGCATTGCAGTTTGTCTCATCACAGGATGGTTATCCTGATGGAATTGGAGATGTCCCACTCTGGAAGCCCCTATTTATCTATTTTGCCCAAGTAACAATAAAAGTAGAAACATATTGGAGCCAGAGGTTGAAACCAGAGAGGAACAGGCTGGAGAGAGAGAAAAACATTTCCACTGAGAGGATGGTCAAACACTGGAACTCTCTATAAATTTCTGCGGGGGAATGGGAGGAAGAAAGTAGAAAGGAATCAAAAGAGGGGGAATGCAGGCCACGAGTCCCGCCGGTAAATATTTCCAAATACAGGTGGATTTTACCTCCTCTCTGGCAAGGCCATTTCTTCCATGACCAGCAGCACATGGGGGAAGGAGTTTGTTTTTTTGTTTTGTTTTGTTTTCCTGCCATCCCTCATGGGATGCAGGGCAGTGGGATTTGAGAGACCCCTTCCAGTCAAGGGGGAGTTGCTGGGCACTCAAGCAAAGATTTCAGTCTGGGACCTTAAAGTCCTAGGTGGCTGAAGACTATGAGATGTCTCCAGTGTTTGGCTCTCCCTTTTTAAACCGGAGAGTCTCTTTGCTCTCTCAGAGGATCAAAACCATGATGCCTTTCGCTGCAGTCAATGCCTACTCAGCCCAAGGTCTCAGCCCTGCCAGACTCAGCCCAGGGCTGGTTAGGTGTGAACAGGCCTGTGTAACTGGCTTTGTCACAAGTCACATCACAGCAACCACAGAAATGCCCCCAGAAGCCGATCCTGTGACATCTGGCCTGAACAGGACCTACAGAATTTCTCTGCCTTTTTTCCCCATACCTAAAACTTTCTTTTTAGCTCCTTAGCACTGGGATGAAGTCTCAGCTCCTGGGACAGCGGAGAAGGCACCAGCGACTGCCAGCCCCGCTGCTACACTCAGAATTTCATTCTGTTGAACTAAAGCAAGTCCCCAAAGTACTCCCTGCAGCTGTCTGGATGGGCAAAGGTGGGACCTGGCCCTTCCTGTTCCTCCCAAGCATGTCATTTGAGGAAGTGCTGGAAGAACAGGCCTGGAGGATCCTCATGGCACCGAATTGCCTGGGGCCTATCATAACGGATCGTGCCCTCCTGCAAATGCTTCCCAGGAAAGGCACTTGCGGACAAGAAGCTGGCAGTGCTTATGGGATCCATCAGGACCTCTGGGTGGGCAAGGAGACCTCAGGCTCTTTTCACCCTGTTGGAGAGCAGCTGGCCGCTCAGAGGACTGTGGGGAGGACGGACAGGTCCCATGGCTCGTGAGGTGAAGGTGCTGACACATGCCTGGGGCCAGCGCACATGCTATCTCCTAGACCCTCTCTCAGCTCCTGGGAGGCCACTGCAGGAGCAAGCAAATCCTGGAGAACAACCTTCCCCATGTTTCTGGGACCAATGACAGGGTCACTTCTGTGTGAGAACATGACATGCCAGCAGCAGGGACATGAGTGGCATTTGTACTCGTGAGGTCACTTCTGCCTGAGTACCTGATAGCCCAGAAGCAGGCACGTGGCTTAGATGCATATTGTGAGGTCACTTCTCTCTCTGAAGCTGATTGGCCTACAGCAGGCCAATCAGCCACTTCTTGGTTCATGTAGATTCTTTTACATTCTTGTAGATTCACTGAAATAGAGACTGCTCTTGCATTTAAAAAGAAAGATTTATCAGCTGGTACCAATGAACCACATATAACACAGAACTATGAAAACACAGTGCATGCAGTTGTGTGGTGAGTCTGTTGTTCCACACAAGTGCTCTGTCATGAAAAAAAAAAAAATATATATATATATATATATACACATAAGCATATATGCATATCTACCTATCTATGTATATTGTTTGGGTGTCTAGGAACTACAGAAGGCCTTCCTGATGATCAGCTATCTTTATTCTTAGGAGAATAGGTGTTTTCACCACTGCAGAAACATACCTAGGCAAATCATGGTATTCAGGAGTGCTTTGCAGAGACTGGTACAGTCTCCTTAGATGTGTGGTAGGATGAAGTTTTAAGCGAATAGCGTGTTCTCATTCAGTCAAGAAATGCAAGATCATGTATTTCAGCACTAACTTAGAAGCTCTACAAGCTTCTACATATGCAAATGAGGCATATGGACTATTCAGGGAAGTGAGCAAACATCTCTTATCTTTCAGAGGCTATAAATCATATTATAAAAGAGGATGCCATGGATAGTGATGAGGAATCACCTTCATGGTTTGAAGATGAGTTATCATCTCATCAAATGCCTAGCAGACAAAAGGAAACATTGCTTGACTACAACAGGTAAATGTCTGTGTCCTTTTGTATCAACCTCTTCATAGTGCTGGGTCTTTCTAAACAGTCTTGGTGGTTGTAAGTGTGAGGTGAGATAGAGGAGGGAGTAAAGGAAAGTTTTTCCGGGAGGGATGCTTATATCAATACATGCAAGAAGTAAGCACAAAGATAAAACTAGGTACTAAAGTTCCAATAAAGTACATTGTTATCACTGATCAAACTGAAGGAGCCAGCCTCCTTTTCCTGCACATAAAAGATCCACAGACTATTTGAGCACGCTGATTTAAAACACGGTGTTCCTTAAAAGATTAAGGACCAAACAATCTGTTGTCCATCCTTTTAGATATAAAACCTATATGGATTTGTGTAGCCATCTTTGCCCTTCCAGCTTCCAGGTTTGCTAAAACAGCAGTGAATTATGTAGTGGGAATAAAATTGAGCAAGGGTTTGTTAAAACAGTGTAAGAAAAAACTTGAAACAATGTCGGCATTTGTTACCTTTAAGCCACTAAGCTTATGTTAATCTTTTGATATTTCAATGTGAAAGTCATTTAAGCCCACAGGTGTAAAGTTAGGTTAGGTTGTTCCAGCTGGATCAATCACTCTTCTCAATTTCTATTACTGTGTTGGTCAGGAAATCTTCTGACCTACTAAACGCAGTTATGCCTCTAGGATCTTTGGCTTGAGCCAGTAGGAGGTACTGCAGCGGTGTGGTGGCAAAAAGAAATGGTGTCCGCAAATGTATTTCATAATACTAAAGTGAGATCACTATAAAGTTTATTTGCAATCTGGGTTAGTAAACAGCACACAAGGCAAGATGAAACCATTGGAATGGCTGAATAGAATAAGTATCTAACATGTACATATGGTAATGCCGTAACTTTACCCATCCAATTTGCAGTTCTTTAGATACAACTCATGTGTTTAAATTCCCTTTTTGTTTTTTTCTAAAAATGTTATTCTGCTCCCTTCTCCCTGCCCATCCTCTTCAATAACTTTTGACCAATTTCAGCTAAACTTGACAAATGTAGAGATCTCAAGGTTGTTGAATTCCTGGCAACATGAAAATTAGCGTCTGGGTGGTGAAGAGATCCCTACAGGAGTGTGCTGGGAGAGAAAGCTGTAATTCTCCCCATACCAGCTAACTGACCCCTTGCCCTGCGTGCATTTGGCTGGCCACTGCCCATGTGTAATGTGAGAACCATCACCTGCCCAGCCAACACGGTGAGGACCAGCAGACATGGTGGGGATCAACACAATTGCTCAGGGCAGGTATAGTACGAGTTGTCAAGAAAATGGGCTTCGGTAGTCTTCTTGACCACAGAACAGCTTATTACTTGCTGGAGGATGGAGAGTATTAACAACAACAACAAATAGGGAGGGGGAGGGGGAAAAAAAAACATTAACATCTCTGTCTTCCTTGCTAACTTTATTTTCAAACTTCTTGCTTTTCAATTATTGTTCTAGAAATGCTTATTGCCAGCCAACACGGTACAGGCCAGGGCTCTAAACAGCTGGAGAGCCAGGATACAGGCAAAGGTCTCCTTGGAGCCTGCAGCAATACATGCTCGGGAAAGGTTTGCTGTTCATACCCTGGGCCTGTCAGGTCTAGTTGTTAGCACCACATCCCCTAAAGAAAGATATCTTTTCACTTCTTTAATCTCCTAGGATTAATTGACTCAAATGACCTGGGTGGAACTCATGGTAAGGAGGTGGCCTGGTTTTAATGTACTTCCTGTTATTTCTGCCTTAATATCCATGTTTCTTTTTGATTTAATGACATCAAATAAGGACATTGTGCATGACCATAACTTCCACTCCAAATTAAACAATCAGGATATTGCTAGCAGCTCAGGGAGCTGGAAGATGCTGCTCGCAAACCTCTCTCAATGGCAAGAACTCCAGCTGGCCTCAGTGGGATTCAGACCACAGTTTCCATTGCCTAGTAAGACTCTGTAGCCCCTAGCAGATGGCTCTGCAGCAGCCTGATTGCTGATCATGCCCTTTCTCTAGCCTACTTTTTTTTCTTTTATATAATAGTGGAATGCAACAATTTTTTTTGCGGAAAGAAATGTGTTTTTTCTTTTATTTAACTTAGGAGGAACAGTTATAATACACTTGCCACACAATGCTGCATTGTAGGCACTAAAAGCATCTCAACTCTCAGAACACTTCTATTTCTACATCTGCATCTTTTTCTTAACAAGAAAGATGAAGCACAAATAGACTTAGTGCTCTTCTGTTCCTTTTTACTTTTAGGCAGGAAATCCATTCTGTTTGGCATCCCTGTATTACAGCATCTGGACTTTTAGTATAAGCATCTGAGAGCTGTGTCAGTACAAACACACACGTTACATGGTTGGGTGCTCATCTGTCATGTAAGAGGCACATCTCCATTTGGGTTATGTGACGGTTGCCTCTGTCGTCATCTACCACTAATGTCTAATCAGTGCACACATATCCTGCTAGCACTTTCCACCTGGGGACCAGAACTGCGTGAGTGTTGATCATCTGATCAGACGCATAGAGATATGCATCCTGTGAAAGGATGCTTGCCACTTTGTTCATGAGGTAGAGGCTTGTCTGCTTACGTGCTTGAGGTACCACCTGCAGGCAATGGCTTGTGCTCTTCCCAAGCAAGTAAGCTGGTCTGAAAGAGCCTCTGGAAATGAGAGAGCAGGCTGTGAGCTGGGGAGCTCTTCAGACAGGTTGAAAGCTGAAAGGTGTCACCTCTTAGAAAATGAACTTTGAAATTACGATTCATAACCAGGTGAATAGGATAGTGCCTGCCCTCAGCTTTTCTGTCTATGTCATGCTGCTTGTGCTCCAGACTGACTTGGGCACAAGCTCATCCTGACCTGAAAACTCGGCAGTTCCAGGGGTGCAGCAGTGCACCCAGGCTCATCTGCCTTGCTGAAGGGCTCGTCTTCTTTTCTCAAGCACACCCCCACATGAATTGAGCTGTCAGGCTTCTTAGGAGTGACCTTACATCTCAGTAGCTCTGAAGTCAGGCAGAGGTTAAGGTCCATTTCTGTCTGCGTAGCTAGGTCTGTAATTTAATCAGAGTAGAAATTATACCCTATTATTAAGTAATTGGTTTGTCTTGGTAGGTGTGTTCTGACACTTTGTCTCTAGGTACTATCTGGTTGATACAGTTTTCATCAGTTGACATTTTACATCCTGTTTCATGTGTTTACATGTGTTAGTTTGCACAGATACATAGTTATTAGTTACACAGCCACCTATTCTACATGGCTCAATATTCTCATACAAACTTCCTTTTCACCAGCACACAGGAAGCCCAGAGGACAGCACCAACTATCATTTATGTTCCACATGTCCACGTAAGGTGGGAGGCTGTTGGAGTCTCACGGGAAGCTACATTACCACATTATTATAGAACAGTCCAGCATATGCACTAGGTTTTTTGCTTGCAACTTCAGATGGATGGATATGTACATTTTCAAGTTTCATTTAATTTTCCTTTTCCAGTTTCATTTTAATTTATGTGTCCTTGAAGCACCTGAATGCTGTGCTTTCCCAAGCAACTGGATACTGTTATCATGAGGGCACCCTACCTGAAGCTCTTGTAATTAGCTTAGGCAGAAAACAAGACTGGAAACATCTGCCTAAACTGTTTTCTGAGGCAAGAGATTCACTTGGACCCAGCCTTCCCCACGTTCTCGCACACACAGGCTTATTAGACAGGTCTGTAAGTGTAAGTTTGCCTAGGAGAATCAATCCAGTGACTTTGAGATGGCTATTTATATCCTGAGTCCAGTGTATGCAATGAGTGCAATGTAAAAGGCAATCAAGATGTGTTCACTAAAAGCATACCTTCCCACAGTCTGCCACTGCAAAGTAGAGTTGTTACACTGTTCAGCAGAGAAATCGACTGAACATTTCAGCGCCTTAACTACAGTGTCAGCTCTTGCTTCATGAAGGCCAAAGCTTGAAAAATTACAAAGCTAAATCCTATCTTGTGTTTCAGCGACTTTAGGAAGACAACTACCTCCATTTCAATCAGCAGACTTCAGGAGGAGTACAGCCTTCACTTTCCAGGCTTCTGAGAGTTGGCCTTAAAGGAAGGTGTTTAAAAGACAAAACAAGTTACTCTCCAGCTGATGATGTCTTCCTGAATATGGAAACACGAACCCTAACTGGATGGGTCTACCATCAAAGGCTTTGCAAGTGCTTAACTTGGATACTGTTGGTAAATTCCTTCTAAAACTGAATACTGAAATTCCAGCACGTCAAGAGTTTCTGGCATCAAAGCGGGTCCCTTTTCTCACAGAAGGTTCCAGTAGTTCAGGGCTAAGCCCCCAAGTCAGGGATCAGTGCTGGCCCTGGAAACAGTCCTCCATTTCCTCAGGATGGGGGAAGCCATGTCGCTCTCTGATGTCCAGGAGCCAAGGTGCAAAGGTTCCACCTTATCCTTCCAAAGAGGATGAGAAAAAAATGGATTTAGGATATAACAATTAACGTAGGCCTCCTCAAAGAGTTCAAAGCCCTTCAGCCCAAGTAGCAGTACCTCAAATATTGACATCTTTGAGGCTCTACCTGAAGCCTTTCTTGCCGTTCCTTCAAATGACATCATCAAATATCACGACTCATGCTGTCCTGCTATCTAAAGCCTTGCAGCTTCTCCACACACTTTTTCTGCTCCCCCACAGCCCATCTGCCTCCTCCCATTTCCATTTCATATCTTTAGCAGTTCACTAAACTCAGTCCACTAGTCAGTCCTCATCCATGTAGCTGATCTATCTCCAGACGGACAGGCAGGACTTGATAGCAAAGCCTTTCATTCCTTCTTAAAGGATGTATGTTACTGGATTTGCTCTCCCCGAATTTTTCTCAATAGCTGAAGAGAAAGTCTGAAGCCGGCAGAAAGAAAAAGGTATTCTGCATTTCCAGATAATACTTAAATAGCAACTAGGAAAGCTAGCCTGCTGTTTTTCAGAAGAGAATGTCAATGAATAAAGCAGCAAAATATTTGAAGGTTTTTGTTTCATTATTTGCAATACTTTTTACATTCTTGAAAGCAAAGTATTTAAAGACATATTTCATCCTACTGTGCACCGAGTTTTGCTGACCTAGAATGTATACAGCTAACCATTAAATCTACAGATAGTATGCCCATAAAGGAAACAGCTGGTTTTTCAAGCAACAAATTACAATGGACTTCCAACAGATAAACCTGTCCTGCTTATAAACCAGTCAAGCTAACATCTACATAAAACACACAGACAACAACATCCCCAAACCCACCTTTTTAAACCAGAAGCCTTTCTGAGTATACTCTCCTTTTTTATTACACCAGACACTAAGACTCCTACTATGACAACGCATTGCTTATATTTTGAAGCTACATATATTCGGCATTTTATCCACTCTTAAGAAACTACTTTTTTCTACTACTATAAGAGCTCAATACTAACAGAAGTTTTTTGAGCACACAAATGTATTGATTCCTCAGGTACATGCTCCTGCAAACAGCTGAGTTAGCATTTATAGTTCTAACACAGTCTCTGTTACCTTGGATGTCACACTTTGAATCTGTCACAGGACTTCTGGATGAAGAAACGGAGCAATGACCATCTCTCTTCTTCAAGCTGAAATTTGGTCAGAGAGACCACCCACACCATCAAATCATACCCAAAGATGAATTCCACACAACACATGTCATAGGTTAAAGAAAGGTAAAGAAACGCAATCATTGTCTCCATACGTTTTCTGTTACGGGGGGTTTCTTTCTGAATAACCTACTGTAAAGCAGAGGTGCAGTAGGATTTTACATTAGAATATTTAGAGTTTACTCCTAAGCCCCCCAAAGAAACCTAATTGCTCTTTAAGAATCAATTCTAAAAGAGAGCCCACTTAAAGCCACCAATGCCAACAGATTAAATATTATGCCAATGGAGTAAATATTGCCACCCTTTAGACTCTGTGGCAGATTAAAGCACGGACTCAGGAGGGTTTGCGTCCTGAGACCCTTATTGTTTATTCTAACACACATTTATACTAAAAAGTTAGCTACTTCAGCGATTTCACAGATACACTTTGCTAAGCCAATCATTATGCAGATTATGTCACAGGTAGCCAATCGTTGCACCGATCACGCACGCAGCGATCATGCCTTGTACTTTGCTGTTTGCTTCTTTGTTGGAGAAACGCTGTCTTGTTCTTAGCCTTGGTTCCCACTGGCTTCTGCTGGTTTATTTGTACTTTCTCAAGATGTATCATTCCCAGCTGCACCCGTGTCCTTGGGTATGTTTGTCTGAGGCTCCTGTTGAGACTCCTTCTTGTCCGAGCTGGTAACAGCTCCCCCATTCACCTTTTCCCACAGCTTCCTACTTGCAATTCCCCTCCAACTTAACCCTGTCATGACCCTCCACAAGACTCTGTAGGAGAGCAGGGAGGGGACCGCTTCACAGTCAGGCAGTTGCTCCTCCTCTTCAGTAGTTTCCTCCCTCCCCCGTTCTCTAATCACACTCACCTTCTGAAAGCTCTGTTAGGGCTGCGCTTCCTACGCCTCTGAAAATATTCCTCCTCATTAGAGGAGGAGGACGGGGGCGTACCATTGCAGAGTTCATGTTTCCACCTGAAAGCATTTCAAAGGCAACAAAAAGAAGATTAAGAACATGCTAAGTCATGTCAAGAATCAAGTGAAGTCTATCTCAGAATGTACTGTGAGATCTATGAATTTTCCAGTTCATTATATTTCTCATGCAAGGGATTTCAAAAAGCACTACATGTTTTCCCTTGCGAGAGCAAAATTCAGTCTTTGTTGGGAAGGTAAAATGTTTAACAATTTTACAAACAAAATTCAGCTACAAAGGACTCATTTCCTCTAATCAGTCTCACACAGAAAGCATCCAGTTTCACTGAGCATGAAGTATTCACTCCATGAAACACAAGTCCCTTGCACTTATTTAATAATCGGTCTTCTAAAACTGATGCACCCTCCTCTTTCCTAAACTGACTGCTTGAAAGAATGCCAAACAAAGTGCTCATATCACGCTATAGATAGCATTCTCCAAGCTCTAAGTGCTTACAGAATCCAAGCTACCTTTGTCACCACCATCACCATTGACACCTCTTTTTGGAATTCTTCTTGATTAAGAGTATTTCCACAGAGAAACATTCCAAGAAAAAAGAAGAAGAAGAAGAAGAAGAAGAAGAAGAAGAAGAAGAAGAAGAAGAAGAAGAAACTTGCATTGGCATTTGAGTGATTACAGAAGTATATGGTGATACTATTCAGTTTGACTTTTGCATACAGTATACCAGAGCTGTGCAAAATAACTGTATTCTATTTTTCCCCCGATTTCCACTGAACTTTGTGTTCAAAGTGGTTACCAAAAACAGCAGGCAGGACAAGTAAAGAAGGGAGCTCCTGAGAGAGCTTCAGTTACTTACTCCCAAGGTCTCCAGGCTTTATGATTTCTCAGTGTCTCGGCCTTTGTTTTCCTCACAGTTTGTCTCCCTGACACAGGCACACCAGACAACGCCACACGGAGCTTGAAAAGCAAATGCAGATCTATCCAAAGGCAGCAACAGCTGGGTCAAGCAGCCTGCCAGTGGACAATCACATCTTGACATAAGTTCTCAGTCTTCTTTAAAATCATGGCAGGCTGCAAAGCAGATAGCATAAAAAACTAAGTGACAGTATAGATTATATGATGCCATACATAACACTGAAGTACTGACCGAGCTGCATACCCAGTTCTGTCTGTAAGCTAACAACTGGTCCCAGCTGCTGCTTTATTGACACTAATTACAGATGAGCTTCTCTGAATTTTGCATATAAACAAGAACTGAGTTCCACCTCTATGTCAAACTGAAAAGTTTTTATGAACCCATTCTGAATCATGGAGCAGAAGAGACTAAGAATACAGTAAAATTTCCAGACTCTTCTGTGGAGTCTAACTAAATTACCTACCCTTTTTCAGAAATTCTTTGCTATACTTGACGATTAAATAGTCTGATGAAGATTTTTAGAAGGGGCTTCTGGTTTCAAGTGCAGAACAAAAGGATTTCAGTTAAAGAATCTCAGCCAATACTTCCTAAATCAGGTCATCACTGACCCTAAAATATATTTTTAGAAATCACTTGCTATTGAAATATCACTTCTCTCAAGAAGAAGATCTTGCTTCCTTTGTACCTTCAGACTGTCACAGTTACAATGCTACAATTACTCTGTAATTACCAGCCCTCTGAAAATACTTTAAAGCATTTTGGGGTGTTGTGACTGACACTACAACTGATAAATAAGAACCATCATTAGCCATACACTTTCCGATTAGTTCTTTTGCAGCAAAGGCTTTATGACAGGGCACTTCTAAATGTGTACATTTGCCTGACCGGAGAAGACCAGCCCACGGTGAATATCCTACTTTGTTTGTGTTCTACTGAAAGCAAAGAATTTAGAAGAGTGTTACAAGCTTCATTAAGATAAAGCAGGTTAGCGATGAAGCCGAACATGTGATGTGTTTCAACCATCTCTTTACAGAGCACAGGGAAGTTTCAAGTTTCTTTTATCAATGCACAGGACAAGTGGACCACACGCACACCCACTTTTTCAGGAGGACTGAAAGTCACCACAGAGACCAAGAAAGATGGTTTTGGTGCTGTTCTTTTAGAGATACACGGGTCATTGCCTTAATTCTGTGTGGAGAGCTTTAATTGAAAATCAGGAAGTTTGACATGGAGATAGTAAAACTCATTCTGTAAAACTCCTCAGTAAAAATAGTGCAGTGGAATGGAAATGGTATTATAAACTGTAAACTACGAGTAGGAAAAGAAACTGAATTATAAAGAGCAGACATCCTGAAGTCACACTATAGTAGTTAGCATCCCATTTGCAGTATAGTGCTGATACCCATTAGACACAGAGCAGTGCATAGAAAAAATGGAAAACAGCAAGGAGCATGCCAAGTGACAAAGAAATACAGTGTGCACCGATACCTGCATCTAGCAAAAACAGTGACATTTACTTGCAGAATGATGGTAAGAAATTTAAATAAAAGTAGTGTGGGTGTTTATATTCTTTTCCTTCATGAAATTATATCCCGCTTATACACAAGAAATCAGCCCTTCAGAGCTATTGTGCAGATAACCTACTTTCCAGCAGAGCTTGACAGCATTCGACAGTTTTCCTAGGTCTAAGGTCATAGGGCATTCGAGAATCTTTGCCATCTTCAGCTTCTCAGGTTTAGCCTTCTTCTGATGACACAATAATTATACCCAATTCCCCAATGAGAAAAAAGGAACTCAGTGCCTGCAGGAAACGTTTATGCCATTAGCTTCTGTAAAGTAACTTGAAATTCTTCCACAAAGATGACTAGAATGAAAAATACTGCGCTTGCCTGCCTAGCCAGCTTTTAATAATATTCTTTTGCATTAATAGCTGGATGCCGTGAAAGGAACGTACATGCTCTGTTTACCTACTGGCCCAATAAGAATAATTTCATTTTATTCCTCAGTAAAAACAATCTTAAAAAAAAAAAAAGAAAGAGTGGTCCTGCTTTCCGAATGCAGAATAAATGATATGGGGTATAGAGACAGAGCACATGGAAAACTGAAAAATGAGTCTGTGAGCACTGGCAACCCCACTCCTCAGTCCTCCAACACTCTTCTCTTTGATCATAAAAAAAATGAATTTCTCTGCTCTCCTATTCTTCGAATTCCAGTTGTTCCAATTCCACCTGTTCCAATGATCCCATCTAACCTCCCTTAAACCAGCATTCTCTGTAATCACTCATTCTCTTCTGGTATGCTTCCCACCATAAAAGCATGCTTCAGTTTTCTCCCCATTTCAAATTCCAGGGTTTTCACTTTGCTCCTGAATGAAATCCCACATACTCTTTTCTCCCATTCAGCAGACTATTTATACTGGCTTTCTGCAAGTTTCTCCTTGCCAGCTCCCTGAAATCCACACACTTTATCCGCATTACACTACTCCACTCTCTAGATGGCCACGTATTGAAGCAGCTCTCCTTAAAATCTTCAGTTAACTTTCCTCAAGGAGACTTCCAAACCATTAGTCAGTTCTCATTCCCCCTTACTAGTCTGCTGCCTTTGGCACATTTGACCATATTGCTTCTTGTTCATCTCTTGCCCTACCTCGATTTCTCTTGGTCACCCTTCCCAGTTTCCTCCCGTCCGTCTAAATGGTCTCTCGTTGTTCTACAAGGGGTTCTAATGCCAAGGTGCTTCTTTGGGAGTCCCAGGCTATGTCTAGACTAATGCATAAAAACAGGCATGGACTGTTCCCTGGCCTGTTAAAGACTAATAACATGATTACCCCAGGGATAATTAATACTTCTTTCATGGACATTTGACTTGTACTTTTTTGTAGGTTTTCATTTCCAATGTTCAAGTCTTGCACAGGCTGCAGAACTTGTGCAAGATACTGCTTTCATGAGGTACTGCGTAATTACATCTCTTAATCCAGGCCTGATAAGCTCAACTACTGCAACATGCTCTTCTGTCCTGAAATACAGCCTTACCCCACTCAGACCTATTCAGAAAGTTGCTACAAAGATCATGCTCTGAACTTACTGCCTTAATCACAAAGAACGTTCTCCTGAAACCCTTCAAGATTCTTCTCTCGCAGCAAACATGAAGCCACTAAGGCTCTTCACGACTTATTCTCCTTCCTGTATTATTTCCCACTGAGTACCCAGGCGACAGCTCTGAATTCCAAGCCGGCTCTGACAGCAGCTCCCACTGACTGCCTGCTCAACACAAAAATGCAGAAATACGTTCTCTCCTCCCCTGCTGTCTTCATGCTTGAGAGGAGCTTTTCATATGCATCATATTCATATTATCTCCTGAAAATTCTTGCTGGGCTGCTCAAAACCCATGAAAACTGTCAGGCTACTGCTACAGCGAGAGCAGTGCTTATCAGTCAGAGTAGGACTGTCCATTTCCTTATATTCCCACCTGTCAACAGCCATCTGTTGCCTTTTCTCTTCTGCTAGATTGTAAGCATTTTGGATAAGGACCGATTTCTTTTGCCAACACTCTGTCCTGAGCTTACTAGCAAGGCCCTGCAGTCCCTGACAATAGCTTGTCAGCTCTACGGCTATACACAAATGCGAACAGATGAAAAATATCCAGTAGTTCAGCTCGTTTCCACCATTTAAGGTAAGACTTTTGGCCAGAATGCAGTAAAGAAAATTGAAAGCCGGAACTAACCTGCACTGCCATCTTCATTGTCAGCAATTTCATCATGAGTTCTTTAAGTTTCTTTCTTGTTCTTCCCTCCTCAGTAGCACCTATCAAGGTTTTCCTATTTAAAAGAGAGAAGAAGGATCAGACACAAACATGCAGCAAATCTGACATGCGCACACTTGGTGCCTACAGAGTAACTTTATCAAGGCTCTGCATGTACACAAAAGATTAGCATACAGCCCAACTATGCAGAAAGCAAATAAGGATCACTAGAATCCAACCACCTAGTTTTACTCATTTCCACAAGAGAAACATTCTACTTTCAGTTTATATCTTTCAATCTAATAGAGATGAGAAATGGACACATACTTTAAGAGAAAAAGGAAACCTACACTTTTAAAGATAGGTCATGGCCTACTTTGCCTCTCTGTTAACATGTTGATTCATGGCCCAGGAAATGTTTAAAAAAAAAAAAAGTGATTAGCAAAGCAAAAAGCAGGTCATCCCCAGAGATTCCTGAAGTCTATGAATCTATCTTTGCTTTTTATCCTAGAGTTCTCAAAGAACAGGACAGTGGTACTCGCAGGAGCGCTCATTCTGGCACCCAGGATTAACCAGAAGAATTTCTGCTCCAAACCAGGGTTCAGTAAATGTGGAAGTTGCTGCGAATTTCTCATCCAGATTCAAAACTGAGTATATCAGCTAATCACAGACTACTAATCCACCAGGAGAATCATGAAAAAAGCAAGTTTCCCAGGAGCCACAGAAGTATTCATACTGGCACTTGAGGGATATCATATGAAATATTGTGGATAAGTCTGGTCTCCTTTGGAAAAAAGGAACTGAGATTCAAACAAAAAGCACAAAGGCAGCCTATGAAGATGCTCCAAAAATGAAGTGCTGATCATTCAAAAGCGCACTAGGAGCATTTAATTCAACAGAGAAAAACTAAGACTGAGAAAACATGATTGTTACTGATGAACGAGTGAAGAGTTAACAGGATTCAAGAAGTTTGCCAACTGATATGCACAAGGCTGTGGAATAGAAGTGTTAACAGGGTTAAAGAAGTCTGCCACCTGATAAGGCTGCGGAATCCAAACTGCACGGACACCCAGGGAGGGAAGAAGCGATACGGAGGTGCTGCGGTCTTGCCTCGCTAGCAGGGGCTTCCAAGCAGAAGAACGAACAGTCTTGTGATTGTGAAACTCACAGAGGTCAGCAAGAGCAGTGTTTGCCCAGAGCCCCAGCCATATAAAAAGAAACTTGGAAGCTAAGACAGTTTGAGCAGGGACGGGAACGTGACCTGACCATCCTCTCCGCCTGGACCGTGAGTATTCCCCCCCCCCTCCCCTTTTCCTGGGATGCTGGGTTAAGGTAACTCCTCGAGGTTGAGAGTCCTCTCACTAAGAGAGCGAACAAGCTAGCTTTCAAGTTGGGATAAGCAGTGCTTCCAAGTAACAGTGCAGTAGCCAACAGTTTGGGGTTATCCTTTCTAAATTAGTAATCGCATTATTTTAATGGGTGTTATTAATCCGAGAGCTTGCGTGAGGAAATAAACATATTTTTATTACGTTACTGTCTCAGAAATGACTATCGAACCTTCATAGAGTGACAGTTACTTATAACAGAAATTCCTCTGGGGACAGAGAACCAGTTAAGCTCACAGGCAATGCTGGCACAAGAACAAATACACATAGAGTTGCCATTAAAAAGTGCAGTTTGGATTTGTGAAGGATTCAGATCCCTGAAAGGGGGATTCTGGAAGTGGCTCTCAGTGAAAGGAGCAGTTCACAAGGGAGCTTAAGTCAATTTATGAAGAAGATTCTAGGATACATTTCCCTGTAACAGGCGACTAAACTACATGACACAGGAGATTCTTAGCGAGGTGACGAAATGTCAAAAAACCCAGGCAAACAGAAATACAAACCTGAGTCTGCTTTATCACCACACTTTTCAATCTGAAATGCAATGCACCAAGTTATTGGCTGATCCAAGTGGATCTTGTTGAACTAGTCAGCTCTTATTGTCCCTCCTGGTTTGTGTTAGGTTATGGCACTAAAGGCTAATCTCCACAAACACAGAGGAGCAGAGGAACAATGACAGGCCAAGGAACCCTCCGTAACCTCATCAGAACCAACAGGGCTCCTCAACCCATGATCCTGGGGTGTCACCCACCACATGAGTCAACGGTCTCCCTGGACCACCTTGCAGATCCCCTTGGAGGGGTTACTGCATGCGGGGGTATGGGAATCAATACGGGATGCCAGGAAGAACATCTTGCAATTGAGACTCACTAGGGGCTGTTTAGAGGAAAGACCAAAGGCAGTGAAAGAGAGGCATCAAGCTAGTTTTGGGGAGGAACCAGTGTGGAGAAACAGAGGAAAAAGGGGATAAAAGGTGCAGGCTGCTTGTGAAAAGGTGCCTGGTCAGGAAGCTTCTCTGGCGATGCCCTGCACCTGATAACTGCAGCCTGCTCTGTCTTCTTAACTCCCTTTTGAACTATTCGCCAGGGTGAGGGGACCCTCTCCCAGGAGTTAGGATCAGCATCAGGCCACTGGTTCTGTTTGTGTTTGTGCAAGTGCTGTGTCTTCTGTGTTGATCTGTGTGATTGGTGATAAACATAGGCAGTGTATGTAGGTGTGCTTGTCTGACTACTGGTGAGCCTACATGCTCAGCCTCGCTATTGCCTGCACCTGGGGACATGGAGCTGTGGCAGCCTCACTTCTGTTGGGCTATTGGATTCGGCATCTCCTACCTGAGCGCACATACAAGGCTGAGTGGAGGCAGGCTCATGTGGGAGCTCCCGCTGCTGCTGTCAGTGCTGGCCTCTCTGCACCACTGGCATTGTTAAAAAGCACGCGTGTGCGGCCATACTTTGCAAGCTGCTCAAATCTGCCTACAAATGCAAAACAAAGATGGTTTCGTGCTGCTTCCCAGCAGAAGTGACCAGCCTGTGCCTTGCAATGCATTTCCCTACAGGAAAGGGGAGCTGCTCAACCCCACGGGCTATCCCACAGGCATTTGTACGGCCACTGCGACATAAAGAGCTCTGTCTGAATCGCCTCTCCTTTCGGCTAGGAAGCTCAGGAGCAAGCAGTGCAAGCCAGACCCTGGACTGGGGACTCAGGGTCTCTGGGTGCTGTAGGGGCCTTCCTCCAGGGACTCCCCCCCAAGGTAAGCGCTGCCCCAGGACTGACACTGGACAGCCCAGGGACTGGCTGAGGCACAGAGGAGAGAAATGGCATTCCCCAGACTTGGCTGCCAGCAGTGCACTGGAGCTGGGAGAGAACCCAGGCGTCTGGGCTCCCAGTCAGCCTCTCCCCTGCTCTCCCCAACAGATCCCTGCCCTTCACCTTCCCACCCAAACCTGAGAGGAGGGGGGGAGTCTTTGTGCACCAGCCCTACACCACCCCCATGCTCAGCCCCGCTGCCCCAGGGCTGTGGGTGCAGCAGGTGCAGGGGGGGCTCTGTGCTGTGGGGGGGGATGGGGGAGTGCACGCGGTGCTGTGTTTGGGCAGGTGTGTGGAAAAGGGGTGTGTGCAGCATCCACGGTGTGGACAGGTCTCTTATCCCCACTCAGAGCCACAGGTATTAAGGGGGATCTTTGGCCACAGCATCCTGCGTACATCTGCAATATGTCCATTTAACAGGAAATTCTCTTGCTCCAAACCAACTGCAGGAGATGTCTTGGGGACGAAGGCACTTGCACCAGCTCCATGAATTCAGAGACCATCAAACCACATGAGCGTGTCAGAAGATGTGCAACTCGGACAGTGTGAAAGAACAAGAGAAGGGAAGAGAAGAAAGAGGGAAAAAGAACAATCAGAGACTGTAAATGCAGCAACTTATGAAATTACTGTTGGTATCTCTTATCTACTGACCTAAAGAAGTGCAAAGTGCAATGGACATTAGCAGCATTATTACGTTTTGGGAAGTCCAGATAAAGTGGTGCTGCTCACAAGATACACTGCAGAGGAAAATACAAGTTCTCCTTGTACTTACCCTGAGATCTGCCGTGTGATAAGCTTGTATCACTGCTGCAACACCTTTGCTGGGGCAGCCTGGAAGATGCAAGAAGACAGAGTGTCCAGACCCTCTGTGAGAACAGGTTTGGCTTTCAGGAACAAAGTGCTCTGAAAGACAGCAAATAAACTCTCCTGCGTCATCTAGGAAAAACATTTCCACAGCCAATGGACAAGCTGTGTCAATCTCCTGGCGAACATCAACAAGCCATACAGTCTGTGATGGCTTGCATTTCCCCTAAATGCCTGGCCTGTTGTTTATTTTGGCTGTGCTGACAGCACATCGGCCCCTCTCCGGCAACTCAGGCAACAGGAGGAGAAAGACAGGAGCACAGCTCCCATCACCTTGCTCAGTGTGCTCTTGAGAGGACCAGAAAGAGAAGGACCAGGGCAATGTTTTGCCCCGGTCTCCTCTGGGACCTTGCAATGAACTGCCAAAGGCTTTTGTTGCCTTCCACAAGGGGCACTAAACCCACCCACAGACAGCCTTGCTCATCAGGCCTTTTTCAAGGTACGCTGAGAAGCCTTGAGGGCAGCTCAAAGAGATGGCTATTACCTCAGGTGCAGGTAAACGTGGAAAAGATCCTGTTTATTCTCATACTAAGGGGAAAAGGGATCCTCACCACCAAAACTTTAAAGGACATCACATTCAAGAATGTTTTAATGTGAGGATGGCAGAGGCATTTGTTTCTTCCCCAACTCTCAAATCAACTATTGATCAGCAAATTCAAACATTAACCAAGATTTGGTTTTTATCCCCCTCAGTTCTGCCAATCAGTGTAATACAGGCTAGGCCTTTTGTTTCAGCTGGTGCATCTTGACGGCATGGCAAAGTCAAGGCACTGCAGGTCACCTGCTTACACGTGTCCATAACTTTGTGGTAGTGGTCAAGATTCCCTGAGAATTGTCATTAGACACAATTCATTTACCCGAGAACGTAAAACACTAGCTCCTCTTTAATATTAGCTGGCAGGTTACGTTATAGCATCCTTTCCCAGAAGCAGTGGAGGAGAAGTCACAGTTCAACAGATAATGAGTTATTTTCCAAAATTCCTGGAAAAGACAATACCAACTGTAATTTGGCTCCACAAATTATAGTACAGACACTGTTAATCACTGTGCAGAATGGCAAGAGGCCAGAAGGAGGCACAATTGAGTAAAATTTCATCTCAGCTGTAAAACAGGTCAGTTTGAATGCAGTCCAGAGGCTCCTTAACTTTACAGACATCCATACTACGAGCTCCAATTGAAACAAAATACTTCTGGATATTGCTGCTTCATAATTTCATCTGTTAGATGCAGTTCAAACTCTTAGTCCTTTGGGTGCTGAAAAACAACCACTTCCATTGCAAAAATGAATGGTATTGAGAAAGAGCCTACTAAAAATGGGGTGCGGGGGGGTGTACCTGAATTTCACCTTATATGGCATTTTTAGAGCAGCCCAAGTCACATATGGCAGCAACAGCTTCTGCAGCGAGGCCCAAAGCTGCCTTCTCCACAGAACTGAAACGAACAAAACCTTCATCCTGTTTGGCTGATCCCAAATATACAGACCCAGAGCATCCAGGCTGTTAACAAGACTGTTTCAGAGTACCAGTCTGAAAGATTCACCACCGCTTTGTCCTGTGGTCGCAATGCTGGAAAAACCCTGCCCAAACCTCAAAATCCACTCACTAGCAGACATGAGAGAAAAAAGCCCACAAAGTCCTTCAAAATCAAGATGTCAGGCAAGAAGTATCATTTCAATCCAATTCACCTTAGCTGGCTATTCTGCAGATGAACGATGAGTTCACTGTCAACTTGCTGCTTTTCATGCTTTGGACACAGCAAACAGGAAGGAGGAAAAGGTTGGGGGGAGAAGGGGGAGAAAGGAAAGAAGACAGGGAGTAGAAATGGGCATTTTGGCCTGATATTGTTAGGCTACAAGGCACTTATGAATAAGAAAACAGGCCGGGCTGTCACATTAAGCATGGCTTTTGACAGCTGAGAAACAGCAGGGCCTGGATGTGGAATCAATTCCTGCCACACACTTTTCTGCTCAGGAAGTTCTTGTCCATTCCTGCTCAAAGCAAGACTTGGGCACCCCTCAGCCCGTTCCAGGGGCTGTAAACTGGAGCTGAAAAGTGCCCGACTCACTTTATCGTACCAGTCTTGCTCAAACCCCTCCTAACACTTAACTTAGACGTGTGGCACTACAGTACATGATCATGACATTCAGATTCCCACAACACCTAGCTGGAGCAGGAGAGACTTCTAGTCTCTGCTCTAGCATTTCTCACTGCTGACGGCTTGCCTTTGCAACCTTGAGATTGTTTGTATTTCGAGAAATTTTATTTTAAACCGCCAAAATTCCTTCTAAGCAAATAATGCATAGCTCGGGAGCTTTCAGGACTCATCAGTTCATTAGTCCCACTGAGCTTCCTTTCACCTGCTTGAACGAAAGGAACTAACTGCAGCAGCATGTTATTCTTTCTCAGGAAAACCTGCAGTGCAACCACCTCATGTATTTTCCCAATGTATTTCCCAGTACCTTAGAGGCAGCAGAGAGATGCTGAAGCTCGAGAACAAGGAGCTGGCTCCAGGTTTGCAGAGCGCTCTCTGGCAGTTCTCCCTCTCTCTGCCACTGGACTCCTCAGCCCTTCTCTTTGCAGAAGCTCAACTTGGGCTGTCTGGTGTGTGGTAAATGCTTGCCCATCTCTAACAGACTTTTTGATGCTCTTGCAGTAAAAAGAAACTCACTAGAACAGCAGAAGATGGCACGTCCACAATAACAGCTCTACACCTCCCTACTTCCCAGCTGTTGGCTCTGACGCAGCAAAACATCAGAGTTCCTCTGCTTAACAGAGGCAAGGACAGCTCCCCCTGCCCCCACCAAATGGTTCCTCTCCCTTATCATCCAAAACAGCTGAATCCTTTAGACTGTCTCCTTCCCAGAGAAGATCTGCCCAAAATATAAGCAACTAAACCTTGTATCCAGTAACAGCTGAAGGTCAACTTCAGCTGTAGGTGCCTGGTACCACCAATAGATTAAAGAACACCATGATCGTAGGATGTTGCAGGAAGAGCCTCTTGAAAGGGATCTTAAACTCATGGCTGTAAATTCTCTTCCACTTTTACTGAAGCTGTCTCATGGGTATATGTTACCACAGTCCAAAATAAGTTTCTCCTACTAAAGCCCTCCCTACTCTGCTTGAAAGTAGTTCAGAAAAGCTCAGATCTCCTCTTTCAGCCCAATTCATATGCTGTTAAGAGCATCAGCTTGTCGAAATTCTTATGTTAATGTCAAAAACTGTCAGCAGCCTTCTTATGCTAAGTACCTGCCCTCTTACCTGAGCTGCCCCAAGCAATTACTAGCTTTCATCTGTAGCAGCGAAACATAACAGTGTCGTACCCAGCTGACGCCACACTCTTTCAGAAAATTTACAGTACTTAGTTTTCCTTTGCTCTTTACTGCATGCTGTTGCCAATAATTCTGAACCCACATCCTCCAAAAATATCTGTTAGCATACAGGATACCTTCCAGACGGTTGCCAACATCCTTCAGCGCAAATGAACACCACAACACAGCCAGCCACACTCCCCAGAACAGTCTGTGATGCTCTCACACTCAGCTGAAACCTCGCCCGCATCCCCACACTCTTTCCTGCAACGCCTGCTACCCTGCCTGCACTGACACAGCCTTCCCAAATGCAAGTGTCTCCTGCCTGCCACAGCCACTCACGCGGCAAACTGCCACGGCCTGGGCAGCTCCTGTGCTTGGGGGATACAACTGACAGTGCCTGCTCCTCAAGCGCCTCCACTGTCCCACCAGCACTGTCCCGTTTCTCTGCTCACAAAATCCAAATGGATAAAAAGGAAACACACCCGCGCCAAAGGAAATCACGGTCTACCCATCCCTCCCCAAGCAAAAAAACACCTGGCGCAACCTACCTGGGAGCTGCTGCCTGAGCTCGACCACTCCATCGCCTGGGCTGGCCTGGCTGATGCCAGCCCAGCTCTCTTCACCGCCTGCAAAACAAAACGAGGCATTTCTAGACAAAGGCAGACACAAAGACACACCAAGAGACGCTGCCTCTTCTGGCCCGCCTCCTGACGCATGCCAAGGCCACCAAAGACATTCCCAGGTCGCCCCCAACAAAGTCTCTTCCAATCTGCCCCACCGTGTGCCCTACCAAAGGCACACAAGGCACATATTTGTGCCCCAGTGTGTGCCCAAGCAAAAGGCACAAAAGGTACAGATTTGTGCCCCATTCTGTGCCAAACCAAAAGCAACACAAGGCACACATTTCTGTCCCACTGTGTGCCTAAAAAAAAGGCACACAAGGCACACAGTTGTGCCCTATTGGACACCAACCAAAGGCATAGAACGGTGGATGCACAACATGCTTCCAAGTTCTCTCTTCCAAGTCCAGCTCAGGATGGGGCCTCACTGCTCAGCAGCGCAAACCCTTGCCAACTCACCATCCCACCCCTCCTCAAGCAAAAAAACACCTGGCGCAACCTACCTGGGAGCTGCTGCCTGAGCTCGACCACTCCATCGCCTGGGCTGGCCTGGCTGATGCCAGCCCAGCTCTCTTCACCGCCTGCAAAACAAAACGAGGCATTTCTAGACAAAGGCAGACACAAAGACACACCAAGAGACACTGCCTCTTCTGGCCCGCCTCCTGACACATGCCAAGGCCACCAAAGACATTCCCAGATCGCCCCCAACAAAGTCTCTTCCAATCTGCCCCACCGTGTGCCCTACCAAAGGCACACAAAGCACACATATCTGCCCCATTCTGGGCCAAACCAAAAGGAACACAAGGCACGCAATTGTGCCCCATTGTGTGACCAACCAAAAGGCACAAAAAGCACACATTTGTGCTCTATTCTGTGCCCAAACAAAGGCACACAAGGCAAACATTTGTGGCACATTGTGTCCCGCACCAAAACGCACACCAGGCACACATTTGTGCCCCATTGTGTCCCAAAACAAAGGCACACAACGGTGGACACACAACATGCTTCCAAGATCTCTCTTAGGCGGTCTTCCGTAGTGTTTTACTAATTGCCTCTTCTTTACTTCGCTCCCTTTCTTGAAATGATCTGTGTACATCCTGGCTCTGCTTGGACTGCACTCTGCTAGTCTCATGTTAAGCCCAGCTGCACTCACCACCCCAGAGCGACTCTCTCCAATACCTTTCCAACTAGATCCTGTGCAAACATCCAGACCAAGTCCACCACAGTGTCTTTTCTCACTGCTTCCCAGACCACCTGGTGTAGGAAGCAGCCCTTTACAAGCAGGAGACACTTCAGGTCTGAAGGCATCGTCTCCTGACAGGGCCTCGGGCCTTCTAGCCAAGCATCAGAAGATGTCAGTGCTGCCTCTGGGCCTCCTCCCCTCCTGGGTGCACAAGCCCTTTGTGCGAGGCAGCCCAGCTGGGACCTCAGCCAGCCCTTGCAGGCCCTTGTCAGGCTCTCCCCCTCCTCCTCAGCACAGGAGGAAGGCCAGGGCACTAAAGCCTGGCGCCTGCCCTGCCTGGTGGAACAGGGCAGAGAGGCATGCCTGCCTCTGCTCGCCCAGCACCTACCACTGTGTCACTGTTGAGCCACGCACAAATACTCCCCTGGGTCTCTCCCCATGTAGGTGTCACTTCCCCCAGGACACAGGGCAGGGCTGTTCTATTCAGCCTTTCAAAGCACTTCACATTCATATCACTTGTGGCTGTCAGTCCAGAGGCTTTGTGTCCCTCGGCCAGGGCAGTTGCAAAGAGTTCAGGATCTAACGACAAGTTTTCTTTTCCTGTAACTCCAAGAGCCCCTACCCTAAGTACTCTCTGCCAAACGCCCACAGACCAGGTGATCGTCTGGGGCTGGAGCTTCCCTCCAGCACCCCCAGAACATCAGGTGACGTTTCCCCTTCAGGAATTTAACCCACAGGCATTTCCAAAAGACTCCGGGGCCTCACCCAGGGACCCCCCCAGGCCGGAGGCTCCCCGGGGGCTGACGCCAGCTCCCCAGCATCGGCAGCCCCTGCCTGCTCCCATCCCCTGGGGTCCAGTCGAGACTGCCCATGCCAGGCCCGCTCCTCCCTCACCTCCGCCACACACACCCTGGGCGCTGCTCCCCAAGGCCACGGGGAAAGTGGAACGCTTCATGGGTAAACAAGCGGCCCAGCCTCATCTCTTCCCCCTTGCCTCCGTCACACCCTGCCCCGCCGGCCCCATCTCGCGGCCCACCTCCCCTCTCACCCACCCCGCAGGCCTCCCCCGTGCCAGCACCAGGCGTACCTGCCTGAGCTGGCAGGCCCTGCTGCGCACCCGGCCTCTTCTCCCCAGGCCGACACCGGTGAGGCCACGGGTGACCTCCTTCCCTCCTGTGTGCATGGGCATCGTGAGCAGCAACACACCAGCAGCCACTGACCGCGGGGAGGACCGCTCTGGCACAGAAACCTCACGGCTGGAGCCCTGAGTGCATCCGTGTTCCCATGGCGATAACGGCCACTGGGGACGGAAGCGGAAGGGGAGGAGAAGGGGGCCGGGAGGGGGCTGGGGGAGACGGCCCTGTAGGACTCACCTCGGCACTGCCCGCCACGGCTGCAGAGACCAACCCTGGGGGCAGCCAGCACTTGCTGGGTTTGGACTGCGTCCCCCACTTGTTTCCCAGCTGCTCGCCCAGTCATGGTTTCTTCTGGGTGCAGAGGTTTGGGCCCGCCATGTGCAGGAGGACAAGAGTGCCCCAGGGCTGTGCTGACGCTCAGACAGGAGGATGCCACACTACGATGGGACCCATCGTTCTCTGTCCCCACCAAAGCCCTCAGGCTGAGACCCTGTCTGGGCATGTGCTGACACTCCCAAACCAGCCTGGATTACTGACACTGTGCACTGGACCCCAGAGGTTTAGGAGCACTGCGCAAGGGAGCTGGGCGCGTGGTGCTGCACATGCAGCATGGCCCCTCTGCGCTGCTCCCACTTTGCCTCCCGGGGAGCAGCGCCGAGTTCAAGCCCAGATGCCACAACACAAGACAGAGCCCCCAGCGCTGAGCCTGGGCAGAGCCCAGCCCCGGCGGGGCAGCGGCTGCACCCCGGGGCCCCGCACTGCCCGACCACACGGGCCGCGCTGCCCCCAGGCCCCGCCGTGCTCCGGCCCCGCGCTGCTGCCCACAAGATGGCGCCCGACCGCGGGGGGAGGGGGCAGAGCAGGCCGCCAGGGCAGGAGGGCCCAGCGTTGCCATGGCACCGCCCCAGTGCAGCCCTTCTATTGGCTGGCAGGAGGAGGGCAGGGCTCCCTTGGACTGACAACTCTGTCAGCCATTAGGAGTCCAGCATTCAGTGTCCTCAGGAGAGAGGAAGGGGTGGGGCCTGATCTGGAGGAGAGAAGAGAGAGGCGAGAAAGAGGGAGGGAGGGGGAGAGAGAGAGAAATAGAGAGAAGTGAAAAAGAAGGAGGAGAAAAGAAGGGGAGACGAGAGCAGAAGAGCGAGTGAGCAGGGGGAAAGTGAGAGAGCAGGGCAGAGCTGCGCAGGCAGTGACCGCTGTTCCCTCGCCTCTCCCTGCCGCACTGGCGTTACCTCTGCCTTCCCCACGGCCTCCTGCCCTTCCCTGCGGAAATGCTTTCTCCCTGGCTTTGGCCAGCCAAAAGCCCTCCCAGCCTCACCAGGAAGCATGGGGCCCTGACAGCAAAACTGCCCCCAGCCCACGGGGGCTGCAGGGCCAGTGCGGACACCTGCTCTCACCAGCACCTTTAGCAAAGGGGGCCATTTGCCAAGCAGTCTGGGTGGGGGAATGGCCAGGACTAGACATTTCCCCCAGGGCCGGCCCACCCTGGAGCTGAGATTTAACTCTGCTCCTGCTTCTCTGAGCCTGGCGCCCTTTCCCATGGCAAGAGCACGCTCCAGCTGCTGCCTCTGCAATGCAGCACCCGTGCCCATCGCATGGCCCCAGAAGCAGCCCCCCCCACCGACCACCTTGGCCATGGGGGCCTTGCAGATGCTCCTGAGATCACTGTGCCTCCAGCAGGTTGCAAGGTGTTCCCTCTGGGCCCTCTCACCCGAACACACTGGGGAAAACCCACCCTTCGGGAACGGGGGTCACAAAGCCACCTCAGGGACTAGCTTTGGTCACTTGCTGCTTTGGGGTGCTTACCTGGCATCTCCTGCCACGCACGCATCCTCCCTCCCTCCCTGTATTGGCAGGACAGTGCTCCTTGCCAGGGGCTTCTGATGTTTCATTGCAAACAGTCTCGCCTGTGCTGAGACAAAAAAGCTCCTCGTGGGTAAATGAGAGCAGACCTGGGACAAGACCAACATGGCTCGCTCTGGCACCTCAGGTGCCAGGTCAGGCTCCTGCCCAGAAAGCTCCAGCCTAACAAACGCTGGCTGAGAACTGGCTCCCTGCCGTGGAGAAGCCAGAGATCTCAGCAGCTCCCCAAAATGACCTGCCTGGCAGCATCCAGGAGGCAACAGCTGCAGATGCAGTCAATATTTAGCACTACCCCAAGAGTGCTAACAGAGCCACCGTTGTGCCCCAACACAGTGTTGCCCACCACCATCCCCCCCAAATCCCAGGGCAGCAGCTGGTAGTCAGAGAGCCCCAGTGACGGGCACAGCAGGCCCCAGGCCCAGACATATCTGCAAGTCCATGGACAAGCACTAAAAGCTCCTTCACAGCTTCTCTCACCACGGGAGGGGAAGGCAGATGAATGAACAGTGATCACAACCTGGTGTAGCAGAAGCCAAAATCTCCCTCCTCGTCACAGCAGAGCACGGCCCGACCCCAGCAGGACATGGGTCCCTGAGCCCTTCGTGACAGAGCCCTCGCTGTAGCCGTGCTGCCAACAGCAGCTCTGACCCATCGCAAACAGCGCTGCCAGCACTGGGGATTTATGGGCCACACGGAGCATCAGGGGGATGCTTGAGCCTGTTCCCAGGGAGGGAGCAGCAAGGGGCATATATAGATATATTTGTGCCCACAAAAAACAGACACAAATTGCCACACACCCTACAAATTGCCAAGAGATCTCTACCTTTCAGATGAGCCTTTGTTACTGGATCATTTCATTATTTCAGTTATCTTTTCACTTCAGGTAGCAAGTATCTTCAAGTATCTATCCACTGCAGCAAGTATCATTGTGGCAAGTGGCATTTCTCCCGCAGGAAAACCCACAGGCTGGGGCTGGGGAGGCCTGAGATTAGCCCCAGTCTCCCCAGCTCCATTAGCAGCCACGTCAAGGAGGGATTTCAACTCTGGCCCGAGAAAGAGGTCTGGACCCATCCTTCCAGAAGCTTCATCCCCAGTAACCCTTCCGGGGACGTGGAGACTCCTGCTCCAAACACCGACACATCCGCTGCTCGCCTCAGGGCCCCCAGCGAGGGCGCAGAGCACCCGAAGGGCCGAGGGCTTTCTCCAGACACTGCCAGCAACTCCTGCCCCATGAGAGGCTGTAACGCAAGGGCACAAAAAAGCTCTGCTTCCCTTAGTGCTTACTCAGCCCAGGGTCGAAAGCACAATTTTAGCAGGTTTGCTTTCAAACTGCCTGGAAACCTCAACACACTTTCTTTCACCTTCGCTCCCCCTGAGCGGGCTGCCCTGTGCCTCCTTTCCTCTCTGTCAGCCCTGGCCGGGGGAAAGCACCCAGGGAGGCTCCAGACCACATCTCTGCCTGGAGTGCTGCTAGCTGGGCTCTTCTAATCGTTTGTCCAAAATGTGCCACAGTGCCTAGGATGGGGATTTTCCTGCTCTGAAGATGCACAACACACCTCTCCTGCATGGCAGGAGTGGGGGACAAATCCAAGTGAGGAATCAGAAGTGAGCTCCATGGGCACTCCCAGCCGTCGCTGGCTCCCTCAGGAGACTCCTTTCCTCTGAGACACCAAGGCCTTGTGTAGTGAGAACACCTGCGGAAGATCTGGCGAGGAGTCAGTGACTGGCAGAGTACATGACGGCAGGCCCAGCATGTGAGACTACACGCTGACCTGGTTCCCATCAGAACCAGGCATGCATACTCCGTTTTGTCTACAGTGTCTAGCTGCTTCCCAGGCAGTAGTTTCTCACGGTTAGCACAGCTAAGATAAGGAAATAGTTCTAGTAGATTAAAGGGGGGGCCCTTGGGTTACATGGGGGGGAGTCCCACCTGGGCATCTGACCCGTGCCTCCGACCTGTGCCTCCAGCAGCCTCCTGCCGGCGACCCCTCCTCGCGATTCCCGGGGCTCCCCGTGCAGCTTGGAGTGTAGGTCCCTTATTAAATCTATCCTGTTTAACCCCTCACGAACTTTGAGTGTCTCTCTCTGCCGGTATCTGACCCTCTCTTGCCTGCCTTGCGGTCACATTTGGCGTAGTCAGCAGGATACCGGTGTGGAGATGCCTCTTTGGGGATGAAAGAACAAGGGGCCCGTGACACCCACTGCCCTGCCGGCAGCATGCACAGAGGGGGATCTGCCAGCAGCACAAAAACAGGCCAGGCAGCATTGCCCCTGCTGTACCTGCTTAGCTCCACGGCAGTTGCGGACCAAAAAGCATTATAGCTGCAGGGGGCAAAAGCCTGGGGAGGTGTGGCAAACTGATTATATTGGACCCCTACCAGAGAGCCAGGGGCACAGATACGTCCTGACCACTGTGGACACCCACTCTGGTCTATCATACACACACTTTTGTGCTGCAGCTACCCGGGCTCACACCATTAAGGCATTAGGAGACTTGATTGGGTTATATGGCTCCCCGGTGGAAGTCCAAAGTGATCACGGCACTCATTTTGCAGGGAATGACATTCAGAACTGGGCCGAAGAGCGGGGAATAGCCTGGACATATCACATACCCTACCACCTGTGAAGGGCAGGATTGATAGAGTGAATGAATGGGCTGCTCAAAGAGCAGCTGTGCCAGCTGCCCCTACTGGTACCCTCATGGGCTGGAGCAAAAGCATTTGTCAGGCAACTGCCTGCCTCAGTGACCGACCACTGTGTGGCTCTACCCTGTATGCTTGTTTCAAAGGGGAATCCATCGAGCGGCGCGTGTGCTTAGAGTGCAACGGCTGCACCCCCAAGCCTGCCTCCCCATGCAAGCCATGCCTGGGAGTGCAGGGTTGGGTCTGCGACTGCCACACAAAGAAATAACCCTAGAACGGGAGAGCCATCATCTTGTGAGTATGGAGTTGGCCATCAGCATACCTCAAGGGTATTATGGTCGCATGGTGCCCTATAATAGTTTAGCTCTCCAGGGGAATGGACATCAAGGCAGGAGTCATTGACTCCAACTACCTTGCGGGGTGAAAGTTGCAATCCATTATGCTGGATCCCAATCTCTGCGATGTGCACAGGGAGACCAAATAGCCCTACTGATATGCGAGCGGATAAGGGTCCCCACTATCCAGGAAATAGATTCCTTGTGGCCCAGCCAGCAACTGGGAGGTTTCAGGTCTCCAGGGCGTGCTGTGTGGGAGCATGATCTGGCTAAACCTGAACAGTCGGAAGGGGAAATCATTGCTGATGGGCCAGGAGACGCCCACCTGGTACTAATCAAAGGGGAAAGTGTCCCAGCCTATGTCCCCTCTAGGAGACTCTCTCTCAGAGAATTGTGTGTGACCTGATGAATATGCTGAGCGGAGCCGTGACATTGCTGCCCTCCATCCTAACCCTATACCCTAACAGTAGTTGGAGCACCGACGGAACTGTGGTGAGCACATCGAACACAACATCCACAAGATAAAGAGCCAACTTCAAGTACTACACGATGTAAAGTCCAAAGAATCAGTGCAGGACAACCCCTGGCAGTGACTGTCATCATGGCTGTCGAATTTCAGACTATGGGGAAAATGCATTATGCTCCTGGTCTTCTGGGCTGATCAGTTTTGTGTGCATACATGTTATAATTTACTGTCTATATGTATATATCTATATGTATATTCATCATGGTTTAGTTGCTTGTACATCTTAGCTGTTTAGTTAGGATAATACCTGAAAGGCATGTCTGAAACTTGTCCACACACTGGTGGCACTGATAGCATGTCTCTGTCAGTCAAGGGGTGGAGTGCAGTGAGAACACCTGTGGAAGATCTGGCAAGGAGTCAGTGACTGGCAGAGTAGGTGGTAGCAGGCCCAGCGTGTGAAACTACACACTGACCAAATCCCCGTCAGGGCCAGGCACGCATATTCCATTTTGTCAACAATGTCTAGCTGCTTCCTGGGCAGTAGCTGCTCAAGGTTAGCGCAGCTGAGATAAGGAAATAGTTCTAGTAGATTTAAGGGGCCCTTAGGAACAACGAGTTGAGTCTTGCCCATGCGTCCGACCCGTGTGTTCTGCCTGTGTGTCCGACCCATACCTCCAGCAGCCTCCCATCGGCAATCCCTTCTCGCAGTTCCCAGGGCTCCCCATGCAGTCTGTAGAGCAATTCCTTCATTAAATCTATCCTGTTTAACCCCTTATGAACCTTGAGTGTCTCTCTCCACCGGTATCTGACGCTCTCTTGCCCACCTTGCGGTCACAGGGATGTTCTAACACCTTCACTCTCCTCAGCATTTGTCATGGCAACCAGCTGCATTGCACCGGTCTTTATGTAAACCTGGCCCTGCAGTGTCCTGCAAAAGGTGCTTTTAGACAGCCAACTCCTAGAATAACTGCTGTGGGGACAGACAGACTTCCTCATCCATGTGGGCCCTGCATCTGCCAGTGTCTAGTCCAACTCCTGCTCCAAGCTCGCCCCTAGAGCCCTTCATCCCCTCATGCAGCTCATTAAGAAAGACCTTAAGCAGTCTTTGCCCTAGCATTGCAACCCCCCTCCACCCAGGATGACACTACTCACCAGCTTACTGTCAGACCTCGTACTGCTGAGGACAACCCTTGGAGCCCAGCACTGCAGCCCTTTCTCCATTTCCTTTGGTCTTCTTTTCTAGTCCTCATCTCCCCTGGCTTCTCTGGCTGCTCTTGTCTCTGCTTCCTGACCATCTCCTGGGCAGTCCCATTCTCCCTCCTAATGCTGAGACCATGCTGGCCTCTTGCTGGGCTGGGTACAAGCCTCAGGGCTGCCTGCCCTCCTCTTGCTGGACAGCTGAGGACTCCCAGGTGAGCACTGCCTGCCACTGCCAGGAGCAAAGGGGATCTGGCTGCAGCTCTGCACACAACAGCCAGCTGTATCCTCCATCCACCCCTCCTGGGGCTCTCTCTCCTCCCTGGGGGCAGCGGGACAACAGCTGGGGTGGCTCCAGCTAGTTCCCTCCAACATGGCAGAGCCTGGTGAGCAGCCCCCGCTGGCGTTGCTGCGGCTCCAGCTGGATACGTAGAGTGACTGCTCTTTCTGCCCAGCCTCCCTTTCCTCTGCTGGGGCCGAGTGCTCCGAGTCTGAGGAGAGCACAATGCATTCGGGGCTTCTCTCTGCCAAGGGCTTCCAGTACCCCGCAAGGACACAGCTGTCTGACGAGGAGTCACTGTCCTGAGGGTTGGCAGGAGCTGGCAACTGTCTCCAGGCTTCTCCTCCTGCTCGAGCGGCCCCATCATCAGAGATCCTCTGCGGCTGCTGGGGAGACCGTGTAGCTGCGGCAACCTCGTGGGGGATGGCATATGAGGTGCCAGGAAGCTCCGTGTGCCCAGGGCTACCAGTCCAGGATGGACTCTGGGCTGACACTGGTGTCACAGCCATACCTGCAGCAGCTGCCGGGCTCAGGGAGGCTGAGGGGCTTCCTTTGTGCTGGCTGGGAGCATGGTAGCCGTACATGGCCTGCTGGTCGTAGGTCTCCATGCTGCATGAGCACCGGGCAAAACTGATGAGCTCATGGAGGAAGTGCTCGGTGCGACTCAGCAGAAGCAGCCCTAAGTCCTCAGCAAAGGCCTGACTGTCCAGGTCATACCTCCTCAGGTTTGTCAGGACAATGAGCTCCGTGACAGTCACCAATGTCTGATGGACTCCAAAGAGGACTCTCAGTTCCCGCTGCAGCCAGGGCAGCAGTCTCTGAATGCTGGCTGGGTTGCGGCAGAAGAACTCTGCTGAGATGTCTTGGGGCTGGCCGCCATCAGGAGCCCTTTGCACGCGCATCCCTCTGCAGTACAGAGAGCGGCGGAAGTTTAGCATCTCCTCCTCCCTCACTGGCACATGCCCCTGAGGTCTCCTCTCAGCACTAGCCTGCCTCTGTGGGGACAGCCTCTGGCTTGGCTCCAGCAGCCCTCTGGCTCTCTGCCTCTGCGTGCTGTGGCTCGGGCTCTCCTCCAGCGTGCTGCTGTTCTGGGCAGAGGACCGCATCTGAGGAGAAGGGGAATGCTGCTGCGGGCGAGCTGCAGGGTGGCGGCGCCTCCTGATGGCAGGGCGCTGAGGAGCTCTCCGTTGCTGACGGCCGGCAACAAAACCATCTTCGGGAGGCCTGATGACATACTCCTGGTAGTCATCTTCTGCCACCACTGTGTGCAGAATTGATTGGAATACCTGCTTGCACAGGGGGCATTCGGCCTTTCTTTTTGACCACCGGAACACACAACCAGAGCAAAACTTATGGAAGCAGGGTTTCACGTAGGCAGCGTTGTCCAAGGTGTCCAGACAGATGGGACATGTAGCGTCTGGAGCTGCAGGCCGTGGTGTTGTTGGCTGCAGAGGGCTGGGGAGAGCTGAGGGTAAGGAACTGCCATCCATCGCAGGTGCCTCAGCTGTTGATGCTGTGCTCTGCTGAAGAAAGAGAGGCCAAAATCATTGCCTTTCTGGAGCAGACTGTGGGGGTCATGTGGGGGCTGGACTATGGTGCAGGAAGGGTGCAGAAGAGCCATTGGTACCGAAACCCACAGGAGGCTTCTTTTGGGATGAGAAGAAAGAACATGGGCACTGGTGGCCTATCACCCCAGAAGGCCTGGGTGCCCTCAAAAAAGGCAGGTGTCATGGGTCAGTCCCCTCCCAACTCAGCAAGAGAGCAAGGAAAGGCGTTGAAAAATGTCCAGGCTCAGGAACTGCCTAGGAAGCACAGAAGCTGACTCCTTCCTTCCTCCAGAAGGGGAGAGGTCCCCATTTGCACCAGTACCACCTGCATCAGCTGAACACAGGAGGCTGCGGGAGCATGCATTCAGTCAGCTGTGAGAGCAACTCTTCCTTGATGAACTGGCGCTTGCTGGAAACCTCAGGAACCAACATGCTGCCCCCGGGGAACACGGGCAGCCTTGCCACTCTTGGGCACCCAGCCTCAGCCCTGCCCTTTCTCCTTCCCCTCTTCAAAAGCACTCCTTTGCTGCTTGGGACTCGGCACTTCCCAAAACCCCACTCACCACCACTGCTTCCTTGCACACCCCAGCCTGCAGGACATTTCCAAGTGCAGCTCACCTCAGCTGCAGGTGGACACTCAGGAAGAGGCAGCGAGGTGTCTCAGCATTCCTAGAGACCCCTGCAGCCTCTTGGTACACACAGCGCACTGGCCACAGACACACAGCATCCCTGTCAGCCGAGGGAGCCCAGCAGGAGTACGGAAAAGACAGAAAGCACTTCTGCGATTCAGCACCCAGAGCTGCTGCTAGCCCCCAAACTTCCCAATCCCCACGCCAACAGCATGCCTGAGCAGAGCTCCTGCCGTGCCTTGCACACACGCTTGGCAGCAACCTGGGGGTGAGCTAAGCTGGGCGAGACTCTGCCACTGGGGAACTGCAGCGAGAACAGAGCAGCCACAGTAGCTCAGAGGTGACATCCCAAGGGTGCCCTGAGCCGCACAGAGAGGACACCCTGACCACAGGACCAGCATTCCCTTGGGAAAGGACATCCTGCCAGGTCTTAGACATCTTTGGCAGGGCCTTTCGGGATCTTCCCGCTTTTCCGCAGAGTTCAGGGTGCTTCTTGAGCCGCCCAGTTCAAGGTTCAGGCACAAACCCCTGACTTCTCTGGCAGGGAGCAATGTTATTTCTTTGGGCACAGATAGGGACCCTCAACGCTGCCACTCAGCCAGATTATAGCAGAATTCAACAACACCCCTGTCCCTGGCAGCTCTGACCACCACCCTTTAAAAGGCTCGTTGGAGAGAAGATGAACCCAAAGAGAGGACAGGAGCATCTCCCGACATTGCAGCTTCTACAAGCTGACACTCCCTTCACAGTGGGCAGGGCAGGGGGGTTTTGTGGCAGGCGGCAGTGCAATGGCCTCTCTCACTGCAATAAGAGCATGCCCCGTCCCTCTGCCTGTCTTGTCACTCGTGGGCTGAGCAGTGAGGGCGGATGGCACCTACCTCCATGGGCTCCACTGCTGGAGGCAGTGCAGGTGGGGGAGCCAAATGCGGCTCAGCTCCTCCAAGGGTTCAGGCATGCTCTCTCCAGGGTGCTGTCAGGCTTGAGGGCCCTTAGAGCACACGACTGTATGTGGCTGTAAAGGGAAGAGGCTGCAGTTAGGGGAAAATCCTACACATGGCTTGGTAACTCAAACTGTGTAAATAAGGCCCCAAATCATCCAGAACTTCAGAGAAGTCATCATAGGTCACATGAGGAGAGGCAGCAATGAGGGATGAATGCGTGGAATTACCCAGCATTTCCGAAGAAGGAGGGGAAGTATTCACCAGACTTAGCTACCTATGTGGGGGGGGGGGGGAAGGGGGGTGGCAGGGTGAGGTAATGAACAGCTGAGGCATGAATGTGGGCTGGGATGCCCAGGACTACCAAGTCCTGGGTTGTCTAAGGGCAACCAGATGTGCTTCCCGCAGACCAGAGGGAGGTCGCAAGGGCCTCCCCTTGATCTCAGTGAATTCTGAGTGGTTCTGCCTTTTAAAGGAAGATTTACCTGTTTGCTCACTCTTAATACACTGTCTGTACACCGCCCAGGACCAGGAAGCTTTCTAGCTTGAAGCGCAGCGTCCCCTCCGTCTGGTAGAACTCAGGCTTCTTCTGAGATTTGAATATCAACAGCTGCTGGGTCACGGAACCACGGAATGGTGGGGGGGTGGAAGGGACCTCTGGAGATGGTCAGGATCAGCTAGAGCAGGTTGCTTAGGGCTGTGTTCAATTGGATTTTGAATACCTCCAATGACGGAGACCCCACAGCCCCTCTGGGCAACCTGGACAGTGTTTGACCACCCTTTCAGTGAAAAGCCTTTCCCTTGTGTTTCAGTGGAATTTCCTAGATGTCAGTTTATGCCCATTGCCTCTTGTCCTGTCACTGGGCACCACTAAGAAGAGTCTGCCTCCACCTGCTGTATTCCTTCCCATCAGCTATTCATACACATTGATAAGATCCCCCCAGAGACTTCTCTTCTCCACACGGACACTCCCAGCTCTCTCAGCCTCTCCACATATGATGCTCCAATCCCTTAATCATCTTCAGGGCCCTTTGCTGGACTTGCTCCAGTATGCCCATGTCTCTCTTGTACTGGGGAGGCCAGAACCGCACACAGTATTCCAGGTGTGGCCTCACTAGGGCTGAGGAGGGAATAAGGAATTAGGGAAATAGGGAGGAAAATAGGGAAACTCCACTGTCCCCAATGACCTATGGGGACTCACGCGAGTGGCACATATCCAGTAAGGAACAGACAGAGCGGGCCACTGCTGCAGGGCGGAGAAGGCACAGGCACCTGGAACTACAGCTCCAGGCCTGCCACAGCACACAACGCGGCCGGCTGGTGGGAACCTCGCTGACAGAGAACTGAACCTCCTGCCACCTCGAAAGGCACAACATGGTCTCCCAGAAGCCCCCTATGGGAAGACTACATCTCCAGGCATGCCCTGCAGACTAAAATGGCCACTGGGAAAACCACTGCCGGAAAACTATACCCCCCCTCCCTCCCCCGCATGCTGTGCAGACTAACATGGCCGCCTGGAAGCCCAGTGCCGGAAGACTACTGCTCCCGGCATGCCATGCAACAACATGGCCGCCCGGAAGCCCAGTGCCGGAAGACAACTGCTCCCAGCATGCCCGGGGGGGTGGTGGGACGCTGCAGTGTTTGATCCTGCGGCGACTGCGTTCCGTCTCGCCCCTCTTCCCGCCGCACGCCCGCCCTCGGGACCCGGATGCCGCCGCCGAGCCCGGAGCGCCGCCTCGCGATCCCCAACACCGGCCCGGGGCTCCCCCGACACTGTCCACGGAGAGACTGATATTTTCGGAACACGACGGCAGCTGCGAGCACGGCAGGAAGCAGTGCGCGTGTTGCCGGTGCAGTACTACTTTTTCGACACGCGAGGGCAGCAGTAAGCACGGTGGGGCGCAGTGCGCATGCGCCCCCCCCCCCCGGGTGCCGTTCTGCAAAAGACTAAGGGCTTGATCACCTGTGTACCACTTACCTGGCTTGATTACCACAGGTATTAGTAATGAAAGTGCATAGCCTTCTCTAAAAGGTAAATAAGGTCTTTTCAAAACTTCCAGGGACTCCACAGAATTGTCATTACTTTTGATTGGTAGCCAGCTTCTTCTAACCCAGCTGCAAGAAACAATTTGCCCTCAAGTCACAACTTTCTGCTCCCCAGGGGTTAAAAGGAGACCTGTCATTCACTACTATCTCTCAAGATGTACAGCAAGCCCTAAAGTACAGGACAAGACACCTTCTCTAAGGAAACTGGCTACTATGTCTCCTTCACTGCAGGTCTCTCTTAGTATCGTGGTCCATTCAACAAACAAAAGAGTATGATAAATGTTTTAATCTGCTCTAAGTGCTTTCATGTAAGAGAACAACATCAAAATGCGTTATTATGGGATTTAGTCTTCACTACACATGCTACCCCAGTGACATGGACTTGCCTTAGAGGATCGGTAACGTACGCATTTTTGCACTAATATTCATGGAATGAATAGGCACCTGATCAAGTATGATTGTTCATAAAAAACTTTGACAATGTGTTGCTAGGTAACAAACCTAGACAAGCAGTTATTTACTCTGATCCTTACGTTTCTTCAGCTGGATGTAGTCAAAGGTGTCTTTTTCACGTCCCGCTGTCAGGGCCTCCCCAGCTAAAGGGGCTGCAGGGCCAAAGGATGGCTGCAGGGCATAAAGAAAGGCTGAAGGAGTAGTCCCAAGTGCACTGGAGGGGTGCTAAGGGGTTTACATGGCCAAAAAAAAAGACTCTGGGGAGCAAGGAATAAATCTGGAAGGGCTCTGAGGAGCTAGGTCCTAGCCTTTATACATGGGAGGAATTACAATCCATCTTAAGCATATTATTTACAGTGGAAGAAAGGGAAATGATCCGTAGGGCTGGGATGCGGATTTGGGATCAACAACACCAACAAGGTCCCGCAGCAGATATTAAATGGCCCACCCAACGGCCGGACTGGGACAATCAGAATGCTGAGCATCGGACACATATGTCCGATCTGAGAACCATAATAGTTCAGGGAATCAGGGAATCTGTTCCCAGGGGGCAAAATATTAATAAGGCCTTCATGGAACAACAGAGGAAGGATGAAACACCAACAGAATGGCTCGAGAGACTTAGGAAAAATCTGCAACTTTATTCCGGGGTAGACCCCAGTACCCCTGTGGGACAGGCTCTATTGAAAACACAGTTTGTAGCAAAGGCCTTTCCAGATATCAGAAGAAAGCTAGAGAAGTTAGATAATTGGCAGGATAGGGGGCTGGACGAATTGCTGAGGGAAGCTCAGAAAGTGCATGTGCAGAGGGAAGAGGAAACCCATCGGCGGCAGGCAAAGATTCTGGTGGCAGCAGTCCGAGAAGGGCAGAGAGGAATCCAGGCACAACCCCCTAGGTCATATAACAGACCTAAAAGAAAGCCACCTCACCAAGAAGGACAACCCAGAGAAGTTGTGACGAGGGACTTGAGGCAGGTTGAGTGTTTTTATTGCCAGAAAAAAGGGCATCTGAAGAAGAATTGTAGGAAGCGAATGCAGGATGAGCAAATGTTCCAAGAAGAGTAGGGGGGGTCAGGGGCTCTATCTGCTGGGGACTCATAAAGGAACCGAGCCCTTGATAAAATTGAAATTAGGTCCCCAGCGACAAGAAGTAGAATTCCTTGTGGATTCTGGGGCAGAAAGATCTACTGTCCAAACGGTACCCTGGGGGTGTAAACCATCCCCAGAGAAATTACAAGTGATAGGAGCTAAGGGAAAACCCTTTAAGGTCCCAGTAATTAAAAATGTGGAAATGGAATCAGACTCTCGATTAAGTGTTGGATCCTTTTTATTAGTTCCCGAAGCTGAATATAATTTACTGGGCCGAGATATGATGGTTGAATTAGGAGTCAATTTAGAAGTAGAGAATCAAGAATTAGTTATAAAATTACACACCCTTATATTGAGGATGAGGCCAAAATCAACCCTGAAGTTTGGTATACCCCAGAATCAGTAGGGAAACTAGATACTGCTCCCTTTGAAGTGAGTATACGGAATCCAGAAATCCCTGTTAGAGTCAAGCAATATCCAATGTCACAGGAAGGGAGGCAAGGACTCCGACCAGTAATCCAGAGGCTAATAAATCAAAGGTTACTGGAGCCTTGTATGTCTCCCCATAATACCCCCATACTACCCGTAAAGAAATCAGACAGTACTTATAGATTGGTACAAGATTTAAGATCAAGTGTTTACCCTTAGCCTTGTTGGATATACGAACTCGGCCCAGAACTGACACAGGAGTCTCCCCTTTTGAAATGTTATATGGGATGCCATATGATTTAGAAATACCAAAAGAACATCCTAAAGTAGAAGAGAGATTATCACAGAAATATATTACAGAGCTTATGAAGAGAAGACAAGAACTGATAAAGAAAGGACTAATAGTACAGAGACCTCCACTAGATGTAGCCATTCACCGAGTTAACCCTGGAGACAAGGTTTTAATTAAAACCTGGAAAGACTTGTCCTTGACTCCCCACTGGGAGGGACCTTTTCTTGTCTTGCTTACCACAGACACTGCTATTTGCACCGCAGAGCGAGGATGGACACATGCCAGCAGAATTAAAGGGCCGATCTCAGAATTATCGTGGGAAGCCTTTGGAAACCCGGACAATTTAAAAGTAACCTTTAAGAAGAAACCTGGAAACCTCAATAAGTGAGACCACATTTTGTAAAACCTAACATAGTATTTGTTATAACCCCACATTGTATTTGTTATCCCTTTGTGTGTTATGCATGTAGGGTTTGTAAAGGGAAGTAGTGGACTCATTGTTAGTACGGGTATCTCCCTAGCGGCATTTGCTGCCCTTGTTACGACAAAATTGACTTATTGGACATTAAAAGATCTTAAGAAAAGATCGGTAGAATGGTGGGAAGCCTTTGTTAAAAGGCCAACATTAAAAACACCAATTGTAGGTGGACCGTGCCATATGTTGGGTGTCTCTCTCGAAAAACTGGGAAGCCTTTCAAATCAGAAAGGCACATAAAGGAGGTTCCCCTGAAGAATACGGCTGCTGTCGAGAAGACAGTACACCCTGCTGCTCTGAGCAAAAGAGTAGGCAGAGGAGACAGAGACGTATAGAAACTGTGGGGATCGAGGCCGACAAGCCACCTCCTAAGCAGGAATACCTAAAGTTATAAGACCCAGACTCTTTAAAGTCCCAGAGACACTTGGCATCATGGGTCGTCCTTCCAAGGTATTAGGAGTTCGTAAATATCCGTTAACCAAACCATGGGTCCACTACTCCTCTGGAAGATGATTGTGCTAGGCTTATTAGGAAGACGAATCAAAGGGGAACATAATGTACACCAACCCTTTAAATGGTCATTAATAAGATGGGAGGATCAAACAGCGATCCAAGTACGAAGTGTACCCGGGAGTCCTACATTCACAGCTACCTTGTGTGAGTTGGCACCTATTGAACCATGTCTAGATCACATGGGGTTTTACTTTTGTCCTAGTTCTAATCCTGGGCGGGGGTATTGTAACTATCCAAACTCCTATTATTGTGCTTATTGGGGATGTGAAACTATAGCCTCGGATTGGGCCCCAGGAGCAGGGTCGGATAAGTTTATTAAGGTCCAGTGGGGACCTTATGGCTGTACACCTTCCAATAGGAGGTCCAGTACAGGTTCGCGCCCTTATTCGGCTTTTGGCAATCAGGGTAACTGTAAGCACCTGATGATAAACATTACCCGCCCAGAGGACCCAGGATGGTTTTTGGGAAAGACCTGGGGGGTCCGGTACTGGGAACCCGGGACCGATAGGGGAGAATTATTTACCATAAAGAAAGAAAGTGTGCGACCTACTCCTCAAGCGATAGGGCCGAATCTAGTTGTTAAAAGGGTGGAATCAAGAATCAAACCAACGGGGGCGATCATGAATCCGACAAGTATTCCTATGAATCACCCCACCCCGAAAGATACTGTTGTAATCTCAGAAAGTAAAGCCACAGAGAGGGTAGACAATCCTCTGTGGAAGGTTGTGCAAGCAACCTACAAAGTATTAAATGCTACAACCCCTAGTATAACTACCCATTGCTGATTATGCTACGACATAAGACCCCCTTTTTATGAAGCAATAGGAGTAAATATGACATATACCTTAAGCAATGATTTCGACTCACATTGTCAATGGGAAGATAAGAAGAAGGGGTTGACCATGGAACAAGTTATGGGAATGGGAATGTGTATTGGCAAAGTACCAAAATCAAAAAGAAAGCTGTGTGGGTCTATAACATTGCAAACCCACACCTCCGAAAATGGATGGATTATTCCCACCAAAGGAACTAGATGGATATGCTCAAAAACGGGCCTAACTCCCTGTGTCTCCCTAAAGGTACTCAGTGGGTCCCCAGAATATTGTATACAAGTGGAAGTAGTTCCAAGGATCTTGTACCATCCAGAAAATGTGATGTACGATCATTGGGACACCCCTCATCCGGTCCGAGTAAAGAGGGAACCAATCACTGCAATTACTATAGCCACCTTACTGGGCCTCGGGGCAGTGGGAGCGGGAACCGGAATTTCCTCCTTAGTGATGCAACAGCAGAGCCTTAGCACCCTACAGGCGGCTGTGGATGAGGACTTAGAACGAATAGAAAAATCCATTACAGCTTTAGAAAAGTCATTGACATCGCTATCAGAAGTAGTGTTTCAGAACAGAAGAGGGATGGACCTCTTATTTTTGCGACAGGGAGGATTGTGTGCAGCACTAGGAGAAGAATGTTGTTTTTATGCAGATCATACGGGAGTTGTCAGGGATACTATGGCGAAACTGAGAGAAGGCCTTGAAAGGCGTAAAAAGGAAAGAGAAGCCCAGCAAGGGTGGTATGAATCATGGTTCAGTCGTTCTCCCTGGCTAACTACCTTATTGTCTATAATAGCGGGTCCATTAGCTTTACTAGTACTTGTGTTGACCTTTGGGCCGTGTATAGTAAATAAAATAATTAACTTAGCAAAAAGCAGACTCGAAGCTGCCCACCTACTGTTGATAAAAAGTCCATATGAACAACTAAATGAAGATGAGAGTAAGCATAACCCTATGCTCTCCCTGGCACAGGAGGCTGTTGCTCGATTTGATGAACAAATTAAAAGGGACCAAAACAAAAAGGGGGGATTGTGATATGTGCTAATTTGTTGCATCAGAGTGAGAAACAGCCTTGGGAACATCTTGTATTGTGGTATGTGCTAATTTGTTACATCAGCGAGAAACAGCCTTGGGAACATCTGTGGGAACATCCTACACCCTGTGGTGGGGGGCATGTACCCTGCCTGAGATAATTGAGTTGAGCTAGCGAAGCAGCAATGTTAGTTTAGATAGCCTAATATGGCACACAATGCAGAGGAAGACTCCAGCCTTCATCCCCACGACCACCAGAGGGCTGAAGAAGACCCCCTAGCAACAGCCGGCGCAACCGCAGAAGTTACAGGAGGTGCCCTGTATACCCGGAACTGGAATCGCATATAAGGAGACTGTGGGGGGGGGGTTGCGCGCACCGTTGGTGGAGCAGGAGACTCCCCGGCCGCCCAGCGCTGTTTTGCTTACTTGTGACTTGCTCAATTATTCTATTAAATTGGGATTTATGCAACCCGGCCCGAGTGGTTGTCAATTTGTCACGTTTACCTATAACATAAGGGTTCTAGAGGGCCAAGATAGAGCTCTGGGGCAGAAGGAAGACTGAAAGAGTAGTCCAGAGTGCACTAGGAGGGTGCTAAGGGGTCTAGAGGGCCAACAAATGGTCCTAACCCAAACCCTAATCCTCTAACTTAACCCTAACCCTAAATGGCTGCAACGCTAAACCCTAACCCTAACCCTGTACCAGGGAAAAACAGGGAAATTCTACTGTCCCCGATGACCCACGGGGACTCTGGTGTGAACAGCACATGTCCAGTAAAGGACAAACACACCGGGCCACTGCTGCAGGGCTGAGAAGGCACAGGAACTGCAGCTCCTGGCCTGCCACAGAGAACAACGCAGCCAGCTAGTGAGAACCCCGCCTGCAGAGAAGTAACCTGCCGCCACCTCGAGAGGCACAACATGGTCCTCCAGACGCCTGAAATGGAAAGACTACATCTCCCAGAATGCCCGGCATATTAAAATGGCCGCCCGGAGGCTCAGCGCCGGAACACTACACCTCCCGGGATGCTCTGCAGACCAAAATGGCCACCCGGAAGCCCGGTGCCGGAAGACTAGAATTCCCTGCATGCCGCAGCGCTCAGTGAGGTTTGATCCTGTGGCGATTGCGTTCCGTTCCATCCCGCCCTGCCCCCCTCGACCCCCCTGCCCCCCGCCCGGGACCTGGAAGCGGCCGCAGAGCCCGGAGCGGGGCCCCGCGATCCCCGACACCGGCCCAGGGCTTCTCCTACACCGCTGCGACCGGCCCCGGGTCAGCTCCGACACTGCCCCTGCCCCCCCCGCGACCCTCCCCAGCGCTGCCCCTGGGATCCCCCCGCCTGACACGATCCCGATCTGACCCAGGACCCCACCCCCCCATCCCCGCACTACTCCAACCGCGCAATAAACCGCCCAAAACCGCAGGACTTAGTCTCCATTTTCAGCCACAGAAACAGCCAGCTGAGCTTCCATTTTTGGCCCCCAAAATGTAGGATGTAGCCTCTGTTTTTTGTCCCCAAAACAGTCAACCTTGCCTCCGTTTTCAAGTCCCCAAAACATGTCTCAGTCTCCATTTCTGGACCTGAAAAGAGAGGACTTAGTCTCCATTTTGAGTAGTAAAAACAGCCAACTAAACCTCCACTTCAGGCCCCCAAAACACAGGTTCTGGTCACTGTTTGCAACCACAAAGGCAGCCAACTAAAAGCCCCTCTGTGATATGTGCTAATTTGTTACATCAAAGTGAGAAACAGCCTTGAAACATCCTGGACTGTGATGTGTGCTAATTGGTTACATCAAAGTAAGAAACAGCCTTGGGAACATCTGTGGGAACATCCTACATCCTGTGGTGGGGGCATGTACCCCGCCTGAGATAAGGGAGTTGAGATAGCGAAGCGGCAATGTTAGTTTAGATAGCCTAATATGGTAATGGCGATGTCACACAACTGTGAAATATAGCACGACCTCGAAAGTTGTAAAATATATGCGTGACCTGAGGGTCACCACTCACAATGCAGAGGGCTGAAGAAGACCCCCTAGCAACAGCCGGCGCAACCGCAGAAGTTACAGGAGGTGCTCCGTATACCCGGAGCTGGAATTGCATATAAGGAGACTGTGAGGGGGGGATTGCGCGCGCCGTTGGTGGAGCAGGAGACTCCCCGGCCGCCCAGCGCTGTTTTGCTTACTTGTGACTTGCTCAATTATTTTATTAAATTGGAATTTATGCAACCCGGCCCAAGTGGTTGTCAATTTCATGTTTACCTGTAACACCTCTTTCTGGCCCCCAAAATGCAGGACTTCTTAGCCTGTTTTCAGACACAAAGGCAGCCAACTAAGGCTCCATTTATGGTCCTCGAAGTGGCCGAGCTAGCCTGTGTTTGCGGCCCCAGAAGTGCAGGATTTAGTCCCCATTTCTGACTCAAAAACGGGGAGCTTAGTCTCTGTTCTCAACCAGAAAAACAGATGGCTAAGCCCCCATTTCTGAGCTCAAAAACGCATCCCCAAGTCTCCATTTTTGGCCCCAGGACCTCACAACTTCCCTTCCTGCCTGCCCTGTGACGTGGCCCCCAAAATCCCTGTTTTGGGGATGCAACCTCCCGCTCGCCCCTGCCGCTGTCCTGTGGGGGGGGCTTGGGGAAGCAGCCCCATCCCAAGCTGGCCCTGGGTGGCTCTGGGCCATGCTTGGGAACTTGGCTGGGGCTGCCCCGTGGGGAGGGCCCGCTCCCAGGTGCGGGGCAGCCTGGGTGGCGCTGGGGGAGCAGGGGGCGCTGGGCTCCGGCCCTTCGGGCTTTATTCCCTGGCCCAGCCTGGCCTGGCCCGCTGCAGCCAGGCAGCCCAGCACCCCACGCCATGGCCACGCTCACAGCCCCAGCCCCAGTTCCCCTAGCCTGGCGTGGCCCCACAGCCAAGCCCCACCGTTCCTTGCCTGAAGCTGCCACCACCCTCCCAGCGCCCAGGTCGCTATGGGGGGGCAGACAGCTGCCACGAGGGGCCAAATCAAGCTCCCCACCCATGGCAGCCCACACTCACCCCTGGGGCTCGCCCTGCCCTGGCCCCATTCCCAGCTCCACCCCATGCTCCCAGACCCGCCCCACACTCCTGGCCCCACCCTGGAGAGCAGCTCCACCCCCTGCCCCACCCCCAGGTGCCTCCCAGTGACTCCTGGCACCCCCTGGCCCCCTGTAGCCCCCACGGTCCCTCCACGCCCCCCAGGATCCCCAGGGCCCCTCTCATCCCCAGTCCCACCCCAGTGCCCCCCAGTGTTCTCAGTGCCCTCCAGTGTCCCCAGAGCCCCCAAGCACCTCCCAGTGCCCCCCAGTGTCCCCAGTGTCTTCAGGCACCTCCCGGTGCCACCATCATCCCCAGTGCCCCCCACTCACCCCTGGTCTCTCCACTCCCCAGGGTCCCTACTTCCCCCAGGCTGTGTCCCCGGGCAGGGCACAGCTGGGGGGGCACCAGGGCCATTTTCTAGGGGCAGCAGGGCCGGGGTCAGCGCAAGACCTCCAGAGAGCCCAAACACAGCTGGCACCTTCCCTGTGTGGACGGAGCTTTATTGCCCTCCTGCCCCGGGGTGCTGGGGTCCCCCAGCACAGGGCACTGGGTCTGCCGCCTGCCACGCACAGGAGGCCTCGGCACGCTGCCGCCTCCGCTGAGCTGCAAAGACAATGCAGGGAGGCACCATGGGTGCTTGGTAGCCGTTTCCCCCATGGCCCTGAGTGCCCCGTGGCGCCCAGCCAGGGGTGGCTTCCCTGGCCAGGAGCCTGGGGGATGTGCAAGTCACTTCTCCCCACGCCCCACTGTCTTTCAGCACCAGCGTCCCTGGCCCAGCACCCACGGGGCCTCCAGATGCCTCCCTGTCCCTCGAGGCGGGAGCTCGGCTGCCATCACCTACCTCCCAACAGGAATGCCAGGTCCCACTGCTGGAGCCAGTTGGCTGGTGTGGTATCCAGGAGGATGCCTGGCACATGGGTAAACGCAGCCATCGGGACATGGCCCTAGCCCTAAACCCCAACCCTGGCCCTGGACCCTGACCCCAACCCAGGGGACGCAGCCAGGAGGAGCGCAAGAGCCCGGTGTTGCCTCTCACCCAGGACGATGACAGCTGCCACCTGCGATGCCTGGTAGCTCCCTGTGCAGCAGCTCTGGGCCGTGCTGAAGAGCCTCTCCAGCAGCGCGGGGCAGTCTTGGGCCTAGGGCAAAGCAGGGACGTGGGAGCTCGCCTCGGGCTGCAAATGCCCCTCCGCCCACCCATGGCCGGGCAGCCCTGCAGTGCAGGAGCCACGAGGCATCCGGCTGCAGGGATGCAGGCCCCAGGAGGTGGGGGTGAATGAGGGGCTGCCCTGCAGCCCCAGGAGACCTGAAGTCTGGTGCCTGCCAAGGCAGAGCTCGCTGTGTGGGGGGTCATTGCTCACCCTGTGCTCGCATCCCTCTTCATAAGTGCCCAGCAGCTGGACGCACACCTGCAGGGCCCTCTCCCGCTTGCATGCGTGGGTTGAGGCAAGCCAGTGCTGCAGGACCTGGGCACAGGCAGACCTGTCTCACCATGGGCATTTTTCTGCCCAACGCCCCTTGCCAGCCCCTGCCCTTGCCAGCCCTGCCACCCCCACAGCCCCAGTCTCTCCAGGAGCCCCAGCCCCAGACGAGGAGTCCTTCCCCATGGGGACCTCCCCTCTCCGGCCTCAGCCCAGGCTGCTCTCACCACAAGCAGCACTGGCTTGTGCTGCACCCCTCGCTCACAGCTGCAGCTGGGGAGAAGCTCTGGCTGATCTAGGGGCTGCAGGACACTGCGAGCTGCCTGCAAGGAAGCTGCTGCCAATGGGAAAAGCTTGGATGTGAAATTAGGGCAAGGGGGCCTGAAGCTAGGACCATTTCACTGTCCACCAATCTGGGTGTTGCACCTAGTACAGGGAAGCTCCCCTCCTTGGACAGCCCTGCAGGTGGGATCCCCACGGCTCTGCCCACTCTGGCAGCAGTGACACTTTCCCCGCTGCCCTGGGGACACTCACTTGCACCATGCCCTTGAGGCAGAGGGGGGCCAGCTCTGCACGGAGAAGGGCTGCCATGAGCTGGCCCAGCGCTCGCAGAGAGGGCGCCTGCACACCCTGACACCAGAAAGGGGGACTGAGGCCGGGCACCCCACGGAGATGCCAGTGCAGCCAGCAGCTGCCAGAGTGCAGGGCGCCCGGAGCTGGGCCCCCACCGAGGGGCGGCCCAGAAGGGCTGGCGGGTACCAGTGCGCGTGGAGCAGCTGCCGCTGTTTCCCCTCTCATGTCAATCTGCTCCGGGTGACGAAGGCACACAACGCCCTGGCAGCACTGAGCCAGGAGGCTGTGGTTTTCCTCCCTGCTCAGATTGGCTGCAGCTTGCTGCCAGGAGAAAAAAGGGAGAGAAGTCAGAGAGGGGGCTTACTAGCACTTTCCAGAGCGAGTCAGAGGACGACTGGCTTTGTCCCAATCGACAGCCCCAAATCCAACGCCCACAGCCCCAGCCAGACCAGCCAGCTGGGCTGGGACACGCAGCGACTCCCACAGCCCGGGGACAGACCCCACCTCAACTGCTCAATGGCCACGATGGCCCAGGGGTGCACCGGGGACTCCTGGCACTCCTCCTGAATCACCTACTGCAAGTCACAGGGAGACACGTGCAAAGTGGGTAGCGGGCAGGGGCATGGGAGAGTCCTCCCACCCACCCTGGCCATAGGCTCTTCTGCCAGACCCCACAGGCACCAGCCCCGCCACCCCCACGACTCCCACAAGGGTCCCACAGGACGAGGTGGCAGCTCCCTGGTGCCTGGATGCACCACGCTCCCCCGCCACAGCCCCGAGCGCCAGCACCCAAGCGCCCTGCCGGTTGGGGACGTGCCTCAGGGCCCTTCGGAGTTCGCGCAGTGCCCCAGGAGACCATCGCACCTTTGCACAAATGCAGAGCCCAAAGCTCCCCTGCTCAATGGCCCCGGCTCCGGGCACTCACCGGCAGGGTCTGCAGCAGCTCCTGCTTGCAGCAGAGCTCAAACCTGGGGCTGGCAACCGCAGCCTGGATGGCAAGGCTGATCTCAGTGACACTCTGCACCAGGGAAAGCTTCAGCTGTGCATCCTGATCCCAGAGGAGAAAAACACACTTTGAGCTCTTCGAAGGTCTGAGGGCGGAAAGAGCAGTGGGGCTGGGGGGAATCTGTCTCCAAGCACAGCGCGGGGAGGAGACTGCACCCTCCGGGAGCTCCACGGACTCCAGTTCGGCACCTGCAGCCCAGGAAGGAAACCTCCTCTCCCCTCCTGGGAAGGAGCCTGCCACGGGGAGTGAAGCAGCTGCCTTGGCTGCCGGCCAGAAAGACCCCGCGGACCTTGGCCCAGGGGAGCAGGGTGAGCAGCGCTGGCACAGCTGCGACAGGAGAGGTGCACACGGGAAGGGTGAGGAGAGGCCGGAGCTGGCAGCACCCGGCCGGCTCTGCCCCATGCCCTGAGCACCTACCTGGCAGCCCTCTCGGTAGAGCTGCAGGATGTTCCCCACAATGTATCTCTCAACGTGGGCGAGCAGCTGCTCCCTGGGGGCGCGCAGCACCATCCTGCCGTATGTCACCAACAGTGCAGCACAAGCAGCACGAGTCCTCACCATGTCACTCTGCTGGGGGTTGGCCAGAGAAGCACCGAGACATCAGCCCACGGCCCGCTCTGCCCAGGACTCTGCGTGCTCCCGAGGCAAGGGCTGCCCCGTGCCCGACCGGTGGCGCAGCTCCCTGCACACCTCCTGGCAGCTCCCCACAACAACACCACAGGCTCTTTACCTTCTGGTGTTTCAAAGTCCCCGTGAACTCCTTCACTGAGGACAAGACCAGCTGGAAGTGGCTGTCAGCACAGCGGGACACAACTGAAACCATTCCCTGCAACGCAGCAGAAACAGGGAGTCGCTCTGGCCCCAACGCCCAGCTCTGGCCAGCTCCACTGGCCAGGCAGGACCTTTCCCCAGGGAAACAGACGCGAACAGAACGCCAGCAAGGGCTGGAGCAGGGCATGCAGGGCCCCTCTGCCCCGGGGACATGCAGGGGACACTTGGGAAAGCAGGGTGACACGAGGAAACCTCACCTGTGCCTCCCACAGCTCCAGGAAGCTGGCTGCTTTCAGATGTTTCAGGGTCTGCTCTCGCACGTGGCATAGACACCCACAAGCTGCCAGGGCCGTGCTGAGAGCCTTGTACAGGAACCGCTGCAAGAGAAGAGGCCGAGCCCCAGCTGCAGTGACAGCCCAGCCTGGCAGGAGAGGGCCAGGCCATGGTGGCCCCACCGTGCAGGCACCCACCGAGGCACCCATGGTGCCAGCCCCAACAGCAGCTGGCAGCCAGCCTGGCCCTGCTGCCAGCTCAGCACAGAGGGGAGCGCAAGCGCCTTCTTGGGGAAAGAGAGTGGGCAGCAGGGAAACCAGCCTGTGGGGCAGAGCGCTGCCATCAGCCCTCACCCTGGCCCGAGCCTCCCGTGGCTCCACCGCCACAGCCCTCGGGGTGTGCAAGCGGCAGCGACGCCAAACAGGGAACAAACCTTCTCCCAGGACAGGCGGGGAGAGCTGCCCAGCTGCCGGCTCAGCTCCCGGCTCAGGACCACGCTCCAGGCCTCGCTCTTGATGACCTTCAGCGACATTCGCAGGAACTAGGGCGAAGCGGGAGATGAAACAAACGCTCCCCTGCCCTTGGCCAGGGCCTTTTGCACATCCAAGTGGCCCCGGAGACTGTCGGGGCAGAGCTCCCCCTCACCACAGTCCGTCTCCCCACCCGCCCCTCTTGCAACCTGCCTCTCGCTCTTCCCCTAACGCACCACTTGAGCCCCCTGGGCTCCGCACACGCCAGAAGCAGGCGGTGCCACGGCATGGGGCTGCGCCAGAGGTCTCTGCCCCGACCTTTGGCTGACTTTGTGCTCAGCCGTGCCCCACGTGCCGAGAGTGGCTCCTCTGAGCGGGCAGCACCCACGGCTGGGGCAGGTGCCGGGGCTCAGGAAGCACCCGTGCCGCTCGGTGCCCAAACAGGGAGCCCCCAGCTTCCTCCAACCACTTTTCCGAGCGGCAAGCGAGGTGGGGGCACAGAGCCAATCGGGGTGCGGGAGGGGCGGGGAGCGCCATGAGCGACATGCGGCACGCCCAGTGACATTGCCGCACGGGCTGAGGCTGGCCCTGCTCCCCCTGGCGCCTGCAGCGCCCCCCGCCTGCCGTCGCCGCCACCGCCACCGCCGCCGCCTCCTGCGCCTCGGCCGGGGCTGCCCCCGCCCCCGCCCCCGCCCGGGGCGAGCGGGCACCGGCAGGGCTGCCTGCTCCAGGGCCGCACAGGGTGCCGCCCGGCTGCGCTGCCCCGGTGCCGGCCCTGGCACGGCCTCCCTGCCACCATGCCCCTGCGCGAGGCTGTGGCACGGCCCCTCTGTCCCCGCGGGGCCCCGCTTTGCTGCATCCCTTCCCCAGTTTGGTGCGTCTGGCACCTCTGCCTTGGCTGCGATGGTGGCTGTGCTGTCAGGACCACCTGCGTGGGAGTGGTCCTGCACCCCAAAACGCCCCGTCATTCTCCAGCTGCGCTTCCTTGGACTTCCCTTTACCTTACGCAGTTGCTCGACATCACTAGTTCCCTTCAGCCTCGCTTCCGCCACCCAGTCCCAGGGAAGCGCTAGCAGCTTCTGATCAGGCGTGCTGACACTTCACCTGCCTGAGCAGCAGAGCCACTCGCTTCTCGCACTCCTGCTGGGCGCTCCCACGGCGCCCCATTCGGGCCTCGGCTACTGCCAGGCCCTGTGTGCCAGCGGGGGAGCTCTGCCACCCGTTGGCATTACTGGCACCTTTTAAAAAAGGACGCCTGAGGGAAAAAAAGTGGGGGAAAAAAACCTTCCTTCTTTTCATGCTGAAATTCCGTACAGAAATCTGAAGCACCACCAAGGACGGGTTTTGTTTTGACGGCAATTTTATTGTTCTGAGAACACTTTTCAAGCTTGGATTGGTTAGGACTGTTTGGAGAATGGCTATCAGTTGCGTTCGATGGTAAGTTGTGGTGTTGATGGTAAGGTTAGTCAGAGTCTTCAAGGCTCCTGTCCGCAAGCTCTGCATCTGAATGACAAAAGGAAGCAGGATCACTCCCTGTCATGACAGTCAGCACAAACCCATCTGCTCAGCGGTTTGCTTTCTAAAAAGCAAAGACCTGAGGCCGCCCACAGCTTGATGTGTGCCGTGACTCCGGGACCGAACCGACCTCGAGATGGAGGCTTCCAAAAGCCTTCTAGGAAAAGCCACTGCATTTCCGTTGCGTGCTAAGACGGGTGCACTGTGCAGAAGAGCAGGACACGGCTACCTGCTTTCCTGGCACATGGTAGGCCTTAGGGACGTGAAATTTGGTGGCACTTCTGCCTTCTTTCCTACTAGCCATTCAAAACTGGAAACAAACAAACACATCAGGAAAACCTGAGTCTTTTTTTTAATTAAGGCAGAACATTTGGAAGCCAGGGCAGGCTGCACAGCTTTCCTCATGCAAGCATTTCAAAAGTATTTGAAAGACTATTCTCCGCTGGAATAAAAAGGAATCCCACAAACCTCCCCTGCCCCCTTACCTTGCCTCTCCCCGCAGGATGTGATGGAGCTCCTTTTCTTGCTTCCAGCTGCACGGGAAGGCTGCCCATCCCCGTGGAGTTGTTTACTGACACGCTTTCTCTGCTGCTCCCCTAGAGAGCCGTCTGGAGGATAGGCTTCTTCCTTCTCCTCCCGTGCGTACTTCTGGAAACTGTACTTCCGACCATTCCAAGAAGCAAGAAGCTTTCCAGCTTCTCGATGGGGCTCCTCTTTCTCTTCTTTTACTTACACTTGCGACTGCCGGTGTGGAGTGCAGAGAAATCCAAATCATTCTGTCGGAAGGAAACAGGCAAGTCAAGAACAGAAAAAACAGAGGTGGCACTTGATGCCTATATGGGACTGTATTTTATCAAGTCTACTGCAGGTGATGGTTTGCAGCTGCTCTGTGCTAATTTCTGAACGCCTACCTTACTAAGAAACGTACACCCTCAGAGGTCGAGTGGACATTAGGTCCTGGCTTGCACACAAATCACTGATCAAGGCTAGTTCTAGAACACGTGCGAATGAAAACAATCATTCCTGTAGCCTTATCAAGAACCGTGGGCAGATGTGACTCTAACTATATGGTCCCTTTAGTGGGTAAACAGCAGAATATTGGCGAGGAGACAGGAGCGTGCTGATGCTGACCGACCAATTATTCTGGCTGCCAAAACACTTGGTGCTCAGAATCCAAGAGGAACAGCCGGTCGCGACCCTTCGGCGCACCACACAGGCATCACTCTGGACTTGTGTATTCCCAAAGAATTATTGCTTCCCTTGTTATCTGTACATCTAAAGAATGATTGCTGCCCTTGTTATCTGTAGTGCATGCGCAGTACCCCATACTGTAACCTATTAATTCGCCTTAAACCCACACCCCCCTGAACCTCGCCATGGGCCAATGCTCTACGGTGCCTGGGACAGCCCAGTCGCCTGCCCACAAGGTTCCTGGGGTTCCCCTTGCAGTTCAGGGATTTCAAGGTAATAAACATCTAATAACTTTATTCCAGAGTGGTGTCTTCTACCTCTGCGTATTCCAAGTGTCAGTTAGTTAGCACCGTTAACAGTCCCGTTCTGAAGTTCTAACACAACTCAGCAGTATCTTTCCTATCTTCACTTGATCAACCTACCCACGTGCTCTCCAGACAGACTGCGCACCACTGAGAGCTCTTTAAAGCCAACCGGGCGGACAAGAGGAACAGCCAGAGAAGCACGAGGAGCAAACTGCTGAAATCTCTTTCTCCATCTTTCTCCATTTCCCTTCTATTTTGTTGTCGCTCCCTTCTGCAGGGGGATGTCCTCTTTTTCTGTTTCTTTGCTTTCCAGTCTTCCGGGAAGAGCCCTCAAAACCGGAAGGAGCTGACACAGCTGAAGGTGCTCGTCTTCGATGAGAATATTTTTCAGACTGCTGCTCCGGTACTGAACGGCGGCGCGAGTCTGCTCGGTGGCTGCTGAAGTGATGCCCTTCTTCCCCTCTGGAGAGTGGCGACAGGTGGAGCCACCTGCTTTTGCAAGAATGCTCACGTGACCTGTCTTGCTCTGTTCGTCCTCTGCTTCGGGATCGGTAACGAGGACATTTTCCGGCACTTCTGCCCTTATCCGGGCAGTTTCTGTCACTACAGGAAGATGGGCACCTGCTTCCATTGCAATACTGCTGCTGACGGCAGTTTTGCTTGTTTCTTTCCAGCCTGCGACAGCACCTCCTCTTGTGAGAATGACCACCCATTTCTGTGATACCAATGGCCTTTGGATCCTCTTTCAGGGCTCCATTTCTCTTTAAATGACTTGAGCTCTGTATTTCAAAAGAAGAGATTCTAAGGTGGCTATATGCAAACACACAGCTTTGAAAATCCCCAAGCACAAACCCCTCCCACCAGGTAGTCCTACAAATTGCACGCAATTTAGCATTAGCCACTGTTTGAAGGATTCTGTCTGCAGCAGGAGAGCTGTGAAGAAAGCTGCAGTGTGGGAGGGAAAATACAATGCAGACACTACACCCTCCCCCCCCCAAAAAAAAAAGGAAGAAAAAGAAGAATCCCGCTCTCAGTTTGGTGCCTTTATCCTTCCCTCTCTTCCCCTCCCCTCCCCTCCCCCACCCCCCATTACCTTCATCATATGAGGAGGATGCTGCGGTCCCAGAAATCCAGCCTGCTTATTATCAGCCCCCTGCTGACCAAGGAACGAAGGGGGATAAGATGGCAAGGGTGCATAAGAAGCGCGTTCTCCAAGTGTCTCATCATAGCACCTTGGGAAACAACAGCGATCTCAGTTGAGACATGTTCTCTCAGCCTCCTCTTGGGCTGAATCCCATCCTACCATTTTCTAGGAGCAGCTGATAGGCCGTACTGAAAATGTAACCAAGACTACAAGCTGAAAATCAGATACTGGTCTCCCTACCACAGCTGTCCCTTTCAGAGCAAGAACTCATCCTTACGCCACCTCTGGCCTAAATTTCTCCTCTTTTCCGCGTTCGCCAGCTACAGAGAGCACGCACGTAACAAGTTACGCAAGTGCAGCAGGTGAAGGCCAAGCAATGAAAGACAATACACGACATGGGGAATTCCAGATTGGACAGAACTGAATTCTACCAATAGCCCTTTCCTCCCAGCACAGAAAGAAAAACACGTCAGAGGAGAAGAAGAGAAGTTTCAGTAGCGCAAAAAGGAAATGTAGCCTGAACCCATCTCAATACTTGCTCTTACCTGACATAGAAAAGTAAATACGCCTGCTGGCTGAGAACGGTTTTGATGTCGCAAAGGGCTACCGAGGCATCATTCATCTTATACCACAGTCCATTACTGGCCTGCAAATAAAGGCAACGAGGTCTTTAGAGCAGCTGCATGCTTTCCACAGGAAAACCCAGACAGAGCACTGCCAGACAAAGGATACACCGAGACTAGGCAAAGGAGACACGCAATGAGTCCTCTCCCCTTAAAAACAGTGGTTGCCAGTAACGTGCTGGGGCAAGCTTCTCTTCACCAGCGCAGATTTTACCCTGCAAGAAATGAAGCTGATGCTTACCTTGGTGAAGCAGAAATAGTGTCCTGCATGACCGCTGGCACCTCTGTGCACCAGCACCGCATATAAGGCGTAGAGGACTGGTTCTCCGACTGACTGAGACATGTATGCTCGAAGGTCCAAATACTCTGGATATTTCACACCCTGAAGACAGAGCAAGAGGATTCAAAACTCAACTGGGAGCACTTTATGAAAGAGCCGCAGAAAAGCACTTCTAAGAACATGGGCTGGAAGTTTAGACAGGCATTTTTTGCTTCCTCAGAAATCGGTCTTCCCAGAGACAACATTTAATCATTTCAGTTGCAGAGAACTGCTCAGTGCAAAATCAGCTCTTTAAGAGCAGAGCATACGCTTAGCGTCACACGGGAACTTGGCTGTTACCGGAAGAGAAAGAGTAAGGCCTACTTCTTGTGCTGATTTTTCCCAGACATCTTCCGTTGCTACGGTTACAGTCGGCGGACATTAACAACTTTTAAAAGAGCGTTCTTTCTGCCTTGGGAAATCTCCCTTCCCAGGAAGGCATGGCAGTTGCATAGATACCTTGCTAATCTTTCCACCAGTGAAATCGGCAAATCTTTTCAGGGCTATGGTGAGAATGTTGGAAGAGCGATGTATTGTAAACCTCTTGGACGCAGCAACCATCTTTTCACACCTTCAAAGCAAGCACAGGCAATTGTTTCAAGGCATCTTTCCCCCTCCCCCCTCACGCCAAAAGTCAAACGAGTTTCCATGTCTCTCACACGCTCATCCTAGCTGAACGCGATTTCCTTGCCTAAGACGGTGCTTCTTTTCTTAAAGCCGCACACCGCATTTCAGCCTTGCTCGTGCAGAGAACGTAGCAGGATGCATGAGGGCAGCTCGATACGGACTGGGAACGTTGTCTTTTGGTAGCCAAACAAATGCCCGAGCTGTGCCCAAAAGTAAGGCTTGCCAACAACTCGTAAGGCAGCCGGAACGTGACTCTCTCACTAGAGCGCGGTTCCAGAATGCAACGCAAGGCTGATGTCTCCCGGTACGCAGAAGTGGCTATTTCCAACTCATGGCCTGGCTACCCGCTTTCTGCTGGAGTGCCAACAGCGAAAGAGAGCTGGAAAAAGGGAGCCTCAGTCCTCAGGACTAGGAACGGCAAAGAACTTCACAAACGGATCGGTTATCAGCATCAAAAATACAAGATGGCATCAGTCACCTGGAAAGAGACTGAACCACCTGAAATCCTTGGAAATGAACTGGTTCACTGTAAACTTGCTCCACGGCCCGCTCAAAGGCAGGACATACAGGGTAGCCAGTGACATTCAACTGCTATCACAAAGGATATGTGACAGATGCACCCTGAAAGGTGTCAGCTTAGCTCATCAGGAAAAATACTGTTGATAGCTACTAAGTGGAAAGAGCTATTTGAAATAGCCTCCTCCCCGGTTCCGAGGTCAAAATACAAGGCAGAGAGATCCAAACCCGTCGACAGAATGCCTAGCTGCAGTTTTTACAATTCAAGAACTGCGCAAGATGTTCTGCTAGTGAGCCAGCAGAGCTTGCTAATGTTCATTACCAGCGAGCCAGCTGAGAGTCACCTAGGCCCACAGGTGCGCTCCACAGGGAACACGAGGGCCTTCCGGAAGCTGTTGTGGCCTCCCACCCCAAATCCTTGCGCACAGCTCCTTCCTGCTTGAGCTCACTGCTCAAGCACAGAGGACACGGCTTTTAACTTCTGCCCGTAGGAACAGGTCGGTGCGCAGCTTCACAGTTAGCAAGGCTGACCACCCCCAGGGAAGACAACACTAGGAATAAAATTCGCCTGCGAGCTAGCGTCTGCGCTTCTTATCAAAGATTTCCAACTAGTTGAACAGAATGACAAAGATCCCGCTCGTAGAAGCACACGCGCTCTACTCCAGGCTTTGGGTGACTTCAGGCTATCATCAGCTGCACAACAAAAAGCTGCGTCTCGTTGTCTCGTTTGTCTTTCTGAATTTAGTCAAAGGATAACTTCTGCTCTGAGACAGACAATAGGCTCAGCCAGTAGCTCCTATTCAGATGGCATTAGGAAGAATCTTACTTACTTGCTACATTTGTAGCAATTTTCACCATCCAGCAGCTCAGGTCTCACAAATCCTTCTAGCGCTCCGGGGACAGAGGAGGCGGCCTGGATGAGGAAGAAAGGAGGACACTGAGTTCCTGGAAACGCAAATCCCGACTCGCGACTACTCTTTTGCCGCAGGGCCTCCCTCGTTCACACGTGGGAGACATACTGCGAAGCCGCAAACACCGTGAAGAAAGAGGCAGAAGCTGAGCAGGCTGAGCACCGACCTTGTTTGAAAATGATTGGACTCTGATACAAAGAGCTACCTGTCTGCGGTAGCGCACAATTAAGTTATCTGTGGTATGCCGTCTCATCAATAACAAAAGCAAAAAGAGCCATCGTATCCCGATCAGAAGTGTATCGAGGTAGTCCAAAACTGGGAAGCATCATAGGCTGAACATGCGTGTGGAGATATGCTAATTGCCCTCTCTCCAGCTTAAACCCCATGCATACATGGAGACCATTCACAGGGCTTCCAGAGGAGGACCGAGTCCAATGCACTTCCCAGCCACCACCAAGTGTTTTTGCCGTGAACAGCATTCGTTCCTAGGCGAACTCCGTCGAGCTTAGGAAGCCACAAGAAGAAAAAACAAACCCCAAAAGCTCAGCGCCTTCAACCGCATCTTTGGCCACAGTTCCAAAACGTCTTACCTCTATCTCCAAAGGGATATCGAGGAACGCCTCATAGGACTCTGAAACTGCTTGGCAGCTCAAGCACGTTACTGGAATCCAAACAGAAGCACGTCACAAAATGCGAAGGAGACTCACTTCGCCCCTTGGCATTACTGAGACCCACTACTTCAGTCACACTGCAAGCTCTTTGCGACAAATGGACGCAAAGGCACAGATCAGTTCTAAGGAGAGTAATAGTTTTAAAAAGTACCTCTGGATCTTAGAAATCCTCCAAATATTTGGTGAATGACCGTGGTGGCTTGCGACGATGCGTCCAAGCTGGAAACAAATGATCATCAGCGCTCAGAAGAGCTGAGGCAGAGAGTTAGCTCTTTGAACAAAGAGCTTTTCTTTTCTACGAAAACCCTGGACAAAGGTTTTCACGTAGGGTAGGAAACGAAGGCGTCAAACGTGCTAGAGAACACTTAGAGGTTAACGTGGTTCTGCTTACTCGGAGCTTCCATTCAAACAAGCTGTCTGCATAGCGGCCACGGTGTAACGTAAGAATTCATGAGCATCTTCCTGTCTGCCGAAACAGAAATGCTCCCCTATTCCTAAGAAATACAAAGGGTACAACGCTTAACTCATACGAAGGGACAGAAAGCGTACTTTTCTGAAAGCTCTCTTGGGTGAGAGCTTTGACTTGACTTTAATGAAGACTGCATTTTATAGTTTGGCTGTGAAATAGAGGAAAAAAGTCACCATGCCTCTGAACTCTGTCAGTAGGATGTGGGGGAAAGGCCTTCTCAAACACAAGTCTCATGGTTAGTGTGACCGTACAGGAAAGCAGGCTTTATCAGGCATAACCTGAAAGAAATCGCCTTTCCTCGAACATTGCCATTAACTTGGGACACGGAGTGGTATAGCACGTGTGTGCATTACTCCGTCAGGGGGTTACCGGGAGAGGGTTGGCGTTTAGGGTTGGCCTTCGGGTTTCCGGTCAGGGCCTAGTGTTTTGGCCGTGGGCCATGGGTTGGCGCTTGCCTTTTGGGGGTAGGGATCGGGGGAGGCTTGGGGGAGGGTTCGGAGCTCTGCTCAGGGTTGCTGGTAAGCGGTTAGGGCACGGGCTAGCTTCTTGGGTTCGGGCTAGGGCTCAGGGCGAGCACTGCATGGCTGGGAATTGGGGTGAGGGATCAGCGCGAAGGCTGGGGTGAGAGGGAGGCTAAGGGGCGGCCGATTTGGGCTTCGGCTGGGCGGTGAGGGCGTGCGGCTAGGCATTAGAGCAGGGGCTTGGGGTGCGGGTCAGGGGAAGGGTTTGGGCTCGCAGTAGGGCTTCAGGGCAGTGGCTGGAGTCGGGGCGGGGGCCGAAGCGAAGGGGTCTCACCGGCCCTGTGCCAGCCGCATCGCCCTCGCCTGAGGGCCCCTCACGGCCCCCAGCTCTGTCGTCTCCGTGGGCACAGCTCTCCGGAGGGGAGGATGCCCGTCGTGCCCTGGCGCGCCTGCCTCCAGCACTGGCGGGCCGCGCGGGGGGTTGGCGTGTGGAGCCCGGCGCTGGCGCCAGGCTCCGGCCTCGCGGCCGGTACCGAGAGGGCGGCGGCGAGCGAGCCCCGCGCCGGCCCCGCCAGGCTGCCCGGCCCGCAGGCAGCCTGCCGGGCCCCGCCCATCTCCGCGCTGGCTGGCCGAGCGGCAAGCGAGGTGGGGGCACGGAGCCAATCGGGGTGCGGGAAGGGCGGGGAGCGCCATGAGCGACATGCGGCACGCCCAGTGACATTGCCGCACGGGCCGAGGCTGGCCCTGCTCCCCCTGGCGCCTGCAGCGCCCCCCGCCTGCCGTCGCCGCCACCGCCACCGCCGCCGCCTCCTGCGCCTCGGCCGGGGCTGCCCCCGCCCCCGCCCCCGCCCGGGGCGAGCGGGCACCGGCAGGGCTGCCTGCTCCAGGGCCGCACAGGGTGCCGCCCGGCTGTGCTGCCCCGGTGCCGGCCCTGGCACGGCCTCCCTGCCACCGTGCCCCTGCGCGAGGCCGTGGCACGGCCCCTCTGTCCCCGCGGGGCCCCGCTTTGCTGCATCCCTTCCCCAGTTTGGTGCGTCTGGCACCTCTGCCTTGGCTGCGATGGTGGCTGTGCTGTCAGGACCACCTGCGTGGGAGTGGTCCTGCACCCCAAAACGCCCCGTCATTCTCCAGCTGCGCCTCCTTGGACTTCCCTTTACCTTACGCAGTTGCTCGACATCACTAGTTCCCTTCAGCCTCGCTTCCGCCACCCAGTCCCAGGGAAGCGCTAGCAGCTTCTGATCAGGCGTGCTGACACTTCACCTGCCTGAGCAGCAGAGCCACTCGCTTCTCGCACTCCTGCTGGGCGCTCCCACGGCGCCCCATTCGGGCCTCGGCTACTGCCAGGCCCTGTGTGCCAGCGGGGGAGCTCTGCCACCCGTTGGCATTACTGGCACCTTTTAAAAAAGGACGCCAGAGGGAAAAAAAGCGGGGGAAAAAACCTTCCTTCTTTTCATGCTGAAATTCCGTACAGAAATCTGAAGTGCCACCAAGGACGGGTTTTGTTTTGACGGCAATTTTATTGTCCTGAGAACACTTTTCAAGCTTGGATTGGTTAGGACTGTTTGGAGAATGGCCATCTGTTGCGTTCGATGGTAAGTTGTGGTGTTGATTTGTCCTTTAAAATTTAAACTTTATGAAAAAAAAATTTTGGTGCTATACATGCATGTTGAATAAATGCTAGTGAAAACCACTGCAGACTGAATTTGAGAATTGCTTTTGTTTGAGAGAATACATGCAGTTTGTTCAGACACGCAGCAGCCAAATGGAAGATCATTCCTTGCTTATTGACAGGGAAGAGTCTGCCTGTGGTTATACCCTGTTCACCCTTGACCTTTCTCCAGACCAAGAATGTGCTGATCACAAGACCTGAGAGCAGAAGTGTGCTTTGCAGAGGCTTGACTACCACTGTTAATATGATCATGTACAGTGTATTTGACACTATGATAGAAATAAACCAGAGGAGACGTGCTCTTCAAGTACAATTGAGGATGGACACCGAAAAGCTCTTTTTTCTTTTCAGCAGACCCCTAGGCCAGAGAAACATTTCCAGGTGTGTACCTGAGTGAATGTGCTCCCTATGGCACGTTTCTTGAAGACCAACGAGCATGGTTGGAATATGCATCCACAGAACCAACGTGGAGAGCACTGGTAGCAATTTTCCTGGATGATTAGAACAGTGCAGACTGTTTTGACCCATATGGCTGTCCCTCAGACAGCGTGCTTTTTCATGAAAGCCTCATGTCCTTTTTAAAGCACAACACTATTGATATTGCTTTCCAGAGGAAGCAACTGTAGCATCCCCTCTCCATAGCCTGTGGATATCACTGCGTCTTTTTCATACATCACTGTAACAAGGAACTACCTTTTGAACAGCTTTTAAAACTGTAGTCTAATGATCTAGTACAAAATGACCAGATGGTGATGCATTTTGTAAAAAATGAATATAGTTTTCCCCAAGACCAGAGCTCCTCAAAATATGTTTCAAAAGACCCAGACCTGCATCTCTTGTAATGATTTTCATAAATGTATTATATAAATAAAACTTACAAGCCAACTGAAGGGCTCTGTGTGTGTGTGTGTGTGTGGTCTTTAACTACCCCCCCAACATGTTTTTTAAATGGACAACAAAGTTTAAAGGTTTTATGAATATTTATTTTCAACAGTAAACTTCATAGGGTGAGCCACTGGGCTTTAGCTATCTTACTTTTCCTGTGTGGGGTGTGTGGTGCTTCTTGGTCCTCCTCAGTCACATTTAGTTGTTCCAAGAGATCCCAGTTCACAATATTACCCATGACAGAAGACAGGACGTTCACCACAGCCATGACTTACATAAAAAAACATTCCAGCCTTTAGGTGTTCTCAGGCTATAAGGGCACAAGTCTGAAGAACGCACTGGACAAAATCAAGCTGGCTGGATTGCTTGATGACATCTCCTTTGTATAAAAAAACTTCCCTGGCTGTCCCAAGAAGAAATATGTTTGTGTTGCCCTAGTTTACTTAGAAGCACTTGTGTATTCTTCCGACACTGTGGATGTACATTATCCAACACTTCCTGAACAACAGCATCAGGGTCCTCAGGAATCTCAAGGGGCTTTTCTGCTTCTGTCTCATTTTCTTCTGGAAAAACAAGTTATATTCCCCATTTCCTGATCACTCTGCTTCACATGTGCCAAATACTTTTGAAGAGTGGCTGTATACATCTTAGCTTTCTCATACACTGTCAAGCCTGGTTTCTGGAGACTATCCCTCATTTTAGCATCCGAAGAGGACACGGCATCAGCCCTAATGTCTTCCATGGGTTATGGCAGCATCCTTAGCTGCTCCAGCTGATTTGCAGGCACCAGATACATTTTTTCCGCATATTCCCTTACTGCTTTACCAAAAGCCCAGTGATGAGCAGAAGTGCAAAACTTAGAAGAGGACCGATAAACCCACCAGCTTGCTTCACGAATAGCTTCTTTCTTTTGAAGGACACACTTTTGCTACTCATGCTTTTCATGAATTTGCAGCCCTTTTTCAGCACGCATATCTGTGGGATGTTAATGGAATGTTTCCCTTCAAGGTGTTCAGGGCAATATCAGAAAGGGCCTTTATCAGGTCATCAGAAGCAATGCAGAGTATTGCTTTCATCTGCCGGAGGGAGGACTGGATCAACAGCTCCAGGAGGGACAGGTTACTCTTCAGACACTGGGACAACACACTCCCAAGTCTGCACCAATAGCAATGCAGGGTGTCAGTCCGGCTCTTCTCTATTTATTGCTGAGCATCAGTCTTTTTTTTTTTTTTTCCCCCATATGTAAATGGTTGGCCACTCTGGTGGCAAAAGACCAGTTCTTAGTCTAAAAGCCTCAGGGGTAGAAGCATTTAAATTCACAACAAGGTACCCATATGGTGCCTTTGTAGCAGCTTCAAATACTTCTAAAAAGAACCGGGCCTTACCAGGATACATCTGCCTGGCTAGGGATGCAACCTGGATCTTATTTCAGGGTTTCTTAAATAACACCATATATTTTGTGTTGACAGTGATGGTGCAGCTCTTTTTACTCTGGCAAAAAAAAAAACATTCTGGACTATGTACAGGATGCTAAGATTCCTATGATGCACACACTTCACAAAACCTTTCTCAATTTCATCGCTCTCACAAAGAGTTCATTAAATCATCAATCACAGCCTGATTTACTTTATTAGGGGGAAATAAATGGTTATAATTAAAACTGTCAGGCAAGTCCTTCACAAATTTGATAAAAGGATATTTACAGAGCAGTTCCTGATATAGTGGTTGCCAACAACTGTAACACCACACAATATTCTCAGGCATAACAGAAAGCAAGTGGTCAGCATTCTCCAAAAGACTTTGTGCAAAATAACTTTTCCCAAAATAACTTTTCCCACAGTTGCTAGGTCCTGCCAGAATAGCAGAAAAGGGGTGCTTCCAGTGTATGCCCATGATCAAAAACTGTAGGGGAGACTTTAAAAATTTTTAGTCAGTACTCTTTTGTCATAGACCACCTTCTGCATCTTCGGAGGGGCCTGGTTTCTATTGCCCACCCCTGCCTGTTCCTGACAATAGAGTGCTGCCTTATCACAGTCTTTTTAGGGTCATCACTGTCTGGATTTATGCTATCATCCAACATGAGAGCCCTCAATGCCTCAAAATTGATCTTGTCTCTGTTGCATTTAGAGCGATGACTCTAACATTTAAACAACACTTTCCTTGAGACTGCAGATAGCCCTAGGATTTGGAGCCTGATAACACAAACTCAGTAATGTGCTCTCTGGTAGCAACTCGCTCATCAACTTGCTTAAATAGTCACTGAGTGAGGGCTTCCAGTCCCCTGGATGACTCACGAATATCACAGAGTCTGTGTCATAATAAAGGCAAAGGTCTTGTAGGGCATCTAAGAGATCATAAAGCTCTAGACATGCATATGCCACAGTGAAGCAAGCTTTAAAAAGTTAGTGTTGTGCCCCAGGGTCACACACCCTTTGGTGTGAGACAGTGGCCTCATCCAGATCAATAAAATAACAGGAGGACGCATCATAAGCCAGAGAAAAGAGGTAACCATACAGCTCATATGGTTCTCTTATAATGGTGGTGTTGGGTAGGTTGGATCTCTGTCCAAATCTTCCCCACAGAGAATTTAAGAACCATTTCACAATTTGGCATTTGGCAGGGTTTTTCTTTATATGTTCAGGCTGCAAAACAGCGTCTTTTTTCTGCCTGCGATCTTCAACATATTTAGCTTTTTTAATCATCATCTGTGCAAAAGGCTGGGTGGCCTGAAGCTTCCTGCTTCTGGTGGAGGTGTAGTGTTATATAATCTGAGAAAAGACTGTTATCACTCTGTTCAAAATGCCAAACTTCATAGATTTCACAAACCCTGTAGCCCTTCTCCAGAGCCTTGCTCAGTTCTGGTGAAAACCAGGTACCCCCAAGGGCTCTTTGTTCAGCAGTGTGGGTGCAGAAGGCCTGGCAGGTTTCAGCACAAGTGCAGCACAAGGGAAACAATAGCTTGCCATTTACCCTCATGGGAAGCACGGGGGAGAAAGAGCCTATGAGGTGGGGACATCTTTACTTTCACCATCCCAAAGTAGGCTGACAGGGTGTCAAAATTATCAAAAATAACTTTGGGTTGATGAAGGGATAGATGCTAGTAAAATCATAGTAATGTAGCTTTTCATTGGGGGCTGCTTTGTAATACAGAAAATAGCATTTGTCCTGCTGCCAAAAAGTGTGTGTCAGTATCAGAGATGTGGGCAGTTTGGTCCTGGCTAAGAACTCTGCAAGCTCCCCCTCTGATTTTGCCACAGCAATCCACTCATGCTCCCATACAGATAATAACGTGGGAGGCCTGGCCGCGGAGGAAGCTGCCCCGCTGGGCTCTCAGTGTGGGGAGGTGCCTCACTCCTGACACTGCTGCCTGAGGGGGCTGTTTACACCCTGCCCTGAGTGACCATCCTGTGGGGCTGCAGGGTGACGCTGTTGCGCAGCTCTACCCTGCTCTCTGCGCTGCCCCGCGCTCCTGCTCCTCCACTTTCCTCCCCCCTTTCTTCCCTCTTCTCTTTCATGTCTCTCTCTTTTCCTTTCTCTCGCTCCCTCTTCTCTCCCTGCTCTCCCGCAGGTTCCCCACCACTTTTTCCCCTCCCTGAGGACCCTGCAAACTGGACTCTGATTGGCTGACAGAGCCGTCAGTCCAATGGAGCCCCGCCCTCCTCCTCTTGCCAGCCAAAAGGAGGGCCGCACTGAGGTGATATCACAGCGACATTATGGCCACCTGACCTGGCAGGGAGTTTCCCCCTGTGGGGGGGAGGTCCCGTCTTAGGGGCGGCAGCACAGAGTGTGGGGTGTCCCGAGGTCTTGGGGCAGCCTGTCTCCATGGCCTGGCATGGACATGGCTGCAGCTGCAGCTGCAGCTGTGGCTGCACTGGAGAGCAGTCCTCCTACACCATAGCTCAGGCAGGGACTGAAGGCCCAGGGCTGATCTTCAGTGATGCTGTCACCGAAATCGGGAGTAAAACTCCTTAACACGAATGTAGTATTAAGAAGCAGGCATTCTCTTTGTTATGGTGCCGGATGCACAGGGGATCGCTCTGCCCAACGTGCATACCGTATGTTGCATTAGCCAAAGTTTATATTGCTTTGTTACATACATACACATTAAATTTCCTGCAATGGTTATGGATATTCATTCTATTTCCTGGAACTAATTATCATATTTACATAGTCATTATGCATTGTCATTACGCATGGGGTGAGTCTGAGACTCCGGGGGGGGGGCTTCTATGGGGGTCTCTGGTGGTCCCTGGTGGTTGCTGAAGAGGTGCCTTTTCCATGAACTCTGAGCTCCTTTTCCATATATGGTCTCAGCTTGGCTCATTTCTTTGCTTGAGAAAGCTGTCTTGTTCCTAACCTTGGTATCAACTGGTTTCTGCTGGTTTAGCTGTACTCCTGTAGGATGTATCAGTTACAGTTGCGAGAATTGTATCTTTGGGTGCACTCTTGTCTGAAGATCCTGGTAACAGTTCCCCCCTTTCCCACCCCCTTTTGAGACTCCTTGTCTGAGGCCCCTGGTAACACAAGGGAGCTGCCTTTGCCCATGTCTTGCCCCATGGTGACAAAGCCTGTCCCCACCCAGCCTTTGGGAGCAGGGCAGCAGCCGCCTGCGTGGGAGAGTGCTGCCATCGCCAAGGGTGTCAGGGGCCACAGGAATTTTCCATCTGGGAAGGCTGGAGGGCAGGGGTAAAGGATGGCAGTAACTTGGCCTTTCTTGTGGGCTTTGATTGCAGATGGTGAAGGACACTGCCAGGGATGTCCCCGTCACGGTGCAAGCTCTGCATGCCTCCACTGGCCTTCTAAAGAAGGCTCCTTTGGGGCACAGGGAGACACTGCCCAGCAGGACTTGTGCAAGAGCAGAGACACCACATCTGCCCAGCTTACCACCTCTGCCAACCAAGGCAGCTAGGCAGGCACATGGAGGCCTGGAGGCCTCTGCAGGTAAAACAGCAGGATCTGCAAGTCGAACGAAGCTGCCTGCTCTGGAAACATCCTGCAGATCTTCTCCCAGAGGCAGGGCCAATGCCATGGATACTGAAGGTGTGGCCAGGAGAATCCTGGAGAGAGTGACCAAGGGATTAGAGAGGCTGGCTACGAATTCCAGCACAGCTGCTGCCAGGAGTTAAGAAATTTAATAGTAGTGTTAAGGCCTAGCTGATTAGAAAATGGTTAAGCATGTTTGTGCTGGAAAGTTCTGGAAACCATTGGGCTATCGCCACATGGCTTGTTTATCTATAACCGCAAAGTAAGAAGAAAGCTAACCCCGCCCAGAGACAGTGAAGATACCCAGTGGAGAGTGAGAAGACCCCAGACCTGATATTTCTATTGGATTGGACAGTTGCGTGAAGGATGGGTAACTGAGACTGTAGGGGTATAAATGCCCAGGGAATTTTCCATTTGGGGGTCCCTCTTCTGAGGCACCCAGCTCGAGCTGTTCACTTTATTGAAATAAGGAGTTAAACAGAGAATTCTCAACTCAGTGTGTTAAGACTCTCAGAGACCCAGTGAGTATACAATATTTTCGTAACACCAGGGAACACTTTCCGCCTGTTAGTGGTGCTGGGATGGCTCTGGACTCAGGGAAGAGATGAGAAGTGGAGCAACTAAAGGCATCCCATCTTCCCTTGCCTCCCCTTCAAAACCCCAAGCAGGAAGCTGATGCTTTCACCCGGGCAATCCAAGAGCACGTCCACTCCTTGCCTGAGTCCAGGCCTGTGTCTTCCGGATCAGCACTAGGAAAAGCAAGGATGTTGCAGGACAATGGTACCAGAACCACTCTTGCCCTGAAAAGCCAGCAGCACTCTGTAAGCTCCTCCTTTGTCCCAGAAGCACAGACCATTCCTGAAAGGGAGATGCAAGGCATGCCAGCACACACGGAGCAGAACGAGCCCTGGCCAAGCTTTCTGACAGTGCCAAGGCTGCCACAGTCCCCATCAGGAGTGGGTTTTGCCAGAACTGGCCAAGAAATGCACCAGGAGCTAGTCAGCAAGCTGCCCCCAGCTCCCAGAGGTGCTTGTGCCCCGGAGGTCAAGGCACAATGCTTGGATGCAATGGTGCAGAGCCAGGACTTGGTGCTAAGCAAGTCCTTGGTGTCCCAAGGTGGGGACCTGCAACGTCCCAGCTCCTCGCCAGAAACTCCTTCCACAACTTGTGGAAACCTGAGGTCATGCAAGTGGAGCTCCTCAAGGACATGAGGTGCAAGTGGGAGGTGCTGGAGCAGCTGTATGCCCATGCCCCCAAGAGGGAGCAGGAGGTGAAAACAGGGAAGAGAGTCCTGGGAGCACCGCAGGATGAGCAAGCAGACTGGGCTGATGAGGAAGAGGACCCTGATGAAGAGCTTCTGCAAGGCAGGAAGCTGGAGGAAAACACCTCCTTGTGCATCACCTGGGTCAGACCTAGCCTCAGGAGCCTATTCACAGACATGGAAACACGTCCCCTTGCTCGCCCAGCAGCAAGGCCAGAGATGCTGCCAGGGAGGCAGCTGGTGACCTGGAGAGCACGCCTCTTGACCCAGCAGTGCCCAGAGGAGCCGAGCCAACAGCATCTCCTTTGTCCGATGGCTTTCAGGATGCAGGGGACGGCGTGTCTCTCGCCTCATCAGCGAGCACAGGAACAAAGCCAAAGGCCTCCCCTGCAGCCAGAGACCCTAAGGATGCAGGGGAAAATGTGCCTCCCTCTCCATCAGTTCCTGCAGAAGCTGCACCACAGGCCTCTCCCTTGGCCGGAGACCCTTGGGATGAGAGCAACAGCCCACCTCTTAATGCACCATTGCCCAAGGAAACAACACCAGTGGCTTCTCCCTTGGCTGGAGGCCCTCCTCACCAGGTGAGCAAGGATCATGTCATCGTTCCCCACCATCAAAGGAAGCCCTGTGTGAGCTGTGTCTGGGGTGTGCAGGGTGGGTATGGAGAGCTGCCCCACCCCGCGAGACCCCCCTGCCCGTGGTGCCAAGCTGTCACCCCCAGTCATTTGCCCCCTGCAATATCTCCCATGGGGGAGACACCTGGTCCTCTCCATTTCAAAGTGCCAAAGGTACAGGGCTGACTTCCTTTCCACCCCCTGTGCTGCATTCAGCCCTGGGGCATGGATGCAGAGTGAGGAGGGAAGGGGCAGCCCCAGCAACAGCCCCCTCCCACACCCAGTGAGCGAGACCCCTTCTGCTACGCACCTGGCTGCCTCCACTCCCCCTTGCCCGTCATGGCCCCCAGCCCAGCCCTGCTGCTATGGCCCCATGACAAACCTTGTCCCATTGCTGTGCCAGTCACAGGTCCCTTCCCTTGGGACTTGCAGCCATTGGCAGCATCTTTTGACCCCCAAACCCTTTTCCCCCGTACATCCTGGGGCACCAGTATGCTGAACATTGCCAGCTGATAGCACACGGGTATGTGCTCTTGCTCTGCCCATGCAGATTGCCTCTGAGCCCAAAGATGAGGAGATGTCATCCTCTTCCTTCAGGAGGAGGGGGCTCATGGCCTGGACCCCATGGCCTTGAGGGCAGAGGCTCTGCTGGGTGAGAGAGGAGACATAGGGCTTTGCTTAGAGGAAGATGTATACGTTGCAGAGACTGACTGGCAGTGTTCCAAATCCCCCCTCCCACAGCATTTATGTTTCTATTTTCCTCTCATTTGCTGATCGTATCTCCACCGCCCGGAGCTTACACATCTTTCTAGAGCATCAGGTAGGGACCAGGTGGAAAATCTCCTTGGCCATCTGAAATGACCCTTAATGCCTACTACCCCCAGAGCTCCACTCACTAAGAAGCTGAGACCTATGCAAATCCAGACACTGCAAATAATTTGTGTAATTTAGTGCAGACACTTGATTTCATGCAATGACAATAGGAGTGCAGGGCCATCTCAGATGCATGGGGTGTCCAACACAACCATCATGTTTCTAGTAGATACAGCATGGGACAAACAAGAAAACCACGCCCTTTTGGAGTGGTTCCTGGGCAAACACCCCAGGGCATCTTGGATTTCCCACCTGTTCCCAAACAGTGGATTACCACCACTGCCTTTAGGCAAAGTCCATCCCATCTACATCTGAGCATGCTGCAAAGATGGAAGGCACATGACACCAAAGTCTCCACGCATATGCCAACACTCTCAAACCCCACTAGCTCTCCTCTCCCTAAATCTTTTCTCACTCCCTGATGATATGAACAGAGACTGTACTAATGATGCAGCCACAGAGTGGCTGAATCTCAGGCAGTTCAGGCCCAGGGACTTTCTGAGTGGCACCTTGTCCTTCCTGGAGATCCGGTCACTTCCGTCACAGGCCCTAAGGTGCTGCAGAGTCAGCTCAGGCACCAAACACCTCTCCTGACATGACTGCACAGCCCAGCTCTGTTTCTCTCTGGCCTTGGATACTGCAGGGTCTCTGTTGCCCAGAGAAGCTGTGCCATCTCCATTCCCAGAGCTTTTCAAGACTGGATCAAGCCCTCAGCAACCTGGTCTCACCCCAAAGCTGACCCTGCAGTGAGCACAAGGTTGGGCTAGAGGCCACATGAAGTCCCATCCAGCCTCAAAGATTATTGGATTCCTTCTCCTGTCAATGTTAGGGAAAGCACTCAGTTCTCCTGACCATGGAAGTAAGTCAGACACACACGTATGATCAGATCAACTAGCTTTCCTGTCCTGCTCCAGTCAGAGATGTGCAGATGCAGGGCTGCTTGGCAGGTACCCCTGAACAGCCCTGATCACTCCTTTGCTTCACCTTTTATTCTCTTTTTCTCCCCTTTACTTCTTCCAAGTTCTACTTTGTTACTATCCTCATACCCTTCCATACAAACAGCCCACCTCTCTTTACCTTTTCCCCATAGGACCTGGTTTTGCTTGCTTTGTACCCTCACTTGGCATTTCTGATGGTTGCCGTGGTAATTCCTACCTAAGTCAGCAATTCCATTCAACTAGTACCTCCTTTTAGTCCTTGAAGTGACTTGCAATGGCTCATGCTGTTGTCTTGTTAGAAGCACCACAAGTCAGAGTGAGCCATCTACATGCACACGTTAACAGCTGACACAATGAGCTTCAGTATGGGGGACCTTGAGAAACTTGGGGATTCAGCCAACAGAAACCTCATGAAGTTTTACAAAGAGAAGTGGCAAGTCCTGCACATGGGGAAGAATAACCCTGTGCATCAGGACAGATTGAGATCAGAACATCTAAGGAGTGGCCTGAGGAGAAGGGCCTGGGTATTACAATGGCTGCCGTATGAGCCAGTGGTGCATGCTCACTGGGAATAAGGCCACATGCCTATGGGACTGCATTAGTAGTAGCATGGCTACCCAGAGAAGGGGAGTTATTATCCTCCTTGACTCAGCACTAGTGTGTCCCATCTTAGGGCTGCCAGGAGCTTTCCTTGGTAGCGGGAAGCAGCTGAAAAAGAGGAAACAGCCCCAAAATGTAGCTTGGGAAGTTCATACTGGCCATTAGGATGAAGAAATATTACTTGAAGGATAGTGCTGTGGTGGAGCAGGCCACCCAGAGGTAGTCTGTGATCAGCCCTCGGCTTTGTGTTTCAAGAAACAGCCAGTGAGGATGGAGGGACATCAATGAAGGGAGGGAGATCCCAGGGTGAGAGCAAGGTGCCAAAGCAGGTTGGGGGTCTGCAGGCTGCGGGGACACAGGAGCAGGTTTGGGACAGCACAGGCCAGCCTGTGGTGGAGATGGCCGAGGGCGCTGGCAAGGCTGAAGGGCCCAGACAGAACTGAGGTCTTTGTCCCTTTGGCTAATGGCTGTTTTCTCTGCCACCAAGGCCTACCAGGAGACACCAGGGCCTTTCTCCCCCTTACTGTTCAGGGGACCCTGAGAGGTGTCATGTATTTGTTCTACACTTGGCATTGTGCACCCCCAGCCACACTGGGCCCTGGGCAATGCGCAAAGGAAAGGATCTCCCTTTCCAGGGGTTTGCTATCCATGCTGGCCTGTTTTCCTTGATAAAACACATCAAAGGTTTATGTGGCGTCAAAGCAACCTGAGTATTTCCTTTGCCTACCTGTAATCAGTGATTACAATTTTCTGCTCCAATTGGGCCCTGTGGAGCCTTTGTTGCTAATGGCCCTCAGTGGGACCCGGTAATGCTCTATGAACCTTTGGGGTTTACTTCTGACTTTGACTTCTTTGATGTTTTGTTCACTTTCCTCTCAGTAGCTGAGGTTCATGGACTCAGCACCAAATACACCATGGGGCTCATTAAAATGCAAAAAGCCCTGACAAACCATGTCTCTACCTATAATTTTCTTCAAGTCTTGCATGGCTAATTGGAGAGGTTTGGAGAGCGTAGCTGAAAGATGGAGACTTCAATAATATACAGGTATTTTTGCTTTTAAAGGGTATTATTATTAATATTATTAACATTATTCAGCTACAGAATAAGTGCTAATTGCATAGCACAGAAGTTGCCAAAGAAATTTAGCAAAGCATACCCCACTAAGTATTTGTCGATCAGCTGCTTTTGTTAGTTCAGTGAAGACTCTATCATGCGTCAATTCTCCAGCACTAAGTTCGTCACAGAGGGCAAAAGGAGAGAGCAGCCCCGTTCTTGGGAAAGCCTTCTGGAGGGAGAAAGTCAAAGCATGCGTGCCATGATGAGGACGCACGCTAGTACTAAAGCGTAGTAGCGTCAGGCTTTTCTGCTAATTCCTGGAGACAGGTGAGCTCGTGCCGAGGCTCCCAGAATGACTTAAAAGTTTTCTGGAGTTCCAAGGTCTTCACGCAGGCTTGCTCGTAAGGGCTGTTGAAGGGCTGTGTTTCTCTGGTGCCAGTATTGCAAAACCAGCCGATTGCTTTCCCTCCTGTCCTCGACAGAATTCCTTGAGAAGGGCCCTGTAGGACAGCAGGTGGTGTGCGCTCCACAAGTCTTTGGGACAGAGTGGCGGACACCAGAAGAGGGCAGAAGACACCCCGCACCAACGTGAACATGCCAGCGCAAACTGCCCAACAGGTACGGTGTCAGCAGCATGCCTTTTTTTCTTAGTAGGCTGCTTCTGCCTGGGAAGGAGGCGTGAGCTGTGCCGGCGGAAGCACAGCCCCCGCCCCTGCCGCGAGCGGGGCAGCGCAGCGGCTGCAAGCTGCGGAGGGTGCCCGGCGGTCCCTGGCGCCAGGGGAGCGCATCTCCGCTGTGGCCTCAGGTCATAAAGGGGGCAGGGCCACGCTGCCCCTGGCAGCCGCCCGTCACAGGCACTCTGCGATCCGATTGGCTGTGCCACATCAGGACTGGCCCACTCGGCTGCTACGAGCCTCCTCATTGGCCGAGCTGCCCACCATCACAATGGCCCGCAGGGCTGGGGTCACTCTGCGGCAGAGAGGGCGGCGGCGCAGCAGCTGCTCGCGCGCTCTCTGCCCGGGCGCTCGCGGACGCGCTGGCGGGAGCGAGCGTGGGCTGAGCGAGCCTTCTGGATAGCTGGGCTCATTCCTTTTCCACTTGGAATTGTATGTGCCAAAAATGGAGTCACGCTCTGCAAGCTGGGGTCGGGTACCACCTGCAGGAGCTGGCCGAGAAAGGAGCTCCTCCTGTGAGTAAAGACTTCAAGAGTAAAGGGCAACTTTGCGACTCCCCGAAGGCAGCGGAAGTGGCTAGTGTTTGTTGCAAGGCTGACTTTCGACAGGTTGACAGGCTCCGGTGGATGCTGGGGAGTTTTCTGGTAATACAGAGACTTCTGCAGGTGTGCACGACACTTGAAGACTACGTTGCCTAGAAAAAGACCTGATCCTGGGAGGGCTGCTGGCTTCTTTGGGGGTCTTTGTTCTTCCCTTTATTACCGTGTAATTGCAGTCTAAGGGTAAGGGTTAAGGTTAGGATGAGGAGAAAGAACAGAATAATTGCACTGCCGGATGGGCGCCTCGAGATGGAAGGGACTCAGCAGCAGTTCCTGAAGGCCGAGTAGTAATTGTTGCCCATGAGAAAAAGCAAAGCAGAGGAATAAACTCTTCTTCCCCAACTGTGCGCTGGCCAGCCGACATGAGCGGCAGCCTTCGTGGGCCGTCTCTGCTATGTGCTTGTGTTCTCCAGGGCAGCTGGTTCTTGTGGGGGCTGCTCTCCAGAACGCTGCCTCTGAAACCTGCGTTCCCAAAACAAAGGCAGGCAGTCTCTTTTACGATCTGATTTCCTTGCAGTCATTGCCGATGGAATTGCTCCGCCACAAAGGATTCTTTTCCCACCCGAGAAGATTTCTGTGGCTTGGCGGCAAGGGCAAGGTGTCGGAGCTGGACTCTGCAACCTGGGCAATACGTGTTTCCTCAACTCTGTTCTACAGTGTTTGACCTACACTCCCCCTCTGGCCGATTACCTGCTTTCCGGGGAGCACAGCCAGTCGTGTGAGTACTTGTGAACATGTTGCTTGCAACCTCCTGGACAGCTCTGCAGGTGAAAGAACAAGAATGGCTCTGCGAAGCAAACTCTGAGTTTTCCTATTTTCCCTGTAGGGGCTGGCTTTTAAACGCGCATTCACGGCAGGCTCAGGATAGCTGGTGGAGTGCTTGCTTTCATTTAATGCCTTGCGCTCAGATGTCAAAGAAGGGTTCTTTCTTCCCTCGTGTGAATGATCAAGGGCATTGGGAAGTAAGGCACTTCATGAAAATTTGGCCCGTGGCTTTCCGGCTGGTAGGAAGATGATAAAATTTTGGAGGAGGGCATCACAGGTTCTCAGTGTTCCTTCACAGCCGGGTTTCCCTAATGCACGACCGCTGTGAGAACTGATATGGTCACTGCTGAACCGTGAGAAGAGTAAAAGTCCCGAAGAGCACCGTGAAAGCAGTATGAGCTGGTCTGGCTACTTCTGTGCACCTCCCTGCAAAAGAGGGCTTGGCAGTAGTCCTTCAGGTGTTTCATCAGAAATTGCGTGCCAGTACGGACTGAGTGGTTAATGCTTATGCACACGGGCTGGGCTGTTGGCACCTTTGGAGAAGAGAGCGTGGAATGGAGAGCAGAGACTGCACTTACAACTTCAAGACTGCTGTTGCTTCAGGTTTCCACAGGTACGTAGGTGTTTTTCACTGGGCTGAGGTGGTTTCTTCCTTGACTCTTGACAGGTTGCGAGCAAGGCTTCTGCATGCTGTGTACGATGGAAACTCACGTTAAGCAGGTCCTGTTCTGCTCTGCCAGTGCCGTTGAGCCTACGGCTGTCTTCAGTAACCTTAGACGTAAGTCATTTCAGGTGGCGTTTTTTGCAGAAATGTCTGAATTTTCAGAGGGTTATTTCATGGGTGCAAAGGGTTTGGAGAGTTTAATTTTTTAAAGAAGAGAGCTTTCAGAAAAGTACGCTTTCTGTCCCTTCGTATGAGTTAAGCGTTGTACCCTTTGTATTTCTTAGGAATAGGGGAGCATTTCTGTTTCGGCAGACAGGAAGATGCTCATGAATTCTTACGTTACACCGTGGCCGCTATGCAGACAGCTTGTTTGAATGGAAGCTCCGAGTAAGCAGAACCACGTTAACCTCTAAGTGTTCTCTAGCACGTTTGACGCCTTCGTTTCCTACCCTACGTGAAAACCTTTGTCCAGGGTTTTCGTAGAAAAGAAAAGCTCTTTGTTCAAAGAGCTAACTCTCTGCCTCAGCTCTTCTGAGCGCTGATGATCATTTGTTTCCAGCTTGGACGCATCGTCGCAAGCCACCACGGTCATTCACCAAATATTTGGAGGATTTCTAAGATCCAGAGGTACTTTTTAAAACTATTACTCTCCTTAGAACTGATCTGTGCCTTTGCGTCCATTTGTCGCAAAGAGCTTGCAGTGTGACTGAAGTAGTGGGTCTCAGTAATGCCAAGGGGCGAAGTGAGTCTCCTTCGCATTTTGTGACGTGCTTCTGTTTGGATTCCAGTAACGTGCTTGAGCTGCCAAGCAGTTTCAGAGTCCTATGAGGCGTTCCTCGATATCCCTTTGGAGATAGAGGTAAGACGTTTTGGAACTGTGGCCAAAGATGCGGTTGAAGGCGCTGAGCTTTTGGGGTTTGTTTTTTCTTCTTGTGGCTTCCTAAGCTCGACGGAGTTCGCCTAGGAACGAATGCTGTTCACGGCAAAAACACTTGGTGGTGGCTGGGAAGTGCATTGGACTCGGTCCTCCTCTGGAAGCCCTGTGAATGGTCTCCATGTATGCATGGGGTTTAAGCTGGAGAGAGGGCAATTAGCATATCTCCACACGCATGTTCAGCCTATGATGCTTCCCAGTTTTGGACTACCTCGATACACTTCTGATCGGGATACGATGGCTCTTTTTGCTTTTGTTATTGATGAGACGGCATACCACAGATAACTTAATTGTGCGCTACCGCAGACAGGTAGCTCTTTGTATCAGAGTCCAATCATTTTCAAACAAGGTCGGTGCTCAGCCTGCTCAGCTTCTGCCTCTTTCTTCACGGTGTTTGCGGCTTCGCAGTATGTCTCCCACGTGTGAACGAGGGAGGCCCTGCGGCAAAAGAGTAGTCGCGAGTCGGGATTTGCGTTTCCAGGAACTCAGTGTCCTCCTTTCTTCCTCATCCAGGCCGCCTCCTCTGTCCCCGGAGCGCTAGAAGGATTTGTGAGACCTGAGCTGCTGGATGGTGAAAATTGCTACAAATGTAGCAAGTAAGTAAGATTCTTCCTAATGCCATCTGAATAGGAGCTACTGGCTGAGCCTATTGTCTGTCTCAGAGCAGAAGTTATCCTTTGACTAAATTCAGAAAGACAAACGAGACAACGAGACGCAGCTTTTTGTTGTGCAGCTGATGATAGCCTGAAGTCACCCAAAGCCTGGAGTAGAGCGCGTGTGCTTCTACGAGCGGGATCTTTGTCATTCTGTTCAACTAGTTGGAAATCTTTGATAAGAAGCGCAGACGCTAGCTCGCAGGCGAATTTTATTCCTAGTGTTGTCTTCCCTGGGGGTGGTCAGCCTTGCTAACTGTGAAGCTGCGCACCGACCTGTTCCTACGGGCAGAAGTTAAAAGCCGTGTCCTCTGTGCTTGAGCAGTGAGCTCAAGCAGGAAGGAGCTGTGCGCAAGGATTTGGGGTGGGAGGCCACAACAGCTTCCGGAAGGCCCTCGTGTTCCCTGTGGAGCGCACCTGTGGGCCTAGGTGACTCTCAGCTGGCTCGCTGGTAATGAACATTAGCAAGCTCTGCTGGCTCACTAGCAGAACATCTTGCGCAGTTCTTGAATTGTAAAAACTGCAGCTAGGCATTCTGTCGACGGGTTTGGATCTCTCTGCCTTGTATTTTGACCTCGGAACCGGGGAGGAGGCTATTTCAAATAGCTCTTTCCACTTAGTAGCTATCAACAGTATTTTTCCTGATGAGCTAAGCTGACACCTTTCAGGGTGCATCTGTCACATATCCTTTGTGATAGCAGTTGAATGTCACTGGCTACCCTGTATGTCCTGCCTTTGAGCGGGCCGTGGAGCAAGTTTACAGTGAACCAGTTCATTTCCAAGGATTTCAGGTGGTTCAGTCTCTTTCCAGGTGACTGATGCCATCTTGTATTTTTGATGCTGATAACCGATCCGTTTGTGAAGTTCTTTGCCGTTCCTAGTCCTGAGGACTGAGGCTCCCTTTTTCCAGCTCTCTTTCGCTGTTGGCACTCCAGCAGAAAGCGGGTAGCCAGGCCATGAGTTGGAAATAGCCACTTCTGCGTACCGGGAGACATCAGCCTTGCGTTGCATTCTGGAACCGCGCTCTAGTGAGAGAGTCACGTTCCGGCTGCCTTACGAGTTGTTGGCAAGCCTTACTTTTGGGCACAGCTCGGGCATTTGTTTGGCTACCAAAAGACAACGTTCCCAGTCCGTATCGAGCTGCCCTCATGCATCCTGCTACGTTCTCTGCACGAGCAAGGCTGAAATGCGGTGTGCGGCTTTAAGAAAAGAAGCACCGTCTTAGGCAAGGAAATCGCGTTCAGCTAGGATGAGCGTGTGAGAGACATGGAAACTCGTTTGACTTTTGGCGTGAGGGGGGAGGGGGAAAGATGCCTTGAAACAATTGCCTGTGCTTGCTTTGAAGGTGTGAAAAGATGGTTGCTGCGTCCAAGAGGTTTACAATACATCGCTCTTCCAACATTCTCACCATAGCCCTGAAAAGATTTGCCGATTTCACTGGTGGAAAGATTAGCAAGGTATCTATGCAACTGCCATGCCTTCCTGGGAAGGGAGATTTCCCAAGGCAGAAAGAACGCTCTTTTAAAAGTTGTTAATGTCCGCCGACTGTAACCGTAGCAACGGAAGATGTCTGGGAAAAATCAGCACAAGAAGTAGGCCTTACTCTTTCTCTTCCGGTAACAGCCAAGTTCCCGTGTGACGCTAAGCGTATGCTCTGCTCTTAAAGAGCTGATTTTGCACTGAGCAGTTCTCTGCAACTGAAATGATTAAATGTTGTCTCTGGGAAGACCGATTTCTGAGGAAGCAAAAAATGCCTGTCTAAACTTCCAGCCCATGTTCTTAGAAGTGCTTTTCTGCGGCTCTTTCATAAAGTGCTCCCAGTTGAGTTTTGAATCCTCTTGCTCTGTCTTCAGGGTGTGAAATATCCAGAGTATTTGGACCTTCGAGCATACATGTCTCAGTCAGTCGGAGAACCAGTCCTCTACGCCTTATATGCGGTGCTGGTGCACAGAGGTGCCAGCGGTCATGCAGGACACTATTTCTGCTTCACCAAGGTAAGCATCAGCTTCATTTCTTGCAGGGTAAAATCTGCGCTGGTGAAGAGAAGCTTGCCCCAGCACGTTACTGGCAACCACTGTTTTTAAGGGGAGAGGACTCATTGCGTGTCTCCTTTGCCTAGTCTCGGTGTATCCTTTGTCTGGCAGTGCTCTGTCTGGGTTTTCCTGTGGAAAGCATGCAGCTGCTCTAAAGACCTCGTTGCCTTTATTTGCAGGCCAGTAATGGACTGTGGTATAAGATGAATGATGCCTCGGTAGCCCTTTGCGACATCAAAACCGTTCTCAGCCAGCAGGCGTATTTACTTTTCTATGTCAGGTAAGAGCAAGTATTGAGATGGGTTCAGGCTACATTTCCTTTTTGCGCTACTGAAACTTCTCTTCTTCTCCTCTGACGTGTTTTTCTTTCTGTGCTGGGAGGAAAGGGCTATTGGTAGAATTCAGTTCTGTCCAATCTGGAATTCCCCATGTCGTGTATTGTCTTTCATTGCTTGGCCTTCACCTGCTGCACTTGCGTAACTTGTTACGTGCGTGCTCTCTGTAGCTGGCGAACGCGGAAAAGAGGAGAAATTTAGGCCAGAGGTGGCGTAAGGATGAGTTCTTGCTCTGAAAGGGACAGCTGTGGTAGGGAGACCAGTATCTGATTTTCAGCTTGTAGTCTTGGTTACATTTTCAGTACGGCCTATCAGCTGCTCCTAGAAAATGGTAGGATGGGATTCAGCCCAAGAGGAGGCTGAGAGAACATGTCTCAACTGAGATCGCTGTTGTTTCCCAAGGTGCTATGATGAGACACTTGGAGAACGCGCTTCTTATGCACCCTTGCCATCTTATCCCCCTTCGTTCCTTGGTCAGCAGGGGGCTGATAATAAGCAGGCTGGATTTCTGGGACCGCAGCATCCTCCTCATATGATGAAGGTAATGGGGGGTGGGGGAGGGGAGGGGAGGGGAAGAGAGGGAAGGATAAAGGCACCAAACTGAGAGCGGGATTCTTCTTTTTCTTCCTTTTTTTTTTGGGGGGGGGAGGGTGTAGTGTCTGCATTGTATTTTCCCTCCCACACTGCAGCTTTCTTCACAGCTCTCCTGCTGCAGACAGAATCCTTCAAACAGTGGCTAATGCTAAATTGCGTGCAATTTGTAGGACTACCTGGTGGGAGGGGTTTGTGCTTGGGGATTTTCAAAGCTGTGTGTTTGCATATAGCCACCTTAGAATCTCTTCTTTTGAAATACAGAGCTCAAGTCATTTAAAGAGAAATGGAGCCCTGAAAGAGGATCCAAAGGCCATTGGTATCACAGAAATGGGTGGTCATTCTCACAAGAGGAGGTGCTGTCGCAGGCTGGAAAGAAACAAGCAAAACTGCCGTCAGCAGCAGTATTGCAATGGAAGCAGGTGCCCATCTTCCTGTAGTGACAGAAACTGCCCGGATAAGGGCAGAAGTGCCGGAAAATGTCCTCGTTACCGATCCCGAAGCAGAGGACGAACAGAGCAAGACAGGTCACGTGAGCATTCTTGCAAAAGCAGGTGGCTCCACCTGTCGCCACTCTCCAGAGGGGAAGAAGGGCATCACTTCAGCAGCCACCGAGCAGACTCGCGCCGCCGTTCAGTACCGGAGCAGCAGTCTGAAAAATATTCTCATCGAAGACGAGCACCTTCAGCTGTGTCAGCTCCTTCCGGTTTTGAGGGCTCTTCCCGGAAGACTGGAAAGCAAAGAAACAGAAAAAGAGGACATCCCCCTGCAGAAGGGAGCGACAACAAAATAGAAGGGAAATGGAGAAAGATGGAGAAAGAGATTTCAGCAGTTTGCTCCTCGTGCTTCTCTGGCTGTTCCTCTTGTCCGCCCGGTTGGCTTTAAAGAGCTCTCAGTGGTGCGCAGTCTGTCTGGAGAGCACGTGGGTAGGTTGATCAAGTGAAGATAGGAAAGATACTGCTGAGTTGTGTTAGAACTTCAGAACGGGACTGTTAACGGTGCTAACTAACTGACACTTGGAATACGCAGAGGTAGAAGACACCACTCTGGAATAAAGTTATTAGATGTTTATTACCTTGAAATCCCTGAACTGCAAGGGGAACCCCAGGAACCTTGTGGGCAGGCGACTGGGCTGTCCCAGGCACCGTAGAGCATTGGCCCATGGCGAGGTTCAGGGGGGTGTGGGTTTAAGGCGAATTAATAGGTTACAGTATGGGGTACTGCGCATGCACTACAGATAACAAGGGCAGCAATCATTCTTTAGATGTACAGATAACAAGGGAAGCAATAATTCTTTGGGAATACACAAGTCCAGAGTGATGCCTGTGTGGTGCGCCGAAGGGTCGCGACCGGCTGTTCCTCTTGGATTCTGAGCACCAAGTGTTTTGGCAGCCAGAATAATTGGTCGGTCAGCATCAGCACGCTCCTGTCTCCTCGCCAATATTCTGCTGTTTACCCACTAAAGGGACCATATAGTTAGAGTCACATCTGCCCACGGTTCTTGATAAGGCTACAGGAATGATTGTTTTCATTCGCACGTGTTCTAGAACTAGCCTTGATCAGTGATTTGTGTGCAAGCCAGGACCTAATGTCCACTCGACCTCTGAGGGTGTACGTTTCTTAGTAAGGTAGGCGTTCAGAAATTAGCACAGAGCAGCTGCAAACCATCACCTGCAGTAGACTTGATAAAATACAGTCCCATATAGGCATCAAGTGCCACCTCTGTTTTTTCTGTTCTTGACTTGCCTGTTTCCTTCCGACAGAATGATTTGGATTTCTCTGCACTCCACACCGGCAGTCGCAAGTGTAAGTAAAAGAAGAGAAAGAGGAGCCCCATCGAGAAGCTGGAAAGCTTCTTGCTTCTTGGAATGGTCGGAAGTACAGTTTCCAGAAGTACGCACGGGAGGAGAAGGAAGAAGCCTATCCTCCAGACGGCTCTCTAGGGGAGCAGCAGAGAAAGCGTGTCAGTAAACAACTCCACGGGGATGGGCAGCCTTCCCGTGCAGCTGGAAGCAAGAAAAGGAGCTCCATCACATCCTGCGGGGAGAGGCAAGGTAAGGGGGCAGGGGAGGTTTGTGGGATTCCTTTTTATTCCAGCGGAGAATAGTCTTTCAAATACTTTTGAAATGCTTGCATGAGGAAAGCTGTGCAGCCTGCCCTGGCTTCCAAATGTTCTGCCTTAATTAAAAAAAAGACTCAGGTTTTCCTGATGTGTTTGTTTGTTTCCAGTTTTGAATGGCTAGTAGGAAAGAAGGCAGAAGTGCCACCAAATTTCACGTCCCTAAGGCCTACCATGTGCCAGGAAAGCAGGTAGCCGTGTCCTGCTCTTCTGCACAGTGCACCCGTCTTAGCACGCAACGGAAATGCAGTGGCTTTTCCTAGAAGGCTTTTGGAAGCCTCCATCTCGAGGTCGGTTCGGTCCCGGAGTCACGGCACACATCAAGCTGTGGGCGGCCTCAGGTCTTTGCTTTTTAGAAAGCAAACCGCTGAGCAGATGGGTTTGTGCTGACTGTCATGACAGGGAGTGATCCTGCTTCCTTTTGTCATTCAGATGCAGAGCTTGCGGACAGGAGCCTTGAAGACTCTGACTAACCTTACCATCAACACCACAACTTACCATCGAACGCAACTGATAGCCATTCTCCAAACAGTCCTAACCAATCCAAGCTTGAAAAGTGTTCTCAGAACAATAAAATTGCCGTCAAAACAAAACCCGTCCTTGGTGGTGCTTCAGATTTCTGTACGGAATTTCAGCATGAAAAGAAGGAAGGTTTTTTTCCCCCACTTTTTTTCCCTCAGGCGTCCTTTTTTAAAAGGTGCCAGTAATGCCAACGGGTGGCAGAGCTCCCCCGCTGGCACACAGGGCCTGGCAGTAGCCGAGGCCCGAATGGGGCGCCGTGGGAGCGCCCAGCAGGAGTGCGAGAAGCGAGTGGCTCTGCTGCTCAGGCAGGTGAAGTGTCAGCACGCCTGATCAGAAGCTGCTAGCGCTTCCCTGGGACTGGGTGGCGGAAGCGAGGCTGAAGGGAACTAGTGATGTCGAGCAACTGCGTAAGGTAAAGGGAAGTCCAAGGAAGCGCAGCTGGAGAATGACGGGGCGTTTTGGGGTGCAGGACCACTCCCACGCAGGTGGTCCTGACAGCACAGCCACCATCGCAGCCAAGGCAGAGGTGCCAGACGCACCAAACTGGGGAAGGGATGCAGCAAAGCGGGGCCCCGCGGGGACAGAGGGGCCGTGCCACAGCCTCGCGCAGGGGCATGGTGGCAGGGAGGCCGTGCCAGGGCCGGCACCGGGGCAGCGCAGCCGGGCGGCACCCTGTGCGGCCCTGGAGCAGGCAGCCCTGCCGGTGCCCGCTCGCCCCGGGCGGGGGCGGGGGCGGGGGCAGCCCCGGCCGAGGCGCAGGAGGCGGCGGCGGTGGCGGTGGCGGCGACGGCAGGCGGGGGGCGCTGCAGGCGCCAGGGGGAGCAGGGCCAGCCTCGGCCCGTGCGGCAATGTCACTGGGCGTGCCGCATGTCGCTCATGGCGCTCCCCGCCCCTCCCGCACCCCGATTGGCTCTGTGCCCCCACCTCGCTTGCCGCTCGGAAAAGTGGTTGGAGGAAGCTGGGGGCTCCCTGTTTGGGCACCGAGCGGCACGGGTGCTTCCTGAGCCCCGGCACCTGCCCCAGCCGTGGGTGCTGCCCGCTCAGAGGAGCCACTCTCGGCACGTGGGGCACGGCTGAGCACAAAGTCAGCCAAAGGTCGGGGCAGAGACCTCTGGCGCAGCCCCATGCCGTGGCACCGCCTGCTTCTGGCGTGTGCGGAGCCCAGGGGGCTCAAATGGTGCGTTAGGGGAAGAGCGAGAGGCAGGTTGCAAGAGGGGCGGGTGGGGAGACGGACTGTGGTGAGGGGGAGCTCTGCCCCGACAGTCTCCGGGGCCACTTGGATGTGCAAAAGGCCCTGGCCAAGGGCAGGGGAGCGTTTGTTTCATCTCCCGCTTCGCCCTAGTTCCTGCGAATGTCGCTGAAGGTCATCAAGAGCGAGGCCTGGAGCGTGGTCCTGAGCCGGGAGCTGAGCCGGCAGCTGGGCAGCTCTCCCCGCCTGTCCTGGGAGAAGGTTTGTTCCCTGTTTGGCGTCGCTGCCGCTTGCACACCCCGAGGGCTGTGGCGGTGGAGCCACGGGAGGCTCGGGCCAGGGTGAGGGCTGATGGCAGCGCTCTGCCCCACAGGCTGGTTTCCCTGCTGCCCACTCTCTTTCCCCAAGAAGGCGCTTGCGCTCCCCTCTGTGCTGAGCTGGCAGCAGGGCCAGGCTGGCTGCCAGCTGCTGTTGGGGCTGGCACCATGGGTGCCTCGGTGGGTGCCTGCACGGTGGGGCCACCATGGCCTGGCCCTCTCCTGCCAGGCTGGGCTGTCACTGCAGCTGGGGCTCGGCCTCTTCTCTTGCAGCGGTTCCTGTACAAGGCTCTCAGCACGGCCCTGGCAGCTTGTGGGTGTCTATGCCACGTGCGAGAGCAGACCCTGAAACATCTGAAAGCAGCCAGCTTCCTGGAGCTGTGGGAGGCACAGGTGAGGTTTCCTCGTGTCACCCTGCTTTCCCAAGTGTCCCCTGCATGTCCCCGGGGCAGAGGGGCCCTGCATGCCCTGCTCCAGCCCTTGCTGGCGTTCTGTTCGCGTCTGTTTCCCTGGGGAAAGGTCCTGCCTGGCCAGTGGAGCTGGCCAGAGCTGGGCGTTGGGGCCAGAGCGACTCCCTGTTTCTGCTGCGTTGCAGGGAATGGTTTCAGTTGTGTCCCGCTGTGCTGACAGCCACTTCCAGCTGGTCTTGTCCTCAGTGAAGGAGTTCACGGGGACTTTGAAACACCAGAAGGTAAAGAGCCTGTGGTGTTGTTGTGGGGAGCTGCCAGGAGGTGTGCAGGGAGCTGCGCCACCGGTCGGGCACGGGGCAGCCCTTGCCTCGGGAGCACGCAGAGTCCTGGGCAGAGCGGGCCGTGGGCTGATGTCTCGGTGCTTCTCTGGCCAACCCCCAGCAGAGTGACATGGTGAGGACTCGTGCTGCTTGTGCTGCACTGTTGGTGACATACGGCAGGATGGTGCTGCGCGCCCCCAGGGAGCAGCTGCTCGCCCACGTTGAGAGATACATTGTGGGGAACATCCTGCAGCTCTACCGAGAGGGCTGCCAGGTAGGTGCTCAGGGCATGGGGCAGAGCCGGCCGGGTGCTGCCAGCTCCGGCCTCTCCTCACCCTTCCCGTGTGCACCTCTCCTGTCGCAGCTGTGCCAGCGCTGCTCACCCTGCTCCCCTGGGCCAAGGTCCGCGGGGTCTTTCTGGCCGGCAGCCAAGGCAGCTGCTTCACTCCCCGTGGCAGGCTCCTTCCCAGGAGGGGAGAGGAGGTTTCCTTCCTGGGCTGCAGGTGCCGAACTGGAGTCCGTGGAGCTCCCGGAGGGTGCAGTCTCCTCCCCGCGCTGTGCTTGGAGACAGATTCCCCCCAGCCCCACTGCTCTTTCCGCCCTCAGACCTTCGAAGAGCTCAAAGTGTGTTTTTCTCCTCTGGGATCAGGATGCACAGCTGAAGCTTTCCCTGGTGCAGAGTGTCACTGAGATCAGCCTTGCCATCCAGGCTGCGGTTGCCAGCCCCAGGTTTGAGCTCTGCTGCAAGCAGGAGCTGCTGCAGACCCTGCCGGTGAGTGCCCGGAGCCGGGGCCATTGAGCAGGGGAGCTTTGGGCTCTGCATTTGTGCAAAGGTGCGATGGTCTCCTGGGGCACTGCGCGAACTCCGAAGGGCCCTGAGGCACGTCCCCAACCGGCAGGGCGCTTGGGTGCTGGCGCTCGGGGCTGTGGCGGGGGAGCGTGGTGCATCCAGGCACCAGGGAGCTGCCACCTCGTCCTGTGGGACCCTTGTGGGAGTCGTGGGGGTGGCGGGGCTGGTGCCTGTGGGGTCTGGCAGAAGAGCCTATGGCCAGGGTGGGTGGGAGGACTCTCCCATGCCCCTGCCCGCTACCCACTTTGCACGTGTCTCCCTGTGACTTGCAGTAGGTGATTCAGGAGGAGTGCCAGGAGTCCCCGGTGCACCCCTGGGCCATCGTGGCCATTGAGCAGTTGAGGTGGGGTCTGTCCCCGGGCTGTGGGAGTCGCTGCGTGTCCCAGCCCAGCTGGCTGGTCTGGCTGGGGCTGTGGGCGTTGGATTTGGGGCTGTCGATTGGGACAAAGCCAGTCGTCCTCTGACTCGCTCTGGAAAGTGCTAGTAAGCCCCCTCTCTGACTTCTCTCCCTTTTTTCTCCTGGCAGCAAGCTGCAGCCAATCTGAGCAGGGAGGAAAACCACAGCCTCCTGGCTCAGTGCTGCCAGGGCGTTGTGTGCCTTCGTCACCCGGAGCAGATTGACATGAGAGGGGAAACAGCGGCAGCTGCTCCACGCGCACTGGTACCCGCCAGCCCTTCTGGGCCGCCCCTCGGTGGGGGCCCAGCTCCGGGCGCCCTGCACTCTGGCAGCTGCTGGCTGCACTGGCATCTCCGTGGGGTGCCCGGCCTCAGTCCCCCTTTCTGGTGTCAGGGTGTGCAGGCGCCCTCTCTGCGAGCGCTGGGCCAGCTCATGGCAGCCCTTCTCCGTGCAGAGCTGGCCCCCCTCTGCCTCAAGGGCATGGTGCAAGTGAGTGTCCCCAGGGCAGCGGGGAAAGTGTCACTGCTGCCAGAGTGGGCAGAGCCGTGGGGATCCCACCTGCAGGGCTGTCCAAGGAGGGGAGCTTCCCTGTACTAGGTGCAACACCCAGATTGGTGGACAGTGAAATGGTCCTAGCTTCAGGCCCCCTTGCCCTAATTTCACATCCAAGCTTTTCCCATTGGCAGCAGCTTCCTTGCAGGCAGCTCGCAGTGTCCTGCAGCCCCTAGATCAGCCAGAGCTTCTCCCCAGCTGCAGCTGTGAGCGAGGGGTGCAGCACAAGCCAGTGCTGCTTGTGGTGAGAGCAGCCTGGGCTGAGGCCGGAGAGGGGAGGTCCCCATGGGGAAGGACTCCTCGTCTGGGGCTGGGGCTCCTGGAGAGACTGGGGCTGTGGGGGTGGCAGGGCTGGCAAGGGCAGGGGCTGGCAAGGGGCGTTGGGCAGAAAAATGCCCATGGTGAGACAGGTCTGCCTGTGCCCAGGTCCTGCAGCACTGGCTTGCCTCAACCCACGCATGCAAGCGGGAGAGGGCCCTGCAGGTGTGCGTCCAGCTGCTGGGCACTTATGAAGAGGGATGCGAGCACAGGGTGAGCAATGACCCCCCACACAGCGAGCTCTGCCTTGGCAGGCACCAGACTTCAGGTCTCCTGGGGCTGCAGGGCAGCCCCTCATTCACCCCCACCTCCTGGGGCCTGCATCCCTGCAGCCGGATGCCTCGTGGCTCCTGCACTGCAGGGCTGCCCGGCCATGGGTGGGCGGAGGGGCATTTGCAGCCCAAGGCGAGCTCCCACGTCCCTGCTTTGCCCTAGGCCCAAGACTGCCCCGCGCTGCTGGAGAGGCTCTTCAGCACGGCCCAGAGCTGCTGCACAGGGAGCTACCAGGCATCGCAGGTGGCAGCTGTCATCGTCCTGGGTGAGAGGCAACACCGGGCTCTTGCGCTCCTCCTGGCTGCGTCCCCTGGGTTGGGGTCAGGGTCCAGGGCCAGGGTTGGGGTTTAGGGCTAGGGCCATGTCCCGATGGCTGCGTTTACCCATGTGCCAGGCATCCTCCTGGATACCACACCAGCCAACTGGCTCCAGCAGTGGGACCTGGCATTCCTGTTGGGAGGTAGGTGATGGCAGCCGAGCTCCCGCCTCGAGGGACAGGGAGGCATCTGGAGGCCCCGTGGGTGCTGGGCCAGGGACGCTGGTGCTGAAAGACAGTGGGGCGTGGGGAGAAGTGACTTGCACATCCCCCAGGCTCCTGGCCAGGGAAGCCACCCCTGGCTGGGCGCCACGGGGCACTCAGGGCCATGGGGGAAACGGCTACCAAGCACCCATGGTGCCTCCCTGCATTGTCTTTGCAGCTCAGCGGAGGCGGCAGCGTGCCGAGGCCTCCTGTGCGTGGCAGGCGGCAGACCCAGTGCCCTGTGCTGGGGGACCCCAGCACCCCGGGGCAGGAGGGCAATAAAGCTCTGTCCACACAGGGAAGGTGCCAGCTGTGTCTGAGTTCTCTGGAGGTCTTGCGCTGACCCCGGCCCTGCTGCCCCTAGAAAATGGCCCTGGTGCCCCCCCAGCTGTGCCCTGCCCGGGGACACAGCCTGGGGGAAGTAGGGACCCTGGGGAGTGGAGAGACCAGGGGTGAGTGGGGGGCACTGGGGATGATGGTGGCACCGGGAGGTGCCTGAAGACACTGGGGACACTGGGGGGCACTGGGAGGTGCTTGGGGGCTCTGGGGACACTAGAGGGCACTGAGGACACTGAGGGGCACTGGGGTGGGACTGGGGATGAGGGGCCCTGGGGATCCTGGGGGGCGTGGAGGGACCGTGGGGGCTACAGGGGGCCAGGGGGTGCCAGGAGTCACTGGGAGGCACCTGGGGGTGGGGCAGGGGGTGGAGCTGTTCTCCAGGGTGGGGCCAGGAGTGTGGGGCGGGTCTGGGAGCATGGGGTGGAGCTGGGAATGGGGCCAGGGCAGGGCGAGCCCCAGGGGTGAGTGTGGGCTGCCATGGGTGGGGAGCTTGATTTGGCCCCTCGTGGCAGCTGTCTGCCCCCCCATAGCGACCTGGGCGCTGGGAGGGTGGTGGCAGCTTCAGGCGAGGAACGGTGGGGCTTGGCTGTGGGGCCACGCCAGGCTAGGGGAACTGGGGCTGGGGCTGTGAGCGTGGCCATGGCGTGGGGTGCTGGGCTGCCTGGCTGCAGCGGGCCAGGCCAGGCTGGGCCAGGGAATAAAGCCCGAAGGGCCGGAGCCCAGCGCCCCCTGCTCCCCCAGCGCCACCCAGGCTGCCCCGCACCTGGGAGCGGGCCCTCCCCACGGGGCAGCCCCAGCCAAGTTCCCAAGCATGGCCCAGAGCCACCCAGGGCCAGCTTGGGATGGGGCTGCTTCCCCAAGCCCCCCCCACAGGACAGCGGCAGGGGCGAGCGGGAGGTTGCATCCCCAAAACAGGGATTTTGGGGGCCACGTCACAGGGCAGGCAGGAAGGGAAGTTGTGAGGTCCTGGGGCCAAAAATGGAGACTTGGGGATGCGTTTTTGAGCTCAGAAACGGGGGCTTAGCCATCTGTTTTTCTGGTTGAGAACAGAGACTAAGCTCCCCGTTTTTGAGTCAGAAATGGGGACTAAATCCTGCACTTCGGGGCCGCAAACACAGGCTAGCTCGGCCACTTCGAGGACCATAAATGGAGCCTTAGTTGGCTGCCTTTGTGTCTGAAAACAGGCTAAGAAGTCCTGCATTTTGGGGGCCAGAAAGAGGGGCTTTTAGTTGGCTGCCTTTGTGGTTGCAAACAGTGACCAGAACCTGTGTTTTGGGGGCCTGAAGTGGAGGTTTAGTTGGCTGTTTTTACTACTCAAAATGGAGACTAAGGCCTCTCTTTTCAGGTCCAGAAATGGAGACTGAGACGTGTTTTGGGGACTTGAAAACGGAGGCAAGGTTGACTGTTTTGGGGACAAAAAACAGAGGCTACATCCTACATTTTGGGGGCCAAAAATGGAGGCTCAGTTGGCTGTTTCTGTGGCTGAAAATGGAGACTAAGTCCTGCGGTTTTGGGCGGTTTATTGCGCGGCTGGAGTAGTGCGGGGATGGGGGGGTGGGGTCCTGGGTCAGATCGGGACCGTGTCAGGCGGGGGGATCCCAGGGGCAGCGCTGGGGAGGGTCGCGGGGGGGGCAGGGGCAGTGTCGGAGCTGACCCGGGGCCGGTCGCAGCGGTGTAGGAGAAGCCCTGGGCCGGTGTCGGGGATCGCGGGGCCCCGCTCCGGGCTCTGCGGCCGCTTCCAGGTCCCGGGCGGGGGGCAGGGGGGTCGAGGGGGGCAGGGCGGGATGGAACGGAACGCAATCGCCACAGGATCAAATCTCACTGAGCGCTGCGGCATGCAGGGAATTCTAGTCTTCCGGCACCGGGCTTCCGGGTGGCCATTTTGGTCTGCAGAGCATCCCGGGAGGTGTAGTGTTCCGGCGCTGAGCCTCCGGGCGGCCATTTTAATATGCCGGGCATTCTGGGAGATGTAGTCTTTCCATTTCAGGCGTCTGGAGGACCATGTTGTGCCTCTCGAGGTGGCGGCAGGTTACTTCTCTGCAGGCGGGGTTCTCACTAGCTGGCTGCGTTGTTCTCTGTGGCAGGCCAGGAGCTGCAGTTCCTGTGCCTTCTCAGCCCTGCAGCAGTGGCCCGGTGTGTTTGTCCTTTACTGGACATGTGCTGTTCACACCAGAGTCCCCGTGGGTCATCGGGGACAGTAGAATTTCCCTGTTTTTCCCTGGTACAGGGTTAGGGTTAGGGTTTAGCGTTGCAGCCATTTAGGGTTAGGGTTAAGTTAGAGGGTTAGGGTTTGGGTTTGGGTTAGGACCATTTGTTGGCCCTCTAGACCCCTTAGCACCCTCCTAGTGCACTCTGGACTACTCTTTCAGTCTTCCTTCTGCCCCAGAGCTCTATCTTGGCCCTCTAGAACCCTTATGTTATAGGTAAACGTGACAAATTGACAACCACTCGGGCCAGGTTGCATAAATCCCAATTTAATAGAATAATTGAGCAAGTCACAAGTAAGCAAAACAGCACTGGGCAGCCGGGGAGTCTCCTGCTCCACCAACGGCACGCGCAACCCCCCCCTCACAGTCTCCTTATATGCGATTCCAGTTCCGGGTATACGGGGCACCTCCTGTAACTTCTGCGGTTGCGCCGGCTGTTGCTAGGGGGTCTTCTTCAGCCCTCTGGTGGTCGTGGGGATGAAGGCTGGAGTCTTCCTCTGCATTGTGCGCCATATTAGGCTATCTAAACTAACATTGCCGCTTTGCTAGCTCAACTCAATTTTCTCAGGCGGAGTACATGCCCCCCACCACAGGCTGTAGGATGTTCCCACAGATGTTCCCAAGGCTGTTTCTCGCTGATGTAACAAATTAGTACATACCACAATACAAGATGTTCCCAAGGCTGTTTCTCGCTGATGTAACAAATTAGTACATACCACAATACAAGATGTTCCCAAGGCTGTTTCTCACTTTGATGCAACAAATTAGCACATATCACAGCCGTTATCGCCATGGGAACATGGATGCACTCAGGGCTCCAGCCGTGAGGTTTCTGTGCCAGAGCGGTCCTCCCTGCGGTCAGTGGCTGCTGGTGTGTTGCTGCTCACGATGCCCATGCACACAGGAGGGAAGGAGGTCACCCGTGGCCTCACCGGTGTCGGCCTGGGGAGAAGAGGCCGGGTGCACAGCAGGGCCTGCCAGCTCAGGCAGGTATGCCTGGTGCTGGCACGGGGGAGGCCTGCGGGGTGGGTGAGAGGGGAGGTGGGCCGCGAGATGGGGCCGGCGGGGCAGGGTGTGACGGAGGCAAGGGGGAAGAGATGAGGCTGGGCCGCTTGTTTACCCATGAAGCGTTCCACTTTCCCCGTGGCCTTGGGGAGCAGCGCCCAGGGTGTGTGTGGCGGAGGTGAGGGAGGAGCGGGCCTGGCATGGGCAGTCTCGACTGGACCCCAGGGGATGGGAGCAGGCAGGGGCTGCCGATGCTGGGGAGCTGGCGTCAGCCCCCGGGGAGCCTCCGGCCTGGGGGGGTCCCTGGGTGAGGCCCCGGAGTCTTTTGGAAATGCCTGTGGGTTAAATTCCTGAAGGGGAAACGTCACCTGATGTTCTGGGGGTGCTGGAGGGAAGCTCCAGCCCCAGACGATCACCTGGTCTGTGGGCGTTTGGCAGAGAGTACTTAGGGTAGGGGCTCTTGGAGTTACAGGAAAAGAAAACTTGTCGTTAGATCCTGAACTCTTTGCAACTGCCCTGGCCGAGGGACACAAAGCCTCTGGACTGACATCCACAAGTGATATGAATGTGAAGTGCTTTGAAAGGCTGAATAGAACAGCCCTGCCCTGTGTCCTGGGGGAAGTGACACCTACATGGGGAGAGACCCAGGGGAGTATTTGTGCGTGGCTCAACAGTGACACAGTGGTAGGTGCTGGGCGAGCAGAGGCAGGCATGCCTCTCTGCCCTGTTCCACCAGGCAGGGCAGGCGCCAGGCTTTAGTGCCCTGGCCTTCCTCCTGTGCTGAGGAGGAGGGGGAGAGCCTGACAAGGGCCTGCAAGGGCTGGCTGAGGTCCCAGCTGGGCTGCCTCGCACAAAGGGCTTGTGCACCCAGGAGGGGAGGAGGCCCAGAGGCAGCACTGACATCTTCTGATGCTTGGCTAGAAGGCCCGAGGCCCTGTCAGGAGACGATGCCTTCAGACCTGAAGTGTCTCCTGCTTGTAAAGGGCTGCTTCCTACACCAGGTGGTCTGGGAAGCAGTGAGAAAAGACACTGTGGTGGACTTGGTCTGGATGTTTGCACAGGATCTAGTTGGAAAGGTATTGGAGAGAGTCGCTCTGGGGTGGTGAGTGCAGCTGGGCTTAACATGAGACTAGCAGAGTGCAGTCCAAGCAGAGCCAGGATGTACACAGATCATTTCAAGAAAGGGAGCGAAGTAAAGAAGAGGCAATTAGTAAAACACTACGGAAGACCGCCTAAGAGAGATCTTGGAAGCATGTTGTGTGTCCACCGTTGTGTGCCTTTGTTTTGGGACACAATGGGGCACAAATGTGTGCCTGGTGTGCGTTTTGGTGCGGGACACAATGTGCCACAAATGTTTGCCTTGTGTGCCTTTGTTTGGGCACAGAATAGAGCACAAATGTGTGCTTTTTGTGCCTTTTGGTTGGTCACACAATGGGGCACAATTGCGTGCCTTGTGTTCCTTTTGGTTTGGCCCAGAATGGGGCAGATATGTGTGCTTTGTGTGCCTTTGGTAGGGCACACGGTGGGGCAGATTGGAAGAGACTTTGTTGGGGGCGATCTGGGAATGTCTTTGGTGGCCTTGGCATGTGTCAGGAGGCGGGCCAGAAGAGGCAGTGTCTCTTGGTGTGTCTTTGTGTCTGCCTTTGTCTAGAAATGCCTCGTTTTGTTTTGCAGGTGGTGAAGAGAGCTGGGCTGGCATCAGCCAGGCCAGCCCAGGCGATGGAGTGGTCGAGCTCAGGCAGCAGCTCCCAGGTAGGTTGCGCCAGGTGTTTTTTTGCTTGAGGAGGGGTGGGATGGTGAGTTGGCAAGGGTTTGCGCTGCTGAGCAGTGAGGCCCCATCCTGAGCTGGACTTGGAAGAGAGAACTTGGAAGCATGTTGTGCATCCACCGTTCTATGCCTTTGGTTGGTGTCCAATAGGGCACAACTGCGTGCCTTGTGTGCCTTTTTTTTAGGCACACAGTGGGACAGAAATGTGTGCCTTGTGTTGCTTTTGGTTTGGCACAGAATGGGGCACAAATCTGTACCTTTTGTGCCTTTTGCTTGGGCACACACTGGGGCACAAATATGTGCCTTGTGTGCCTTTGGTAGGGCACACGGTGGGGCAGATTGGAAGAGACTTTGTTGGGGGCGACCTGGGAATGTCTTTGGTGGCCTTGGCATGCGTCAGGAGGCGGGACAGAAGAGGCAGCGTCTCTTGGTGTGTCTTTGTGTCTGCCTTTGTCTAGAAATGCCTCGTTTTGTTTTGCAGGCGGTGAAGAGAGCTGGGCTGGCATCAGCCAGGCCAGCCCAGGCGATGGAGTGGTCGAGCTCAGGCAGCAGCTCCCAGGTAGGTTGCGCCAGGTGTTTTTTTGCTTGGGGAGGGATGGGTAGACCGTGATTTCCTTTGGCGCGGGTGTGTTTCCTTTTTATCCATTTGGATTTTGTGAGCAGAGAAACGGGACAGTGCTGGTGGGACAGTGGAGGCGCTTGAGGAGCAGGCACTGTCAGTTGTATCCCCCAAGCACAGGAGCTGCCCAGGCCGTGGCAGTTTGCCGCGTGAGTGGCTGTGGCAGGCAGGAGACACTTGCATTTGGGAAGGCTGTGTCAGTGCAGGCAGGGTAGCAGGCGTTGCAGGAAAGAGTGTGGGGATGCGGGCGAGGTTTCGGCTGAGTGTGAGAGCATCACAGACTGTTCTGGGGAGTGTGGCTGGCTGTGTTGTGGTGTTCATTTGCGCTGAAGGATGTTGGCAACCGTCTGGAAGGTATCCTGTATGCTAACAGATATTTTTGGAGGATGTGGGTTCAGAATTATTGGCAACAGCATGCAGTAAAGAGCAAAGGAAAACTAAGTACTGTAAATTTTCTGAAAGAGTGTGGCGTCAGCTGGGTACGACACTGTTATGTTTCGCTGCTACAGATGAAAGCTAGTAATTGCTTGGGGCAGCTCAGGTAAGAGGGCAGGTACTTAGCATAAGAAGGCTGCTGACAGTTTTTGACATTAACATAAGAATTTCGACAAGCTGATGCTCTTAACAGCATATGAATTGGGCTGAAAGAGGAGATCTGAGCTTTTCTGAACTACTTTCAAGCAGAGTAGGGAGGGCTTTAGTAGGAGAAACTTATTTTGGACTGTGGTAACATATACCCATGAGACAGCTTCAGTAAAAGTGGAAGAGAATTTACAGCCATGAGTTTAAGATCCCTTTCAAGCGGCTCTTCCTGCAACATCCTACGATCATGGTGTTCTTTAATCTATTGGTGGTACCAGGCACCTACAGCTGAAGTTGACCTTCAGCTGTTACTGGATACAAGGTTTAGTTGCTTATATTTTGGGCAGATCTTCTCTGGGAAGGAGACAGTCTAAAGGATTCAGCTGTTTTGGATGATAAGGGAGAGGAACCACTTGGTGGGGGCAGGGGGAGCTGTCCTTGCCTCTGTTAAGCAGAGGAACTCTGATGTTTTGCTGCGTCAGAGCCAACAGCTGGGAAGTAGGGAGGTGTAGAGCTGTTATTGTGGACGTGCCATCTTCTGCTGTTCTAGTGAGTTTCTTTTTACTGCAAGAGCATCAAAAAGTCTGTTAGAGATGGGCAAGCATTTACCACACACCAGACAGCCCAAGTTGAGCTTCTGCAAAGAGAAGGGCTGAGGAGTCCAGTGGCAGAGAGAGGGAGAACTGCCAGAGAGCGCTCTGCAAACCTGGAGCCAGCTCCTTGTTCTCGAGCTTCAGCATCTCTCTGCTGCCTCTAAGGTACTGGGAAATACATTGGGAAAATACATGAGGTGGTTGCACTGCAGGTTTTCCTGAGAAAGAATAACATGCTGCTGCAGTTAGTTCCTTTCGTTCAAGCAGGTGAAAGGAAGCTCAGTGGGACTAATGAACTGATGAGTCCTGAAAGCTCCCGAGCTATGCATTATTTGCTTAGAAGGAATTTTGGCGGTTTAAAATAAAATTTCTCGAAATACAAACAATCTCAAGGTTGCAAAGGCAAGCCGTCAGCAGCGAGAAATGCTAGAGCAGAGACTAGAAGTCTCTCCTGCTCCAGCTAGGTGTTGTGGGAATCTGAATGTCATGATCATGTACTGTAGTGCCACACGTCTAAGTTAAGTGTTAGGAGGGGTTTGAGCAAGACTGGTACGATAAAGTGAGTCGGGCACTTTTCAGCTCCAGTTTACAGCCCCTGGAACGGGCTGAGGGGTGCCCAAGTCTTGCTTTGAGCAGGAATGGACAAGAACTTCCTGAGCAGAAAAGTGTGTGGCAGGAATTGATTCCACATCCAGGCCCTGCTGTTTCTCAGCTGTCAAAAGCCATGCTTAATGTGACAGCCCGGCCTGTTTTCTTATTCATAAGTGCCTTGTAGCCTAACAATATCAGGCCAAAATGCCCATTTCTACTCCCTGTCTTCTTTCCTTTCTCCCCCTTCTCCCCCCAACCTTTTCCTCCTTCCTGTTTGCTGTGTCCAAAGCATGAAAAGCAGCAAGTTGACAGTGAACTCATCGTTCATCTGCAGAATAGCCAGCTAAGGTGAATTGGATTGAAATGATACTTCTTGCCTGACATCTTGATTTTGAAGGACTTTGTGGGCTTTTTTCTCTCATGTCTGCTAGTGAGTGGATTTTGAGGTTTGGGCAGGGTTTTTCCAGCATTGCGACCACAGGACAAAGCGGTGGTGAATCTTTCAGACTGGTACTCTGAAACAGCCTGTAACAGCAAGTTACAAGCAAGTAACAGCTTGTTAACAGCCTGGATGCTCTGGGTCTGTATATTTGGGATCAGCCAAACAGGATGAAGGTTTTGTTCGTTTCAGTTCTGTGGAGAAGGCAGCTTTGGGCCTCGCTGCAGAAGCTGTTGCTGTCATATGTGACTTGGGCTGCTCTAAAAATGCCATATAAGGTGAAATTCAGGTACACCCCCCCGCACCCCATTTTTAGTAGGCTCTTTCTCAATACCATTCATTTTTGCAATGGAAGTGGTTGTTTTTCAGCACCCAAAGGACTAAGAGTTTGAACTGCATCTAACAGATGAAATTATGAAGCAGCAATATCCAGAAGTATTTTGTTTCAATTGGAGCTCGTAGTATGGATGTCTGTAAAGTTAAGGAGCCTCTGGACTGCATTCAAACTGACCTGTTTTACAGCTGAGATGAAATTTTACTCAATTGTGCCTCCTTCTGGCCTCTTGCCATTCTGCACAGTGATTAACAGTGTCTGTACTATAATTTGTGGAGCCAAATTACAGTTGGTATTGTCTTTTCCAGGAATTTTGGAAAATAACCCATTATCTGTTGAACTGTGACTTCTCCTCCACTGCTTCTGGGAAAGGATGCTATAACGTAACCTGCCAGCTAATATTAAAGAGGAGCTAGTGTTTTACGTTCTCGGGTAAATGAATTGTGTCTAATGACAATTCTCAGGGAATCTTGACCACTACCACAAAGTTATGGACACGTGTAAGCAGGTGACCTGCAGTGCCTTGACTTTGCCATGCCGTCAAGATGCATCAGCTGAAACAAAAGGCCTAGCCTGTATTACACTGATTGGCAGAACTGAGGGGGATAAAAACCAAATCTTGGTTAATGTTTGAATTTGCTGATCAATAGTTGATTTGAGAGTTGGGGAAGAAACAAATGCCTCTGCCATCCTCACATTAAAACATTCTTGAATGTGATGTCCTTTAAAGTTTTGGTGGTGAGGATCCCTTTTCCCCTTAGTATGAGAATAAACAGGATCTTTTCCACGTTTACCTGCACCTGAGGTAATAGCCATCTCTTTGAGCTGCCCTCAAGGCTTCTCAGCGTACCTTGAAAAAGGCCTGATGAGCAAGGCTGTCTGTGGGTGGGTTTAGTGCCCCTTGTGGAAGGCAACAAAAGCCTTTGGCAGTTCATTGCAAGGTCCCAGAGGAGACCGGGGCAAAACATTGCCCTGGTCCTTCTCTTTCTGGTCCTCTCAAGAGCACACTGAGCAAGGTGATGGGAGCTGTGCTCCTGTCTTTCTCCTCCTGTTGCCTGAGTTGCCGGAGAGGGGCCGATGTGCTGTCAGCACAGCCAAAATAAACAACAGGCCAGGCATTTAGGGGAAATGCAAGCCATCACAGACTGTATGGCTTGTTGATGTTCGCCAGGAGATTGACACAGCTTGTCCATTGGCTGTGGAAATGTTTTTCCTAGATGACGCAGGAGAGTTTATTTGCTGTCTTTCAGAGCACTTTGTTCCTGAAAGCCAAACCTGTTCTCACAGAGGGTCTGGACACTCTGTCTTCTTGCATCTTCCAGGCTGCCCCAGCAAAGGTGTTGCAGCAGTGATACAAGCTTATCACACGGCAGATCTCAGGGTAAGTACAAGGAGAACTTGTATTTTCCTCTGCAGTGTATCTTGTGAGCAGCACCACTTTATCTGGACTTCCCAAAACGTAATAATGCTGCTAATGTCCATTGCACTTTGCACTTCTTTAGGTCAGTAGATAAGAGATACCAACAGTAATTTCATAAGTTGCTGCATTTACAGTCTCTGATTGTTCTTTTTCCCTCTTTCTTCTCTTCCCTTCTCTTGTTCTTTCACACTGTCCGAGTTGCACATCTTCTGACACACTCATGTGGTTTGATGGACTCCGAATTCATGGAGCTGGTGCAAGTGCCTTCGTCCCCAAGACATCTCCTGCAGTTGGTTTGGAGCAAGAGAATTTCCTGTTAAATGGACATATTGCAGATGTACGCAGGATGCTGTGGCCAAAGATCCCCCTTAATACCTGTGGCTCTGAGTGGGGATAAGAGACCTGTCCACACCGTGGATGCTGCACACACCCCTTTTCCACACACCTGCCCAAACACAGCACCGCGTGCACTCCCCCATCCCCCCCCACAGCACAGAGCCCCCCCTGCACCTGCTGCACCCACAGCCCTGGGGCAGCGGGGCTGGGCATGGGGGTGGTGTAGGGCTGGTGCACAAAGACTCCCCCCCTCCTCTCAGGTTTGGGTGGGAAGGTGAAGGGCAGGGATCTGTTGGGGAGAGCAGGGGAGAGGCTGACTGGGAGCCCAGACGCCTGGGTTCTCTCCCAGCTCCAGTGCACTGCTGGCAGCCAAGTCTGGGGAATGCCATTTCTCTCCTCTGTGCCTCAGCCAGTCCCTGGGCTGTCCAGTGTCAGTCCTGGGGCAGCGCTTACCTTGGGGGGGAGTCCCTGGAGGAAGGCCCCTACAGCACCCAGAGACCCTGAGTCCCCAGTCCAGGGTCTGGCTTGCACTGCTTGCTCCTGAGCTTCCTAGCCGAAAGGAGAGGCGATTCAGACAGAGCTCTTTATGTCGCAGTGGCCGTACAAATGCCTGTGGGATAGCCCGTGGGGTTGAGCAGCTCCCCTTTCCTGTAGGGAAATGCATTGCAAGGCACAGGCTGGTCACTTCTGCTGGGAAGCAGCACGAAACCATCTTTGTTTTGCATTTGTAGGCAGATTTGAGCAGCTTGCAAAGTATGGCCGCACAAGCGTGCTTTTTAACAATGCCAGTGGTGCAGAGAGGCCAGCACTGACAGCAGCAGCGGGAGCTCCCACATGAGCCTGCCTCCACTCAGCCTTGTATGTTCGCTCAGGTAGGAGATGCCGAATCCAATAGCCCAACAGAAGTGAGGCTGCCACAGCTCCATGTCCCCAGGTGCAGGCAATAGCGAGGCTGAGCATGTAGGCTCACCAGTAGTCAGACAAGCACACCTACATACACTGCCTATGTTTATCACCAATCACACAGATCAACACAGAAGACACAGCACTTGCACAAACACAAACAGAACCAGTGGCCTGATGCTGATCCTAACTCCTGGGAGAGGGTCCCCTCACCCTGGCGAATAGTTCAAAAGGGAGTTAAGAAGACAGAGCAGGCTGCAGTTATCAGGTGCAGGGCATCGCCAGAGAAGCTTCCTGACCAGGCACCTTTTCACAAGCAGCCTGCACCTTTTATCCCCTTTTTCCTCTGTTTCTCCACACTGGTTCCTCCCCAAAACTAGCTTGATGCCTCTCTTTCGCTGTCTTTGGTCTTTCCTCTAAACAGCCCCTAGTGAGTCTCAATTGCAAGATGTTCTTCCTGGCATCCCGTATTGATTCCCATACCCCCGCATGCAGTAACCCCTCCAAGGGGATCTGCAAGGTGGTCCAGGGAGACCGTTGGCTCATGTGGTGGGTGTCACCCCAGGATCATGGGTTGAGGAGCCCTGTTGGTTCTGATGAGGTTACGGAGGGTTCCTCGGCCTGTCATTGTTCCTCTGCTCCTCTGTGTTTGTGGAGATTAGCCTTTAGTGCCATAACCTAACACAAACCAGGAGGGACAATAAGAGCTGACTAGTTCAACAAGATCCACTTGGATCAGCCAATAACTTGGTGCATTGCATTTCAGATTGAAAAGTGTGGTGATAAAGCAGACTCAGGTTTGTATTTCTGTTTGCCTGGGTTTTTTGACATTTCGTCACCTCGCTAAGAATCTCCTGTGTCATGTAGTTTAGTCGCCTGTTACAGGGAAATGTATCCTAGAATCTTCTTCATAAATTGACTTAAGCTCCCTTGTGAACTGCTCCTTTCACTGAGAGCCACTTCCAGAATCCCCCTTTCAGGGATCTGAATCCTTCACAAATCCAAACTGCACTTTTTAATGGCAACTCTATGTGTATTTGTTCTTGTGCCAGCATTGCCTGTGAGCTTAACTGGTTCTCTGTCCCCAGAGGAATTTCTGTTATAAGTAACTGTCACTCTATGAAGGTTCGATAGTCATTTCTGAGACAGTAACGTAATAAAAATATGTTTATTTCCTCACGCAAGCTCTCGGATTAATAACACCCATTAAAATAATGCGATTACTAATTTAGAAAGGATAACCCCAAACTGTTGGCTACTGCACTGTTACTTGGAAGCACTGCTTATCCCAACTTGAAAGCTAGCTTGTTCGCTCTCTTAGTGAGAGGACTCTCAACCTCGAGGAGTTACCTTAACCCAGCATCCCAGGAAAAGGGGAGGGGGGGGGGAATACTCACGGTCCAGGCGGAGAGGATGGTCAGGTCACGTTCCCGTCCCTGCTCAAACTGTCTTAGCTTCCAAGTTTCTTTTTATATGGCTGGGGCTCTGGGCAAACACTGCTCTTGCTGACCTCTGTGAGTTTCACAATCACAAGACTGTTCGTTCTTCTGCTTGGAAGCCCCTGCTAGCGAGGCAAGACCGCAGCACCTCCGTATCGCTTCTTCCCTCCCTGGGTGTCCGTGCAGTTTGGATTCCGCAGCCTTATCAGGTGGCAGACTTCTTTAACCCTGTTAACACTTCTATTCCACAGCCTTGTGCATATCAGTTGGCAAACTTCTTGAATCCTGTTAACTCTTCACTCGTTCATCAGTAACAATCATGTTTTCTCAGTCTTAGTTTTTCTCTGTTGAATTAAATGCTCCTAGTGCGCTTTTGAATGATCAGCACTTCATTTTTGGAGCATCTTCAGAGGCTGCCTTTGTGCTTTTTGTTTGAATCTCAGTTCCTTTTTTCCAAAGGAGACCAGACTTATCCACAATATTTCATATGATATCCCTCAAGTGCCAGTATGAATACTTCTGTGGCTCCTGGGAAACTTGCTTTTTTCATGATTCTCCTGGTGGATTAGTAGTCTGTGATTAGCTGATATACTCAGTTTTGAATCTGGATGAGAAATTCGCAGCAACTTCCACATTTACTGAACCCTGGTTTGGAGCAGAAATTCTTCTGGTTAATCCTGGGTGCCAGAATGAGCACTCCTGCGAGTACCACTGTCCTGTTCTTTGAGAACTCTAGGATAAAAAGCAAAGATAGATTCATAGACTTCAGGAATCTCTGGGGATGACCTGCTTTTTGCTTTGCTAATCACTTTTTTTTTTTTTAAACATTTCCTGGGCCATGAATCAACATGTTAACAGAGAGGCAAAGTAGGCCATGACCTATCTTTAAAAGTGTAGGTTTCCTTCTTCTCTTAAAGTATGTGTCCATTTCTCATCTCTTTTAGATTGAAAGATATAAACTGAAAGTAGAATGTTTCTCTTGTGGAAATGAGTAAAACTAGGTGGTTGGATTCTAGTGATCCTTATTTGCTTTCTGGGCTGTATGCTAATCTTTTGTGTACATGCAGAGCCTTGATAAAGTTACTCTGTAGGCACCAAGTGTGCGCATGTCAGATTTGCTGCATGTTTGTGTCTGATCCTTCTTCTCTCTTTTAAACAGGAAAACCTTGATAGGTGCTACTGAGGAGGGAAGAACAAGAAAGAAACTTAAAGAACTCATGATGAAATTGCTGACAATGAAGATGGCAGTGCAGGTTAGTTCCGGCTTTCAATTTTCTTTACTGCATTCTGGCCAAAAGTCTTACCTTAAATGGTGGAAATGAGCTGAACTACTGGATATTTTTCATCTGTTCGCATTTGTGTATAGCCGTAGAGCTGACAAGCTATTGTCAGGGACTGCAGGGCCTTGCTAGTAAGCTCAGGACAGAGTGTTGGCAAAAGAAATCGGTCCTTATCCAAAATGCTTACAATCTAGCAGAAGAGAAAAGGCAACAGATGGCTGTTGACAGGTGGGAATATAAGGAAATGGACAGTACTACTCTGACTGATAAGCACTGCTCTCGCTATAGCAGTAGCCTGACAGTTTTCATGGGTTTTGAGCAGCCCAGCAAGAATTTTCAGGAGATAATATGAATATGATGCATATGAAAAGCTCCTCTCAAGCATGAAGACAGCAGGGGAGGAGAGAACGTATTTCTGCATTTTTGTGTTGAGCAGGCAGTCAGTGGGAGCTGCTGTCAGAGCCGGCTTGGAATTCAGAGCTGTCGCCTGGGTACTCAGTGGGAAATAATACAGGAAGGAGAATAAGTCATGAAGAGCCTTAGTGGCTTCATGTTTGCTGCGAGAGAAGAATCTTGAAGGGTTTCAGGAGAACGTTCTTTGTGATTAAGGCAGTAAGTTCAGAGCATGATCTTTGTAGCAACTTTCTGAATAGGTCTGAGTGGGGTAAGGCTGTATTTCAGGACAGAAGAGCATGTTGCAGTAGTTGAGCTTATCAGGCCTGGATTAAGAGATGTAATTATGCAGTACCTCATGAAAGCAGTATCTTGCACAAGTTCTGCAGCCTGTGCAAGACTTGAACATTGGAAATGAAAACCTACAAAAAAGTACAAGTCAAATGTCCATGAAAGAAGTATTAATTATCCCTGGGGTAATCATGTTATTAGTCTTTAACAGGCCAGGGAACAGTCCATGCCTGTTTTTATGCATTAGTCTAGACATAGCCTGGGACTCCCAAAGAAGCACCTTGGCATTAGAACCCCTTGTAGAACAACGAGAGACCATTTAGACGGACGGGAGGAAACTGGGAAGGGTGACCAAGAGAAATCGAGGTAGGGCAAGAGATGAACAAGAAGCAATATGGTCAAATGTGCCAAAGGCAGCAGACTAGTAAGGGGGAATGAGAACTGACTAATGGTTTGGAAGTCTCCTTGAGGAAAGTTAACTGAAGATTTTAAGGAGAGCTGCTTCAATACGTGGCCATCTAGAGAGTGGAGTAGTGTAATGCGGATAAAGTGTGTGGATTTCAGGGAGCTGGCAAGGAGAAACTTGCAGAAAGCCAGTATAAATAGTCTGCTGAATGGGAGAAAAGAGTATGTGGGATTTCATTCAGGAGCAAAGTGAAAACCCTGGAATTTGAAATGGGGAGAAAACTGAAGCATGCTTTTATGGTGGGAAGCATACCAGAAGAGAATGAGTGATTACAGAGAATGCTGGTTTAAGGGAGGTTAGATGGGATCATTGGAACAGGTGGAATTGGAACAACTGGAATTCGAAGAATAGGAGAGCAGAGAAATTCATTTTTTTTATGATCAAAGAGAAGAGTGTTGGAGGACTGAGGAGTGGGGTTGCCAGTGCTCACAGACTCATTTTTCAGTTTTCCATGTGCTCTGTCTCTATACCCCATATCATTTATTCTGCATTCGGAAAGCAGGGCCACTCTTTCTTTTTTTTTTCTTTTTTTTAAGATTGTTTTTACTGAGGAATAAAATGAAATTATTCTTATTGGGCCAGTAGGTAAAAAGAGCGTGTACATTCCTTTCACGGCATCCAGCTATTAATGCAAAAGAATATTATTAAAAGCTGGCTAGGCAGGCAAGCGCAGTATTTTTCATTCTAGTCATCTTTGTGGAAGAATTTCAAGTTACTTTACAGAAGCTAATGGCATAAACGTTTCCTGCAGGCATTGAGTTCCTTTTTTCTCATTGGGGAACTGGGTATAATTATTGTGTCATCAGAAGAAGGCTAAACCTGAGAAGCTGAAGATGGCAAAGATTCTCGAATGCCCTATGACCTTAGACCAAGGAAAACTGTTGAATGCTGTCAAGCTCTGCTGGAAAGTAGGTTATCTGCACAATAGCTCTGAAGGGCTGATTTCTTGTGTATAAGCGGGATATAATTTCATGAAGGAAAAGAATATAAACACCCACACTACTTTTATTTAAATTTCTTACCATCATTCTGCAAGTAAATGTCACTGTTTTTGCTAGATGCAGGTATCGGTGCACACTGTATTTCTTTGTCACTTGGCATGCTCCTTGCTGTTTTCCATTTTTTCTATGCACTGCTCTGTGTCTAATGGGTATCAGCACTATACTGCAAATGGGATGCTAACTACTATAGTGTGACTTCAGGATGTCTGCTCTTTATAATTCAGTTTCTTTTCCTACTCGTAGTTTACAGTTTATAATACCATTTCCATTCCACTGCACTATTTTTACTGAGGAGTTTTACAGAATGAGTTTTACTATCTCCATGTCAAACTTCCTGATTTTCAATTAAAGCTCTCCACACAGAATTAAGGCAATGACCCGTGTATCTCTAAAAGAACAGCACCAAAACCATCTTTCTTGGTCTCTGTGGTGACTTTCAGTCCTCCTGAAAAAGTGGGTGTGCGTGTGGTCCACTTGTCCTGTGCATTGATAAAAGAAACTTGAAACTTCCCTGTGCTCTGTAAAGAGATGGTTGAAACACATCACATGTTCGGCTTCATCGCTAACCTGCTTTATCTTAATGAAGCTTGTAACACTCTTCTAAATTCTTTGCTTTCAGTAGAACACAAACAAAGTAGGATATTCACCGCGGGCTGGTCTTCTCCGGTCAGGCAAATGTACACATTTAGAAGTGCCCTGTCATAAAGCCTTTGCTGCAAAAGAACTAATCGGAAAGTGTATGGCTAATGATGGCTCTTATTTATCAGTTGTAGTGTCAGTCACAACACCCCAAAATGCTTTAAAGTATTTTCAGAGGGCTGGTAATTACAGAGTAATTGTAGCATTGTAACTGTGACAGTCTGAAGGTACAAAGGAAGCAAGATCTTTTTCTTGGGAGAAATGATATTTCAATAGCAAGTGATTTCTAAAAATACATTTTGGGGTCAGTGATGACCTGATTTAGGAAGTATTGGCTGAGATTCTTTAACTGAAATCCTTTTGTTCTGCATTTGAAACCAGAAGCCCCTTCTAAAAATCTTCATCAGACTATTTAATCGTCAAGTATAGCAAAGAATTTCTGAAAAAGGGTAGGTAATTTAGTTAGACTCCACAGAAGAGTCTGGAAATTTTACTGTATTCTTAGTCTCTTCTGCTCCATGATTCAGAATGGGTTCATAAAAACTTTTCAGTTTGACATAGAGGTGGAACTCAGTTCTTGTTTATATGCAAAATTCAGAGAAGCTCATCTGTAATTAGTGTCAATAAAGCAGCAGCTGGGACCAGTTGTTAGCTTACAGACAGAACTGGGTATGCAGCTCGGTCAGTACTTCAGTATTATGTATGGCATCATATAATCTCTACTGTCACTTAGTTTTTTTATGCTATCTGCTTTGCAGCCTGCCATGATTTTAAAGAAGACTGAGAACTTATGTCAAGATGTGATTGTCCACTGGCAGGCTGCTTGACCCAGCTGTTGCTGCCTTTGGATAGATCTGCATTTGCTTTTCAAGCTCCGTGTGACGTTGTCTGGTCTGCCTGTGTCGGGGAGACAAACTGTGAGGAAAACAAAGGCCGAGACACTGAGAAATCATAAAGCCTGGAGACCTTGGGAGTAAGTAACTGAAGCTCTCTCAGGAGCTCCCTTCTTTACTTGCCCTGCTGTTTTTGGTAACCACTTTGAACACAAAGTTCAGTGGAAATCAGGGGGAAAAATACAATACAGTTATTTTGCACAGCTCTGGTATACTGTATGCAAAAGTCAAACTGAATAGTATCACCGTATACTTCTGTAATCACTCAAACGCCAATGCAAATTTCTTCTTCTTCTTCTTCTTCTTCTTCTTCTTCTTTTTTCTTGGAATGTTTCTCTGTGGAAATACTCTTAATCAAGAAGAATTCTAAAAGGAGGTGTCAATGGTGATGGTGGTGACAAAGGTAGCTTGGATTCTGTAAGCACTTAGAGCTTGGAGAATGCTATCTATAGCGTGATATTAGCACTTTGTTTGGCATTCTTTCAAGCAGTCAGTTTAGGAAAGAGGAGGGTGCATCAGTTTTAGAAGACCGATTATTAAATAAGTGCAAGGGACTTATGTTTCATGGAGTGAATACTTCATGCTCAGTGAAATTGGATGCTTTCTGTGTGAGACTGATTAGAGGAAATGAGTCCTTTGTAGCTGAATTTTGTTTGTAAAATTGTTAAACATTTTACCTTCCCAACAAAGACTGAATTTTGCTCTCGCAAGGGAAAACATGTAGTGCTTTTTGAAATCCCTTGCATGAGAAATATAATGAACTGGAAAATTCATAGATCTCACAGTACCTTCTGAGATAGACTTCACTTGATTCTTGACATGACTTAGCATGTTCTTAATCTTCTTTTTGTTGCCTTTGAAATGCTTTCAGGTGGAAACATGAACTCTACAACGGTACGCCCCCATCCTCCTCTTCTAATGAGGAGGAATATTTTCAGAGGCGTAGGAAGCGCAGCCCTAACAGAGCTGTCAGAAGGTGAGTGTGATTAGAGAATGGGGGAGGGAGGAAACTACTGAAGAGGAGGAGCAACTGCCTGACTGTGAAGCGGTCCCCTCCCTGCTCTCCTACAGAGTCTAAAGGGTGGCAATATTTACTCCATTGGCATAATATTTAATCTGTTGGCATTGGTGGCTTTAAGTGGGCTCTCTTTTAGAATTGATTCTTAAAGAGCAATTAGGTTTCTTTGGGGGGCTTAGGAGTAAACTCTAAATATTCTAATGTAAAATCCTACTGCACCTCTGCTTTACAGTAGGTTATTCAGAAAGAAACCCCCCGTAACAGAAAACGTATGGAGACAATGATTGCGTTTCTTTACCTTTCTTTAACCTATGACATGTGTTGTGTGGAATTCATCTTTGGGTATGATTTGATGGTGTGGGTGGTCTCTCTGACCAAATTTCAGCTTGAAGAAGAGAGATGGTCATTGCTCCGTTTCTTCATCCAGAAGTCCTGTGACAGATTCAAAGTGTGACATCCAAGGTAACAGAGACTGTGTTAGAACTATAAATGCTAACTCAGCTGTTTGCAGGAGCATGTACCTGAGGAATCAATACATTTGTGTGCTCAAAAAACTTCTGTTAGTATTGAGCTCTTATAGTAGTAGAAAAAAGTAGTTTCTTAAGAGTGGATAAAATGCCGAATATATGTAGCTTCAAAATATAAGCAATGCGTTGTCATAGTAGGAGTCTTAGTGTCTGGTGTAATAAAAAAGGAGAGTATACTCAGAAAGGCTTCTGGTTTAAAAAGGTGGGTTTGGGGATGTTGTTGTCTGTGTGTTTTATGTAGATGTTAGCTTGACTGGTTTATAAGCAGGACAGGTTTATCTGTTGGAAGTCCATTGTAATTTGTTGCTTGAAAAACCAGCTGTTTCCTTTATGGGCATACTATCTGTAGATTTAATGGTTAGCTGTATACATTCTAGGTCAGCAAAACTCGGTGCACAGTAGGATGAAATATGTCTTTAAATACTTTGCTTTCAAGAATGTAAAAAGTATTGCAAATAATGAAACAAAAACCTTCAAATATTTTGCTGCTTTATTCATTGACATTCTCTTCTGAAAAACAGCAGGCTAGCTTTCCTAGTTGCTATTTAAGTATTATCTGGAAATGCAGAATACCTTTTTCTTTCTGCCGGCTTCAGACTTTCTCTTCAGCTATTGAGAAAAATTCGGGGAGAGCAAATCCAGTAACATACATCCTTTAAGAAGGAATGAAAGGCTTTGCTATCAAGTCCTGCCTGTCCGTCTGGAGATAGATCAGCTACATGGATGAGGACTGACTAGTGGACTGAGTTTAGTGAACTGCTAAAGATATGAAATGGAAATGGGAGGAGGCAGATGGGCTGTGGGGGAGCAGAAAAAGTGTGTGGAGAAGCTGCAAGGCTTTAGATAGCAGGACAGCATGAGTCGTGATATTTGATGATGTCATTTGAAGGAACGGCAAGAAAGGCTTCAGGTAGAGCCTCAAAGATGTCAATATTTGAGGTACTGCTACTTGGGCTGAAGGGCTTTGAACTCTTTGAGGAGGCCTACGTTAATTGTTATATCCTAAATCCATTTTTTTCTCATCCTCTTTGGAAGGATAAGGTGGAACCTTTGCACCTTGGCTCCTGGACATCAGAGAGCGACATGGCTTCCCCCATCCTGAGGAAATGGAGGACTGTTTCCAGGGCCAGCACTGATCCCTGACTTGGGGGCTTAGCCCTGAACTACTGGAACCTTCTGTGAGAAAAGGGACCCGCTTTGATGCCAGAAACTCTTGACGTGCTGGAATTTCAGTATTCAGTTTTAGAAGGAATTTACCAACAGTATCCAAGTTAAGCACTTGCAAAGCCTTTGATGGTAGACCCATCCAGTTAGGGTTCGTGTTTCCATATTCAGGAAGACATCATCAGCTGGAGAGTAACTTGTTTCGTCTTTTAAACACCTTCCTTTAAGGCCAACTCTCAGAAGCCTGGAAAGTGAAGGCTGTACTCCTCCTGAAGTCTGCTGATTGAAATGGAGGTAGTTGTCTTCCTAAAGTCGCTGAAACACAAGATGGGATTGAGCTTCGTAATTTTTCAAGCTTTGGCCTTCATGAAGCAAGAGCTGACACTGTAGTTAAGGCGTTGAAGTGCTCAACTGATTTCTCTGCTGAACAATGTAACAACTCTACTTTGCAGTGGCAGACTGTGGGAAGGTATGCTTTTAGTGAGCACATCTTGATTGCCTTTTACATTGCACTCATTGCATACACTGGGTGCAGGATATAAACAGCCATCTCAAAGTCACCGCAGTGATTCCCCTAGGCAAACTTCCAGATCTGTCGAGTAAGCCTGTGTGTGTGAGAATGTGGGGAAGGCTGGGTCCGAGTGAATCTTGACTCCGAAAACACTTCAGAAAAAAGTTTTCAGTATTGTTTTCCAGCTAAGCAAATGTTAATAGGTTCAGGTAGGGTGCCCTCGTGATAACAGAATCCAGTTGCTTGGGAAAGCACAGCATTCAGGTGCTTCATCTTCACTTAAGTGCCCTTGAAACTGGAAAAGGAAACTCAAAACAATACCTATCCATCCATCTGAATTGGCAAGCAACAAAACTTGTGCATATGCTGGACTGTTCTGTAGTAATGTTGTAAATGGAGCTTCCCAGGAGACTCCAAAAGCCTCCACCTTACGTGGACATGTGGAACATAAATGAGAGTTGGTGTTGTCCTCTGGCCTGCCTGTGTGCTGGTGAAAAGGAAGTTTGTATGAGAATATTGGGCCATGTAGAATAGGCTGCTATGTAACTAATAACTCTGTATCTATGCAAACCAACACATGTAAACACATGTAAACAGGATGTAAAAATGTAAACTGATGAAAACTGTATCAACCAGATAGATAGTACATCGAGACAAAGTGTCAGAACACACCTACCAAGACAAACCGATGACTTAATAATAGGGTATAATTTCTGCTCCGCTTAAATTACAGACCTAGCTACACAGACAGAAAAGGACCTTAACCTCTGCCTGACTTCAGAGCTACTGAGATGTAAGTCACTCCTAAGGAGCCTCGCAGCTCGGTTTGTGTGGGGCGTGCTTGAGAAAAGAAGCCGAGCCCTTCAGCAAGGTGGATGAGCCTGGGTGCACTGCTGCACCCCCGGGACTGCTGAGTTTTCAGCTCAGGATGGACTTGTGCCCAAGTCAGTCTGGAGCACAAGGCAGGAAAGGTGAGGGCAGGCACTGTCCTGTTTGCCTGGTCATGAATCATAATTTCAAAGGTCATTTTGGAAGAGGTGACCAGCCTTCAAGCTGTCTGAAGAGCTCCCCAGCTCACAGCCTGCTGCCTCATTTCCAGAGGCTCCTTCAGACCAGGTTTCTTGCTCAGGAACATCACAAGCCATTGCCTGTACGTGGTGCCTCAAGCACATTAGCACATGCTGGTGGCACATGTGGGCACTGACTAGACATTACTGGTAGATGACCAGAGAGGCAACCATCAGATAACCCAAATGGAGATCTTCCTCTTGTGTGACAGATGAGCCCTCAACCATGTAACATGTGTGCCCATACTGTCACAGCTCTCAAATGTTTCTAGTAAAGGTCCAGCTGCTGTAATACAGTGAATCTTCTGTAAATTCTCTCCCTGCCACCCTGGAGCATGTTTTCTGAAATACTCACGGATAGCTGGTGCCGCTTGCTGGACTAATAGGCTCACTGCCAGCCTTTCATTAACATTTTCCACAGACGTCCCTCCATAGCGTAAGAGCATAATTTGCCACAAGCAAATATTCCAAAAATCGAGTGTTCCTCAGACTTTTGCTAACGATAGTACCTTTTCTGAGCTAACACCCATTTGCCCTGCAGTTCGTATAGCTAAAACCAGATTTTGGCATGCCATTTGACACGCTGCCCAATCATTTGTATTATTATAATCCCAATTCAGATCTCCTCGTGGGCAAGGCTGTCGGTTATCATCTCAGTCTGCCAATTCCCTATCCTTTTTTCAATATCCATTCTCTATCCCCTGGCTGAAATAGCTGTTGAAACAATACTTGACCATCCCCCTAACAAATGGGATGTCCCTCTACTCTTGTACAAAACAGTCGAGCTGCCTTTTCCGGGTCCTCCCACACCCGGGGCATTTGCTGTGCCCATTGAAGTAGATCTCCGGGAGCCCACGGCCAATAAATGCAGGCATGCAAGACCAGTGCCAGTGCTCACCAGATGAGAACCTCGCTGTATTCTATCTGGGGTGCCAAACAAATAAGATAATCTGTTCTGTTTTCTTTGCTCTCGGGTACTGGTAATGAGGAGCAGGAGTCATATTTCTAAGTTTTTAAGTATTATTGCTGGCAATAAGGTCCTTCTTATGCTCTCAGTCAGGTAGTGAGAAAAAGGGATTTCCAACTAAGCTGTAAAGCCTTGTACCTGCTACTGGCCTATCAGACGCAAAGGCAGAACTGAAATCACATCTGCATTGACACCATGTGCTTCCTGCTGCCCTATAAGGTACAGGGGCACAATGACCTCACAACGACAAAGAGGAGCCATGCGCGTACCATGGCATTGTGTGGTGCTGAAGGCAGAAATAACCTGACAGGTTAAAAACAGCAGACATGTGACCAGCACTGGCCTATCAGGCACTGAGCCACAAGTGACATCACTGTGGGAACAAGAGAGAATTCAGGGAGAAAGATAAGGGGGCACACGGGAAAAACAGTACGTGGCAGCCAAAGCACATCACCCTTTTGCAACATGAGTAACGAACTAGCTGGTGAAGGCCAGACAGTTTGTTCCAGCTGCACGGCGGAGGAGGGAGCGATACGGAGGTATCACGGTCTGCCCCTGACCACAAAGGGTTGCATCCCAAAAAATAATTGCTGCTCACAGACTAACTGTTGACCTATAGTACCCCCAGCCTCATTATCTCTGCTTACCATATTAAAAATCACACCCTTTGCTGCATAATGATATGTAAATAAGGGGGGCATACCCCCAACAACCACGCAAATGGCAATCTGGCCAATGAAGTATGTCTGCCGCACTTCCACATCCCACCTTCAGCAACTATAAAACAGAGGATAGCTCACTAAAGATTTTGGAAGGGAAGAAAGTTGAACCGCTGACCTGTTCACTGGAGATTGCTGACGAGCGAGCCTCCTTCTCCCTCCCCCAAACAGGGACACCTCTTTGGTAAGACTTGCGCCTCCGACAAACATCGGACGTTACCCGGGAAAATATATTATTATTGAAAGCGCTTAATTGTTAGTTTGAGCTCATAGAAAGAAAATTTGTAGCAGCAAGTGCATTTATAAACGGCAATTCCGAACCTGTTGTATCTGTCGCTTTAATAAAATCTTATTCTTTTTACTTTGTGAAACTGTCTAAGGGAAAGTCCTCAAATAGGGGGGCTCTGGCAGGCAAACGTAAAATATAAAGATAAGGAAGGGCCTTCCGTCCCTCCCTTTCATGCGACAATCACAAACACAAACTACAGTCACATCACCACCACTGGCCTAGCAGGCACTGAGCCACAAGTGACCTCACAAACTCAAACTGCAGCCACATCACCAGCACTGGCCTATCAGGCACTGAGCCACAAGTGACATCACACACAAAAACTGCACACACATGACCAGCACTGGCCTGTCAGGCACTGAGCCACAAGTGACCTCACAATCACAAAGTGCACTCACATGAACAGCACTGGCCTATCAGGCACTCAGCCACAAGTGACATCAGAAACACAAACTGCAGACATGTGACCAGCACTGGCCTATCAGGCACTGAGCCACAAGTGACATCACAACCACAAACTGCACCCACATCACCAGCACTGGCCTATCAGGCACTGATCCACAAATGACATCACAAGCACAAACTGCACCCACATCACCAGCACTGGCCTATCGGGCACAGAGCCACAAGTGACATCACAAACACAAACTGCAGACATGTGACCAGCATGGCCTATCAGGCACTAAGCCACAAGTGACCTCACAGTCACAAAGTGCAGCCACAGGACCAGCACCGTCCTATCAGGCACTGAGCCACAAGTGACATCACAAACAAAAACTGCAGACATGTGACCAGCACTGGCCTATCAGGCACTGAGCAACATGTGACACCACAAACACAAACTGCACCCACATCACCAGCACTGGCCTATCAGGAACTGAGCCACAAGTGACCTCACAACCACAAACTCTATCCACATGACCAGCACTGGCCTATCAGGCACTGAGCCACAAGTGACATCACAAACACAAACTGCACCCACAGGACCAGCACTGGCCTATCAGGCACTGAGCCACAAGAGACATCACAAACAAAAACTGCACCCACATCACCAGCACTGCCCTATCAGGCACTCAGCCACAAGTGACATCACACACAAAAACTGCACACACATGACCAGCACTGGCCTGTCAGGCACTCAGCCACAAGTGACCTCACAATCACAAACTGCAGACATGTGACCAGCACTGGCCTCTCAGGCACTCAGCCACAAGTGACATCACAACCACAAACTGCAGCCACATCACCAGCACTGGCCTATCGGGCACAGAGCCACAAGAGACCTCACAACCACAAACTGCAGGCACAGGACCAGCACTGGCCTATCGGGCACAGAGCCACAAGTGACCTCACAACCACAAACTGCACCCACATGAACAGCACTGGCCTAGCAGGCACTCAGCCACAAGTGACATCACAAACACAAACTGCACCCACATCACCAGCACTGGCCTAGCAGGCACTGAGCCACAAGTGACCTCACAGTCACAAAGTGCAGCCACAGGACCAGCACTGGCCTATCAGGCACTCAGCCACAAGTGACATCAGAACCACAAACTGCAGCCATTTGACCAGCACTGGCCTATGAGGAACTGAGGAACAAGTGATATCACAAACACAAACTGCACACACGTGAACAGCACTGGCCTATCAGGAAATGAGCCACAAGTGACTTCACAAACACAAACTCCACCCACATGACCAGCACTGGCCTATCAGGCACTGAGCCACAACTGACATCACAAACACAAACTGCACCCACAGGACCAGCACTGGCCTATCAGGCACTGAGCCACAACTGACATCACAACCACAAACTGCACCCACATCACCAGCACTGGCCTATCGGGCACAGAGCCACAAGTGACATCACAAACAAAAAATGCAGCCACATCACCAGCATTGGTCTATCAAGCACTGAGCCACAAGTGACATCACAAACAAAAACTGCATACACATATCCAGCAATGGCCTATCAGGCACTGAGCCACAAATCACCTCACAAACACAAACTGCACCCACAGGACCAGCACTGGCCTCTCAGGCACTGAGCCACAAGTGACATCACAACCACAAACTCCACCCACATCACCAGCACTGGCCTATCAGGCACTGATCCACTCGTGACATCACAACCACAAACTACAGCCACATCACCAGCACTGGCCTATCAGGCACTCAGCCACAACTGACATCACAACCACAAACTGCACCCACAGGACCAGCACTGGCCTAGCAGGCACTGAGCCACAATTGACATCACAAACACAAACTCCCCCCACAGGACTAGCACTGGCCTATCAGGCACTGAGCCACAAGTGACATCACAAAGAAAAACTGCACACACATATCCAGCACTGGCCTATCAGGCACTGAGCCACAACTGACATCACAAAGAAAAACTGCACACACATATCCAGCACTGGCCTATCAGGCACTCAGCCACAAGTGACATCACAAACACAAACTGCAGCCACATCACCAGCACTGGCGTATCAGGTACTGAGCCACAAGTGACATCACAAACAAAAACTGCAGTCACATCACCAGCCCTGGCCTATCAGGCACTCAGCCACAAGTGACATCACAAACACAAACTGCACCCACAGGACCAGCACTGGCCTATCAGGCACTGAGCCACAAGTGACATTACAAACACAAACTGCACCCACATCACCAGCACTGGCCTCTCAGGCACTGAGCCACAAGTGACATCACAAACACAAACTGCAGCCACATCACCAGCACTGCCCTATCAGGCACTGAGACAAAAGTGACATCACAACCACAAACTGCAGCCACATCACCAGCACTGGCCTATCAGGCACTGAGCCACAAGTGACATCACAAACACAAACTGCAGACATGTGACCAGCATTGGCCTATCAGGCACTCAGTCAAAAGTGACATCACAACCACAAACTGCACCCACATGAACAGCACTGGCCTATCAGGCACTCAGCCACAAGTGACCTCACAACCAAAAACTGCAGCCACATCACCAGCACTGGCCTATCACGAACTGAGCCACAAGTGACCTCACAATCACAAAATGCACCCACAACACCAGCACTGCTCTATCAGGCACTCAGCCACAAGTGACATCACAAACACAAACTGCACCCACATCACCAGCACTGGCCTATCAGGCACTGAGCCACAAGTGACATCACAAACACAAACTGAACCCACATCACCAGCACTGGCCTATCAGGCACTGAGCCTCAAGTGACATCACAGCCACAAACCGCAGCCACATCACCAGCACTGACCTATCAGGAACTGAGCCACAAGTGACATCACAAACACAAACTGCACCCACAAGACCAGAAGTGGCCTAGCAGGCACTGAGCCACAAGTGACATCACACACAAAAACTGCACACACATGACCAGCACTGGCCTGTCAGGCACTCAGCCACAAGTGACCTCACAATCACAAAGTGCACTCACATGAACAGCACTGGCCTATCAGGCACTGAGCCACAAGTGACATCACAACAACAAACTGCACCCACGTAAACCAGCACTGGCCTATCAGGCACTGAGCCACAAGTGGCATCACAAACACAAAGTGCACCCACATCACCAGCACTGGCCTATCGGGCACAGAGCCACAAGTGACATCACAAACACAAACTGCACCTATGTGACCAGCATGGCCTATCAGGCACTGAGCCACAAGTGACCTCACAAACACAAACTGAACCCACATCACCAGCACTGGCCTAGCAGGCACTGAGCCACAACTGACATCACAAACACAGACTGCACACATGTGACCAGCATTGGCCTATCAGGCACTGAGCCACAAGTGACATCACAACCACAAACTGAACCCACATCACCAGCACTGGCCTATCAGGCACTGAGCCACAAGTGACATCACAAACACAAACTCCACCCACAGGACAAGCACTGGCCTATCAGGCACTCAGCCACAAGTGACATCACAAACACAAACTGCACCAACATCACGAGCATGGCCTATCAGGCACTCAGCCACAAGTGACATCACAAACACAAACTGCAGCCACATCACCAGCACTGGCCTATCAGGCACTGAGACAAAAGTGACATCACAACCACAAACTGCACCCACATCACCAGCACTGGCCTACCAGGAACTGAGCCACAAGTGACATCACAAACAAAAACTGCACCCACATCACCAGCACTGCCCTATCAGGCACTCAGCCACAAGTGACCTCACAACCATAAAATCCACCCACATCACCAGCACAGGCCTATCAGGAACTGAGCCACAAGTGACATCACAAAGAAAAACTCCACCCACTGGACCAGCACTGGCCTATCAGGCACTGAGCCACAAATGACATCACAAGCACAAAATGCAGCCATGTTACCAGCACTGGCCTATCAGGCACTCAGCCACAAGTGACATCACAAACACAAACTGCAGCCACATCACCAGCACTGGCCTATCAGGCACTGAGCCACAAGTGACATCACAACCACAAACGGCAGCCACATGACCAGCACTGGCCTATCAGGCACTGAGACAAAAGTGACATCACAACCACAAACTCCACCCACATCACCAGCACTGGCCTACCAGGAACTGAGCCACAAGTGACATCACAAACAAAAACTGCACCCACATCACCAGCACTGCCCTATCAGGCACTCAGCCACAAGTGACCTCACAACCATAAAATCCACCCACATCACCAGCACAGGCCTATCAGGAACTGAGCCACAACTGACATCACAAAAAAAAACTCCACCCACTGGACCAGCACTGGCCTATCAGGCACTGATCCACAAATGACATCACAAGCACAAAATGCAGCCATGTAACTAGCACTGGCCTATCAGGCACTGAGCCACAAGTGACATCACAAACACAAACGGCAGCCACATCACCAGCATGGCCTATCAGGCACTGAGCCACAAGTGACATCACAAACACAAACTGCAGCCACATCACCAGCACTGGCCTATCAGGCACTGAGCCACAAGTGGCATCACAAACACAAACTCCACCCACATGACCAGCACTGGCCTATCAGGCACTGAGCCACAAGTGACATCACAAACACAAACTGCAGCCATGTAACCAGCACTGGCGTATCAGGCACTGAGACACTAGTGAAATCACAACCAAAAACTGCCGCCACGTGACCAGCACTGGCCTTTCAGGCACTGAGCCACAGCTGAAACCACAACCACAAACTGCAGACATGTGACCAGCATTGGCCTTTCAGGCACTCAGCCACAAGTGACATCACAAACACAAACTGCACCCACATCACCAGCACTGGCCTATCACGCACTGAGCCACAAGTGACATCACAACCACAACCTACAGTGACATCACCAGCACTGGCCTATCAGGCACTCAGCCACAAGTGACATCACAAACACAAACTGCACCAACATCACGAGCATGGCCTATCAGGCACTCAGCCACAAGTGACATCACAAACACAAACTGCAGCCACATCACCAGCACTGGCCTATCAGGCACTGAGACAAAAGTGACATCACAACCACAAACTGCACCCACATCACCAGCACTGGCCTACCAGGAACTGAGCCACAAGTGACATCACAAACAAAAACTGCACCCACATCACCAGCACTGCCCTATCAGGCACTCAGCCACAAGTGACCTCACAACCATAAAATCCACCCACATCACCAGCACAGGCCTATCAGGAACTGAGCCACAAGTGACATCACAAAGAAAAACTCCACCCACTGGACCAGCACTGGCCTATCAGGCACTGAGCCACAAATGACATCACAAGCACAAAATGCAGCCATGTTACCAGCACTGGCCTATCAGGCACTCAGCCACAAGTGACATCACAAACACAAACTGCAGCCACATCACCAGCACTGGCTTCTCACGCACTGAGCCACAAGTGACATCACAACCACAAACGGCAGCCACATGACCAGCACTGGCCTATCAGGCACTGAGACAAAAGTGACATCACAACCACAAACTGCACCCACATCACCAGCACTGGCCTACCAGGAACTGAGCCACAAGTGACATCACAAACAAAAACTGCACCCACATCACCAGCACTGCCCTATCAGGCACTCAGCCACAAGTGACCTCACAACCATAAAATCCACCCACATCACCAGCACAGGCCTATCAGGAACTGAGCCACAACTGACATCACAAAAAAAAACTCCACCCACTGGACCAGCACTGGCCTATCAGGCACTGATCCACAAATGACATCACAAGCACAAAATGCAGCCATGTAACTAGCACTGGCCTATCAGGCACTGAGCCACAAGTGACATCACAAACACAAACGGCAGCCACATCACCAGCATGGCCTATCAGGCACTGAGCCACAAGTGACATCACAAACACAAACTGCAGCCACATCACCAGCACTGGCCTATCAGGCACTGAGCCACAAGTGGCATCACAAACACAAACTCCACCCACATGACCAGCACTGGCCTATCAGGCACTGAGCCACAAGTGACATCACAAACACAAACTGCAGCCATGTAACCAGCACTGGCGTATCAGGCACTGAGACACTAGTGAAATCACAACCAAAAACTGCCGCCACGTGACCAGCACTGGCCTTTCAGGCACTGAGCCACAGCTGAAACCACAACCACAAACTGCAGACATGTGACCAGCATTGGCCTTTCAGGCACTCAGCCACAAGTGACATCACAAACACAAACTGCACCCACGTGACAAGCACTGCCCTATCAGGCACTCAGCCACAAGTGACATCACAAACACGAAATGCACCCACCTCACCAGCACTGGCCTATCAGGCACTCAGCCACAAGTGACATCACAAACACAAACTGCAGCCACATCACCAGCACTGGCCTATCAGGCACTGAGACAAAAGTGACATCACAACCACAAACTCCACCCACATCACCAGCACTGGCCTATCAGGCACTCAGCCACAAGTGACATCACAAACACAAACTGCACCCACATCACCAGCACTGGCCTATCACGCACTGAGCCTCAGGTGACCTCACAACCACAAACTGCACCCACATCACCAGCACTGGCCTATCAGGCACTCAGCCACAAGTGACATCACAACCACAAACTGCACCCACAGGAAAAGGAGTGGCCTATCAGGCCCTGAGCAACAAGTGACATCACAAACACAAACTCCACCCACTGGACCAGCATGTCCTATCAGGCACTCAGCCACAAGTGACATCACAAACACAAACTCCACCCACATCACCAGCACTGTCCTATCAGGCACTCAGCCACAAGTGACATCTCAAACACAAACTCCACCCAGAGGAGCAGCATGGCCTCTCAGGCACTGAGCCACAACTGACATCACAAACACAAACTGCAGCCACATGACCAGCACTGGCCTATCAGGCGCTGAGCCACAAGTGACATCACAACCACAAATTCCACCCACATCACCAGCATTGGCCTAGCAGGCACTGAGCCACAAGTGACATCACAAACACAAACTGCAGACATGTGACCAGCATTGGCCTATCAGGCACTCAGCCACAAGTGACATCACAAACACAAACTGCACCCACATCAGCAGCACCGGCCTATCAGGAACTGAGCCAGAAGTGACATCACAAACAAAAACTGCACCCACATCACCAGCACTGGCCTATCAGGCACTCAGCCACAAGTGACATCACACACAAAAACTGCACACACATGACCAGCACTGGCCTGTCAGGCACTCAGCCACAAGTGACCTCACAATCACAAACTGCAGACATGTGACCAGCACTGGCCTCTCAGGCACTCAGCCACAAGTGACATCACAACCACAAACTGCAGCCACATCACCAGCACTGGCCTATCGGGCACAGAGCCACAAGAGACCTCACAACCACAAACTGCAGGCACAGGACCAGCACTGGCCTATCGGGCACTGAGCCACAAGTGACCTCACAAACACAAACTGAACCCACATCACCAGCACTGGCCTAGCAGGCACTGAGCCACAACTGACATCACAAACACAGACTGCACACATGTGACCAGCATTGGCCTATCAGGCACTGAGCCACAAGTGAAATCACAACCACAAACTGAACCCACATCACCAGCACTGGCCTATCAGGCACTGAGCCACAAGTGACATCACAAACACAAACTCCACCCACAGGACAAGCACTGGCCTATCAGGCACTGAGCAACAAGTGACATCACAACCACAAACTGCACCAACATCACGAGCATGGCCTATCAGGCACTCAGCCACAAGTGACCTCACAACCACAAACTGCACCCACAGGACCAGCACTGGCCTATCAGGCACTCAGCCACAAGTGACATCACAAACACAGACTGCACACATGTGACCAGCACTGGCCTCTCAGGCACTGAGCCACAAGTGACATCACAAACACAAACTGCAGCCACATCACCAGCACTGGCCTCTCAGGCACTGAGCCACAAGTGACATCACAACCACAAACTCCACCCACATCACCAGCACTGGCCTACCAGGCACTCAGCCACAAGTGACCTCACAACCATAAAATCCACCCACATCACCAGCACTGGCCTATCAGGAACTGAGCCACAACTGACATCACAAAGAAAAACTCCACCCACTGGACCAGCACTGGCCTATCAGGCACTGATCCACAAATGACATCACAAGCACAAAATGCAGCCATGTTACCAGCACTGGCCTATCAGGCACTGAGCCACAAGTGACATCACAAACACAAACTGCAGCCACATCACCAGCACTGGCCTATCAGGCACTGAGCCACAAGTGACATCACAAACACAAAATGCAGCCATGTAACCAGCACTGGCGTATCAGGCACTGAGACACTAGTGAAATCACAACCAAAAACTGCCGCCACGTGACCAGCACTGGCCTTTCAGGCACTGAGCCACAGCTGAAACCACAACCACAAACTGCAGACATGTGACCAGCATTGGCCTTTCAGGCACTCAGCCACAAGTGACATCACAACCACAAACTGCACCCACATCACCAGCACTGGCCTATCAGGCACTGAGCCACACCTGAAACCACAACCACAAACTGCAGACATGTGACCAGCACTGGCCTATCAGGCACTCAGCCACAAGTGACATCACAAACAAAAACTGCATACACATATCCAGCAATGGCCTATCAGGCACTGAGCCACAAATCACCTCACAAACACAAACTGCACCCACAGGACCAGCACTGGCCTCTCAGGCACTGAGCCACAAGTGACATCACAACCACAAACTCCACCCACATCACCAGCACTGGCCTATCAGGCACTGATCCACTCGTGACATCACAACCACAAACTACAGCCACATCACCAGCACTGGCCTATCAGGCACTCAGCCACAACTGACATCACAACCACAAACTGCACCCACAGGACCAGCACTGGCCTAGCAGGCACTGAGCCACAACTGACATCACAAACACAAACTCCCCCCACAGGACTAGCACTGGCCTATCAGGCACTGAGCCACAAGTGACATCACAAAGAAAAACTGCACACACATATCCAGCACTGGCCTATCAGGCACTGAGCCACAACTGACATCACAAAGAAAAACTGCACACACATATCCAGCACTGGCCTATCAGGCACTCAGCCACAAGTGACATCACAAACACAAACTGCAGCCACATCACCAGCACTGGCGTATCAGGTACTGAGCCACAAGTGACATCACAAACAAAAACTGCAGTCACATCACCAGCCCTGGCCTATCAGGCACTCAGCCACAAGTGACATCACAAACACAAACTGCACCCACAGGACCAGCACTGGCCTATCAGGCACTGAGCCACAAGTGACATTACAAACACAAACTGCACCCACATCACCAGCACTGGCCTCTCAGGCACTGAGCCACAAGTGACATCACAAACACAAACTGCAGCCACATCACCAGCACTGCCCTATCAGGCACTGAGACAAAAGTGACATCACAACCACAAACTGCAGCCACATCACCAGCACTGGCCTATCAGGCACTGAGCCACAAGTGACATCACAAACACAAACTGCAGACATGTGACCAGCATTGGCCTATCAGGCACTCAGTCAAAAGTGACATCACAACCACAAACTGCACCCACATGAACAGCACTGGCCTATCAGGCACTCAGCCACAAGTGACCTCACAAACACAAACTGCAGCCACATCACCAGCACTGGCCTATCACGAACTGAGCCACAAGTGACCTCACAATCACAAAATGCACCCACAACACCAGCACTGCTCTATCAGGCACTCAGCCACAAGTGACATCACAAACACAAACTGCACCCACATCACCAGCACTGGCCTATCAGGCACTGAGCCACAAGTGACATCACAAACACAAACTGAACCCACATCACCAGCACTGGCCTATCAGGCACTGAGCCTCAAGTGACATCACAGCCACAAACTGCAGCCACATCACCAGCACTGACCTATCAGGAACTGAGCCACAAGTGACATCACAAACACAAACTGCACCCACAAGACCAGAAGTGGCCTAGCAGGCACTGAGCCACAAGTGACATCACACACAAAAACTGCACACACATGACCAGCACTGGCCTGTCAGGCACTCAGCCACAAGTGACCTCACAATCACAAAGTGCACTCACATGAACAGCACTGGCCTATCAGGCACTGAGCCACAAGTGACATCACAACAACAAACTGCACCCACGTAAACCAGCACTGGCCTATCAGGCACTGAGCCACAAGTGGCATCACAAACACAAAGTGCACCCACATCACCAGCACTGGCCTATCGGGCACAGAGCCACAAGTGACATCACAAACACAAACTGCACCTATGTGACCAGCATGGCCTATCAGGCACTGAGCCACAAGTGACCTCACAAACACAAACTGAACCCACATCACCAGCACTGGCCTAGCAGGCACTGAGCCACAACTGACATCACAAACACAGACTGCACACATGTGACCAGCATTGGCCTATCAGGCACTGAGCCACAAGTGACATCACAACCACAAACTGAACCCACATCACCAGCACTGGCCTATCAGGCACTGAGCCACAAGTGACATCACAAACACAAACTCCACCCACAGGACAAGCACTGGCCTATCAGGCACTCAGCCACAAGTGACATCACAAACACAAACTGCACCAACATCACGAGCATGGCCTATCAGGCACTCAGCCACAAGTGACATCACAAACACAAACTGCAGCCACATCACCAGCACTGGCCTATCAGGCACTGAGACAAAAGTGACATCACAACCACAAACTGCACCCACATCACCAGCACTGGCCTACCAGGAACTGAGCCACAAGTGACATCACAAACAAAAACTGCACCCACATCACCAGCACTGCCCTATCAGGCACTCAGCCACAAGTGACCTCACAACCATAAAATCCACCCACATCACCAGCACTGGCCTATCAGGAACTGAGCCACAAGTGACATCACAAAGAAAAACTCCACCCACTGGACCAGCACTGGCCTATCAGGCACTGAGCCACAAATGACATCACAAGCACAAAATGCAGCCATGTTACCAGCACTGGCCTATCAGGCACTCAGCCACAAGTGACATCACAAACACAAACTGCAGCCACATCACCAGCACTGGCTTCTCACGCACTGAGCCACAAGTGACATCACAACCACAAACGGCAGCCACATGACCAGCACTGGCCTATCAGGCACTGAGACAAAAGTGACATCACAACCACAAACTCCACCCACATCACCAGCACTGGCCTACCAGGAACTGAGCCACAAGTGACATCACAAACAAAAACTGCACCCACATCACCAGCACTGCCCTATCAGGCACTCAGCCACAAGTGACCTCACAACCATAAAATCCACCCACATCACCAGCACAGGCCTATCAGGAACTGAGCCACAACTGACATCACAAAAAAAAACTCCACCCACTGGACCAGCACTGGCCTATCAGGCACTGATCCACAAATGACATCACAAGCACAAAATGCAGCCATGTAACTAGCACTGGCCTATCAGGCACTGAGCCACAAGTGACATCACAAACACAAACGGCAGCCACATCACCAGCATGGCCTATCAGGCACTGAGCCACAAGTGACATCACAAACACAAACTGCAGCCACATCACCAGCACTGGCCTATCAGGCACTGAGCCACAAGTGGCATCACAAACACAAACTCCACCCACATGACCAGCACTGGCCTATCAGGCACTGAGCCACAAGTGACATCACAAACACAAACTGCAGCCATGTAACCAGCACTGGCGTATCAGGCACTGAGACACTAGTGAAATCACAACCAAAAACTGCCGCCACGTGACCAGCACTGGCCTTTCAGGCACTGAGCCACAGCTGAAACCACAACCACAAACTGCAGACATGTGACCAGCATTGGCCTTTCAGGCACTCAGCCACAAGTGACATCACAAACACAAACTGCACCCACATCACCAGCACTGGCCTATCACGCACTGAGCCACAAGTGACATCACAACCACAACCTACAGTGACATCACCAGCACTGGCCTATCAGGCACTCAGCCACAAGTGACATCACAAACACAAACTGCACCAACATCACGAGCATGGCCTATCAGGCACTCAGCCACAAGTGACATCACAAACACAAACTGCAGCCACATCACCAGCACTGGCCTATCAGGCACTGAGACAAAAGTGACATCACAACCACAAACTGCACCCACATCACCAGCACTGGCCTACCAGGAACTGAGCCACAAGTGACATCACAAACAAAAACTGCACCCACATCACCAGCACTGCCCTATCAGGCACTCAGCCACAAGTGACCTCACAACCATAAAATCCACCCACATCACCAGCACAGGCCTATCAGGAACTGAGCCACAAGTGACATCACAAAGAAAAACTCCACCCACTGGACCAGCACTGGCCTATCAGGCACTGAGCCACAAATGACATCACAAGCACAAAATGCAGCCATGTTACCAGCACTGGCCTATCAGGCACTCAGCCACAAGTGACATCACAAACACAAACTGCAGCCACATCACCAGCACTGGCTTCTCACGCACTGAGCCACAAGTGACATCACAACCACAAACGGCAGCCACATGACCAGCACTGGCCTATCAGGCACTGAGACAAAAGTGACATCACAACCACAAACTGCACCCACATCACCAGCACTGGCCTACCAGGAACTGAGCCACAAGTGACATCACAAACAAAAACTGCACCCACATCACCAGCACTGCCCTATCAGGCACTCAGCCACAAGTGACCTCACAACCATAAAATCCACCCACATCACCAGCACAGGCCTATCAGGAACTGAGCCACAACTGACATCACAAAAAAAAACTCCACCCACTGGACCAGCACTGGCCTATCAGGCACTGATCCACAAATGACATCACAAGCACAAAATGCAGCCATGTAACTAGCACTGGCCTATCAGGCACTGAGCCACAAGTGACATCACAAACACAAACGGCAGCCACATCACCAGCATGGCCTATCAGGCACTGAGCCACAAGTGACATCACAAACACAAACTGCAGCCACATCACCAGCACTGGCCTATCAGGCACTGAGCCACAAGTGGCATCACAAACACAAACTCCACCCACATGACCAGCACTGGCCTATCAGGCACTGAGCCACAAGTGACATCACAAACACAAACTGCAGCCATGTAACCAGCACTGGCGTATCAGGCACTGAGACACTAGTGAAATCACAACCAAAAACTGCCGCCACGTGACCAGCACTGGCCTTTCAGGCACTGAGCCACAGCTGAAACCACAACCACAAACTGCAGACATGTGACCAGCATTGGCCTTTCAGGCACTCAGCCACAAGTGACATCACAAACACAAACTGCACCCACGTGACAAGCACTGCCCTATCAGGCACTCAGCCACAAGTGACATCACAAACACGAAATGCACCCACCTCACCAGCACTGGCCTATCAGGCACTCAGCCACAAGTGACATCACAAACACAAACTGCAGCCACATCACCAGCACTGGCCTATCAGGCACTGAGACAAAAGTGACATCACAACCACAAACTCCACCCACATCACCAGCACTGGCCTATCAGGCACTCAGCCACAAGTGACATCACAAACACAAACTGCACCCACATCACCAGCACTGGCCTATCACGCACTGAGCCTCAGGTGACCTCACAACCACAAACTGCACCCACATCACCAGCACTGGCCTATCAGGCACTGAGCCACAAGTGACATCACAACCACAAACTGCACCCACAGGAAAAGGAGTGGCCTATCAGGCCCTGAGCAACAAGTGACATCACAAACACAAACTCCACCCACTGGACCAGCATGTCCTATCAGGCACTCAGCCACAAGTGACATCACAAACACAAACTCCACCCACATCACCAGCACTGTCCTATCAGGCACTCAGCCACAAGTGACATCTCAAACACAAACTCCACCCAGAGGAGCAGCATGGCCTCTCAGGCACTGAGCCACAACTGACATCACAAACACAAACTGCAGCCACATGACCAGCACTGGCCTATCAGGCGCTGAGCCACAAGTGACATCACAACCACAAATTCCACCCACATCACCAGCATTGGCCTAGCAGGCACTGAGCCACAAGTGACATCACAAACACAAACTGCAGACATGTGACCAGCATTGGCCTATCAGGCACTCAGCCACAAGTGACATCACAAACACAAACTGCACCCACATCAGCAGCACCGGCCTATCAGGAACTGAGCCAGAAGTGACATCACAAACAAAAACTGCACCCACATCACCAGCACTGGCCTATCAGGCACTCAGCCACAAGTGACATCACACACAAAAACTGCACACACATGACCAGCACTGGCCTGTCAGGCACTCAGCCACAAGTGACCTCACAATCACAAACTGCAGACATGTGACCAGCACTGGCCTCTCAGGCACTCAGCCACAAGTGACATCACAACCACAAACTGCAGCCACATCACCAGCACTGGCCTATCGGGCACAGAGCCACAAGAGACCTCACAACCACAAACTGCAGGCACAGGACCAGCACTGGCCTATCGGGCACTGAGCCACAAGTGACCTCACAAACACAAACTGAACCCACATCACCAGCACTGGCCTAGCAGGCACTGAGCCACAACTGACATCACAAACACAGACTGCACACATGTGACCAGCATTGGCCTATCAGGCACTGAGCCACAAGTGAAATCACAACCACAAACTGAACCCACATCACCAGCACTGGCCTATCAGGCACTGAGCCACAAGTGACATCACAAACACAAACTCCACCCACAGGACAAGCACTGGCCTATCAGGCACTGAGCAACAAGTGACATCACAACCACAAACTGCACCAACATCACGAGCATGGCCTATCAGGCACTCAGCCACAAGTGACCTCACAACCACAAACTGCACCCACAGGACCAGCACTGGCCTATCAGGCACTCAGCCACAAGTGACATCACAAACACAGACTGCACACATGTGACCAGCACTGGCCTCTCAGGCACTGAGCCACAAGTGACATCACAAACACAAACTGCAGCCACATCACCAGCACTGGCCTCTCAGGCACTGAGACAAAAGTGACATCACAACCACAAACTCCACCCACATCACCAGCACTGGCCTACCAGGAACTGAGCCACAAGTGACATCACAAACAAAAACTGCACCCACATCACCAGCACTGCCCTATCAGGCACTCAGCCACAAGTGACCTCACAACCATAAAATCCACCCACATCACCAGCACTGGCCTATCAGGAACTGAGCCACAACTGACATCACAAAGAAAAACTCCACCCACTGGACCAGCACTGGCCTATCAGGCACTGATCCACAAATGACATCACAAGCACAAAATGCAGCCATGTTACGAGCACTGGCCTATCAGGCACTGAGCCACAAGTGACATCACAAACACAAACTGCAGCCACATCACCAGCACTGGCCTATCAGGCACTGAGCCACAAGTGGCATCACAAACACAAACTCCACCCACATGACCAGCACTGGCCTATCAGGCACTGAGCCACAAGTGACATCACAAACACAAAATGCAGCCATGTAACCAGCACTGGCGTATCAGGCACTGAGACACTAGTGAAATCACAACCAAAAACTGCCGCCACGTGACCAGCACTGGCCTTTCAGGCACTGAGCCACAGCTGAAACCACAACCACAAACTGCAGACATGTGACCAGCATTGGCCTTTCAGGCACTCAGCCACAAGTGACATCACAACCACAAACTGCACCCACATCACCAGCACTGGCCTATCAGGCACTGAGCCACACCTGAAACCACAACCACAAACTGCAGACATGTGACCAGCACTGGCCTATCAGGCACTCAGCCACAAGTGACATCACAAACACAAACTGCACCCACAGGACCAGCACTGGCCTATCAGGCACTGAGCCACAAGTGACATCACAAACACAAAATGCACCCACAGGACCAGCACTGGCCTATCAGGCACTCAGCCACAAGTGACATCACAAACACAAACTGCACCCACATCACCAGCACTGGCCTATCAGGCACTGAGACAAAAGTGACCTCACAACCACAAACTGCACCCACATCACCAGCACTGGCCTATCAGGCCCTGAGCAACAAGTGACATCACAAACACAAACTCCACCCACTGGACCAGCATGGCATATCAGGCACTCAGCCACAAGTGACATCACAAACACAAACTCCACCCACATCACCAGCACTGGCCTATCAGGCACTCAGCCACAAGTGAACATCTCAAACACAAACTCCACCCAGAGGAGCAGCATGGCCTATCAGGCACTGAGCCACAACTGACATCACAAACACAAACTGCAGCCACATGACCAGCACTGGCCTTTCAGGCACTGAGCCACAGCTGAAACCACAACCACAAACTGCAGACATGTGACCAGCATTGGCCTTTCAGGCACTCAGCCACAAGTGACATCACAACCACAAACTGCACCCACATCACCAGCACTGGCCTATCAGGCACTGAGCCACACCTGAAACCACAACCACAAACTGCAGACATGTGACCAGCACTGGCCTATCAGGCACTCAGCCACAAGTGACATCACAAACACAAACTGCACCCACAGGACCAGCACTGGCCTATCAGGCACTGAGCCACAAGTGACATCACAAACACAAAATGCACCCACAGGACCAGCACTGGCCTATCAGGCGCTGAGCCACAAGTGACATCACAACCACAAATTCCACCCACATCACCAGCATTGGCCTAGCAGGCACTGAGCCACAAGTGACATCACAAACACAAACTGCAGACATGTGACCAGCATTGGCCTATCAGGCACTCAGCCACAAGTGACATCACAAACACAAACTGCACCCACATCAGCAGCACCGGCCTATCAGGAACTGAGCCAGAAGTGACATCACAAACAAAAACTGCACACACATGACCAGCACTGGCCTATCAGGCACTGAGCCACAAGTGGCATCACAACCACTAACTGCAGCCATGTGACCAGCACTGGCCTCTCAGGCACTCAGCCACAAGTGACATCACAAACACAAACTGCAGCCATGTGACCAGCACTGCCCTATCAGGCACTGAGCCACAAGTGACATCACAAACAAAAACTGCACCCACATCACCAGCACTGGCCTATCAGGCACTCAGCCACAAGTGACATCACACACAAAAACTGCACACACATGACCAGCACTGGCCTGTCAGGCACTCAGCCACAAGTGACCTCACAATCACAAACTGCAGACATGTGACCAGCACTGGCCTCTCAGGCACTCAGCCACAAGTGACATCACAACCACAAACTGCAGCCACATCACCAGCACTGGCCTATCGGGCACAGAGCCACAAGAGACCTCACAACCACAAACTGCAGGCACAGGACCAGCACTGGCCTATCGGGCACAGAGCCACAAGTGACCTCACAACCACAAACTGCACCCACATGAACAGCACTGGCCTAGCAGGCACTCAGCCACAAGTGACATCACAAACACAAACTGCACCCACATCACCAGCACTGGCCTAGCAGGCACTGAGCCACAAGTGACCTCACAGTCACAAAGTGCAGCCACAGGACCAGCACTGGCCTATCAGGCACTGAGCCACAAGTGACATCACAAACACAAACTGCACCCACATCACGAGCACTGGCCTATCAGGCACTGAGCCACAAGTGACCTCACAAACACAAACTGCAGCCATGTGACCAGCACTGGCCTATCAGGAACTCAGTCACAAGTGACATCACAACAACAAACTGCACACACGTGAACAGCACTGGCCTATCGGGCACTGAGCCACAAGTGACCTCACAACCACAAACTGCACCCACAGGACCAGCACTGGCCTATCAGGCACTGAGCCACAAGTGACATCACAAACACAAACTGCACCCACATCACCAGCACTGGCCTCTCAGGCACTCAGCCACAAGTGACATCACAACCACAAACTGCACCCACATCACCAGCACTGGCCTATCAGGCACTGAGCAACAAGTGACCTCAAAACCACAAACTCCACCCACATGAACAGCACTGGCCTATCAGGCACTGAGCCACAAGTGACATAACAAACAAAAACTGCAGCCACATCACCAGCACTGGCCTATCAGGCACTGAGCCACAACTGACATCACAAACACAAACTGCACCCACATCACCAGCACTGGCCTATCAGGCACTGAGCCACAAGTGATATCACAAACACAAACTGCAGCCACAAGACCAGCAGTGGCCTAGCAGGCACTGAGCCACAAGTGACATCACACACAAAAACTGCACACACATGACCAGCACTGGCCTGTCAGGCACTCAGCCACAAGTGACATCACAATCACAAAGTGCACCCACAGGACCAGCATTGCCCTATCAGGCACTGAGCCACAAGTGACATCACAAACACAAACTGCACCTATGTGACCAGCATGGCCTACCAGGCACTCAGCCACAAGTGACCTCACAATCACAAATTGCAGCCACAGGACCAGCACCGGCCTATCAGGCACTCAGCCACAAGTGACATCACAACCACAAACTGCAGACATGTGACCAGCACTGGCCTATCAGGCACTGAGCCACAAGTGACATCACAAACAAAAACTGCACCCACATCACCAGCACTGCCCTATCAGGCACTCAGCCACAAGTGACATCTCAAACACAAACTCTATCCACATGACCAGCACTGGCCTATCAGGCACTGAGCCACAAGTGACATCACAAACACAAACTGCAGCCACATCACCAGCACTGGCCTATCAGGCACTCAGCCACAAGTGACATCACAACAACAAACTGCACACACATATCCAGCACTGGCCTATCAGGCACTGAGCCACAAGTGACATCACAAACACAAACGGCAGCCACATCACCAGCATGGCCTATCAGGCACTGAGCCACAAGTGACATCACAAACACAAACTGCAGCCACATCACCAGCACTGGCCTATCAGGCACTGAGCCACAAGTGACATCACAAACACAAACTCCACCCACATGACCAGCACTGGCCTATCAGGCACTGAGCCACAAGTGACATCACAAACACAAACTGCAGCCACAGGACCAGCATGGTCTATAAGGCACTGAGCCACAAGTGACATCACAACCACAAACTGCACCCACATCACCAGCACTGGCCTATCAGGCACTGAGACACTAGTGAAATCAGAACCAAAAACTGCAGCCATGTGACCAGCACTGGCCTATCAGGCACTGAGCCACAGCTGAAATCACAACCACAAACTGCAGCCATGTGACAAGCACTGGCCTATCAGGCACTGAGCCACAAGTGACATCACAAACACAAACTGCACCCACATCACCAGCACTGGCCTATCAGGCACTCAGCCACAAGTGACATCACAAACACAAACTAGAGCCATGTAACCAGCACTGGCCTATCAGGCACTCAGCCACAAGTGACATCACAAACACAAACTGCAGCCACATCACCAGCACTGGCCTATCAGGCACTCAGCCACAAGTGACATCACAACCACAAACTGCAGCCACATCACCAGCACTGGCCTATCAGGCACTGAGCGACAAGTGACATCACAAAAAAAAACTGCACCCACAGGAAAAGGAGTGGCCTATCAGGCACTGAGCAACAAGTGACATCACAACCACAAACTCCACCCACTGGACCAGCATGGCATATCAGGCACTCAGCCACAAGTGACATCTCAAACACAAACTCCACCCAGAGGAGCAGCATGGCCTCTCAGGCACTGAGCCACAACTGACATCACAAACACAAACTGCAGCCACAACACCAGCACTGGCCTATCAGGCGCTGAGCCACAAGTGACATCACAAACACAAACTGCAGACATGTGACCAGCATTGGCCTATCAGGCACTCAGCCACAAGTGACATCACAACTACAAACTGCACCCACATCAGCAGCACCGGCCTATCAGGAACTGAGCCACAAGTGACATCACAAACACAGACTGCACACATGTGACCAGCACTGGCCTATCAGGCACTGAGCAACAAGTGACATCACAAACACAAACTGCACCCACATTAACAGCACTGGCCTATCAGGCACTCAGCCACAACTGACATCACAAACACAAACTGCACACACATCACCAGCACTGACCTATCAGGCACTCAGCCACAAGTGACATCACAAACACAAACTCCACCCACATCACCAGCACTGGCCTATCAGGCACTGAGCCACAACTGACATCACACACAAAAACTGCACACACATGAAGAGCACTGGCCTATCAGGCACTGAGCCACAAGTGACCTCACAAACACAAGCTGCAGTCACATGACCAGCACTGGCCTATCAGGCACTCAGCCACAAGTGACATCACAAACACAAATTGCACCCACATCACCAGCACTGGCCTATCAGGCACTCAGCCACAAGTGACATCACACACAAAAACTGCACACACATGACCAGCACTGGCCTGTCAGGCACTCAGCCACAAGTGACCTCACAATCACAAACTGCAGACATGTGACCAGCACTGGCCTCTCAGGCACTCAGCCACAAGTGACATCACAACCACAATCTGCACCCACATCACCAGCACTGGCCTATCGGGCACAGAGCCACAAGTGACCTCACAACTACAAACTGCAGGCACAGGACCAGCACTGGCCTATCGGGCACAGAGCCACAAGTGACCTCACAACCACAAACTGCACCCACAGGACAAGCACTGGCCTATCAGGCACTCAGCCACAAGTGACATCACAAACACAAACTGCACCCACATCACCAGTACTGGCCTATCAGGAATTGAGCCACAAGTGACCTCACAAACACAAACTGCAGACATGTGACCAGCACTGGCCTATCAGGCACTGAGCCACATGTGACATCACAACCAGAAACAGCAGCCATTTGACCAGCACTGGCCTATCAGGAACTGAGCCACAAGTGACATCACAAACACAAACTGCACCCACATCACCAGCACTGGCCTATCAGGCACTGAGCCACAAGTGACATCACAAACACAAACTGCACCCACAGGACCAGCATGGCCTATCAGGCACTCAGCCACAAGTGACATCACAAACACAAACTGCAGCCACATCACCAGCATTGGCCTATCAAGCACTGAGCCACAAGTGACATCACAAACAAAAACTGCACACACATATCCAGCACTGGCCTATCAGGCACTGAGCCACAAGTGACCTCACAAACACAAACTGCACCCACAGGAAAAGCAGTGGCCTATCAGGCACTGAGCCACAAGTGACCTCACAAACAAAAACAGCAGCCACATTACCAGCACTGGCCTATCAGGCACTGAGCCACAAGTGATATCACAAACACAAACTGCAGCCACATGACCAGCACTGGCCTATCAGGCACTGAGCCACAACTGACATCACAACCACAAACTCCACCCACATTACCAGCACTGGCCTATCAGGCACTGAGCAACAAGTGACCTCAAAACCACAAACTCCACCCACATGACCAGCACTGGCCTATCAGGCACTGAGCCACAAGTGACATCAAAAAAAAAAACTGCAGCCACATCACCAGCACTGGCCTAGCAGGCACTGAGCCACAAGTGACATCACACACAAAAACTGCACACACATGACCAGCACTGGCCTGTCAGGCACTCAGCCACAAGTGACCTCACAATCACAAAGTGCACTCGCATGAACAGCACTGGCCTATCAGGAACTCAGCCACAAGTGACATCAGAAACACAAACTCCACCCACAACACCAGCACTGGCCTATCAGGCACAGAGCCACAAGTGACATCACAAACACAAACTGCACCTATGTGACCAGCATGGCCTACCAGGCACTCAGCCACAAGTGACCTCACAATCACAAATTGCAGCCACAGGACCAGCACCGGCCTATCAGGCACTCAGCCACAAGTGACATCACAACCACAAACTGCAGACATGTGACCAGCATTGGCCTATCAGGCACTGAGCCACAAGTGACATCACAAACACAAACTCCACCCACTTCACCAGCACTGGCCTATCAGGCACTCAGCCACAAGTGACATCACAAACACAAACTCCACCCACTGGACCAGCATGTCCTATCAGGCACTCAGCCACAAGTGACATCACAAACACAAACTCCACCCACATCACCAGCACTGGCCTATCAGGCACTCAGCCACAAGTGACATCACAAACACAAACTCCACCCAGAGGAGCAGCATGGCCTCTCAGGCACTGAGCCACAACTGACATCACAAACACAAACTGCAGCCACATGACAAGCACTGGCCTATCAGGCGCTGAGCCACAAGTGACATCACAACCACAAACTGCAGCCACATGACCAGCACTGGCCTATCAGGCACTTAACCACTAGTGACATCACAACCATAAACTGCAGCCATGAGACCAGCACTGGACTATCAGGCACTCAGCCACAAGTGACATCACAACCACAAATTGAACCCACATCACCAGCACTGGCCTATCAGGCACTGAGCCACAAGAGACCTCACAACCACAAATTCCACCCACATCACCAGCATTGGCCTAGCAGGCACTGAGCCACAAGTGACATCACAAACAAAAACTGCAGCCACATCAGCAGCACCGGCCTATCAGGAACTGAGCCACAAGTGACATCACAAACAAAAACTGCACCCACATCACCAGCACTGCCCTATCAGGCACTCAGCCACAAGTGACATCACAAACACAGACTGCACACATGTGAACAGCACTGGCCTATCAGGCACTGAGCAACAAGTGACATCACAAACACAAACTGCACCCACATTAAAAGCACTGGCCTATCAGGCACTGAGCCACAAGTGACATCACAACCACAAACTGCAGCCACATCACCAGCACTGGCCTATCAGGCACTGAGCCACAACTGACATCACAAACACAAACTGCACCCACATGAAGAGCACTGGCCTATCAGGCACTCAGCCACAAGTGACATCACAATCACAAAGTGCAGACATGTGACCAGCACTGGCCTATCAGGCACTGAGCCACAAGTGACATCACAACCACAAACTGCACCCATGTGACCAGCACTGGCCTATCAGGCACTGAGCCACAAGTGACCTCACAACCACAAACTGCAGGCACAGGACCAGCACTGGCCTATCAGGCACAGAGCCACAAGTGACATCACAAACACAAACTGCACCCACATGAACAGCACTGGCCTATCAGGCACTCAGCCACAAGTGACATCACAAACACAAACTGCACCCACATCACCAGCACTGGCCTATCAGGCACTGAGCCACAAGTGACATCACAAACACAGACTGCACACATGTGACCAGCACTGGCCTATCAGGCACTGAGCCACAACTGACATCACAACCATAAACTGCACACACATCACCAGTACTGGCCTATCAGGCACTCAGCCACAAGTGACATCACAACCACAAACTACACCCACATGACCAGCACTGGCCTATCAGGCACTGAGCCACAAGTGACCTCACAAACACAAACTGCAGACATGTGACCAGCACTGGCCTATCAGGCACTGAGACAAAAGTGACATCACAACCACAAACTGCAGCCATTTGACCAGCACTGGCCTATCAGGAACTGAGCCACAAGTGACATCACAACAACAAACTGCACACACGTGACCAGCACTGGCCTATCAGGCATTGAGCCACAAGTGACATCACAAACACAAACTCCACCCACATCACCAGCACTGGCCTAGCAGGCACTGAGCCACAAGTGACCTCACAACTACAAACTGCACCCACATCACCAGCACTGGCCTATCAGGCACTCAGCCACAAGTGACATCACAACCACAAACTGCAGACATGTGTCAAGCACTGGCCTATCAGGCACTGAGCCACAAGTGACATCACAACCACAATCCAAGCCACATGACTAGCACTGGCCTATCAGGCACTGAGACACAAGTGACATCACAAACACAAACTGTAGCCATGTGACCAGCACTGGCCTATCAGTCACTGAGCAACATGTGACACCACAAACACAAATTGCACCCACATCACCAGCACTGGCCTATCAGGCACTGAGCCACAAGGGACATCACAACCACAAACTGCACCCACATCACCAGCACTGGCCTATCAGGCACTGAGCCACAAGTGACATCACAAACACAAACTCCACCCACATCACCAGCACTGGCCTACCAGGCACTGAGCCACAAGTGACATCACAAACAAAAACTGCACACACATGACCAGCACTGGCCTATCAGGCACTGAGCCACAACTGACATCACAAAGAAAAACTGCACACACATATACAGCACTGGCCTATCAGGCACTGAGTCACAAGTGACATCACAAACACAAACTGCAGCCACATCACTAGCACTGGCCTATCAGACATTGAGGCACATGTGACCTCACAAGCACTAAAATAGCAATGTGCTTGATGCTGTCTAATCAGGTGGTGAAGCAAAAGTCACCTCACAAATACAAAAAAGGAGCAATGTGGCTGCTGGTGGCCTGGCAGATACTGAGGCCAAATTACTCCACAAACACTAGCAACAGCAATATGCAGCAAGCTGGACTGTCAGGTGCTCATGCTGAAGTGACCTCACAGGCAGCCATGAAGCCAAATAGCTGCTCCTGGCCTCTTTGCAACTGAGGCACAATTGACCTCAACAAGCACAAACAGCAGCAATGTCCATGCTGATCGCCAGTCACATACTGATGCACAACTCACCACAAAAGCACCAACAGCAGCAATGGCCCTGCTCCCCCTTTAGGAGGCATGGAGACACAAGAGACCTCACCAGCATCACCAATGCTACATGCATGCTGTTGGCCTACCAGCTTCAGAGGCACAACTCACCTCACAAGCACAAATGGCATTGACCTGCCTGCTGCTGCCCTATCTTTGACTGAGTCACAAGGGAGCTCAAAAGTGCAAACCTTCACAGAGGAGAAGCTCACCTGGGCCACTCGCACGTCCCTTGATTACGCTGTGATCACTCCACACAGAACAGTCTTCTGCAAATGGCTTTCATCTCCTGGCAAGACTCTCTCCAGATCATGGGACAGCTCCACTCTGGCACCCTGGCGACAAATCACAAAAGGAACAATTGGTCTCGCTTTTCCTTTAGTACCATCAAGTCTGAGCTGGGAGCCTTTGCACTGCAGCACCTACACAATGGCAGCAGCATGCCACTTCCATTTCTAGTGCATTTCTAGGGACAGAGATCAGCTGAGGGAGCAGCTGCACTGCAAAGGCTTTCTGACACTCTCAGATCAACTCGGCACTGCACCAGGCATCAACCTGACGCCAGACCTCTGCTCTGCCACCTACTCTACAAACACACTGCCTCTGCCCCACACAGCTGCCTCTTCTGCTACATACAACCAAGTGCCAGCAAGAAGAGATGCATGCAGGACACTCACCACTTGCACACTCCCCAGCCACTGCTCTGCTCGCTGCCTTCCCTTGGCTCCTCAACCCAGACACACAGGCAAGCTCTTGTGGTAACACCACAAGGTGGCCAAGGCACTCTAGGCTCACAAGGCCTGTGCAAATGAGCAGCACAAGATCAGGCACAGAGCTGCCTCCTTGGGTGATGCTGCTCTTTTCAGAGGGAAGCATCCTGCTTGCTTTGGGCACAGCAGGCTGCTGCTTTCCACCCCCATCCCCTCACGAACCTCCTGCTAGGGATGGGGACATGGGGATTTTCTGCAGTAATACAAAAGTTACAGATACAACACAGAAACACTTGAGAGTCCGGAAGGCCTCCTGAGCCCAAAGGAACCTCCCTTCCTTTCCTTTAGTTACTTGGACAAGGAGCCCTGGGGAAGGGAAAAAGGGTGCAGAGGCTTTGAAATGAGGCCCAAGCAATGAGACAGCCCCACACTCAATGGCTGCTGAAATGCCAGCTCTCCTGGCTGCGCAGCCTCTGCAGCACCAGTCCGCGCTCCACAGCTGCCTTCACAGAGCACTGAGGGCTGCGTGCCACGGGCAACCTGGCCCTGGGCACATCTTCACCCCTCGCAGAGCCGGGAGCCCAAGAGCTCTGAGACTTCCTCAGGTCAACCTACGGACGCTTTGGGGCACTCACACAAAGGCACTCAAGACATGCTGGCATCTATTATAAGGGTCTTGGACTCGTCCTATATGGCACCACAACCTCCTAGGAAAAGGAGGGGGCACCGTAGCATTTGTTGAGCGGGCTGGCAATAACAGCACTTGTGGGAGGCGGAATTTGCAGCACAGCAGAGGTACCAGGAGCTGAACCCACAACCCAAGTCACCCACGGAAGACAGGCGCATTTATGGAAGCCTTCGCATCCATACGTAGCCTCTTCTCAGTCACTTGCAGCTGCTTTCACAGAGGGCTCACGACGCTGGCCAAGATGTTGACAGGTACAGGGACACAGCCTGGCATCCTGCCTCCATCCTCAGCAGCTCTAGCACTGCACTGGGAACCTCCATGAGTGGAGCAACCTAGAAAGAAAGAAAGAATCGGAGTGTTACTGGCAGTTCTGCTGGCCTTACAGAGTCGCAACAGGCAGGGGCAAATGTCTCCCCTTTGTGCTGAGCTCTATTGGGGAGAGCACAGCCAGCAGGGCCACCAAGACGTTCTACCCTACCCCTCTTTTTGGCACAGGTGACACCATGTCTGTATACCAGGTCCTGTTTGGGCTCTCCAGTTCTGCACAGGCACTAACACACTGCAGGGAGTCCAGCACAGGGACACCAAGATGGTCAGGGGCTGCAGCGTGGCGCATAAAAGGAGAGGCTGCGAGAGCTGGCTTTGTTCAGCCTAGACAAGAGAAGGCCAACGGGGATCTTCATGCTGTGCACAGCTACCTTATGGAGGGCACAGAGAAGACGGAGCCGGATTTTCTTGGAGGTGCACACTAGTAGCATGGGAGGCAACAGGGACAAATCGGACAATGGGAAATGCTTCTGAGACATTAAGAAGAAACCTTTTTCTCCGTGACGGTGGCCAAACTGCGGCACACGGATACAGAGAGGTTCCCAGATCTCCATCCTTGGAGGTAATCAAAACTTCACTGGAAAAGGCCCCAAGATACCTCCTCTACTGGCACCTGCCTGGAGCAGGGCGTTGGAGCCCTGCTACCTCCACATGGCTCCCCCATTGCAGCCTCAAGGAATATGCTATTATGAGACTCTTGCCAAAGGCACCAGAGGCTTTGCAGATGCCGCCTCCACCGCTCAACAAGGACAGGTGTCTCAGAGCCACCCATCGCCCTCACAGGCCTGACTTCTTGTGAGGGGGCATCTCCCCTCTCTGCAAGGCTCTGCGTAGGCACAACGTGCAGAAATGCCTCTGACTGCTTTCATTAACTACCCATCTCGCTGAGGGACTGCAATGGATTAGCGTCTGAGATGGGAAGATGCAATGACGGTCCAGATTCAGCAGAAAGCCTTTAAGGAGGGAGAAGAGAACTCTCTCCAGCAGTCAGTAAAATCCCAAAGACTCACGGAAGCATCAAACCCTTCCAAAACTGCAAGCCTGAACCTCAGCTGACACAAACCACCAAACTGGGAGCAGCCCTGCCTCGCACCATGATGCTCCAAGGAGGCAACACGGTCACCAACAGTCCTCACCCACGTCTCCCAGAAGGACACCGTGATGGCAGGCTGGGCCTTGGGAGCAGAGCACTGCTCTCTCCAGACACCTCCTCCCACGCTGAGCAGCAAAACACTGGCGCCACCACCCAGCTCCACCACAGGGCATCTCGCACTGTAACACGCCGTTACCTCCACACCTCACAGAGGGTTGGCAACCAACACACGCCTCTGCATCAGCGACACACAGCCCACAGCACCACACATGGCAGCACGCAGGGCACCCCAAGCACCCCACAACACACAAAGCCCAACTCTCCAGACCTTCCATTCCTTTCTAGTCCTCCAAGGCCTTGCAACAGGCTCTGCCTCTGAACAGCCACTCACAGCCCGGGGCCTGCTCACTTCCCACCTTCCCACCAGGAAGCAGAGAAGAAGTGCTCTCACAGGGGCTGATCAGGCCAGCTTTTCCCTCTCGCTTGTGCCTCAACTTCTCTGAACAAGAAATCTCTTTCAAAATGTGGCCCATACCCTTTTTGGGGGGTGACATTCCTTCCGTCTCCTCCAACAGCCTTTGCACCCATTCTCCAATGACTGCATACGTGGACAGAAAATCAGAGACCCCTAAAGTGTTACAGTTCCAAATGTGTCATAAAAGCAGCTGGACACCTCAAAGACAGACACAGCATGCAGACCTTGCAGGAAAATCTCACAAGCTCCCTGCTCTTTTGACAGGGGCAACTTCTAAAGCACACACACACCCTGGCAAGAAGAGATTACTCACACCACTGCTCACACCAGCACTACATTCATTTAGCAGCCTCAAAAGTCTAGCTGGACTCCCTAGCTGACTGCGAGGACGCTGCAAGCTTCTACTTAGCAACAAGCGGAAAGGCAAACTCCATGTCCATGTTCACCACAGAACATCATCTGCATTTGAAATGTAGCAGTACTAACTCATGATGATGGAGTGGAATAAAATTTGTGTCAGATGATGTGGAATATCGACTTCTGCTTGATTAATGAGTTGCATTTCTGTATTGCTGTAGAGCTCTGCAGGGGTCAATCCCTCCGCTGAGCACACGCAACAAACCCAGAAGTGACCTCACCACCAACATCCAAGCCATGCATCTTCTCCTGACCTGTCAGCTGCTCACATAGAGGTGTCATCACATCACAGATTCACATCATGGCCTCATAATACTCACAATGCTCTGAAACACCCATTGCCTACCAGTTACTACACCAAAAGATTAGCTTCTGCTATGCATTATCAACACCTAGCCTATGAAATTTAAGAATTGCAGAACAGCCTGCAAGTAATTCTTGGCAACATTTTCTAACGGGAGGATTGCATGGGAGCAGCGATCATGAAACTGAAGACAGCAGGGCCTCGTGTCCCAGGCACAGGGAGAAGCCTTCCCGCAACTCAGAACTCTGGTTCCTTCCCCAGTGCTGAACAAAACCAGAAAATCCTCCACACATCCAGGACAACAAGCATTCTCCTATTTTAGGCCCTGACAACTGGAGGCACGTGGAAGGACTCAGGCCAGGACATCTCAGTTGGTGAAACCAGCAGAGACACAATTCAGCAACTCTTCACCCTGACCTAGGAGCATGGAAAGAACAACAGCAAGTGCAAGCACTGGCCGTTCATCAACTTTCAAGGCCCCTGACAAGCTGACGGGCGAGTGAAGAGTTAACAGGACTGAAGTTTGTCAACTGATATGCAGAAGAACTGATAGCACAAGAGCTGAGGTGCACAAAGCTGTTGAACAGAGGACTTAACAGGACTAAAGTCGTCTACCAACCGATATGCGCAAGGACTGATATGCGCAAGGCTGCGGAATGGAAGCATTAACAAGACTGAAGAAGTCTGCCACCTGGAATCTGCACGGACCCCCGGGGAGCGAAGAAACAATACGGAGGTGTTGTGGTCTTGCCTCGCTAGCAGGGTCCTCCCAAGCAGACAAACAAACAGTCCTGGGATTGTGAAACTCGCAGAGGTCAGCAAAAGCGTTGTTTGCCCAGAGCCCCAGCCGTATAAAAAGAGACTTGGGAGCTAGGAGAGTTTGAGCAGGGACGGGAACCTGACCTGACCATCCTCTCCGCCTGGACCGTGAGTATTCCCCCCCCTCCCCTTTTCCTGGGACGCTGGGTTAAGGGAACTCCTCGAGGTTGAGAGCCCTCTCACTAGGAGAGTGAACAAGAAAGCTTTCAAGTAGGGATAAGAAGTCCTTCCAATTAATAACGCAGTAATCGACGGTTTCAGGTTATCCTTTCTAAATTAGTAACTGATGGTTTTGTGTTATCCTTTCTAAATTAGTAATCGCATTATTTTAATGGATGTTACTAATCCAAGAACTTGTGTGAGGAAATAAACATCTTTTTTATTATTATTATATTACTGTCTTAGTCGTTGCTATCGAACCTTCATAGCATGACAGCATGACACAAGCAAAACAGCTCACACTTACAGAGCTCTTCTGCAAACACCCTTCACCCTGCTGCCAGGCTCACAGGTCGCGGCGCAAAGCAAGAGGCAGGGAGCAAAAACAACGGCTAAGGCACGGCATCACATGCGGGCACAGCCTCTCTCAGAGCCACTCGGAAATGCAGTTTTCACAACAAAAGACACCACTGGGAAGGGCACCTCGCGACGACACCAGCAGCCTGCTCACACTTTGCCCAGCACCTCCCAAACGCACCTCAAAGCAGCACCTGGGGCTGCGCTGGCAGCAGCACCTCAGGGAAACGCTTTAACAGGGATCCCAGAGCCACCACAGGGCCAAAGCTTCCTGCCCCCAAACCCCACCGAGCCGCCCCGGCCCAGCTGCTCGCGGCAGGCCGCCACGTCTGGCTGCAGGGCAGCTCCCCCCTCTGGCCCACGTCGCTCTGGCCCCTGCTCACGGCCCCACCAGCCCCTGCTGCAGCTCCTGCAGCAAAGCAGCCCCGTCGCCAGCACCGCTGCCCCGCCCCGGCGGGAGGGCACCTGCCGCCATTTGAACGCGCCTGCAGCCCCCACCAAACGCTCTCGCCCGCTCGCTTCTCGCCTGCTTTGCTCCCGCTCCTCTTCCACCTCTTTCTTTGACGTCTTTTTTTTCCCCCACATGTTGGACTGCAATTGGCTGGCAGAGCCATCAGTGAAACCGATGCCCGCCCTCCTCCTCCTGACAGCCAATAGGAGGGCTGAACTGGGGCGATGCCATGGCAACATTGGGCCCTCCTGCCCTGGCGGCCAGCTCCGCCCCCTCCCCCTTGGTCGGGCGCCATGTTGTGGGCGGCAGCGCGGGGCGCGGCGGGGCCTGGGGGCAGCGCGGCGCTGTGTGGGCGGGCAGTGCGGGGTCCCGGGGTGCGGCCGCTGCCCCGGCGGGGCTGGGCTGTGCGGCAGGGGCCCCGCGGGGCTGCTGGCTGCCCTGCGCCCTGGGGGCCGTGCGGGGCGTGGGGGGGGCAGCGTTGGGGGCCTGTGCTGGTGGCCTCCGTGGTGCCGGCGTGGGGGCCCTGGGGCTGGCCGTGGCACCGGAGCCCACAGGCAGCATCCTGCTGCCCCCAGGGCAGGGCAGGGCAGGGCAGGGCAGTGTCCTCTCGCCCCTCCTGCCCCGGGTCCCTGCCCACAGCAGCCCCGGGGCTCGGCTAGGGAACGGTGGTGTGAGGTCGTGAGGGTGCTGGTGGAGATGGCTGTGTTGGGCTCACCCCAGCACTGCCCACCACAGCTCAGAGAAAAAACCTTGGCGTCAGCCAGGACCTGTTGAATGAGGATTGCACCTCCACCTGTTTCCAGGCTGCTCTCTCCAATGTATGTTCTTTTGGGTGCGGTGATTTGAGCCTAGTTTGCAGGAGGACAGGGGCAGTGGCCATCTAAAGATGGCATCTCTGAGCCCAAAACATGCTGCGCCAAGTTGGAAGGATCGAGGGGGAAGGAAGAGAGATTTTCCCAAACACCCAGAGGACTTGGGGTTATTAAAAGGTGAAGGTTTTATTATCATATACGGACATTTCCAGCAGGGTCTTGAGAGCCCCATGGAGCTGCAGGCCACCTCAGCATCTGGGATGCAGGACCCCTTTCCTCTCAGAGCCAGACCCCAAAGGGGGACCCCTCCCAGGAAAACCTGTCATGGATTCCCATGCCCCCCCCCACCCTAAGAGGCGATGGAGCTGGCCACACAGAAGCCTTGGGGCTCAGGACAGCCCCAGGACCCAGGAGTCCTGGCTGTCACATTGTCCCCCGAGCCAGAGGGGACCCTCAGGCAGGGCTCTCGCAGCAGCCCCCAGCCCTGTCCAGGCACCCCCACAGCCCGGGATCCACAGCAGTTTTGGCAGTTAACAGTCTCTGTGCGACACCTCGGGAAGGATCTCCCAAAGCCCTTACCCTCGGTGGAGAGCCGCAGGAGCGCAGGGGACAAGGAGCTGTGGTCCTGGCTGATGGTGTCCATCCAGCAGTCCTCCATCTCGCTTGCCCTCTTGCTCTCGTTTCACCTCTCCAGCCAGAGAAACGGGACGCTCTTCCCATCTCATTACCCAAAACTCCTTTCGAACATGCCCCTGCTCCTCCGCCTGTTGGTGAGGGGCCCCAACGTGGTCCCACTGCCTCCTGTCCCCTCTCCTTGCCGTGGAGCCACTAGGAAGGGCAGCCGTGGGGAGGGTGTGAGCAGTGCCCAGGAGTGCCTGGGCCTCACAGGGAAGTGAGGGTCCCCACCCACGACACCGGGGAGACCTCCCTGTGATGTGGCACGTCCCATTGTGACCTCAGCTCATGTCATCTGGGGGCTCTGTAGGTCACTGCCATGGAGATGGCACAGCCAGGGAGAGAGCAGAGAGATTTCCCCTCATGTGCTGGAAAGCCATCACTTCCCTTCACTGCAGTTATTTTCCATAATTTTCTGATAAATCCTTCAGGAATGTCTCCAGACAGTGTCAAAGACTGTGAAATATCTCAAACGGGGCACTGAAGATGTCACTTCTGCGCCCCTGCACCGACAGGTCACTGCACTGGGCAGACCTGTGCAGGAATCTGGGGTTTGGGGGTTGGCGTTTTTACAGGATCCAAGGCATGTGGGATGAACCAGCACAAAGCATGGCCACAGGCTGAGAAATGCTTTGGTGAGCCTCAAAACTGCTTTCTGCTGTGGGCCCCTCTTTTTGTGGAAGCAGGATGCAGGACAATGTGGGACAGGACATAGCTTTCCTCCTTTAGGCACCAAGGCAGGCTCTTTGCTTTTAGAAGTGCTCGGCAAGGTTTCTCAGTCGGCAGTGCTTGAGCTAGAGATGCTATGCCAGAGAAGAGCAAACATAGCCTTAACACACATCATCCAGAGGCCCTTATCCAGGACCCTGGAGCCTGCCAGGCTCCAAAGCCATGGGCGAGGCCAGGTAGCAAATGTGGGGAAGTTTTCCCATTTCCCATGAAATTTGCCCATCTTTCCTTCTGGCTGAGCCTGAGGAAGCCATTTCTCATCCCTGGGCCTCATTTGGTCCTTGTGCTTTTCAGTGTCACCTTGGGGCTGTGCTTCTCCCCTGGGTACGCTCCTCAGCCCCCTGCCCTCCTCCTCCTCGCAGGCACCCTTGCTCTCCCGGGTCTGTACAGCCCCGACATCCTGGATCTCCCACATTTTATGACTCTGGGCTTCTCAGGACATGCCCATGTACTGCAGTGCTGCTGTCCAGGCTCCAGTGCAGAGCCTATGAGGCAGTGCGATGCCTCAGGACGTGCATTTTGACTCACTCCCAAGTTTGTGAGATGACCAGCTCCCAGCTCTGCAGCTGCTGAAGTTTGAGAGCATCCCTACAACCAGCCTTCCTGCTCTTCCTAATCTCTGCACAGTTTTGGGGCAAATCTTGCAGAAGGGAGACTCCATCCCCCTTGAATACTGTGAGAGATGTGGCTTTCCAAGTCACTGCAAAAGGAAGGACTCCTTTACTTCTTTGGGTTGCTTCCTGAGCCTGTGGCAGCCCCTCTGTGATGCTGGGAGCCCCAGCTCTGCAGCCTGCTGTCTTTGCCCTTTCTCTCCCCTGTCTCCTGTTTGTCTACCCAAAGTCTTCTCTCCACACCAGGGGCATGGGAAGTGCTGCTTTAGAGAGCTCATTTGAAGCTGTGACATGTTGTGAAGCTGAAGGCCTGAAGGAGGCTAGTCTGGGACATGGCTGTGCCCCCACACCCCCTCCTGTTCCCAGCCTGAGGATCCAGGAAGGTCTCCAGGGAGAGCAGTGGGTTTGGGGGTGGGTGGGATGGGTTTCCCTCAACATCCCTGGGTCCTGCATGGGTTTCTCTGAGTGCTCAGGAAAATCCCTCTTCTCTAGGGGCTTGCATCAAGGCTTTTCCAGACTTTTGTACAGAAACCCAGCCTGGTCCAAGATCCCCAAGAGCAGCACGGCCCCCAGCATCGCCCGGGACCCCCAGGAGCTGTCTGGCTCTCTCTTCTGTTCCCCCATTCCCCGATTAAATGGACACTTTGTAACCTCACCTTTACAACACTCCATCTGGACACTGCAACACTGTGACTCCTCCCCTAGCTCATTCCCATAGGCAGCTGCTGATTTGCGACCTGCCTATTGGCTGGCAGGAGGAGGGGGGCGGGTCTGGATTTCACTGACGGCTCTGTCAGCCAGTCGGAGTCCACCATGTGGAAGAAAAACAGACGTGAAAGAGAGAGGTGGAAGAGGAGAGGGAGCGAAGCAGGGGAGGCTTTGGGTGGAAAGCAGGACCGGGCTTGGGCAGCTTGTTTCTCACAAGACCGTGAGAAACGCTCTGCCCCCCCTGGCCAGTATAACTGCTCTGCCTGGCACTGAGGCACAGGAGGACTCAGGGTGGAGATCGGGCTCTGCAGTTAAGAGCCCCAGGGGCAGAGTTAGGAAACAAGAAAAGACCTCGAATGCGAAAAAACAGCATCTTTAAGTACACCAGAAACCAGCAGGGGCTGGAAAATGCCCCAAGCTGTAGTAAAAGTTTCTGAGCATAAAGAAAAATCAATGAAAAAAAAAAAACCCTGTTCAAATGTGAATAATAGATGGATGTAACCGAGTAACCTTAAAAGAAATAGCTTCAGCAGTTACAGTTAAAACCAAACTATAACAACCGAATGGCCTTGGTAGGGTTTACTTTTTGTTTGGGTTTTACAGAGTGACCCTCTGAAGAGCAACAACTTGAAAAGAAGCAGCCAGAAAGAGTGGTAGAATTGTTAGGCTAAGTAATGTGTTTTTTAAAAGTATCTAAATAATAGAATGAATCTAGGAGCCAGGAGAGAAGTAACATCAAAGGAAGATGGCAGACCTAAGAATGAGGGGATACACATACCAGGCTGATAACGAAACTCAACAGCTGTATTCTAGTGTTTGTAAAAATTGATGATCCTAAGGAAGGGGCTAACACCTTCCCTTGATGAAAGGAAAGGAAAGAAAGAGAAAAAGATGGTAAAATTAAGCATAAATGTAACAGCTGTTGATCTGAAGTTAAAGTTGTCTGTTTCCTATAGAGAAGACAGGGAAATACGGAAAAAGAATAATAAAAAAAAGGTGACCAACTCTATTTGAAGCTCCTCTAAAGGGAACTATTCCAGCTTGGGGAACAAACTGATCTTTCGGTGCAGGAAAGAAATGCCTGCAATTAAAGGAAATAAGATTTCTGTGTTAACATATTGAACTGGAACAACACTCGGATTCACCGAATTTGGGTCAATAGGCCAGACCAATCATGTTGCTATTAGGATTAAGACTGTTATTTTTAACAGTTGTTTACGTGTTACTGCAAATGGGCATGCTTTGCTTTTGGCGTCTATTAATAGCAGTGCGCGTTTCCCCAGTACACTGTGCTTACCCAAAAGCCGCCCACTGCACACCAAGGGGAATTTGCTGACTTCTGAAATAAATGCGTGTGTCTGGTGGTGTCAAGGGGTGGAGTGACAGGCGCCACACAGGCAAGCGTGGGACTCTGGATGGTGCAGCCCACAGAAGAGGGGTTTGCTCTGGGGTGATCCCAGGAGTTAAGGAACCCCGGGTGCATCACGGCTGGAGCCACCACACTGTGGGGTTGCTGCAGCCTGGGGGCAACCGTCTAACGACCCCACGACTGACAATTCCAGACAGAGGAGAAGTGACACCACAGACTCACCCCATAAACATCTAGGTGCTGTGGAACCATTCCCTACAGAAAGACCTGTTAGTGGGCAAATTGTTACTAACTGAACAGTGCTGTGGGCTGAGCACTAGGTTACCTGTTGATGTGCATGCTGTTATTGACTGAGGCCATACAGCTTTTGTGTAACTGCGGTCGGGCGTTGTTTTGACTCGCTATAGAAAAGAGTAAGCCACAGAAGTTGGTGTGGACTCTGACCGACCATCAGCTGGCCTGTGGATGTCAATGGCGTGATGAGGAGAATCCAGGCAAACTACCAGGTTTGTTATAACCTCTTATCTTGTGGAGGAAAAAGGATGAGCAGGGAGGCACTGCGGGGCGGAACATGGGAAGGTCGTAACGGGCGGAGCACTGCTGCCGGAGAAGAAGGCGGGGCTTTACAGCATTATAAAAGAGCAGGACACGCTTCATTAAACGCCATTTGCCACTCCTCATATTGGTGTCTGTGTGGTGATGGTCCGGGGCCTGGGGAGAAGGCCCCGTGCCTCCTCGGTAAGAACGAGAACGGTAACAAGTGGTGACCCCGACGTGATTCCGAGGAGGCGGCTCGGCTGGCGTAGGCACCGGGAGTGTGAGGAAGGGATCCGGATCCGGAACCATGGAGGCCATATGTAAGGTAGTGATGGCCTGCGCCAAGGAATGGCGGGCGCCGCTGAAGGCGAGCGCGATACGAGCGTGTGTAGAGAGGCTCGTGAAGGAGGGAGTGATTACTTCTCCTATGGAGATTCTGCGGGAGGAACTGTGGCTGCAATGCACAGCAGCGCTGGCGGAGTTCCCGATGAACGGGGGATCCGCGAGGGAGTTAAAGGTGTGGGGGCTGATAAGAATGCTCCTGCGGAGAGCGAGGGAGGAACGGGAGACGTGGAAGGCGGCTAGAGAGGCACTTAGAGGGAGTGGGATACGTGTGGGGTCGACGGAGATAGAGGGAGCGGCGGAGGAGACGGCGCCAGAGGGGGGAGAGGAGCGGGTCGAAGAGCAAGGGGAGGAACAATGGGACGGAGGTCTGGTGATGCCAGCCGGGCTGGGAGAAGAGGCTTTGCGTGCCCCTCCACCACACTACCCCTGGGACGAGTTGCGACAGGCAGACAGAGCAGGACAACCTTGCCCTGTCGCGCCCAGTGAGCCCGAGGGGGAAGGAGAAAGGGGGGAGAATAAGCGAGGGAATGAGCGAGAGAATGAGCGAGGGAATGAGCAAGAGAATGAGCGAGGGAATGAGCGAGAGAATGAGCGAGAGAATGAGCGAGGGAGAATACGAACACCGAATGAGTGGCTCCCCGGGGCACTCATGGTACCTGATAAGAGCTGGAATCAGGGCGAGTCGGCGGCCAAAGATGGCGCCGGGGACAGAGAAAGAGGGCGGAGGAGAGTCACCTTCGATAGTACGAGACGAGCCAGTGGGAGGGAACGGGTGAGCGAGGATGAGATGGACAGCCTTACAAGGCGGTTTCAAGAAGTCTATTGGGGAGGGGAGCGTGAGGGAGGCGTGAGAGCGGAGGAGGTGGAGGAGGATGTGGAGATAGGACTAGAGCAGGCGCTGCGGCTCATGCGGAGGCTGGAGAGAGAAGTACAAAAACAACAGCGGATGCTGCAGCGACTGGCCGACACACGATCCCAGGACAATTCCAGTGGCGAAAAGCCCCGAGCCGAGTTATACCTGCCAGATTGGCAACTATCAGCGGGGGCGGTGACATTACGGGGTCTTAAACTCACGGCACCCCCTGAAACGCCGTTGGCGCTGCCGGTACGCCTGGCGCCCGGAGGGCTCATAGAATGGACGCCCATCGACCCAAAGGCCGTGTATGAAGAACTCGGGAAGCTAGTAAAGGTAGAGCCACCCTGGACAAAGATAAAACAGACACACGCAGAGAGTTTCACTGAATTCTGTGACAGGCTCCAGCGGGCCATTGCAGAGTCAGACTTGCCCCCTGAGGCCCAGGGTCCGGTCATGATGGAGTGCCTCTGGCAGCAGAGTGACGCCATGACGCAGGACATCCTGAAAATGATCCCTAAAGGAACACCACTTTCGGTTGTCATCCGCACGGTACTGCAAAAACAGAATCAGGGAACAGCAGCAGCGCAGGCTCTTGTCACGGCGGTGGACCAGATGAGAAAGGGACCACAGCGTTGCTTCTCTTGTGGATATCACAGGGAAGAGGGTATGCTGCGGTAAAACGGGAGGAGCAGATAAGATGGGTTCCAATGAAATGCCTAAAACCTGACCTAAATGCACGTACGGGAGGGTCTGGGGTGTAACTAATCATTCTTGGTGAGATTCCATCCTGAACAGGGCGACGCCAGACGGGATGCTGCTGCATGGCTGCATTGATGTTTATCGCCGGCTTCATGATTCCGGGGACCGCAGAGTCATACTGGAGGAGATGAGCACAGGCGCACAGAGCAGCTCACTACTGCATCCCGTTCAACCCCGAGGCGGGGCCGACAGAGACTTTCCTGACGGGGAACAAGTCAACACAGGGGCGTGGATCTTGTCATGGTTTGATTAGAAATGGCTTATAACACTAGGCTTGATAGCACTCACAGTAGTAATAGCGATATGCTGCGGCTTGCTAATTCTGAATTATTGCTTACGGCATGTACGGCTTAACTGCTTGATAGACATGAGCATAGAGTATATCAATTAATAGTACAGGAAAAAGAGGTTCTAGACAAGATATTTGCATGAGAAGCGGTAGACTAGGCGTAGCGGAAGATCACGCGGTGTGACGCGCAGCCTAGGGGTGGAAACGAAGTGCACCTGTATGTAAGCTTGCACGCAGCCCACAATAAACGCCATTAGACGAATGGCTAACTAACCTGTTTGGCAATCTACCACAGTGGCTAATAGGACTGCTCGCTGAAGGCTTGCGCATTTTGCTAATCCTCATAATTATAGGCTTATGCTTGTGTGTAATACTGAGCTGCGTTAAGAAAGCCTTGCTGAAAGTAGCGGGCCAAGTCTGGATTGCTCGACAACAAGAAGGAGAAATTCTGGAGGAATGGCTGGGCTTTGGAGGGGGGGAATATAGTCTGTTGGAAATGAGCAATCCCGCCTATGCCTTTAAGGTTTTCGCTGAACCGACGAAGACAAGGACACCGCCTGTGTTAAGAAGCGGAAGAAGGGGAGGCAGCACACAGCTCCGCTCACGAAGCTACTAATGCGAGGAACCACCCGATGGCGGTCCCGTCGAGACACGCCGCACTTCCGCGTGTTTTGTTGCGTCCCGCTCGATATAACGAAACAACATTGATGGGAGAGGGGGAGATGTGGAGGAAAAAGGATGAGCAGGGAGGCACTGCGGGGCGGAACATGGGAAGGTCGTAACGGGCGGAGCACTGCTGCCGGAGAAGAAGGCGGGGCTTTACAGCATTATAAAAGAGCAGGACACGCTTCATTAAACGCCATTTTGCCACTCCTCATATTGGTGTCTGTGTGGTGATGGTCCGGGGCCTGGGGAGAAGGCCCCGTGCCTCCTCGGTAAGAACGAGAACGGTAACATTATCTCTAATAAATTCTCATACTTGACAAATGATGATCTCTTGGAGTTCAGTGCAAATAACCCCCGAATTCAAAAGAATCACAGACACCCCTCTATTGGCGTGTCACAGGTAACACTCACAAGGGGCATCAAATCTCTTGAACGGGATGGTTGGTTACTGTCCAGATGGTGGTGGCAGTCTCCTTTGCCAGGGTCCTTCCAACAGTGGCTTCCACTGGATCAGATGAGACTCCCCGAACTGTCCTTCTGGGGAATTTTTATAGTCCATCTGGCTTGTGGTCCTGCGTGACCTCTCCAGCATATGCATGAGCCATTGCTACTGATTACCTTAAATTGCATATCAAAGCATCTCCTAACTCTCCTAAGAATGCACAAAAGACTGTCCTACATAGCCGCTTCTTCATTTGCAGGAGCAGTCTGTACTGTCGATTTTCAAGGGCCTTAAGTATTTACAGTTTAATCAGTTCTGCAGCAGGAGCTGCTGCAGAGATTCTGAAACAGCCAGATACTCCACCTGAGATGGTACTCACCACATTTAAGCACAGGAATTGGTCCAGGCACAGCAGGATCTGCCTCTAGAAATCTCTAGAACTGTCTGAAATACCCACTTGGAGAGGTTCTGCACCAGTCAGTCCAACACTTAATTTGGAAAGTGGTAGGAGTTCAGTCAATCTCCTAGTTTCAAGTCTGAAACTGCCTGTCTCAAACCTGCCCATCAGCTCACCTGTGTGGATTACTAGATGGGGGAGTTCCTGGGCCACCCAGGGGATTAATGACTTGAGTGCTCTGAGTGCGCATACAGGCACAGGCCTGATAGCCTGTTGCCCACCCACACCACAATTCTAACTGTAAAAGAAACCTGAATTTCATACCTGGAACTTGATTTCCAGAGCTTTTGCCACAAGTACTGGCTCTTAGCTAGCACTCTGGCCTACCTCTGCAAGCAAGTGAGGCAGGAGAGTTGTTTCCTGTGTCTAAAGACAGGTGGGATGAATCAACCTTTATTTCATGGCATTGGATATAAACAAAGAGAAAATGAGAATCCCTTGTGCAGTTCTGGTCTCCCACCTCAAGAAAGAAAAGTAGGACTAGGAAAAGGGAAGGGAAAGTTGATGAAGGCAGCAAGGCGAATTTCACCACACATGACATTAGTTACTCTTGTCCCACCTTCAACTGACTGGCTTCCGAAATGGATCCTCCCAACCATACCATAGCGGGAAAATTCTTCCTCAAGGCCTTTTCAGTCACTCATGAAATGCAAATCCTCTTCTTCACACTGCCGTGGGTGATTTATCTGCTCACTGCCATGGGGCATATGGTCATGATATCTATCATTTGACTCAACCACCAGTTCCACCCCTAGCGTATCTCTTCCCCAGCAGCTTCCCCTTCCTAGATATTTGGTTCCCTTTGCCCCTAAAAGGTTTGTCAGCCTCATCTTGGAGATTAAGACCATCCCACAGCTGCTTGCCAGTTCCAGACCGTGCTTTCCATCTTCCTGGGCACCGCTGAGTTCAGCCTGCTTGTTGTGCTGTCTTTTGATTGCTGTGGGGCCATTTGCAATCCATCGCACTGTACCATCTTTATGAAGCCCTGGTTGGGCTCCACGCTCATCTTTACCCATTGGCTGATGGCATCTCTATCCTTGCTCAGCCCCACCATCTTATATACCAAGGTACCCTGTGTCCCCAGTAAAGAGACTCTTTCTTCTGTGGCCTCATCCCTTTGATGAGAGCAGCCTGCATGGGCACCAGCTACCTTCAAACATGAGCTTTGCTCTCTCCTCTGCTGTGTTGCTGAGCTCCTTCACATTGACCCCTGTGTCTTATGCCTGCACTAGATGCACTATCCTGAGAATACCCTCTGGGAAAGCCATATGAAGCCTTCTTCACCAGCATAGCCGGTGACACTGCCATCGTCACTACTGCATATGGTAGCTCCATTTTTGGCTACGAGGGGCCTGAATACAGCAAATCCTTTGAACCAACCAAAGCCTGATGAAAGGGTTCAAGACGGTTACCTCCATGGTGAGCAGAGAGGCTGCTTTGCTGTAAGCTCTCAGCAGCTTTGCAGGCTCCTCTAAGAAAGTACATTGAGGAGAAGCACGATTTTAGCTGACATCCAGCAGACTAAGAACACAGTCTGTGGAGAACCTCTGGTTCACTCCTTGAAACCCATCATCTCCTTCTCCCCTCTGCCCCTGCATTTTTGAAGCATCCTATTTGTGGAGTCATCTGCTCCTTTCCTTTATATGTCTAAAACCAAATGCAAAGGTGGAGGGAAAAATGTCAGTATTTATTGCCTATGTTTTCCTTGGACTTCCTTCTGTTAGACGTGTTCTTTGGTTTGAAAAAGTAATTAGCTACTAAATAAATTAAGAGGTTTGAGACAGAAGTAGTGGGTTTCATCAGCTTCATTAGAGGTGTCTGTGCGCAGCTGGTGTCTGCACTTGTTTTCCCTTGGTCCCTATTTTGTTAATGGAGGCAAAGAGAGAGCTCTAGAGAGAGGCTGGGTCCTCCCAGACTATAACTGGCGTGTGAAAGAAGTGTTACCAGTCTCTTCCAGACACTCTTCTCCCTCTCTGCACTGACAAGATGGGAGGAAGCTAACTTGCTCAAACTGAAGTGCCTGACTTTTAGACATCTGAAACATCACCCTGCTTAGTATTTTCTTTGTTCCAGACCCTTCCTATTTCAAATAATCAAAAGGACAGCCTTTAAGTTCTTTAAGATGAGAAGATTCCCCCCCTCCCCTAAAGGGAAAGCAAGGCATTTAGGTCAGGATATTTAATAACAATGTTTCCTCAATGTTCTGGAGAAACAGAGAGGAAGAAGATGTAGAAGAAAGCAGGGGATTACAGAAGAGATGCTCAGTACTGGCTTGTTTTGAAAGCAACAGCCTCACAGAAGTTCCAAGTCAAAAAAGGCAAGCACCGAAAAGTAGAAGGAATAACTTTCCAAATACTTATCTAAATGGATGGACTGGCATCTGCAGATAATAGTAAGTACTTTTGCTGGGAGATTAGGTTGGCTTTTGAAACAGAGCTGTGATGGATGTTTGCAATAGGCCTAAGTGAACAGGGAATTTCCCAGGCATGGCATGAACTAGTTCACAACCACTTTAGAATACTCTGCAATGGATAAAGATGAGCGTGGAGCCCAACCAGGGCTTCATAAAGATGGTGCAGTGCAACGGGTTGCAAATGGCCCCACAGCAATCAAAAGACAGCACAACAAGCAGGCTGAACTCAGCGGTGCCCAGGAAGATGGAAAGCACGGTCTGGAACTGGCAAGCAGCTGTGGGATGGTCTTAATCTCCAAGATGAGGCTGACAAACCTTTTAGGGGCAAAGGGAACCAAATATCTAGGAAGGGGAAGCTGCTGGGGAAGAGATACGCTAGGGGTGGAACTGGTGGTTGAGTCAAATGATAGATATCATGACCATATGCCCCATGGCAGTGAGCAGATAAATCACCCACGGCAGTGTGAAGAAGAGGATTTGCATTTCATGAGTGACTGAAAAGGCCTTGAGGAAGAATTTTCCCGCTATGGTATGGTTGGGAGGATCCATTTCGGAAGCCAGTCAGTTGAAGGTGGGACAAGAGTAACTAATGTCATGTGTGGTGAAATTCGCCTTGCTGCCTTCATCAACTTTCCCTTCCCTTTTCCTAGTCCTACTTTTCTTTCTTGAGGTGGGAGACCAGAACTGCACAAGGGATTCTCATTTTCTCTTTGTTTATATCCAATGCCATGAAATAAAGGTTGATTCATCCCGCCTGTCTTTAGACACAGGAAACAACTCTCCTGCCTCACTTGCTTGCAGAGGTAGGCCAGAGTGCTAGCTAAGAGCCAGTACTTGTGGCAAAAGCTCTGGAAATCAAGTTCCAGGTATGAAATTCAGGTTTCTCTTACAGTTAGAATTGTGGTGTGGGTAGGCACCAGGCTATCAGGCCTGTGCCTGTGTGCACACTCAGAGCACTCAAGTCATTAATCCCTTGGGTGGCCCAGGAACTCCCCCATCTAGTAATCCACACAGGTGAGCTGATGGGCAGGTCTGAAACAGGGGATGGACTTGAAACTAGGAGATTGACTGAACTCCTACCACTTTCCAAATTAAGTGTTGGACTGACTGGTGCAGAACCTCTCCAAGTGGGTATTTCAGACAGTTCTAGAGATTTCTAGAGGCAGATCCTGCTGTGCCTGGACCAATTCCTGTGCTTAAATGTGGTGAGTACCATCTCAGGTGGAGTATCTGGCTGTTTCAGAATCTCTGCAGCAGCTCCTGCTGCAGAACTGATTAAACTGTAAATACTTAAGGCCCTTGAAAATCGACAGTACAGACTGCTCCTGCAAATGAAGAAGCGGCTATGTAGGACAGTCTTTTGTGCATTCTTAGGAGAGTTAGGAGATGCTTTGATATGCAATTTAAGGTAATCAGTAGCAATGGCTCATGCATATGCTGGAGAGGTCACGCAGGACCACAAGCCAGATGGACTATAAAAATTCCCCAGAAGGACAGTTCGGGGAGTCTCATCTGATCCAGTGGAAGCCACTGTTGGAAGGACCCTGGCAAAGGAGACTGCCACCACCATCTGGACAGTAACCAACCATCCCGTTCAAGAGATTTGATGCCCCTTGTGAGTGTTACCTGTGACACGCCAATAGAGGGGTGTCTGTGATTCTTTTGAATTCGGGGGTTATTTGCACTGAACTCCAAGAGATCATCATTTGTCAAGTATGAGAATTTATTAGAGATAAGAGGTTATAACAAACCTGGTAGTTTGCTTGGATTCTCCTCATCACGCCATTGACATCCACAGGCCAGCTGATGGTCGGTCAGAGTCCACACCAACTTCTGTGGCTTACTCTTTTCTATAGCGAGTCAAAACAACGCCCGACCGCAGTTACACAAAAGCTGTATGGCCTCAGTCAATAACAGCATGCACATCAACAGGTAACCTAGTGCTCAGCCCACAGCACTGTTCAGTTAGTAACAATTTGCCCACTAACAGGTCTTTCTGTAGGGAATGGTTCCACAGCACCTAGATGTTTATGGGGTGAGTCTGTGGTGTCACTTCTCCTCTGTCTGGAATTGTCAGTCGTGGGGTCGTTAGACGGTTGCCCCCAGGCTGCAGCAACCCCACAGTGTGGTGGCTCCAGCCGTGATGCACCCGGGGTTCCTTAACTCCTGGGATCACCCCAGAGCAAACCCCTCTTCTGTGGGCTGCACCATCCAGAGTCCCACGCTTGCCTGTGTGGCGCCTGTCACTCCACCCCTTGACACCACCAGACACACGCATTTATTTCAGAAGTCAGCAAATTCCCCTTGGTGTGCAGTGGGCGGCTTTTGGGTAAGCACAGTGTACTGGGGAAACGCGCACTGCTATTAATAGACGCCAAAAGCAAAGCATGCCCATTTGCAGTAACACGTAAACAACTGTTAAAAATAACAGTCTTAATCCTAATAGCAACATGATTGGTCTGGCCTATTGACCCAAATTCGGTGAATCCGAGTGTTGTTCCAGTTCAATATGTTAACACAGAAATCTTATTTCCTTTAATTGCAGGCATTTCTTTCCTGCACCGAAAGATCAGTTTGTTCCCCAAGCTGGAATAGTTCCCTTTAGAGGAGCTTCAAATAGAGTTGGTCACCTTTTTTTTATTATTCTTTTTCCGTATTTCCCTGTCTTCTCTATAGGAAACAGACAACTTTAACTTCAGATCAACAGCTGTTACATTTATGCATAGATTTTACCATCTTTTTCTTTCCTTTCCTTTCATCAAGGGAAGGTGTTAGCCCCTTCCTTAGGATCATCAATTTTTACAAACACTAGAATACAGCTGTTGAGTTTCGTTATCAGCCTGGTATGTGTATCCTCTCATTCTTAGGTCTGCCATCTTTCTTTGATGTTACTTCTCTCCTGGCTCCTAGATTCATTCTGTTATTTAGATACTTTTAAAAAACACATTACTTAGCCTAACAATTCTACCACTCTTTCTGGCTGCTTCTTTTCAAGTTGTTGCTCTTCAGAGGGTCACTCTGTAGAACCCAAACAAAAAGAAAAGCCTACCAAGGCCATTAGGTTGTTATAGTTTGGTTTTAACTGTAACTGCTGAAGCTATTTCTTTTAAGGTTACTCGGTTACATCCATCTATTATTCACATTTGAACAGGGGTTTTTTTTTTTTCATTGATTTTTCTTTATGCTCAGAAACTTTTACTACAGCTTGGGGCATTTTCCAGCCCCTGCTGGTTTCTGGTGTACTTAAAGATGCTGTTTTTTCGCATTCGAGGTCTTTTCTTGTTTCCTAACTCTGCCCCTGGGGCTCTTAACTGCAGAGCCCGATCTCCACCCTGAGTCCTCCTGTGCCTCAGTGCCAGGCAGAGCAGTTATACTGGCCAGGGGGGGCAGAGCGTTTCTCACGGTCTTGTGAGAAACAAGCTGCCCAAGCCCGGTCCTGCTTTCCACCCAAAGCCTCCCCTGCTTCGCTCCCTCTCCTCTTCCACCTCTCTCTTTCACGTCTGTTTTTCTTCCACATGGTGGACTCCGACTGGCTGACAGAGCCGTCAGTGAAATCCAGACCCGCCCCCCTCCTCCTGCCAGCCAATAGGCAGGTCGCAAATCAGCAGCTGCCTATGGGAATGAGCTAGGGGAGGAGTCACAGTGTTGCAGTGTCCAGATGGAGTGTTGTAAAGGTGAGGTTACAAAGTGTCCATTTAATCGGGGAATGGGGGAACAGAAGAGAGAGCCAGACAGCTCCTGGGGGTCCCGGGCGATGCTGGGGGCCGTGCTGCTCTTGGGGATCTTGGACCAGGCTGGGTTTCTGTACAAAAGTCTGGAAAAGCCTTGATGCAAGCCCCTAGAGAAGAGGGATTTTCCTGAGCACTCAGAGAAACCCATGCAGGACCCAGGGATGTTGAGGGAAACCCATCCCACCCACCCCCAAACCCACTGCTCTCCCTGGAGACCTTCCTGGATCCTCAGGCTGGGAACAGGAGGGGGTGTGGGGGCACAGCCATGTCCCAGACTAGCCTCCTTCAGGCCTTCAGCTTCACAACATGTCACAGCTTCAAATGAGCTCTCTAAAGCAGCACTTCCCATGCCCCTGGTGTGGAGAGAAGACTTTGGGTAGACAAACAGGAGACAGGGGAGAGAAAGGGCAAAGACAGCAGGCTGCAGAGCTGGGGCTCCCAGCATCACAGAGGGGCTGCCACAGGCTCAGGAAGCAACCCAAAGAAGTAAAGGAGTCCTTCCTTTTGCAGTGACTTGGAAAGCCACATCTCTCACAGTATTCAAGGGGGATGGAGTCTCCCTTCTGCAAGATTTGCCCCAAAACTGTGCAGAGATTAGGAAGAGCAGGAAGGCTGGTTGTAGGGATGCTCTCAAACTTCAGCAGCTGCAGAGCTGGGAGCTGGTCATCTCACAAACTTGGGAGTGAGTCAAAATGCACGTCCTGAGGCATCGCACTGCCTCATAGGCTCTGCACTGGAGCCTGGACAGCAGCACTGCAGTACATGGGCATGTCCTGAGAAGCCCAGAGTCATAAAATGTGGGAGATCCAGGATGTCGGGGCTGTACAGACCCGGGAGAGCAAGGGTGCCTGCGAGGAGGAGGAGGGCAGGGGGCTGAGGAGCGTACCCAGGGGAGAAGCACAGCCCCAAGGTGACACTGAAAAGCACAAGGACCAAATGAGGCCCAGGGATGAGAAATGGCTTCCTCAGGCTCAGCCAGAAGGAAAGATGGGCAAATTTCATGGGAAATGGGAAAACTTCCCCACATTTGCTACCTGGCCTCGCCCATGGCTTTGGAGCCTGGCAGGCTCCAGGGTCCTGGATAAGGGCCTCTGGATGATGTGTGTTAAGGCTATGTTTGCTCTTCTCTGGCATAGCATCTCTAGCTCAAGCACTGCCGACTGAGAAACCTTGCCGAGCACTTCTAAAAGCAAAGAGCCTGCCTTGGTGCCTAAAGGAGGAAAGCTATGTCCTGTCCCACATTGTCCTGCATCCTGCTTCCACAAAAAGAGGGGCCCACAGCAGAAAGCAGTTTTGAGGCTCACCAAAGCATTTCTCAGCCTGTGGCCATGCTTTGTGCTGGTTCATCCCACATGCCTTGGATCCTGTAAAAACGCCAACCCCCAAACCCCAGATTCCTGCACAGGTCTGCCCAGTGCAGTGACCTGTCGGTGCAGGGGCGCAGAAGTGACATCTTCAGTGCCCCGTTTGAGATATTTCACAGTCTTTGACACTGTCTGGAGACATTCCTGAAGGATTTATCAGAAAATTATGGAAAATAACTGCAGTGAAGGGAAGTGATGGCTTTCCAGCACATGAGGGGAAATCTCTCTGCTCTCTCCCTGGCTGTGCCATCTCCATGGCAGTGACCTACAGAGCCCCCAGATGACATGAGCTGAGGTCACAATGGGACGTGCCACATCACAGGGAGGTCTCCCCGGTGTCGTGGGTGGGGACCCTCACTTCCCTGTGAGGCCCAGGCACTCCTGGGCACTGCTCACACCCTCCCCACGGCTGCCCTTCCTAGTGGCTCCACGGCAAGGAGAGGGGACAGGAGGCAGTGGGACCACGTTGGGGCCCCTCACCAACAGGCGGAGGAGCAGGGGCATGTTCGAAAGGAGTTTTGGGTAATGAGATGGGAAGAGCGTCCCGTTTCTCTGGCTGGAGAGGTGAAACGAGAGCAAGAGGGCAAGCGAGATGGAGGACTGCTGGATGGACACCATCAGCCAGGACCACAGCTCCTTGTCCCCTGCGCTCCTGCGGCTCTCCACCGAGGGTAAGGGCTTTGGGAGATCCTTCCCGAGGTGTCGCACAGAGACTGTTAACTGCCAAAACTGCTGTGGATCCCGGGCTGTGGGGGTGCCTGGACAGGGCTGGGGGCTGCTGCGAGAGCCCTGCCTGAGGGTCCCCTCTGGCTCGGGGGACAATGTGGCAGCCAGGACTGCTGGGTCCAGGGGATGGGGCTGTCCTGAGCCCCAAGGCTTCTGTGCGGCCAGCTCCATCGCCTCTTAGGGTGGGGGGGGCATGGGAATCCATGACAGGTTTTCCTGGGAGTGGGTCCTCTTTGGGGTCTGGCTCTGAGAGGAAAGGGGTCCTGCATCCCAGACACTGAGGTGGCCTGCAGCTCCATGGGGCTCTCAAGACCCTGCTGGAAATGTCCGTATATGATAATAAAACCTTCACCTTTTAATAACCCCAAGTCGTCTGGGTGTTTGGGAAAAATCTCTGTTCCTTCCCCCTCGATCCTTTTATGCTTCCAGCTTGGCGCAGCATGTTTTGCGCTCACAGATGCCACCTTCAGATGGCCACAGCCCCTGTCCTCCTGCAAATTGGGCTCAAACCTCTGCACCCAAAAGAACATACATTGGAGAGAGCAGCCTGGAAACAGGTGGAGGTGCAATCCTCATTCAACAGGTCCTGGCTGACGCCAATGTCTTTTCTCTGAGCTGGGGTGGGCAGTGCTGGGGTGAGCCCAACACAGCCATCTCCCCCAGCCCCCTCACGACCCCACACCACCGCTCCCTAGCCGAGCCCTGGGGCTGCCGTGGGCAGGGGGCCAGGGCAGGAGGGGGAGAGGACACTGCCCTGCCCTGCCCTGCCCTGCCCTGGGGGCAGCAGGATGCTGCCTGTGGGCTCCGGTGCCACGGCCAGCCCCAGGGCCCCCACGCCGGCGCCAGGGCTGCCACCAGCACAGGCCCCAACACTGACCCCCCCACGCCCCGCACGGCCCCCAGGGCACAGGGCAGCCAGCAGCCCCGCGTGGCCCCCGCCGCACAGCCCAGCACCGCCGGGGCAGCGGCCGCACCCCGGGACCCCGCACTGCCCGCCCACACGGCGCCGCGCTGCCCCCAGGCCCCGCCGCGCCCCGCGCTGCCGCCCACAACATGGCGCCCGACCAAGGGGGAGGGGGTGGAGCTGGCCGCCAGGGCAGGAGGGCCCAGCGTTGCCATGGCATCGTCCCAGTGCAGCCCTCCTATTGGCTGTCAGGAGGAGGAGGGCGGGCATCGATTTCACTGATGGCTCTGCCAGCCAATTGCAGTCCAACATGTGGGGAAAAAAAAAGACGTCAAAGAAAGAGGTGGAAGAGGAGCGGGAGCAAAGCAGGCGAGAAGCGAGCGGGCGAGAGCGTTTGGTGGGGGCTGCGGGCGCGTTCAAATGGCGGCGGGTGCCCTCCCGCCGGGGCGGGGCAGCAGTGCTGGCGACGAGGCTGCTTTGCTGCAGGAGCTGCAGCAGGGGCTGGTGGGGCCGTGAGCAGGGGCCAGAGCGACGTGGGCCAGAGGGGGGAGCTGCCCTGCAGCCAGACGTGGCGGCCTGCCGCGAGCAGCTGGGCCGGGGCGGCTCGGTGGGGTTTGGGGGCAGGAAGCTTTGGCCCTGTGGTGGCTCTGGGATCCCTGTTAAAGCGTTTCCCTGAGGTGCTGCTGCCAGCGCAGCCCCAGGTGCTGCTTTGAGGTGCGTTTGGGAGGTGCTGGGCAAAGTGTGAGCAGGCTGCTGGTGTCGTCGCGAGGTGCCCTTCCCAGTGGTGTCTTTTGTTGTGAAAACTGCATTTTGGAGTGGCTCTGAGAGACGCTGTGCCCGCATGTGATGCCGTGCCTTAGCCGTTGTTTTTGCTCCCTGCCTCTTGCTTTGCGCCGAGACCTGTGAGCCTGGCAGCAGCATGGAGGGTGTTTGCAGAAGAGCTCTGTAAGTGTGAGCTGTTTTGCTTGTGTCATGCTGTCATGCTATGAAGGTTCGATAGCAACGACTAAGACAGTAATATAATAATAATAAAAAAGATGTTTATTTCCTCACACAAGTTCTTGGATTAGTAACATCCATTAAAATAATGCGATTACTAATTTAGGAAGGATAACACAAAACCATCAGTTACTAATTTAGAAAGGATAACCTGAAACCGTCGATTACTGCGTTATTAATTGGAAGGACTGCTTATCCCTACTTGAAAGTTTTCATGTTCACTCTCCTAGTGAGAGGGCTCTCAACCTCGAGGAGTTCCCTTAACCCAGCGTCCCAGGAAAAGGGGAGGGGGGGGAATACTCACGGTCCAGGCGGAGAGGATGGTCAGGTCACGTTCCCGTCCCTGCTCAAACTCTCCTAGCTCCCAAGTCTCTTTTTATATGGCTGGGGCTCTGGGCAAACAACGCTTTTGCTGACCTCTGCGAGTTTCACAATCCCAGGACTGTTTGTTTGTCTGCTTGGGAGGACCCTGCTAGCGAGGCAAGACCACAACACCTCCGTATTGTTTCTTCGCTCCCCGGGGGTCCGTGCAGATTCCAGGTGGCAGACTTCTTCAGTCTTGTTAATGCTTCCATTCCGCAGCCTTGCGCATATCAGTCCTTGCGCATATCGGTTGGTAGACGACTTTAGTCCTGTTAAGTCCTCTGTTCAACAGCTTTGTGCACCTCAGCTCTTGTGCTATCAGTTCTTCTGCATATCAGTTGACAAACTTCAGTCCTGTTAACTCTTCACTCGCCCGTCAGCTTGTCAGGGGCCTTGAAAGTTGATGAACGGCCAGTGCTTGCACTTGCCGTTGTTCTTTCCATGCTCCTAGGTCAGGGGGAAGAGTTGCTGAATTGTGTCTCTGCTGGTTTCACCAACTGAGATGCCCTGGCCTGAGTCCTTCCACGTGTCTCCAGTTGTCAGGGCCTAAAATAGGAGAATGCTTGTTGTCCTGGATGTGTGGAGGATTTTCTGGTTTTGTTCAGCACTGGGGAAGGAACCAGAGTTCTGAGTTGCGGGAAGGCTTCTCCCTGTGCCTGGGACATGAGGCCCTGCTGTCTTCAGTTTCATGATCGCTGCTCCCATGCAATCCTCCCGTTAGAAAATGTTGCCAAGAATTACTTGCAGGCTGTTCTGCAATTCTTAAATTTCATAGGCTAGGTGTTGATAATGCATAGCAGAAGCTAATCTTTTGGTGTAGTAACTGGTAGGCAATGGGTGTTTGAGAGCATTGTGAGTATTATGAGGCCATGATGTGAATCTGTGATGTGATGACACCTCTATGTGAGCAGCTGACAGGTCAGGAGAAGACGCATGGCCTGGATGCTGGTGGTGAGGTCACTTCTGGGTTTGTTGCGTGTGCTCAGAGGAGGGATTGACCCCTGCAGAGCTCTACAGCAATACAGAAATGCAACTCATTAATCAAGCAGAAGTCGATATTCCACATCATCTGACACAAATTTTATTCCACTCCATCATCATGAGTTAGTACTGCTACATTTCAAATGCGGATGATGTTCTGTGGTGAACATGGACATGGAGTTTGCCTTTCCGCTTGTTGCTAAGTAGAAGCTTGCAGCGTCCTCCCGGTCAGCTAGGGAGTCCAGCTAGACTTTTGAGGCTGCTAAATGAATGTAGTGCTGGTGTGAGCAGTGGTGTGAATAATCTCTTCTTGCCAGGGTGTGTGTGTGTGCTTTAGAAGTTGCCCCTGTCAAAAGAGCAGGGAGCTTGTGAGATTTTCCTGCAAGGTCTGCATGCTGTGTCTGTCTTTGAGGTGTCCAGCTGCTTTTATGACACATTTGGAACTGTAACACTTCAGGGGTCTCTGATTTTCTGTCCACGTATGCAGTCATTGGAGAATGGGTGCAAAGGCAGTTGGAGGAGACAGAAGGAATGTCACCCCCCAAAAAGGGTATGGGCCACATTTTGAAAGAGATTTCTTGTTCAGAGAAGTTGAGGCACAAGCGAGAGGGAAAAGCTGGCCTGATCAGCCCCTGTGAGAGTACTTCTTCTCTGCTTCCTGGTGGGAAGGTGGGAAGTGAGCAGGCCCCGGGCTGTGAGTGGCTGTTCAGAGGCAGAGCCTGTTGCAAGGCCTTGGAGGACTAGAAAGGAATGGAAGGTCTGGAGAGTTGGGCTTTGTGTGTTGTGGGGTGCTTGGGGTGCCCTGCGTGCTGCCATGTGTGGTGCTGTGGGCTGTGTGTCGCTGATGCAGAGGCGTGTGTTGGTTGCCAACCGTCTGTGAGGTGTGGAGGTAACGGTGTGTTACAGTGCGAGATGCCCTGTGGTGGAGCCGGGTGGTGGCGCCAGTGTTTTGGTGCTCAGCGTGGGAGGAGGTGTCTGGAGAGAGCAGTGCTCTGCTCCCAAGGCCCAGCCTGCCATCACGGTGTCCTTCTGGGAGACGTGGGTGAGGACTGTTGGTGACCGTGTTGCCTCCTTGGAGCATCGTGGTGCGAGGCAGGGCTGCTCCCAGTTTGGTGGTTTGTGTCAGCTGAGGTTCAGGCTTGCAGTTTCGGAAGGGTTTGATGCTTCCGTGAGTCTTTGGGATTTTACTGACTGCTGGAGAGAGTTCTCTTCTCCCTCCTTAAAGGCTTTCTGCTGAATCTGGACCGTCATTGCATCTTCCCATCTCAGACGCTAATCCATTGCAGTCCCTCAGCGAGATGGGTAGTTAATGAAAGCAGTCAGAGGCATTTCTGCACGTTGTGCCTACGCAGAGCCTTGCAGAGAGGGGAGATGCCCCCTCACAAGAAGTCAGGCCTGTGAGGGCGATGGGTGGCTCTGAGACACCTGTCCTTGTTGAGCGGTGGAGGCGGCATCTGCAAAGCCTCTGGTGCCTTTGGCAAGAGTCTCACAATAGCATATTCCTTGAGGCTGCAATGGGGGAGCCATGTGGAGGTAGCAGGGCTCCAACGCCCTGCTGCAGGCAGGTGCCAGTAGAGGAGGTATCTTGGGGCCTTTTGCAGTGAAGTTTTGATTACCTCCAAGGATGGAGATCTGGGAACCTCTCTGTATCCGTGTGCCGCAGTTTGGCCACCGTCACGGAGAAAAAGGTTTCTTCTTAATGTCTCAGAAGCATTTCCCATTGTCCGATTTGTCCCTGTTGCCTCCCATGCTACTAGTGTGCACCTCCAAGAAAATCCGGCTCCGTCTTCTCTGTGCCCTCCATAAGGTAGCTGTGCACAGCATGAAGATCCCCGTTGGCCTTCTCTTGTCTAGGCTGAACAAAGCCAGCTCTCACAGCCTCTCCTTTTATGCGCCACGCTGCAGCCCCTGACCATCTTGGTGTCCCTGTGCTGGACTCCCTGCAGTGTGTTAGTGCCTGTGCAGAACTGGAGAGCCCAAACAGGACCTGGTATACAGACATGGTGTCACCTGTGCCAAAAAGAGGGGTAGGGTAGAACGTCTTGGTGGCCCTGCTGGCTGTGCTCTCCCCAATAGAGCTCAGCACAAAGGGGAGACATTTGCCCCTGCCTGTTGCGACTCTGTAAGGCCAGCAGAACTGCCAGTAACACTCCGATTCTTTCTTTCTTTCTAGGTTGCTCCACTCATGGAGGTTCCCAGTGCAGTGCTAGAGCCGCTGAGGATGGAGGCAGGATGCCAGGCTGTGTCCCTGTACCTGTCAACATCTTGGCCAGCGTCGTGAGCCCTCTGTGAAAGCAGCTGCAAGTGACTGAGAAGAGGCTACGTATGGATGCGAAGGCTTCCATAAATGCGCCTGTCTTCCGTGGGTGACTTGGGTTGTGGGTTCAGCTCCTGGTACCTCTGCTGTGCTGCAAATTCTGCCTCCCACAAGTGCTGTTATTGCCAGCCCGCTCAACAAATGCTACGGTGCCCCCTCCTTTTCCTAGGAGGTTGTGGTGCCATATAGGACGAGTCCAAGACCCTTATAATAGATGCCAGCATGTCCTGAGTGCCTTTGTGTGAGTGCCCCAAAGCGTCCATAGCTTGATCTGTGGAAGTCTCAGAGCTCTTGGGCTGCTGGCTCTGCGAGGGGTGAAGATGTGCCCAGGGCCAGGTTGCCCGTGGCACGCAGCCCTCTGTGCTCTGTGAAGGCAGCTGTGGAGCGCGGACTGGTGCTGCAGAGGCTGCGCAGCCAGGAGAGCTGTCATTTCAGCAGCCGTCCAGTGTGGGGCTGTCTCATTGCTTGGGCCTCATTTCAAAGCCTCTGCACCCTTTTTCCCTTCCCCGTCCAAGCTCCTTGTCCAAGTAACTAAAGGAAAGGAAGGGAGGTTCCTTTGGGCTCAGGAGGCCTTCCGGACTCTCAAGTGTTTCTGTGTTGTATCTGTAACTTTTGTATTACTACAGAAAATCCCCATGCCCCCATCCATAGCAGGAGGTTCATGAGGAGATGGGGGTGGAAAGCAGCAGCCTGCTGTGCCCAGAGAAAACAGGATGCTTCCCTCTGAAAAGAGCAGCATCACCCAAGGAGGCAGCTCAGTCCCTGCCTAATCTTGTGCTGCTCTTTTGCACATGCCTCGTGAGCCTAGAGTGCCTTGGCCACCTTGTGATGTTACCACAAGAGCTTGCCTGTGTGTCTGGGTTGAGGAGCCAAGGGAAGGCAGCGAGCAGAGCAGTGGCTGGGGAGTGTGCAAGTGGCGAGTGTCCTGCAGGCATCTGTTCTTGCTGGCACTTGGTTGTATGTAGCAGAAGAGGCAGCTGTGTGGGGCAGAGGCAGTGTGTTTGTAGAGTAGGTGGCAGAGCAGAGGTCTGGTGTCAGGTTGATGCCTGGTGCAGTGCCGAGTTGATCTGAGAGTGTCAGAAAGCCTTTGCAGTGCAGCTGCTCCCTCAGCTGATCTCTGTCCCTAGAAATGCACTAGAAATGTAAGTGGCATGCTGCTGCCATTGTGTAGGTGCTGCAGTGCGAAGGCTCCCAGCTCGGACTTGATGGTACTAAAGGAAAAGCGAGACCAATTGTTCCTTTTGTGATTTGTCGCCCGGGTGCCAGAGTGGAGCTGTCGCATGACGTGGAGAGAGTCTTGCCAGGAGATGAAAGCCATTTGCAGAAGACTGTTCTGTATGGAGTGATCACAGCATAATCAAGGGACGTGCGAGTGGCCCAGGTGAGCTTCTCCTCTGTGAAGGTTTGCACTTTTGAGCTCCCTTGTGACTCAGTCAAAGATAGGGCAGCAGCAGGCAGGTCGATGCCATTTGTGCTTGTGAGGTGAGTTGTGCCTCTGAAGCTGGTAGGCCAACAGCATGCCCATAGCTTTGGTGATGCTTGTGTCTCAGTGCCTCATAAACGGGGAGCAGACCCTTTGCTGCTGTTGGTGCTTTTGTGGTGAGTTGTGCATCAGTATGTGACTGGCGATCAGCATGGACATTGCTGCTGTTTGTGCTTGTTGAGGTCAATTGTGCCTCAGTTGCAAAGAGGCCAGGAGCAGCTATTTGGCTTCATGGCTGCCTGTGAGGTCACTTCAGCCTGAGCACCTGACAGTCCAGCTTGATGGATATTGCTGCTGCTTGTGTTTGTGGAGTCATTTGGCCTCAGTATCTGCTAGGCCACAAGCGGCCACATTGATCCTTTTCTGCATTTGTGAGGTGACTTTTGCTTCACCACCTGATTAGACAGCATCAAGCACATTGCTATTTTAGTGCTTGTGAGGTCACATGTGCCTCAATGCCTGATAGGCCAGTGCTTGTCCTGTGGGTTCAGTTTGTGGTTGTGATGTCATTTGTGGCTCAGTGAGTGCTAGGCCAGTGCTGGTCACATGGGTGTAGTTTGTGGTTGTGATATCACTTGTGGCTCAGTGAATGCTAGGCCAGTGCTGGTGACATGGGTGCAGTTTGTGGTTGTGATATCACTTGTGGCTCAGTGCCTGATAGGCCAGTGCTGGTGGTGTGGGTGGAGTTTGTGGTTGTGATGTCACTTGTGGCTCAGTGCCTTATAGGCCAGTGCTGTTCACGTGGGTGGAGTTTGTGTTTGTGATGTCAGTTGTGGCTGAGTGCCTGATATGCCAGTGCTGGTCACGTGGCTGCAGTTTGTGGTTGTGATGTCACTTGTGGCTCAGTGCCTGATAGGCCAGTGCTGGTCCTGTGGGTACAGTTTGTGTTTGTGAGGTCAGTTGTGACTGAGTGCCTGATAGGTCAGTGCTGGTCACATGGCTGCAGTTTGTGGTTGTGATGTCATTTGTGGCTCAGTGCCTGATAGGCCAGTGCTGGTCACATGTCTGCAATTTGTGTTTGTGATGTCACTTGTGGCTCAGTGCCTGATAGGCCATGCTGGTCCTGTGGGTGCAGTTTGTGGTTGTGATGTCACTTGTTGCTCAGTGCCTGATAGGCCAGTGCTGGTCCTGTGGGTGCAATTTGTGGTTGTGATGTCACTTGTGGCTGAGTGCCTTATAGGCCATGCTGGTGATGTGGGTGCAGTTTGTGGTTGTGATGTCACTTGTGGATCAGTGAGTGCTAGGCCAGTGCTGGTCACATGGGTGTAGTTTGTGGTTGTGATATCACTTGTGGCTCAGTGAGTGCTAGGCCAGTGCTGGTGATGTGGGTGCAGTTTGTGTTTGTGATGTCACTTGTGGCTGAGTGCCTGATAGGCCAGTGCTGGTGATGTGGGTGCAGTTTGTGGTTGTGAGGTCACTTGTGGCTCAGTGCCTGATAGGCCAGTGCTGCTGGTGAGGGTGCAGTTTGTGGTTGTGAGGTCACTTGTGGCTCAGTGCCTGATAGGCCAGTGCTGGTCACATGGGTGCAGTTTGTGTTTGTGAGGTCACTTGTGGCTCAGTGCCTGATAGGCCATGCTGGTGATGTGGGTGCAGTTTGTGGTTGTGATGTCACTTGTTGCTCAGTGCCTGATAGGCCAGTGCTGTTCATGTGGGTGCAATTTGTGGTTGTGATGTCACTTGTGGCTGAGTGCCTTATAGGCCATGCTGGTGATGTGGGTGCAGTTTGTGGTTGTGATGTCACTTGTGGATCAGTGAGTGCTAGGCCAGTGCTGGTCACATGGGTGTAGTTTGTGGTTGTGATATCACTTGTGGCTCAGTGAGTGCTAGGCCAGTGCTGGTGATGTGGGTGCAGTTTGTGTTTGTGATGTCAGTTGTGGCTCAGTCCCTGATACGCCAGTGCTGGTGATGTGGGTGGAGTTTGTGTTTGTGATGTCACTTGTGGCTCAGTGCCTGATAGGGCAGTGCTGGTGATGTGGGTGCAGATGGGGTTGTGATGTCATTTGTGGCTGAGTGCCTGATAGGCCAGTGCTGGTCATGTGGGTGCAGTTTGTGTTTGTGATGTCACTTGTGGCTGAGTGCCTGATAGGCCAGTGCTGTTGTTGTGGGTGCAGTTTTGTTTGTGATGTCACTTTTGGCCTAATTCCTGATAGGCCAGTGCTGGTGATGTGGGTGCAGTTTGTGGTTGTGAGGTCACTTGTGGCTGAGTGCCTGATAGGCCAGTGCTGGTTATATGGGTGGAGTTTGTGGTTGTGCTGTCACTTGTGGCTCAGTGCCTGCTAGGCCAGTGCTGGTCACATGGCTGCAGTTTGTGGTTGTGATTTCAGCTGTTGCTCAGTGCCTGAAAGGCCAGTGCTGGTCACGTGCCTGCAGTTTTTGGTTCTGATTTCACCTGTGTCTCAGTGCCTGATAGGCCAGTGCTGGTTACATGGCTGCAGTTTGTGTTTGTGATGTCACTTGTGGCTCAGTGCCTGATAGGGCAGTGCTGGTGATGTGGGTGGATTTTTTGTTTGTGATGTCACTTGTGGCTCAGTGCCTGATAGGCCAGTGCTGGTGATGTGGGTGGAGTTTGTGTTTGTGATGTCACTTGTGGCTCAGTGCCTGATAGGCCAGTGCTGGTCCTGTGGGTGCAGTTTGTGTTTGTGATGTCATTTGTGGCTGAGTGCCTGATAGGCCAGTGCTGGTCCTGTGGGTGCAGTTTTTGTTTGTTATGTCACTTGTGGCTCAGTGCCTGATAGGCCAGTGCTGGTGATGTGGGTGCAGTTTCTGTTTGTGATGTCTGTTTTTGCTGAGTGCCTGACAGGCCGCTGCTGTTCCTGTGGGTGGATTTTGTGTTTGTGATGTCACTTGTGGCTCAGTGCCTGATAGGCCAGTGCTGGTTTACGTGGGTGCAGTTTGTGTTTGTGATGTCACTTGTGGCTCAGTGCCTGATAGGCCAGTGCTGGTTTACGTGGGTGCAGTTTGTGGTTGTGATGTCACTTGTGGCTCAGTGCCTGATAGGCCAGTGCTGGTGATGTGGGTGCAGTTTGTGGTTGTGATTTCAGCTGTGGCTGAGTGCCTGATGGGCCAGTGCTGGTGATGTGGGTGCTGGTTGTGGTTGTGATGTCTGTTTTTGCTGAGTGCCTGATAGGCCAGTGCTGGTCCTGTGGGTGCAGTTTGTGGTTGTGATGTCACTTATGGCTGAGTGCCTGATAGGCCAGTGCTGGTCACATGGCTGCAGTTTGTGTTTGTGATGTCACTTGTGGCTCAGTGCCTGATAGGCCATGCTGGTCCTGTGGGTGGAGTTTGTGGTTGTGATGTCACTTGTGGCTCAGTGCCTGATAGGCCAGTACTGGTCACATGGGTGCAGTCTGTGGTTGTGATGTCACTTGTGGCTCAGTGCCTGATAGGGCATTGCTGGTGATGTGGCTGCAGTTTTTGTTTGTTATGTCACTTGTGGCTCAGTGCCTGATAGGCCAGTGCTGGTGATGTGGGTGCAGTTTCTGTTTGTGATGTCTGTTTTTGCTGAGTGCCTGACAGGCCGCTGCTGTTCCTGTGGGTGGATTTTGTGTTTGTGATGTCACTTGTGGCTCAGTGCCTGATAGGCCAGTGCTGGTTTACGTGGGTGCAGTTTGTGGTTGTGAGGTCACTTGTGGCTCAGTGCCTGATAGGCCAGTGCTGGTCACATGTCTGCTGGTTTTAACCTGTCTGGTTATTTCTGCCTTCAGCACCACATAATGCCATGGTAGGTGCATGGCTCCTCTTTGTCGTCGTGAGGTCATTGTGCGCCTGTACCTTATAGGGCAGCAGGAAGCACATGGTGTCGATGCAGACCTGATTTCAGTTCTGCCTTTGCGTCTGATAGGCCAGTAGCAGGTACAAGGCTTTACAGCTTAGTTGGAAATCCCTTTTTCTCACTACCTGACTGAGAGCATAAGAAGGACCTTATTGCCAGCAATAATACTTAAAAACTTAGAAATATGACTCCTGCTCCTCATTACCAGTACCCGAGAGCAAAGAAAACAGAACAGATTATCTTATTTGTTTGGCACCCCAGATAGAACACAGCGAGGTTCTCATCTGGTGAGCACTGGCACTGGTCTTGCGTGCCTGCGTTTATTGGCCGTGGGCTCCCGGAGATCTACTTCAATGGGCACAGCAAATGCCCCGGGTGTGGGAGGACCCGGAAAAGGCAGCTCGACTGTTTTGTACAAGAGTAGAGGGACATCCCATTTGTTAGGGGGATGGTCAAGTATTGTTTCAACAGCTATTTCAGCCAGGGGATAGAGAATGGATATTGAAAAAAGGATAGGGAATTGGCAGACTGAGATGATAACCGACAGCCTTGCCCACGAGGAGATCTGAATTGGGATTATAATAATACAAATGATTGGGCAGCGTGTCAAATGGCATGCCAAAATCTGGTTTTAGCTATACGAACTGCAGGGCAAATGGGTGTTAGCTCAGAAAAGGTACTATCGTTAGCAAAAGTCTGAGGAACACTCGATTTTTGGACTATTTGCTTGTGGCAAATTAGGCTCTTATGCTATGGAGGGATGTCTGTGGAAAATGTTAATGAAAGGCTGGCAGTGAGCCTATTGGTCCAGCAAGCGGCACCAGCTATCCGTGAGTATTTCAGAAACCATGCTCCAGGGTGGCAGGGAGAGAATTTACAGAAGATTCACTGTATTACAGCAGCTGGACCTTTACTAGAAACATTTGAGAGCTGTGACAGTATGGGCACACATGTTACATGGTTGAGGGCTCATCTGTCACACAAGAGGAAGATCTCCATTTGGGTTATCTGATGGTTGCCTCTCTGGTCATCTACCAGTAATGTCTAGTCAGTGCCCACATGTACCACCAGCATGTGCTAATGTGCTTGAGGCACCACGTACAGGCAATGGCTTGTGATGTTCCAGAGCAAGAAACCTGGTCTGAAGGAGCCTCTGGAAATGAGGCAGCAGGCTGTGAGCTGGGGAGCTCTTCAGACAGCTTGAAGGCTGGTCACCTCTTCCAAAATGACCTTTGAAATTATGATTCATGACCAGGCAAACAGGACAGTGCCTGCCCTCACCTTTCCTGCCTTGTGCTCCAGACTGACTTGGGCACAAGTCCATCCTGAGCTGAAAACTCAGCAGTCCCGGGGGTGCAGCAGTGCACCCAGGCTCATCCACCTTGCTGAAGGGCTCGCCTTCTTTTCTCAAGCACGCCCCACACAAACCGAGCTGCGAGGCTCCTTAGGAGTGACTTACATCTCAGTAGCTCTGAAGTCAGGCAGAGGTTAAGGTCCTTTTCTGTCTGTGTAGCTAGGTCTGTAATTTAAGCGGAGCAGAAATTATACCCTATTATTAAGTCATCGGTTTGTCTTGGTAGGTGTGTTCTGACACTTTGTCTCGATGTACTATCTATCTGGTTGATACAGTTTTCATCAGTTTACATTTTACATCCTGTTTACATGTGTTTACATGTGTTAGTTTGCATAGATACAGAGTTATTAGTTACATAGCAGCCTATTCTACATGGCCCAATATTCTCATACAAACTTCCTTTTCACCAGCACACAGGCAGGCCAGAGGACAACACCAACTCTCATTTATGTTCCACATGTCCACGTAAGGTGGAGGCTTTTGGAGTCTCCTGGGAAGCTCCATTTACAACATTACTACAGAACAGTCCAGCATATGCACAAGTTTTGTTGCTTGCCAATTCAGATGGATGGATAGGTATTGTTTTGAGTTTCCTTTTCCAGTTTCAAGGGCACTTAAGTGAAGATGAAGCACCTGAATGCTGTGCTTTCCCAAGCAACTGGATACTGTTATCACGAGGGCACCCTACCTGAACCTATTAACATTTGCTTAGCTGGAAAACAATACTGAAAACTTTTTTCTGAAGTGTTTTCGGAGTCAAGATTCACTCGGACCCAGCCTTCCCCACATTCTCACACACACAGGCTTACTCGACAGATCTGGAAGTTTGCCTAGGGGAATCACTGCGGTGACTTTGAGATGGCTGTTTATATCCTGCACCCAGTGTATGCAATGAGTGCAATGTAAAAGGCAATCAAGATGTGCTCACTAAAAGCATACCTTCCCACAGTCTGCCACTGCAAAGTAGAGTTGTTACATTGTTCAGCAGAGAAATCAGTTGAGCACTTCAACGCCTTAACTACAGTGTCAGCTCTTGCTTCATGAAGGCCAAAGCTTGAAAAATTACGAAGCTCAATCCCATCTTGTGTTTCAGCGACTTTAGGAAGACAACTACCTCGATTTCCATCAGCAGACTTCAGGAGGAGTACAGCCTTCACTTTCCAGGCTTCTGAGAGTTGGCCTTACAGGAAGGTGTTTAAAAGATGAAACAGGTTACTCTCCAGCTGATGATGTCTTCCTGAACATGGAAACACAAACCCTAACTGGATGCGTTTACCATCAAAGGCTTTGCAAGTGCTTAACTTGGATGCTGTTGGTAAATTCCTTCTAAAATTGAATACTGAAATTCCAGCACGTCAAGAGTTTCTGGCAGCAAAGCAGGTCCCTTTTCTCACAGAAGGCTCCAGTAGTTCAGGGCTAAGCCCCCAGGTCAGGGGTCAGTGCTGACCCCGGAAACAGTCCTCCATTTCCTCAGGACTGGGGAAGCCATGTCGCTCTCTGATGTCCAGGAGCCAAGGTGCAAAGGTTCCACCTTATCTTTCCAAAGAGGATGAGAAGAAAATGGATTTAGGATATAACAATGAACGTAGGCCTCCTCAAAGAGTTCAAAGCCTTCAGCCCAAGTAGCAGTACCTCAGACATTGACATCTTTGAGGCTCTACCTGAAGCCTTTCTTGCCGTTCCTTCAAATGACATCATCAAATATCACGACTCATGCTGTCCTGCTATCTAAAGCCTTGCAGCTTCTCCACAAACTTTTGCTGCTTGCTTCCCCCCAGTCCATCTGCCTCCTCCCATTTCCACTTCATATCTTTAACAGTTCACTAAACTCAGTCTACTAGTCCATGGATCTGATCTATCTCCAGATAGACAAGCAGGACTTGATAGCAAAGCCTTTCATGCCTTCTTAAAAAGTTGCAAGTTATTGGATTTTGTCTCCCAGAATTGGTCGGCAATAGCTGAGGAGAAAGGGTAAAGGTGGGAGGAAGAAAAAGGTATTCTGCATTTCCAGATAATACTTAAATACCAACTAGCAAAGCTAACCTGCTGTTGTTTAGAAGAGAATGTCAATGAATAAAGCAGCAAAACATTTGAAGGTTTTGGTTTCCTTATTTGCAGTACTTTTAACCTTATTGAAAGAGAAGAACTTACAGTTCTATTTCATCATGCTGTGAACTGAGTTTTCCTGATGACAGAGAATATATACAGCTAACTCTTAAATGTTCAGATATTATGCCCACAAAGGGAAACACCTGGTCTTTCAAGCAAAAGATTACAATTGACTTCTAACAGATAACCCTCTCCTGCTTATACACTAATCAAGGTCACATGTACATGAAACACTCAAAGACAACAAAACCCCAAAGCACCTTTTTAAACCAGGACACTTTTGGAGCATACTTTCCTTTGATCACACAAGTCACTAAGCCTTTAACTATGGCAAGGGATTCCCTCTACCTTGAATCTCCATATAGTTTGCATTTTAAAAATTCTTAAGAAATGGCTTTTTACTACTACTATAAAAGCTCAGCTCAGTGTTGGCAGAAGTTTTTCAAGCACACAAATGTATTGATGCCTCAGTTTACCTAAAGATAAATTCAACAGAACCCATGTCCTAGGTTAAAGGAAGGCAAAGAAACCCCATCCTTGCCTCTATTTATACATTTTCTGTTGGGGGGGGGGTTCTTTCTGAATAGCCTACTGTAAAGCGCAGGGGCAGCAGAATTTTACATTAAACTATTTAGAGTTTATGCCTAACCTCTCCAAAAAAGTCCAATTGCTCTTAAAGAATCAATTCTAAAAGTCCAATGGTAGAGAGCCCAGTTAAGAGCCACCGGTGCCAACAACTTACATATTATGCCAACGCATTAAGTATTGCCACCATTTAGACTCTCTACAAGAGCAGGGAGGAGAATGCTTCACAGTCAGGCACTTGCTCCTCCTCTTCAGTAGATTCCTGGGCAGAATGTTGCTCATCATCATCAGCGGAGGATGGGGAATTGCTGCTGTAGACTGCGTGTTTCCACCTGCAAGCATTTCAAAGGCAATAACAAAAACAAGATTAGGTCACACTAAGTCAAAAATCAAGTGCAGTCTACCCTGGAAGGTACTGTGAGATCTAGGAAGTTTCCAGCCCATTATATGTATTTGTCATGCATCTGATTTCAAACTGCATTACATGTTCTTCCTTGGGAGAGCAAAATTCCATCTTTGTTGGGAAGTTAAAAAAAAAAAAAAAAAGGCACATGGTACTTATATGCAGCTTGACTTTGGCATATGATAGGCCAGAGCCTTGCAAAGTAACTGTAAAGCCTTGCAAAGCAGCTGTATTTGTGAATCTATTGCCCCTGATTTCCCCTGAACTTCGTATTCACAGCTGTTACCAAAAACAGCAGGACAAGTCAAGAAGGGAGCTCCTGAGAGAGCTTCAATTAATTACGATGTATACAGGATGATAATTATGATGCATACAAGTTTTGGCTTGAACCTTTTTATAGGTTTTTATTCCCCTTGTTCAAGTCTTGCACAGGCTGCGGAACATGGGCGAGGTACTGCCTTCACGAGGTATTGCATAATTACCCCTCTTCCTCAAGGCATGATCAGCTCAACTACTGCAACATCCTCTTCTGTCCTGAAGTACAGCCTTGCCCCACTCAGATCCATTCAGAAAGTTGCTCTAAAGGTCATCTTCTGAACTTATTACCTTCATCACAAAGCGCATTCTCCTGAAACCCTTCAAGTTTCTTCTCTCTCAGCAAACAGAGTTGCTAAGGCCTTTCATGAATTACCCTCCTTCCTACATTAGTTCCCACTGAGTGCCCAGAAAACAGCTCTGAATTCTGAGCTGGCCCTGACAGCACCTCTCTCTGACTAACCCCTCAATACAAAAATGCAGAAGCATGTTCTCTTCTCAGCTGCCACCTTCACGCTTGGGAGAAGGTTTTCATATGCACCTGGCAGTCTTCCTTGCCTCCTGAAAATTCTTGCTGGGCTGCTCAAAACCCATGAAAACTGTCAGGCTACTGCTGCAGTGAGAGCAGTGCTCATCATTCAGAGTAGGACTGTGCATTTCCTTGTATTCCCACCTCTTGACAGCCATCTCTTGCCTTTTCTCTTGTGCTCGGTTATAAGCATTTGGGAAAAGGACTGGTTTTGTTTGCTGACTCTCTGTCCAGAGCTTACCGGCAGGGCCCTGGAGTCCCTGACTATGGCTTGTAAGCACTAAGGCTTCTAGTAGTTCAACTCATTTCAGCTGTTTCAGAGGAGGCTTTTGGCCAGAACACAGTAAAGAAAATTGAAAGCCAGAACTAACCTGCACTGCCATCTTGAGTGTCAGCGATTTCCTCATCAGTTCTCCTCAGGAGGACATATCCAAGTTTTCCTAATGACAAGAAACAAGAAGGGTCAGTCACAAACACGCAGAAAATCTGACGTATGCACACTTGGTGCCTACACAGTAACTTTATCAAGGCTCTGCATGGACACAAAAGATTAGCATGCAGTTCTACGATGCAGAAAGCAAGGAAGCATTGCTGGAATCCAACCATCTAGTTTTACCTATTTTCACAAGAGGCACCTTCTGGTTTAGGCCTATATCTGTCAGTCTAAGAGAGATGAGAAAATGGATGCATATTTTAAGACAAGAAGAAAACCTGTACTTTTAAATTCAGTTCATGGCCTACTTTGTCTCTCTGTTAACATGTTGATTCATGGCCCAGGACAAGTTTTTTTTAAAAAAAAAACAAAAAACCCAGACATCCACAGAGATTCCTGAAGTAAATGAATTTATCTTTGCTTTTTATCCTAGAGTTCACAGAATCACAGAATGGTTGAGGTTGGAAGGGACCTCTGGAGATCATCTAGTCCGACCCTCCTGCTCAGGAAGGGTCACTTAGCACATGTTGCCCAGGACTGTGTCCAGATGGCTTGAATATCTCCGAGGAAGGAGCCAACCACAGCAGGCATTGCCCACACCAAGGCACCTAGGACAGGAGCCTGGAAGGTCTTGAAGGTGGTGAGCTTTAAAGGGAGCTGAGCTGACAACACAAGGGGAAACAGATGACAACACGAATCAGGCAATCGGAACACCATGGTGTGCGTTCGACTGGCTGCAAGATGGCTGTTGGCATGCAAGCGTGCTTAAGGAAGGCAAAGCGTTAAGAGAAAAAGCACGAGTCAGCTTTCAAGGACAATTAGATGTACGGGGCTGCCAGTTTATGGGGGACAGTGCAGGCAGCTTCCTAACACTCACTGCTGAGCAGGAAGCCCGAACTCTGACAAACAGGCCTTTCAAGTATCCTGTGAAAGTCCATGAGCACAGAAGCAAGGCAGCTGCTAGGGGTTTCATGTCGAGACTCCACACTGGACCAAATTAGGCCCCTAATTCCAGCACCTACTCAAAAATAATTACAAAACCCATATATCTGCATAATAACATCAGACACGTAAAAAGAAGTACTTGTGAACTATTCTTTAAATAACAAACAGGGTTAAAAAAAAAAACTCTTTGGGGCAATAGTAAATGCGTACACATGACATTCTTACAAACTGCAGGATAGAGAAGAAAATTGTTTGTCAGCAAACCAATTTAACCTGACCTCTCTGCAGGGCACAGTTCAGGACACCCTCACAAGTTACATACCTCCAATTTTCTAGAGAAGGTCCAGAAAAGAAACTACCTTGATAAAAACAGTGGAACAGGGCTTGTCCAGAAAAGATGTGATTTGCTTACTTGGTTTGGAAGCTCTGCCAGCATAAAACAAACAAACAAGAAAACAAACCAAAAAACCATACACACACACCAAAGAGTTACAAAGGGATTATTTAAGAGTCTTGTCTAAACTCTACCTTAATTTAAGTAAAGGGCTCCTAAGGGTGCACAAGGAATTTATCTTCCACCGTTACTGCAAACGGCAGGACACTACAAAGGTCACCCCTAGGAGAAGGGCGTTCAGACTACGCCTAAAAGAGCCACTGGCACACTGAAGGCTCTCATTCACTTTCAACATGCATTTTCCCTTTCACAAAAACCTTACAAAGCCACTTCAGACAGTAACTAGCCAGGAGGGTTGGTTCCCCCCCAACCCCCTTTTTTTTCTTTCTTTCCAGAGAGAGCTTGTTGTATTCTACAGCTTCCGACAGAAGCTATATTAGCATAAATGCTCCAGCTGATTTAGACCTCCTCGACCAAAAGATCTTAGACTTTCGGCTGAAACGCCCTCGCTGCTGCCCATGGGGAGAGGCACAGAGCCAGAAAACAATGCCTGGAGTCCAGGGCACTCTGCTGACGTGGGCATCTCTCCTGCTGGCACTAGAAATAGAGCATCCCGTCACATTCGCTTCGCACAGATTATATGTGACCTCACAACCACAAATTGCAGGCACATGAAAAGCACTGGCCTATCAGGCACTCAGCCACAAGTGAACATCACAAACACAAACTGCACACACGTGAACAGCACTGGCCTATCAGGCACTGAGCCCCAAGTGACATCACAACCACAAACTCCACCCACAGGACAAACACTGGCCTATCAGGCACTGAGCCACAAGTGACCTCACAAACACAAACTGCAGCCACATCACCAGCACTGGCCTATCAGGCACTGAGCCACAAGTGACATCACAAACACAAACTGCAGCCACATCACCAGCACTGGCCTATCAGGCACTGAGCCACAAGTGACATCACAAACACAAACTGCAGCCACATGACCAGCACTGGCCTATCAGGCACTGAGCCACAAGTGACATCACAAACACAAACTGCACCCACATGACCAGCACTGGCCTATCAGGCACTGAGCCACAAGTGACCTCACAACCACAAACTGCACCCCTGTGACCAGCGCTGGCCTATCAGGCACTCGGCCACAAGTGACCTCACAACCACAAACTCCACCCACAGGATCAGCACTGGCCTATCAGGCAGTAGAGGAACAAGTGACCTCTCAACCAAGAACAGCAGCCCTGGACCTAGCACTGGCCTATCAAGCACTCAGCAGAAGTCGCCTCACAGATACAAAGAAGTAGCAACGTGGCTGCTGGTGGCCTAGCAGGTACTGAGGCCAAATAACTGCACAAACACAAACAGCAGCAATATGCATCGAGGTGGACTCTCAGGTGCTCATGCTGAAGTGACCTCACAGGCAGCCATGAAGCCAAATAGCTGCTCCTGGCCTCTTTGCAACTGAGGCACAATTGACCTAAACAAGCACAAGCAGCAGCAATGTGCATGCTGATCGCCAGTCACATACTGATGCACAACTCACCACAAAAGCACCAACAGCAGCAAAGGGTCTGCTCCCCGTTTATGAGGCACTGAGACACAAGCATCACCAAAGCTATGGGCATGCTGTTGGCCTACCAGCTTCAGAGGCACAACTCACCTCACAAGCACAAATGGCATCGACCTGCCTGCTGCTGCCCTATCTTTGACTGAGTCACAAGGGATCTCAAAAGTGCAAACCTTCACAGAGGAGAAGCTCATCTGGGCCACTCGCACGTCCCTTGATTACGCTGTGATCATTCCGTACAGAACAGTCTTCTGCAAAAGGCCTTCATCTCCTGACAAGACTCTCTCCAGATCATGGGACAGCTCCACTCTGGCACCCTGGCGACAAATCACAAAAGGAACAATCGGTCTCGCTTTTCCTTTAGTACCATCAAGTCCGAGCTGGGAACCTTCGCACTGCAGCACCTACACAATGGCAGCAGCATGCCACTTCCATTTCTAGTGCATTTCTAGGGACAGAGATCAGCTGAGGGAGCAGCTGCACTGCAAAGGCTTTCTGACACTTTCAGATCAACTCGGCACTGCACCAGGCATCAACCTGACGCCAGACCTCTGCTCTGCCACCTACTCTACAAACACACTGCCTCTGCCCCACACAGCTGCCTCTTCTGCTACATACAACCAAGTGCCAGCAAGAACAGATGCATGCAGGACACTCGCCACTTGCACACTCCCCAGCCACTGCTCTGCTCGCTGCCTTCCCTTGGCTTCTCAATCCAGACACTCAGGCAAGCTCTTGCGGTAACACCACAAGGTGGCCAAGGCACTCTAGGCTCACAAGGCCTGTGCAAATGAGCAGCACAAGATCAGGCACAGAGCTGCCTCCTTGGGTGATGCTGCTCTTTTCAGAGGGAAGGATCCTGCTTGCTTTGGGCACAGCAGGCTGCTGCTTTCCACCCCCATCCCCTCACGAGCCTCCTGCTAGGGATGGGGACATGGGGATTTTCTGTAGTAATACAGAAGTTACAGATACAACACAGAAACACTTGAGAGTCCGGAAGGCCTCCTGAGCCCAAAGGAACCTCCCTTCCTTTCCTTTAGTTACTTGGACAAGGAGCTTGGACGGGGAAGGGAAAAAGGGTGCAGAGGCTTTGAAATGAAGCCCAAGCAATGAGACAGCCCCACACTGGACGGCTGCTGAAATGCCAGCTCTCCTGGCTGCGCAGCCTCTGCAGCACCAGTCCACGCTCCACAGCTGGCTTCACAGAGCACGGAGGGCTGCGTGCCACAGGCAACCTGGCCCTGGGCACATCTTCACCCCTCGCAGAGCCGGCAGCCCAAGAGCTCTGAGACTTCCACAGGTCAAGCTATGGATGCTTTGGGGCACTCACACAAAGGCACTCAGGACATGCTGGCATCTATTATAAGGGTCTTGGACTCGTCCTATATGCCACCACCACCTCCTAGGAAAAGGAGGGGGCACCGTAGCATTTGTTGAGCGGGCTGGCAATAACAGCACTTGTGGGAGGCAGAATTTGCAGCACAGCAGAGGTACCAGGAGCTGAACCCACAACCCAAGTCACCCAGGGAAAACAGGCGCATTTATGGAAGCCTTCGCATCCAGACGTAGCCTCTTCTCAGTCACTTGCAGCTGCTTTCACAGAGGGCTCACGACGCTGGCCAAGATGTTGACAGGTACAGGGACACAGCCTGGCATCCTGCCTCCATCCTCAGCGGCTCTAGCACTGCACTGGGAACCTCCATGAGTGGAGCAACCTAGAAAGAAAGAAAGAATCGGAGTGTTACTGGCAGTTCTGCTGGCCTTACAGAGTCGCAACAGGCAGGGGCAAATGTCTCCCCTCTGTGCTGAGCTCTATTGGGGAGAGCACAGCCAGCAGGGCCACCAAGACGTTCTACCCTACCCCTCTTTTTGGCACAGGTGACACCATGTCTGTATACCAGGTCCTGTTTGGGCTCTCCAGTTCTGCACAGGCACTAACACACTGCAGGGAGTCCAGCACAGGGACACCAAGACAGTCAGGGGCTGCAGCGTGGGGCATAAAAGGAGAGGCTGTGAGAGCTGGCTTTGTTCAGCCTAGACAAGAGAAGGCCAACGGGGATCTTCATGCTGTGCACAGCTACCTTATGGAGGGCACAGAGAAGACGGAGCCGGATTTTCTTGGAGGTGCACACTAGTAGCATGGGAGGCAACAGGGACAAATCGGACAATGGGAAATGCTTCTGAGACATTAAGAAGAAACCTTTTTCTCCGTGACGGTGGCCAAACTGCGGCACACGGATCCAGAGAGGTTCCCAGATCTCCATCCTTGGAGGTAATCAAAACTTCACTGGAAAAGGCCCCAAGATACCTCCTCTACTGGCACCTGCCTGGAGCAGGGCGTTGGAGCCCTGCTACCTCCACATGGCTCCCCCATTGCAGCCTCAAGCAATATGCTATTGTGAGACTCTTGCCAAAGGCACCAGAGGCTTTGGAGATGCCGCCTCCACCGCTCAACAAGGACAGGTGTCTCAGAGCCACCCATCGCCCTCACAGGCCTGACTTCTTGTGAGGGGACATCTCCCCTCTCTGCAAGGCTCTGCGTAGGCACAACGTGCAGAAATGCCTCTGACTGCTTTCATTAACTACCCATCTCGCTGAGGGATAGCAATGGATTAGCGTCTGAGATGGGAAGATGCAATGACGGTCCAGATTCAGCAGAAAGCCTTTAAGGAGGGAGAAGAGAACTCTCTCCAGCAGTCGGAAAAATCCCAAAGACTCACGGAAGCATCAAACCCTTCCGAAACTGCAAGCCTGAACCTCAGCTGACACAAACCACCAAACTGGGAGCAGCCCTGCCTCGCACCACGATGCTCCAAGGAGGCAACACGGTCACCAACAGTCCTCACCCAGGTCTCCCAGAAGGACACCGTGATGGCAGGCTGGGCCTTGGGAGCAGAGCACTGCTCTCTCCAGACACCTCCTCCCACGCTGAGCACCAAAACACTGGCGCCACCACCCGGCTCCACCACAGGGCATCTCGCACTGTAACACGCCGTTACCTCCACACCTCACAGACGGTTGGCAACCAACACACGCCTCTGCATCAGCGACACACAGCCCACAGCACCACACATGGCAGCACGCAGGGCACCCCAAGCACCCCACAACACACAAAGCCCAACTCTCCAGACCTTCCATTCCTTTCTAGTTCTCCAAGGCCTTGCAACAGGCTCTGCCTCTGAACAGCCACTCACAGCCCGGGGCCTGCTCACTTCCCACCTCCAGGAAGCAGACAAGAAGTGCTCTCACAGGGACTGATCAGGCCAGCTCTTGCCTCTCACTTGTGCCTCAACTTCTCTGAACAAGAAATCTCTTTCAAAATGTGGCCCATACCCTTTTTGGGGGGTGACATTCCTTCTGTCTCCTCCAACTGCCTTTGCACCCATTCTCCAATGACTGCATACGTGGACAGAAAATCAGAGACCCCTAAAGTGTTACAGTTCCAAATGTGTCATAAAAGCAGCTGGACACCTCAAAGACAGAGACAGCATGCAGACCTTGCAGGAAAATCTCACAAGCTCCCTGCTCTTTTGACAGGGGCAACTTCTAAAGCACACACACCCTGGCAAGAAGAGATTACTCACACCACTGCTCACACCAGCACTACATTCATTTAGCAGCCTCAAAAGTCTAGCTGGACTCCCTAGCTGACCGGGAGGAGGCTGCAAGCTTCTACTTAGCAACAAGCAGAAAGGCAAACTCCATGTCCATGCTCACCACAGAACATCATCCGCATTTGAAATGTAGCAGTACTAACTCATGATGATGGAGTGGAATAAAATTTGTGTCAGATAATGTGGAATATCGACTTCTGCTTGATTAATGAGTTGCATTTCTGTATTGCTGTAGAGCTCTGCAGGGGTCAATCCCTCCTCTGAGCACACGCAACAAACCCAGAAGTGACCTCACCACCAGCATCCAAGCCATGCGTCTTCTCCTGACCTGTCAGCTGCTCACATAGAGGTGTCATCACATCACAGATTCACATCATGGCCTCATAATACTCACAATGCTCTCAAACACCCATTGCCTACCAGTTACTACACCAAAAGATTAGCTTCTGCTATGCATTATCAACACCTAGCCTATGAAATTTAAGAATTGCAGAACAGCCTGCAAGTAATTCTTGGCAACATTTTCTAACGGGAGGATTGCATGGGAGCAGCGATCATCAAACTGAAGACAGCAGGGCCTCGTGTCCCAGGCACAGGGAGAAGCCTTCCCGCAACTCAGAACTCTGGTTCCTTCCCCAATGCTGAACAAAACCAGAAAATCCTCTACACATCCAGGACAACAAGCATTCTCCTATTTTAGGCCCTGACAACTGGAGGCACGTGGAAGGACTCAGGCCAGGACATCTCAGTTGGTGAAACCAGCAGAGACACAATTCAGCAACTCTTCACCCTGACCTAGGAGCATGGAAAGAACAATGGCAAGTGCAAGCACTGGCCGTTCATCAACTTTCAGGGCCCTGACAAGCAAAACAGCTCACACTTACAGAGCTCTTCTGCAAACACCCTTCACCCTGCTGCCAGGCTCACAGGTCGCGGCACAAAGCAAGAGGCAGGGAGCAAAAAAAACGGCTAAGGCACGGCATCACATGCGGGCACAGCCTCTCTCAGAGCCACTCCAAAATGCAGTTTTCACAACAAAAGACACCACTGGGAAGGGCACCTCGCGACGACACCAGCAGCCTGCTCACACTTTGCCCAGCACCTCCCAAACGCAGCTCCGAGCAGCACCTGGGGCTGCGCTGGCAGCAGCACCTCAGGGAAACGCTTTAACAGGGATCCCAGAGCCACCACAGGGCCAAAGCTTCCTGCCCCCAAACCCCACCGAGCCGCCCCGGCCCAGCTGCTCGCGGCAGGCCGCCGCGTCTGGCTGCAGGGCAGCTCCCCCCTCTGGCCCACGTCGCTCTGGCCCCTGCTCACAGCCCCACCAGCCCCTGCTGCAGCTCCTGCAGCAAAGCAGCCCCGGCAAAGCAAGCACCGCTGCCCCGCCCCGGCGGGAGGGCACCCGCCGCCATTTGAACGCGCCCGCAGCCCCCACCAAACGCTCTCGCCCGCTCGCTTCTCGCCTGCTTTGCTCCCGCTCCTCTTCCACCTCTTTCTTTGACGTCTGTTTTTTCCCCACATGTTGGACTGCAATTGGCTGGCAGAGCCATCAGTGAAATCGATGCCCGCCCTCCTCCTCCTGACAGCCAATAGAAGGGCTGCACTGGGGCGATGCCATGGCAACGCTGGGCCCTCCTGCCCTGGCGGCCAGCTCCGCCCCCTCCCCCTTGGTCGGGCGCCATGTTGTGGGCGGCAGCGCGGGGCGCGGCGGGGCCTGGGTGCAGCGTGGTGCTGTGTGGGCGGGCAGTGCGGGGCCCCGGGGCGCGGCCGCTGCCCCGGCGGGGCTGGGCTGTGGGGCAGGGGCCCCGCGGGGCTGCTGGCTGCCCTGCGCCCTGGGGGCCGTGCGGGGTGCGGGGGGGCAGCGCTGGGGACTGTGCTGGTGGCATCCGTGACACCGGTGTTTTAGGCAAACACGACCACTCCAATTGGTTTGCATAAAATCCAACTTAATGGAATAATTGAGCAAGTTACAAGTAAGCAAAACAGCGCTGGGTGGCCGGGGAGTCTCCTGCTCCACCAACGGCGCGCGCAATCCCCCCCTCACAGTCTCCTTATATGAGATTCCAGTTCTGGGTATACGTGGCACTTACTGTAACTTCTGCGGTTGCGCCGGCTGTTGCTAGGGGGTCTTCTTCAGCCCTCTGGTGGTTGTGGGGATGAAGGCTGGAGTCTTCCTCTGCATTGTGAGTGGTGACCCTCAGGTCACGCATATATTTTACGACTTCCGTGGTCATGCTATATTTCACAGTTGTGTGACATCGCCATCGCCATATTAGGCTATCTAAACTAACATTGCCGCTTCGCTAGCTCAACTCCCTTATCTCAGGCAGGGTACATGCCCCCACCACAGGATGTAGGATGTTCCCACAGATGTTCCCAAGGCTGTTTCTCACTTTGATGTAACAAATTACACAGAACACAATCCAGGATGTTCCCAAGGCTGTTTCTCACTTTGATGTAACAAATTAGCACATATCACACCGGCATGGGGGCCCTGGGGCTGGCTGTGGCACCAGAGCCCGCAGGCAGCGTCCTGCTGCCCCCAGGGCAGGGCAGGGCAGGGCAGGGCAGTGTCCCCTCGCCCCTCCTGCCCCGGGTCCCTGCCCACGGCAGCCCTAGGGCTTGGCTAGGGAGCGGTGGTGTGGGGTCGTGAGGGTGCTGGGGGAGATGGCTGCGTTGGGCTCACCCCAGCACTGCCCACTACAGCTCAGAGAAAAAACCTTGGTGTCAGCCAGGACCTGTTGAATGAGGATTGCACCTCTGCCTGTTTCCAGTCAGCTCTCTCCAATGTATTTTCTTTTGGGTGCAGAGGTTTGAGCCCAATTTGCAGGAGGACAGGGTCTGTGGCCATCTGAAGGTGGCATCTCTGAGCCCAAAACATGCTGCGCCAAGCTGGAAGCATAAAAGGATCGAGGGGGAAGGAAGAGAGATTTTTCCCAAACACCCAGACGACTTGGGGTTATTAAAAGGTGAAGGTTTTATTGTCATATACGGACATATCCAGCAGGGTCTTGAGAGCCCCATGGAGCTGCAGGCCACCTCAGTGTCTGGGATGCAGGACCCCTTTCCTCTCAGAGCCAGACCCCAAAGAGGACCCACTCCCAGGGAAACCTGTCATGGATTCCTATGCCCCCCCCCCACCCTAAGAGGCGATGGAGCTGGCCACACAGAAGCCTTGGGGCTCAGGACAGCCCCATCCCCTGGACCCAGCAGTCCTGGCTGCCACATTGTCCCCCGAGCCAGAGGGGACCCTCAGGCAGGGCTCTTGCAGCAGCCCCCAGCCCTGTCCAGGCACCCCCACAGCCCGGGATCCACAGCAGTTTTGGCAGTTAACAGTCTCTGTGCGACACCTCGGGAAGGATCTCCCAAAGCCCTTACCCTCGGTGGAGAGCCGCAGGAGCGCAGGGGACAAGGAGCTGTGGTCCTGGCTGATGGTGTCCATCCAGCAGTCCTCCATCTCGCTTGCCCTCTTGCTCTCGTTTCACCTCTCCAGCCAGAGAAACAGGACGCTCTTCCCATCTCATTACCCAAAACTCCTTTCCAACATGCCCCTGCTCCTCCATCTGTTGGTGAGGGGCCCTAACATGGTCCCACTGCCTCCTGTCCCCTCTCCTTGCCGTGGAGCCACTATGAAGGGCAGCTGTGGGGAGGGTGTGTGCAGTGCCCAGGAGTGCCTGGGCCTCACAGGGAAGTGAGGGTCCCCACAACGACACCGGGGAGACCTCCCTGTGATGTGGCACATCCCATTGTGACCTCAGCTCATGTCATCTGGGGGCTCAGTAGGTCACTGCCATGGAGATGGCACAGGTAGGGAGAGAGCAGAGGGATTTCCCCTCATGTGCTGGAAAGCCATCACTTGCCTTCACTGCAGTTATTTTCCATAATTTTCTGATAAATCCTTCAGGAATGTCTCCAGACACTGTCAAAGACTGTGAAATATCTCAAACGGGGCACTGGAGATGTCACTTCTGCGCCCTTGCACTGACAGGTCACTGCACTGGGCAGACCTGTGCAGGAATCTGGGGTTTGGGGGTTGGCGTTTTTACAGGATCCAAGGCATGTGGGATGAACCAGCACAAAGCATGGCCACAGGCTGAGAAATGCTTTGGTGAGCCTCAAAACTGCTTTCTGCTGTGGGCCCCTCTTTTTGTGGAAGCAGGATGCAGGACAATGTGGGACAGGACGTAGCTTTCCTCCTTTAGGCACCAAGGCAGGCTCTTTGCTTTTAGAAGTGCTCGGCAAGGTTTCTCAGTCGGCAGTGCTTGAGCTAGAGATGCTATGCCAGAGAAGAGCAAACATAGCCTTAACACACATCATCCAGAGGCCCTTATCCAGGACCCTGGAGCCTGCCAGGCTCCAAAGCCATGGGCGAGGCCAGGTAGCAAATGTGGGGAAGTTTTCCCATTTCCCATGAAATTTGCCCATCTTTCCTTCTGGCTGAGCCTGAGGAAAGCCATTTCTCATCCCTGGGCCTCATTTGGTCCTTGTGCTTTTCAGTGTCACCTTGGGGCTGTGCTTCTCCCCTGGGTACGCTCCTCAGCTCCCTGCCCTCCTCCTCCCCGCAGGCACCCTTGCTCTCCCGGGTCTGTACAGCCCTGACATCCTGGATCTCCCACATTTTATGACTCTGCGCTTCTCAGGACATGCCCACACACTGCAGTGCTGCTGTCCAGGCTCCGGTGCAGAGTCTATGAGGCAGTGCGATGCCTCAGGATGTGCATTTTGACTCACTCCCAAGTTTGTGAGATGACCAGCTCCCAGCTCTGCAGCTGCTGAAGCTTGAGAGCATCCCTGCAACCGACCTTCCTGCTCTTGCTAGTCTGCCTAGTCCAGGGGCAAATCTTGCAGAAGAGAGACTCCATCCCCCTTGAATACTGTGAGAGATGTGGCTTTCCAAGTCACTGCAAAAGGAAGGACTCCTTTACTTCTTTGGGTTGCTTCTTGAGCCTGTGGCACCCCCTCTACGATGCTGGGAGCCCCAGGTCTGCACTCTGATGTCTCTGCTCTTTCTCTCCCCTGTCTCCTGTTTGTCTACCCAAAGTCTTCTCTCCACACCAGGGGCATGGGAAGTGCTGCTCTAGAGAGCTCATTTGAAGCTGTGATCGCTGTGAAGCTGAAGGCCTGAAGGAGGCTAGTCTGGGATGTGGCCGTGCCCACAGACCCCCTCCTGCTCCCAGCCCGAGGATGCAAGAAGGTCTCCAGGGAGAGCAGTGGGTTTGGGGGTGGGTGGGATGGGTTTCCCTCAACATCCCTGGGTCCTGCATGAGTTTCTCTAAGCATCCAGGAAATTCCCTCTTCTCTAGGGGCTTGCATCAAGACTTTTCCAGACTTTTGTACAGAAACACAGCCTGGTCTGGGATCCCCAAGAGCAGCACGGCCCCCAGCATCGCCCGGGACCCCCAGGAGCTGTCTGGCTCTCTCTTCTGTTCCCACATTCCCCGATTAAATTGACAGTTTGTAGCCTCACCTTTACAACACTCCATCTTGACACTGCAACATTGTGACTCCTCCCCTAGCTCATTCCCATAGGCAGCTGCTGATTTGCGACCTGCCTATTGGCTGGCAGGAGGAGGGGGGCGGGTCTGGATTTCACTGACGGCTCTGTCAGCCAATCGGAGTCCACCATGTGGAAGAAAAACAGACGTGAAAGAGAGAGGTGGAAGAGGAGAGGGAGCGAAGCAGGGGAGGCTTTGGGTGGAAAGCAGGACCGGGCTTGGGCAGCTTGTTTCTCACAAGACCGTGAGAAACGCTCTGCCCCCCCTGGCCAGTATAACTGCTCTGCCTGGCACTGAGGCACAGGAGGACTCAGGGTGGAGATCGGGCTCTGCAGATAAGAGCCCCAGGGGCAGAGTTAGGAAACAAGAAAAGACCTCGAATGCGAAAAAACAGCATCTTTAAGTACACCAGAAACCAGCAGGGGCTGGAAAATGCCCCAAGCTGTAGTAAAAGTTTCTGAGCATAAAGAAAAATCAATGAAAAAAAAAAAAACCCTGTTCAAATGTGAATAATAGATGGATGTAACCGAGTAACCTTAAAAGAAATAGCTTCAGCAGTTACAGTTAAAACCAAACTATAACAACCGAATGGCCTTGGTAGGGTTTACTTTTTGTTTGGGTTTTACAGAATGACCCTCTGAAGAGCAACAACTTGAAAAGAAGCAGCCAGAAAGAGTGGTAGAATTGTTAGGCTAAGTAATGTGGTTTTTAAAAGTATCTAAATAATAGAATGAATCTGGGAGCCAGGAGAGAAGTAACATCAAAGAAAGATGGCAGACCTAAGAATGAGAGGATACTCATACCAGGCTGATAACGAAACTCAACAGCTGTATTCTAGTGTTTGTAAAAATTGATGATCCTAAGGAAGGGGCTAACACCTTCCCTTGATGAAAGGAAAAGAAAGAAAGAGAAAAAGATGGTAAAATCTATGCATAAGTGTAACAGCTGTTGATCTGAAGTTAAAGTTGTCTGTTTCCTATAGAGAAGACAGGGAAATACGGAAAAAGAATAATAAAAAAAGGTGACCAACTCTATTTGAAGCTCCTCTAAAGGGAACTATTCCAGCTTGGGGAACAAGCTGATCTTTCGGTGCAGGAAAGAAATGCCTGCAATTAAAGGAAATAAGATTTCTGTGTTAAGATATGGAGCTGGAACAACACTCGGATTCACTGAATTTGGGTCAATAGGCCAGACCAATCATGTTGCTATTAGGATTAAGACTGTTATTTTTAACAGTTGTTTACGTGTTACTGCAAATGGGCATGCTTTGCTTTTGGCGTCTATTAATAGCAGTGCGCATTTCCCCAGTACACTGTGCTTACCCAAAAGCCGCCCACTGCACACCAAGGGGAATTTGCTGACTTCTGAAATAAATGCGTGTGTCTGGCGGTGTCAAGGGGTGGAGTGACAGGCGCCACACAGGCAAGCGTGGGACTCTGGATGGTGCAGCCCACAGAAGAGGGGTTTGCTCTGGGGTGATCCCAGGAGTTAAGGAACCCCGGGTGCATCACGGCTGGAGCCACCACACTGTGGGGTTGCTGCAGCCTGGGGACACAACATCTAACAACCCCATGACTGACAATTCCAGACAGAGGAGAAGTGACACCACAGACTCACCCCATAAACATCTATGTGCTGTGGAACCATTCCCCACAGAAAGACCTGTTCATGGCTGCTGTTGCCAACTGAGCAGTGCTGTGGGCTGAGCACTAGGTTACCTGTTGATGTGCATGCTGTTATTGACTGAGGCCATACAGCTTTTGTGTAACTGCGGTCTGGCGTTATTTTGACTGGCTATAAAAGAGAGTAAGCCACAGAAGTTGGTGTGGACTCTGACCGACCATCAGCTGGCCTGTGGATGTCAATGGCGTGGTGAGGAGAATCTGGGCAAAACCGTACCGGAAGGGTGGCCAATAAAGGGCGAGAGCAGTCGCTGTACCGTGCATCCATGATTTAACTGTAGAGCTCTGATATGTATATATTTTTTTTCAATTCTGTTATATTTCTAGCTTTTTTTTGTTATAACCTCTTATCTCTAATAAATTCTCATACTTGACAAATGATGATCTCTTGGAGTTCAGTGCAAATAACCCCCGAATTCAAAAGAATCACAGACACCCCTCTATTGGCGTGTCACAGGTAACACTCACAAGGGGCATCAAATCTCTTGAACGGGATGGTTGGTTACTGTCCAGATGGTGGTGGCAGTCTCCTTTGCCAGGGTCCTTCCAACAGTGGCTTCCACTGGATCAGATGAGACTCCCCGAACTGTTCTTCTGGGGAATTTTTATAGTCCAGCTGGCTTGTGGTCCTGTGTGACCTCTCCAGCATATGCATGAGCCATTGCTACTGATTACCTCAAACTACATACCAAAGCATCTCCTAACTCTCCTAAGAATGCACAAAAGACTGTCCTACATAGCCGCTTCTTCATTTGCAGGAGCAGTTTGTACTGTCGATTTTCAAGGGCCTTAAGTATTTACAGTTTAATCAGTTCTGCAGCAGGAGCTGCTGCAGAGATTCTGAAACAGCCAGATACTCCACCTGAGATGGTACTCACCACATTTAAGCACAGGAATTGGTCCAGGCACAGCAGGATCTGCCCCTGGAAATCTCTAGAACTGTCTGAAATACCCACTTGGAGAGGTTCTGCACCAGTCAGTCCAACACTTAATTTGGAAAGTGGTAGGAGTTCAGTCAGTCTCCTAGTTTCAAGTCTGAAACTGCCTGTCTCAAACCTGCCCATCAGCTCACCTGTGTGGATTACTAGATGGGGGAGTTCCTGGGCCACCCAGGGATTAATGACTTGAGTGCTCTGAGTGTGAACACAGGCACAGGCCTGATAGCCTGGTGCCTACCCACACCACAATTCTAACTGTAAGAGAAACCTGAATTTCATACCTGGAACTTGATTTCCAGAGCTTTTGCCACAAGTACTGGCTCTTAGCTAGCACTCTGGCCTACCTCTGCAAGCAAGTGAGGCAGGAGAGTTGTTTCCTGTGTCTAAAGACAGGTGGGATGAATCAACCTTTATTTCATGGCATTGGATATAAACAAAGAGAAAATGAGAATCCCTTGTGCAGTTCTGGTCTCCCACCTCAAGAAAGAAAAGTAGGACTAGGAAAAGGGAAGGGAAAGTTGATGAAGGCAGCAAGGCGAATTTCACCACACATGACATTAGTTACTCTTGTCCCACCTTCAACTGACTGGCTTCCGAAATGGATCCTCCCAACCATACCATAGCGGGAAAATTCTTCCTCAAGGCCTTTTCAGTCACTCATGAAATGCAAATCCTCTTCTTCACACTGCCGTGGGTGATTTATCTGCTCACTGCCATGGGGCATATGGTCATGATATCTATCATTTGACTCAACCACCAGTTCCACCCCTAGCGTATCTCTTCCCCAGCAGCTTCCCCTTCCTAGATATTTGGTTCCCTTTGCCCCTAAAAGGTTTGTCAGCCTCATCTTGGAGATTAAGACCATCCCACAGCTGCTTGCCAGTTCCAGACCTTGCTTTCCATCTTCCTGGGCACCGCTGTGTTCAGCCTGCTTGTTGTGCTGTCTTTTGATTGCTGTGGGGCCATTTGCAATCCATCGCACTGTACCATCTTTATGAAGCCCTGGTTGGACTCCACACTCATCTTTATCCATTGGCTGATGGCATCTCTATCCTTGCTCAGCCCCACCATCTTATATACCAAGGTACCCTGTGTCCCCAGTAAAGAGACTCTTTCTTCTGTGGCCTCATCCCTTTGATGAGAGCAGCCTGCATGTTCACCAGCTACCTTCAAACATGAGCTTTGCTCTCTCCTCTGCTGTGTTGCTGAGCTCCTTCACATTGACCCCTGTGTCTTATGCCTGCACTAGATGCACTATCCTGAGAATACCCTCTGGGAAAGCCATATGAAGCCTTCTTCACCAGCATAGCCGGTGACACTGCCATCGTCACTACTGCATATGGTAGCTCCATTTTTGGCTACGAGGGGCCTGAATACAGCAAATCCTTTGAACCAACCAAAGCCTGATGAAAGGGTTCAAGACGGTTACCTCCATGGTGAGCAGAGAAGCTGCTTTGCTGTAAGCTCTCAGCAGCTTTGCAGGCTCCTCTAAGAAAGTACATTGAGGAGAAGCATGATTTTAGCTGACATCCAGCAGACTAAGAAGACACAACACTTTGAGCGTTGGAACTTACCCAGCAAATGGGAAGCTGGGACTGTCACCTCTGATTCACTGAGGCTACAGTGATATTGCTGTAGGCGACCGGGCTTGAGTTTTTGCTCAAATAATTACAGCCAGTGGTTCAATTTCAGCATATCTTCCAGATGAACCCAGTCCAGAGATTCCCCTATGCCAGACTAGAAGCAGAGAGCAAGAGAGAGCATCTGGGATCTAGGACTAACCTGAGCTCCAGGTTAAAACACCAATGCAAACATGAGGTATTGCCCACTAATGAGCTTCCCGTTTTACTCTCTGTGTAAGAGTCACCCATTACACTCTGAGACAGGTTCTGGGGGGACAACAGAGTCTGTGGAGAACCTCTGGTTCACTCCTTGAAACCCATCATCTCCTTCTCCCCTCTGCCCCTGCATTTTTGAAGCATCCTATTTGTGGAGTCATCTGCTCCTTTCCTTTATATGTCTAAAACTAAATGCAAAGGTGGAGGGAAAAATGTCAGTATTTATTGCCTATATTTTCCTTGGACTTCCTGCTGTTAGACGTGTTCTTTGGTTTGAAAAAGAAATTAGCTACTTAGTAAATTAAGAGGTTTGAGACAGAAGTAGTGAGTTTCATCAGCTTCATTAGAGGTGTCTGTGCGCAGCTGGTGTCTGCACTTGTTTTCCCTTGGTCCCTATTTTGTTAATGCAGGCAAAGAGAGAGCTCTAGAGAGAGGCTGGGTCCTCCCAGACTATAACTGGCACGTGAAAGAAGTGTTACCAGTCTCTTCCAGACACTCTTCTCCCTCTCTGCACTGACAAGATGGGAGGAAGCTAACTTGCTCAAACTGAAGTGCCTGACTTTTAGACATCTAAAACATCACCCTGCTTAGTATTTTCTTTGTTCCAGACCCTTCCTATGTCAAATAATCAAAAGGACAGCCTTTAAGTTCTTTAAGATGAGACAATCCCACTCCTCCCCTAGAGGGAAGGCAAGGCATTTAGGTCAGGGCATTTAATAACAATGGAATTTGGCAATGCTTTGGCAAGAACTCTATTTCAGTGCACAATGATATCAGATGAGACTGTCTGACACAGACATTTCCAATGACTGAATGGAACCCTCCTGAATTTCACTATTTAGAGTATTAAAGAAGGCAAGCTATACTTGTTCTCTATGTCTCCCCATTTTCTGGAGAAAGAGAGAGGAAGAAGCTGTGGAAGAAAGCAGGGGATTACAGAAGAGATGCTCAGTACTGGCTTGTTTTGAAAGCAACAGCCTCACAGAAGTTCCAACTCAAAAAAGGCAAGCACCGAAAAATAGAAGGAATAACTTTCCAAATACTTATCTAAATGGATGGTCTGGCATCTGCAGATAATAGTAAGCACTTTTGCTGGGAGATTAGGTTGGCTTTTGAAGCACAGATGTGATTTATGTTTGCAATAGGTCGAAGTGAACAGGGAATTTCCCAGGCATGGCATGAACTAGTTCACAACCTCTTTACAATACTGTGCTCTTGAGAAAGAATCCTTTGTGAGTGGCTGGAAAAGGTAGAAAGAAGACAGTAAAATCTCTGAGGACTGTAAATGTGAAGCGGAGAAATCAGGGTGCGATGAATGGCTGAGAGGAAAATTTCTGTCTGTGCTACCTAGAAAGCAAGCAAGGGAGCAAAGAAGGAAGGATCTACCCTCCCGTCGAGACTGTGAAATTCTCACGCTTGCTTCTTCGTGCTCCTGTCTCAGCAGCATGTACTGAAATTAGACATAGAACCAGGAAATGAAACTATAGTTGCTGAGTTCATCCTGAAGGGTTTCTCAGGGCTTGATCAAAGACGACAGCAATTTCTCTCCCTGCTCCTTCTACTCATATACCTGACAACAGTGACGGGGAACACAATGATCATTTTCCTCGTGTATGTAGATCACCGCCTGCAAACTCCCCATGTACTTTTTCATCAGCAATCTGGCATTCCTGGAAATCTGGTTCACATCCTCCACAACCATCACATTGTTGGCGATTCTGAGCTCTGGAAGGAGACCAATCTCATTAAGCAGCTGCTTTGCCCAATCCTATTTCTATTTTGCCCTGGGTTTTATAGAGTTCTCCCTCCTTGTTGTCATGTCCTTTGACCGCTACGTTGCCACCTGCCAACCTTTGCATTATGCTGCTGTCATGAAGTGGCAGCTCTGCACCCACCTGGTTGCTGCTGCGTGGGTCCTAGGCTTCACACTCTTCAGCTACTGCCTGGTCTTGCTCTCAAAGCTGACTTTCTGTGGCCCCAACAAGATCCACCACTTTTTTTGCGATAACTCCCCCTTATTCAAACTGTCCTGCTCTGATGCCAGCCTGCTTTGGAAAGTAGACACCATTTTCATATCGCTTGTAGTGCTGGGTTCCTTATGTCTAATCATAGTGTCCTACATGTGCATCTTCCACTGTATTCTGCACATGCCGTCAGCATCTGGGAGGAAGAAAGCTTTTGCTACATGTTCTTCCTATCTCACCGCCTTAGCCATTGTCTATGGATGCTGCATTGTTCTCTATGCACGGCCCTCAGAAGGGGTTTCCTTGGAGAACAACAGAATTGTAGCTTTGCTCAACACTGTCCTGTACCCATTCTTAAACCCCTTCATCTACAGTCTCAGAAACGAGACTGTGAAGGTGGCCCTGAAGGAAGCCATTGGTCGTGCAAAGGCTCGGCTTTTTCCCCAGTCATGATGCTTTTCATGACAGCAATTCTGATTATGTATCATATATCATGTCACACACATATATATGTAGCTACTAAATACAGGTGCCTCGGGAGATTTATTTTCTCATTGGATTGTAGTGGTGAAAGGAAGCAATGTGAATTGTGTGTCTTGGTTACAGGGGTTTCTTATAAACAAAATCTAAAAAATATTAATAAAATGTTGAACACACACACACACACACACACACACACACACTTCTTAGGACTGGGACATAGACTGCCAGTGCATGCTGACACAAGGAAGTTTTCATAAGTCATCTCAGGAAATTTAGCTGAAAACTCCGGGGACAATGTCCAGGGGTTGTTGAGAAAAGCTCAGAACACTTTCCCTGAATAACAGAAGATGCTAAACATGAAAATTAAGCTCAGACACTACAATGGGTTCAAATTCATTGGATTCAAATCCATAATACACTTCTCAGTTTCATTAGTGTGATGAAGACAGCCTCATTGATTTGTCAATGATAGCCTGCAGACGATAGTTTTATTATTCACTCTGGAGGGAGATTTCTTAAAAATTCATATTTTCGTAAGGTACTGTCAGCATGTCCACTGTTTAAAGCCCTGCTTTATCTATCTCCATTGATGACTCTAGGATGCATTCTCCTGAAGGAAAAAAAAAGAACATCATATTTCTTCTTGGAGAATTAGGCATTTTCTACCTTTGTTTTCTTTCCTGAAGGATTATTTCATCATCAAGATGTTTTTCAAATAAACTATGTATGCTTCTATCACACTTTTTTCTTCTTGTCCATGAATGAAATTATATATTCCTCCCTATCCCCCCTTATTTTACACTTCTGTCTCTATCCATATCTTTATATGGCAAAGAGATGGGCAGAAGCATGTACAATTGATAAAAGGAAACATATTTTAGAGAAATAATCAACACACAGAGATCCCTTTTCTCCTTTTATTTTGCATTCCACAGGGAAAAACAAAGCACAGAGGAAGGGAAGGCATTGCCATTGCTTTACTCCTGTGCAGTTGTTTCTAATCAGCATTTCATTTTGTTAGGGCCTCTGAGGGGCAGAATTGCCCTTAACAGCTCTTTTAAAGTTTGTGTGTGAGTGTCCCATTTCCGAAGGGAATTCTACAAGGGTGAACTCTTTATAGGAAAATCCATCTCCTCATGTGGGACCCTAGGGAAGCTATGGCACGTTGGGTGACCAAAGCTCAGCCCAGCAGAACACTTGGGCGCTCTTGGGCACCTTGGTCTTCCTGCTCCAGGTGGGTCCTTGTGCACCACAGTGAAGGATGTGGTGGCCCTGGGTCTTCCCATCCAGACCCACAGCTCCACCAGCAACACAGGGTTAGGGTAGGCAGGCAGATGACTAGGCTCTGCCTCAGAGTTGAGATAACTGAACAGGGCGTGAGAAACTAGTGGCTATGAGAAATCTTTGGACACTGCAGGGAACAGAATGAGACCCTGCCAAGTTCCAGACAGCACGGTGACGGATGGCTGGATTTCAGCGGTGCTTAAGGGAGAGTTATATGAGAAAAGGCCAAGCATCACACATAACTGTCATATTGGGGATCCTTTGGGGAGTAGACTCTTGCAGCACCAGCAGTACCGAGGTAATGATATCAGAAGCACCACATGAGCCAGGGGTTACCTAGCTAACCGTACCAGAAATATTAAACTTGAGTACATAGGCAGTAAAGCTGGCACCAATGAAGAAAAAAATACTTAGAGATGGGCTGTTTATTTCAAAGGGGATAAAGCTGGAGAAAGGGAGGGATCAAGCTGCATCATGGAAGAAGCAGCATGGGAAAATGGAGGCAAAGGGAATAAAAGGGGGGCCAGTCATGTGTAAGCAAGCTGCTGGCAAGGACACTTGTCTGGCCAGGCTGTGTACCTGGTCTCTGCAGTGTAGCCTATCATTGTATTAAATCCTATTCCTAGCTCTTTTCTGGGTGAGCGTGCTCGCTGTTCTGCATGAGTGCATGTGTGGAAGGCTTGCAGACGTCAAGGCAGCCAGCTACCAGAGACACCCGTGCGAGGGTGCGTGTGAGGTCTCCTGCAAGCTTTGAGTCTGATTAGCTGGTGAGCAAGAACAGGACCAGGCCGTTTGTATCATTCATGTTTATGAGTGCTGCTCACGTCTCTGTGGTGCCTGTAAAGGTACTGCGCCCCTGCCGGAGTTGATTTTTTGGTGGTCGACCATGACCGTACAGAGCATGTGTATGCCTCTTGGAAGTACATGCCCTGTCTCGCTGCTGGCAGGACCAGGGAACAGAGAAGTGCAGTAGTTTCCCTTCCAGTGGACCAGGAAGGAGGAATCCTTTATTCAAAAATCCACTGGATCCAGCATCCTTTAACAGTGCAGGCCTTGGAGGTGCTGCAGCTACTTGATCTTGATGTTGAGGTCCTGCTTCTCCATCACCTTGTGGTTCCCAAAGGGCACAGAGGCTTTGGGGCTGCAGCGTGTAGGACCAGCTTTGGCACCCATCTTTCTATTTCCCCACTATTGATTTAAGCAATACAAATACCAAGATCTTACAAGTGTTTGGGTCAGTGATCCCCTAGAGTCAAAGGGAGTTTTGTTTTGTTTTGTTTTTTTTCTGATCAGACTTTCCATCTGCCAGCCTTTATCATAAAAGTGGCTGGGGTTGGACAGGCAGTGCCATATGATCTACCCTCCATTTCTAAACCATCCACAGAAAGTAGCACTATTTAGTCAGTCTAAATAACAGGGGCAATGGCCACTGTTTTGTTGGTGGTCCATAAACAGGACAGTTGTGCTAAGCAAAACTCTGTTGTCTAAGGATCTGATACACATTACTAAACACATCTTCATCATGTCCAAGGGTAAAAAAAAAGCTGGGCTTTGCACAAACATCTCCATAGCTGCATTATTGCCATTTCTGCCTGCTGTGAGACTGCAGACAACACGGGCACAAGAATAAGGTGCCTTAACTGCAAGCTGATGTGTAGATCTGGGGCAGCACAAGGCCCTGGCTATTAGTCTTTAAATGGTTTGTCCAGGATTTTGTGAGAGAGGTGCCCAGGCTACATGGAAAAGCACCACAAATGTAAAAGCTGGGAATGCTTTTTGCACCGTGAAAAGATCTTGAACATCAGCCAGCACCAGTGTTTCACACCTGTGGTCGAACCCCAGAAATAGGGAAGGGCTGTATTTGCTGTGATGTGTAACACGTGCAGGAAACTGGAACCAATCACATTTCTCTCCTGGAGGTAGCACTGGAAGTAGCGTGGGATGAAGAAGGGGTGGAAAGGAAAGTGCGGTGAGAACGGGAGTTCAGGAGCGTCACGAGTCTCGGGGACTTTCTGGGGTTGGCTCCGCCCGTGCCGGCTCAATGGTCTCCATGGCGAGGGACAGTCTGTGACACACCATGCTGCATCTCTGTGGTCACCTGGAGGGGACACCCCCCCTACCATCTCTATGGTCAGGTGGCTCCTCTGGGCCAGCCTCCAGCGCTTCTCTATGCTCTCCCGGCCGAGGGACACTCTGGGATCCCCCCTCCAGCCCCTTTCTTGGGCTGCTGATGGAGACAAAATTTCAGGGCCACCCGCTCATGGCAGATAATGCCAAAGGCTGCGATGGCCCCTGGGTTGTTCGCCCACTGCTGAAAAAAAGGCCGCGGCCTCCCGGGGCTCCCGTGACGTGCACCGGCATCCCCTTGCGGAGACTTGCCCAGGCCCCGGGGCAGAGCAGGGCCCTGTGGCAGCAGCGCCCCAGCAGCAGCGTTTCCCCACCGACGCTCCCCTGCAGCACAACTCCCGCAGCCCAGGGCCAGCCCGGCGCCGCTCCCCCTCACTCCCTGCCCTCCGCCCCGGCCCCAGCCGGCAGCAGCCGCCGCAGGTTCCAGCCACACGAGCACATGCCAGGCCGCAGCATCGCTCCGGGCTCCCTGCGCAGCAGCCGCCAACACCCGCCGCTGCCGCAGCTGCTTCTCCACGGCCTCGAGAGCGGCGCCGCAGCGGGGCCCAGTGGGGGCGGGGCCGGCGGCACCAGGGGCGGTGGCCATGGACACACAGGCCCCGCCCCCCACAGGGCCGGAAGTGTCGCCTCCCGCGGAGCATGCGCACTGGCACAGAGGAGGGTGGTGAGGGGCAGGGGCGGAGCTGGGGCTGCCCGGGCCCTGCGGGGAGGGAGGGGCCGAGAGGCGGCTGGTGCCGCGCGGGGCAGCGTCTCCCGGCGCGGGGCCGCCCGGAGCCTCGAGCCGCAGCGCCGGGAGCTGCCATGCTGGGGCCGAGGGCCGAGGGCCGCGGGCTGGGCAGAGCGAGCGGCTGTGCGCGCGGGGGCAGCTGGAGCCGCCGCGGCCCGGTGCGTGCGAGCAGCTGCTGGGGAAGGCCCGGCCCGGCCTGGGCCGCCTGCGGCCCCGCGGGAGCCCCCGGCTCTTGCGCCCTTGTGCTGGCGGCCCCGCGGCTTGGTGCCGGCTGCGGTGGCCGTTTGTCAGCGCCGTCCCGGCCGCGAGGGGAGGGCGTGGGTGCATCTGGGCTTGTGGTGGCTCCAGGCTGGAGGTGACAGCAGGCGTGGTGGAGCCAGCAGAAGTGCTGCTGGTGCTGCCTGTGGGCAGAGTGGTGTGAAGGTGATTTCTGAGCTTCCTTGCAGACCTGCTGGTCTCTCCGTGGGCTTCAGAGTCTCGGGCCCCTTTCCCTTCCCCCCACTGCAGCAGCAGGGATCTGGAAGCAGAGGCTCGGGGAAGCTCCTTGCCTTTGGTGTCGTCCCTGCCTGGAGCTTCCTGCTGAGAAGCCCCTGGGAAGTGTCGTGGGGGCGAGCGGGAGCTGTGAGCAGCCCTGCCCCACGCAGCCCCTGTGCATGGGGAATGAGCCTGCCCTGCCGGGGCCGCTCCTTCCCCCAGAGCTTCCACAGCCCATGTTCACCCTGTTTGTAGTTACCCCTGGATGTTGCCGGGATAAGGCTGGGTTGTGCTTTGTGCCTCCTGGGAGACCGATGCTGGCGAGTTGTGACTGAAGGATCAGCATGAAATGTGCCTCTGGCTAAAAGCTGGACTGGAGCACACAGGCATTTTTTGTCACCTTGGGTTTTCCCTTCTGAAGTACCAGCATGTGCTGACCGAGAATGGATTTTGATAGGAATGGATTTGCACTTAAAATCGACGCCCTGATTTTTTTGTAAGTCAAATTCGGTAGCATATTGACAGCCGATGTTCTCTGTATGACAGGAAAGGTGCAGTTAAGGATATCGGCTTTGTTCTGCGGACGCTTTGTACATCTGATACCCTCGACGCTTGGGCCGCTGGCCAGCAGAGCACTGGCACAAGAGCACCATGATGCAACGCTGCCGCTTCACCGTGGAGCGTGAGAGAGTCGGTGCAAGAGGGATGGGGGCTTCAGCCAGGGCCTGTGGGGTGGCCTTGGCCCTGGCACAGTGATGCACCCAACATGCTGCCAGCAGCAACAGCCATGCAGATCTGAGCATGCACTGATGCAAGAAGAAGAAATATGTCCTGAGGAGTCATGTTTTAACTCTGCATTTCGGATACCGTAATTCGTATTGCTGTCATGTACCCTGATAGCAGTTTTTTCATGACTATCCCTTCCCTCATGTGTGTTGCTTCTATGTGAAAGTGCACAAGTGATAATTTCTGCTGTTTTACTGTCCCTGTAGGTCACACCATGTAAAGCCTGATTGGAAACCTGTTGTTAAAAGTGAGGGCTGGCTAAGATAAGAAGTGGAGCACAGTGAAGACACCTGCCTTGCTCTGCCCTGGTCCTGGAAGTGGTCTGCTGCAGGCTAGGCTGCCTCTTGGAAGGCTTTGTCATCTCAAAAGTGATCATTACAGCAGTGTATCCCTGGCAACTCTAGGCGCTAAATTCCACAAGGATGCAGAATTGGTTCACTTTTTAGGTCATTTTCAGTGTACAGGTTTTGGAAGGAAATGATTTCTTCTGTGTGTGTCTGAGAGGGCTTGCAAGCATTTCCATACATAATGTTCTTTTGTCTTCCCTCTGCTGTTCATTCTTGTTATCTCTTTTTTGTTCTCTCCCTCCCCACTTACGCTTTCTTGCTCTTAGCATGCTGCTGAAGCAAAGGAAAGGAACTAGGGGGTGTGTGGGGGGAGGCGGGGGGGAGAGAGGGTGCTTAAAAGGTGCAGAAGGCAGGTATGTAAAACTAGGGAGCCCTTTTAAAAGATATGGATTTTCTGCTCTCCTGTTATGGGGAAAATCAGGAAACTGAGGGGAAGAACAGAAAAGAAACTTTTTTCTTAAATAAAAGTCAGTAGGTTGCATATTAAATGCAATTAATTAATGGTATTAACTCCATTCCCCCACCCTTCAATCTCAAGGGCTTAATTTCATTCTGGCTGTCCCAGGGGCACGATGGGAAAGGGCAGAGTCAAGAGGCTGCGGCCTGGCTCTTCAGTGCAGCCACAGGGCAGAGGGCTCGAGGGTAGTAAATGAGCGTGGGGAGAAACAAGCCCGTCTTCTGAACCTCAGCACCCAAGTTCAGCTTTTTTTTCCCCTCTTTTTATGGTAGCAGGTTGGGGGTTGATGTCACATCGAGCTGAGGGTGGTGTAAAACCATGCTGCAGCAGCACATGGTCCATCGCCTACAGTCCTGCTCTCAGCCCGTGCCAGTCCTTGCAGTTTTGTGATGAGAGGGATTTCTGTCTGAAAACAAACCCCATGAGTAGGAAGAGGATCACAGGAGAGGGGAGCACCTGCTTTGCGGGCTGGCCTGGGGTTACAGCAGCTGGAGGAGGTGCTGAAGCCGAGCCCGCAGTGAGGGAGTGAAGCTGCAGGTTGTCACGCTTCATTTGAAAGGAGACTGTTCCCATCTGCCAACCTGATCGTCAACCAGGTGGCCAAGCTGGTGAAGAGAGCCTTAAAGTGGGAGTGAGTGGGAGGAGAGGGTGACTCAAAGAAGAGTGAGGATGTAATGGCGTGGGATGGCAATGAAAAGGTGCAGGGTGATGTGGGGAAGAGAAATGCTGAGAGAGCAGTGGGAATGCAGGAAGCTCTGCCTAGGGACGGACGGTGAGGCATTCGAGAGTGTATGGGTGAGGATTAGGGGACAGACCAACAGGGGTGGCCTTGTAGTGGATTTCTGCAATGGATTGTCTGAAGAAGGGCAGCCTCTGCAAGGCCCAAGGAGCGCTGAGCTGGGGAGAGGAAAATTTGTCCTGCTCTGCAGATCCCAGCTCCCAGGCGGGCTCAGAGCTGGAACAAGAGGCTCGGAGGCAATGACGTGGTGATGGATGTCCCCACGGTGACCGCCAAGGCATTGAGATGGGGATCCCCACAGTGACCACCAAGGCATTGTGATGGGAGTCCCCACGGCGACCACCAGGGCTTTGTGATGGGGGGTCCCCATGGTCACCACGAAGGCATTGAGTTGGGGGTCCCCATGGTCACCACCAGGGCTTTTTGATGGAGGTCCCCACAGCAACCACCAGGGCTTTGTTGATGGGGGGTCCCCATGGTCACCACGAAGGCATTGAGATGGGGGTCCCCATGGTCACCACGAAGGCATTGTGATGGGGGTCCCCACGGCGACCACCAGGGCTTTCTGATGGAGGTCCCCACAGCAACCACCAGGGCTTTGTGATGGGAGTGGCGTCGTGCCCACAAGGCCATTGTGATGGGGCAGTCCCTGTGGTGACCGTGTCCTTGCTGGGGCCAGAGCCCCAAGGTCCTCACTCCGAGGACAGCGGCTCGATCAGGAGGAAGCAGCTCCCCTTGGTGCCAGAGTGGCAGGTCTCTGGAAGAGGATCCTGGAGATGGGCAAGGAGCGGCAGGCAAATGTCTGCTCCCAGCCCATGGATGGGCTTCCAGGCACACAGGAGCACAGGAGAGAGGTGAGTGATGGGGCTGGAGGGAGAGGCAGGCAGCAGGGATGGGACCCACACAGAGAGCACAAGGACGGTGGGGAAGAGGAGCTGGGGCATGAGCTCCTCCAGCAAGGGGGTATTTATTCCTAGCCTGGGGATTTTCTCGGAGACAAAGCACACCAAGCTGGATGCTCCAGGGCCCACACAGACCCCGTGAGCTCTGCGCTGAGAGGCAGAGAGCAGCTCTGGGCCAAGCTCAGCTGGGCCATACTCGGCCATGATCTTCCGTTCGACACGGGGCTGAGGTTCCCTGTGCTTCAGGGGCCCTCGTACCAATGCAATCACCCCCATCATGTGCCTCCTTCTCTCCATAGGTGGGCCAGCAGGAGCTGCACTCAGCAAGGCAGCACATCTGGACGCCAGCTTCGTCCCACCAAAGGGACAGGTTGCCTTCGCTCCCCAGCCCACAGGTTTCACAGGCCTCTGAACACGGCATTGCAAAGGTACAGAGCTGAGCAGTGGTGGTGGCAAAGCCCCTGCCTGATTCCCCATAGCTGCTGAGAAGCAGGCGGGAAGAGCTGGGAGAGACCAGGAGGTCTCTGACCCCCAACAGGCTGACTGCCTGCTCTGCACGGCAGTCTGCAAGGACATGTCGCAGGGTCTCCAAGGGAGCTGCCTTTGCCTGTCTCTTGCCCCACAGTGACAAACCTTCTCCCCACCCAGCCTCTGGGAGCAGGGCAGCAGCCGCCTGCGTGGGAGAGTGCTTCTGTTGTCGAGGGCATCAGGAGCCACAGGAAGCTTCCACCTGGGAAGGATGGAGGGCGGGGGAAAAGGACAGCAGTAACTTGGCCTTTCTTGTGGGCTTTGATTGCAGATGGTGGAGGACACTGCAAGGGAGGTTCCCGTTGCGGTGCAAGCTCTGCATCCCTCCATCAGCCTTGTAAGGAAGGCTCCTTTGGGACACAGGGAGACACTGCCTGGCAGGACTTGTGCAAGAGCAGAGACACCACATCTGCCTGACTTACCACCTCTGCCAACCAAGGCAGCTAGGCAGGCACATGGAGGCCTGGAGGCCTCTGCAGGTAAAACATCAGGATCTACAAGTCGAACCAAGCTGCCTGCTCTGGAAACATCCTGCAGATCTTCTGCCAGAGGCAAGGTCAGTGCCATGGCTACTGAAGGTGTGGTGGCCAGGAGAATCCTGGAGAGAGTGACCGAGGGATTAGAGAGGCTGGCTGCAAATTCCAGCCAAGCTGCTGCCAGGGAACACTTCCTGCCTATTAGTGGTGCTGGGATGGCTCTGGACTCAGGCAAGAGACGGGAAGAGGAAGAACTAAAGCCATCCCATCTTTCCTTGCCTCCCCTTCAAAAACCCAAGCAGGAAACGGTGACAGTGTGCTCCCCCCTACCCCAGCCAGACCTCTGCATAACCCCACTCAGGCGATAAACATCAGCAACAGTTGTGATGGCTGCACCCAGTTCAAATCAAAATTTGGGGAGACAGATAACAGCACGATAGCCAAGGGCTAATTGAGCATGCACCAACCCAAATACAGTTGGCATGCAAATATGACTACAAGTCAATCATCTTACCCCATAAATAGGAGGCAGCCCAGAGCCCGTTGAGCTCTACTGCGTGGCAGCGGGCTGCACGGCAGGATCTCCTCTTGAACAGGGACACCTCTCAAGGTCACTCCTCGAGGTTGGGAGATCCCTTACCTGCAACAGATCCTCCCTAAGTGACTAATAGTGCACTGAAACTTTGCTAAGTTGCATCTTTGATTGATTGTGCACATAATCCTTTAGACATAAACCGTTGACCAAATCTGGGACTAAGATTGGATCCAGGCACACCCAGACTCCTCTGAGAAGGAGTTTGGAAAGCAAGGGGGTCCACTCTGAACCTCGTGACTCAACGGGAGGGCCTCCTTGACAATTTGGTTTGAACCTTACATGTAGTTATTGTTTTACCCTCCATGCAGTAAATAACCGAGTGTACCTTGCCATCAAAACTTGTTAAATCACTGTCTTATCTCAATAAAACATATTGCTGCTTCTCTCTTATGAGTGAAGTGCATCACTCATCCGCAACAAATTGGTGTAGTCGGCAGGATGGCAAGTAGTATCACCAATTATTTTGGGAGGCATGGAGTGAACCCGAGTCCCAACTTCTCAGAAGAATGGGCTCGTGACAATTGGCATAATTGGGAAGCTGTTGAAGAATACCTAAAAGTGACCAGGGGCCATAGAAAGGATGGAAAAGGGAAAGGAATTAACTGCAAGATGCGAGGTACCTGTTTAGAAGCTGCATATCAAGAAAGGAAGAATAAAAATAAAGAGGAGCAGGACCTAAAGGAAGAAATAGAAGAGCGAAAGGCAGCTGAGTTGTTACTGTCTTTGAAAATTGAGCAGCTGCAGAAAGAGTTGCAGGAGGAAAAGGAGAAAAGACAGAAGTTGGGAGAAAAGGTTGAGCTGATGCTTATGGGGGCTCCCTGCCCCCCTGACATTGTACAGATTAGGAAACTAATAGTATGCCCTGAAGATTGGGATGGAGACATGTGGGGTGATCCCGATGATAGCGAGCTAGGAGAAGATGATCCTTTGTCCCCCTCAAATCCCCCTGAATATGAAGCTAGACCCACTGTTAAAAGGGAATGAACCGAGGGACCTCGGGGTGGTGCTCCATGATATACTATGCGAATCACTCCCTGGGATCCGTGACAATTGACAATTTGGCAAGAGAGATATCACAGAATCACAGCATGGTTGAGGTTGGAAGCAGAAAATATAAGCAGAAAACCATGTGAAATTGAAACAGAATACTTGTGGTGAGTCTGCCTAAGTGGCGGTAACCGAATAATGCTGAGTGAGGACAAAGCAAACAGCTACTGTGGTGTTAAAGAAGTTGCTTGACCCTAAGTTTCCCGAAGCAGAGTCTTAGACACAGAGTATCACAAACTGATTTACTAGAAGTGGTACAGCAGCAAACAACAGCTCGAGCAAATAAAGCTTGGAGTTGGCTGCACCTCACACTGTGACCTGGGGCTGATCATATTTCCCATGTCTGCAAAAGAGGACCAAACAACTCTTTTATCCCATGTAGTGCAGTGCATTCATACATCTACAAGGTAGAAATCTGCAAGGGGAAGGCAAGAAGGGAATGGGAAGTGTCTTCGTTTCACTCATTAGGATAGCAGGCCTTTCCCCAGAGCATGGTTATTCCCTGCAATGGCTTCACAATGGAGCTATAACACCAATCCCATGCTGAGGGCTATAGTCAGTGATCGACAAGTGACGGCTTCTCTAGCCTTTCCAGTCTCCTCCTGAATGACTCTCTGCTTTGCTCCTTCACAGCGAGACATGTCCTTCCACAAGCGCACCAACTGGAGAGTCCAGCTTAGACTGAGGGCATGTGGTGGATGCCAAGACCCACAGGAGTCATGCTGTGGCAGAGACATTTCTTCTGGGAGCATCCGAGAGAGGAACACCGTGGAGGAAGCGGAAGAGGAGCAGCATGCTCACTTTTCCCCCTCCCACCCGGCTGCCGAGGAATTTGCCAGCTTCATGGACTTCCTCGCTGACAGGGAGGTGTTTAACAGCCTCCAGACGGTCATAGAAGAAACCACCAAGAAAACAGAGGATGTCATGGCGGCTTATGGAGAGCCCAGCTGCAGCCCAGAGACTGAGTGTCAAAGGTGTTCCTGTCGGACCGAGAGGGGCCATTTCTACTCCTGCCACTATCCTGCCACCTCCAGCTTAGGAGGGCACTGGGAGAAGCAATGCATGACCAGAGCTGGGCAGGACCTGGAGTGGAGAATACCGGACCCGTCTGCTGCCAAAATTGCATGCAGGAAGGACAGGAAGCGGGTGGAGGAAGCGGTGAGGGCTTTTCACCCAACTGTCTCTCTCTTCTAAATCGTGGGGCCCTGGGCCTTTTCCCAGAGTGCAAAGCCACAAAGACTGTGATCTGATTTGATTGGAAACTGAATGTATAGTGTTGTATAGAGATACATGCAGCAAAATCTCAGCCTTAGCCCCTTCCTGTGGGGTTTGCATTATTTGCATACACGACCAGCTCTGTGTAATGCCCTTCTCTGCACCCAACAGTGTGAATTTGGGGTGTAAGGGATTGAGAAAGGAAGGCGGTGGAGACTTTCTCTTCTTGACTTTCATCACTTGAAAGCCGAACGCCAGCGTGAGCAGGAGGCACTTTTCTTAAAGGCACGTGCCTCCTACAGGCTGCTTATAGTACTGGGCCATTCCTCCTCTTTGGGCTACAGGGAGGCCCTGAGGGGGATCTGGCAAAGGCTCCGTCTCCACAGAAAAACCCTCATTCCACAGAGCCTTGAGTATAAGCTTCAGATTCATGCATGTCAGCACATGGCCAGAGAACAATCTTGGTGCTATAAGCGGGACAAATGCATGGGACAAGATTCTGGAAGAAGAGCAAGTACATGCTGTTTTGCTCTTTTTTTCCCGCAGCTATGAAGCTACAACTATCCCAGAACAGAATCCATAGTCTGCTCATTTCTGGAGGGTGGGGCTTGAAGCAAATCCCCTGGGAAAATCACACTCAAATTGCAAGAACTGGCAGCCCTGAACGTGTGGCTGAATGAAAGCTGCAATCTGGCTCTGACACTCATGATCCTGCCCTCAAGCCTGGGGAGGCACAAGTGCCACCTATGTCATGAGCTCAGCTGTGCTCACAGCACTGCCCAGCTCTCTGCAAGCGTTGGCAGAGCATGTGCTCAGCAGCATCCCGTGGTGTCCAAACCATGACATTGGGCTGCCTGACCTGGTGTCCGCCTTGGGGGCAAGATCTGAACTTGCCCAGTTAAAAACTTGGATTCCACTAGACCTGTCATTAAAACTCACTGAGGCTTGGACCTCAGACTGGGCTTTGGCCCCTCTTCAAACTAGAGATGGGATTTGCCTAGTTTAGCCTTCCCTCACCGAGTCTCTGTGCTTCACGGGCTTACTCTGGTAAGATTTTCATCCTCTTCCCTCTTCTTGCAGACTGTTCATGAAAAGGCAGCTGAATTTCTGTCTCACAGGACCAAGATGAGATCTGCACCAGGGGCTAGCAAAGAACGTGAAAAAGAAATCACAGCTGTCCTGAAAAAAGCAAGCCCCCCTGAAGCTTCTCAGGACCATCATGGCCAGTTTCCCTCTGGCACTCCTCATTTCTTCAAAGAAAAGACAGCATTATTCTCAGCCCTCCAAGATCTCACCAAGGACATTGTTGTCCAAGTATTCAGTGCAGTAATGGAAGAAGGATCCCACCTCCCTGACAAATCCTGGGGACATGGGGAGAGCAAACCAAAACCATCTGCGGAGGAACCTCAGCCCAAGCCTACATCTGTGCCACCTCCACTGGCTAAAATTGCTCCAAGACCACCCCTGGAGAAACCTCCACCTAGGCTAAACAACAAGCCACCTCCACTGCGGAAGCAGAAACTTAAAGCCAAGAAATTGGAGAGGTTCGAAGAAAACCCTCCACTTTCCCAGGTAACTTTCTATTTTTCCAGCTCAAGCAAAATGACATCCTAGGATCAGTCGCATGTTGCAGGTGTTTTTTCTTGGTATCCCATCCAACTCTGCATGATATCTGCATGATTTGTAACTACAATGTCTGCCTAAGAATCACATCTTGCTCCTTTACATTGCACTAGAACAATGTAGTCTTCAAATTCAGGTATTCTTAGGGTTGTCCCTGAAACACTGCCTTTGGAGTAGTTGCACGATAGCCAGTGTGCTTTATGGGCACAGTGGAGACACGTGTGCATGATGTCACTGCAGCTCTTGCTTTTGCAGTAGGTGGTGCATGTCTTGTGCTGTCTGTCTTGAAGGCAGATTCACTTCTGGCATAGGTAGCAATGTAAGATGAGCTCTACAGGGAAATGGGATACAAAAATCGTCTCCAGCAAGACAGTCCAGGTAGACAGGCCTGAGGACTTCAGTGAGGCTGTCTCAGGGCTCAGGCAGCTGCAGGAGTCACGTTTCTTACAGCCATAGCACTTCCATAAGCCTTCACATGAACCCCTGAGCCAACAACCATACACAGTCCCAAGGTGAGGCAAGAACAGCCTTCCTGTACTGGGGGATGATAACTTCAGTGCTCACTGAGACTGACTTTTAATCCCTTTTCTACTTCCATCCTTCAGAGGGCAATTTTTTTCTCTGCTGCATTTCTTCCAGTGTCTCTCATGTGGACTGAAAACACATTAAGTCATAGCTGAGGCTGAGCTGAGCTGTAGCATCCATGACTGGTGACAGATTGAAAGGCAAAGATGCTACTTTTGGTTACAGATGTCTCTGATGCCTCACACTGCTGAGGTCCGCTCAATATCCAAAGCTGCTGGTCATGAGAGAGTTGGGGCAGGGAGCCCTTTGACAAGCCAAAATGATGGTTCTCAAAAAGCGACTGTTTAACTGTGTGGATTTAGTCTAGACTCCCACATCCCATCAGCTGGTTTGTCACACCAAAACTCTGTCACGTCTTCAGCATAAGAGGCCATTTGCTCTTTTCCACTCCCACCTTGCTCCCTTGGCTTCAGTGGGCATGGCCCAAACAAGAGCAGAGTTTAGCCTGGTTCTGGTTTTGACCAAAGTTGATCAGAAGCCACTACTACCAATAAAAAAAACACCACAAAGGGGTCTTCATGTTTAGAAACTATTTGCTATCTTTCACATTCCAAATTGTAACGAAATATATAAAAAAAATTTTTCATGCTGATTCTCTCTTGGCAACTGGACATATGGATAGGCGGGACCTCATCTGCCCCCAAGGAGCCAGCTTGCTAAAAGGGTGGTGAAGAAGAATCAGCTCGGAGGAGGCAAGCGTTTCCGAAACGAAGAGCAGATTATCGAGTCTCTTGTGGAAAAGGCGGTCAGGCACATACTACGCAAGTATAAGAATGAACGATCACTTTCAGAGAAACTTGGATTTAGCTCTGTTCTGGTAACAAAGGTGCTCCTGGAGATGGTGTTGGGCTTTAAAAAGCTGAAGGGCAGTGGCATACAGTTAACGTCGCAGATTGACTGGGCTGAGGTGTATAAGCAAGGAAATCTGAAGGCTTCTTCTCAAGCTCGAAAGCCGACAGCAGAAGGGATGGGCAAGAAGATTTCTCCTCAACGAGAAATGATTCTCAGCAAAGCAGAATTGCCCAAGAAACACATTAGGCAGCATGCCACTCCTCTGCCAGCACCCACAGAAACAGCACCTCCAAAATTCCCTCAGGTGCTAACACAAAAGGCAGAGGACTCACCACAGCTGGCCGCTGTGCAATTTCTCGGGCAAACATCATCTTCTACAAAACCAAGGATTGCAAATGAGAGCCAGAGAAAATGACCTGTTTTACCAAACACTCAAGTCAACACCTCTGCAAGGCCGCCCATACCTCCTCCAAAGCCTGGTAGCCAAAAGCCACTCGCCTTCTTCCCAGACATTGCAGGAAATCGGACGGAGCCTTCAAAGCCCTGTGCCCACTCTGAAAGAGCTAGTGCTACCCCCTGAGAGCCTCGGGACCCTGTTTACCACCTTATTATTACACAGAAGAGTTAATTCCACAGCTCCCTGGCAGCAATTAGCATCTTCTCCAAAACCAGGTACCTCCAATATCTCAGATGATTTAGCAGACACAACAGCCCACTCCCCTCGAGCTCGAAGAGAGAGCCCATCCTCTTCCAGGACTGACACCAATGGCGAGAGCAGCCCAAACTCTCTGACTCTTTTACTGGCCACAGACCGCCACGACTCTCTAGGAGTGCTGAGGCACTCCTCTCTTTCCCAAAGACCACAAGGAGGGCACAGGCACCAAAAGCCCTCTGCTGTTCTCCCCCCGATTTGAAATTCTCTCTGTTTAAACATGAATATCATTGTACAGATTTTTGCCCAGTGTGTTCTTTGTCTTTACCAGTTCTACTTATTCTTACAGTCTTCTGAGATGGATTCAGTGTGAACAAGTGAAACATCAGTTTTTGGCGCTCTCATCCTTCAACAAATGTGCCAAGTGATGAGATGCTGAGCACTGCCACAGGTTCTTTGCAAACCATTGGGTTTTTTGTGGCTTCCGTCTCTCCTTGGGAAACAGCCCTGCTGTTATTAACACTGTTGGTCATTTGTATCATGGCCATGCTTTGGGGTCACAGGGAAGAAAACTCTGCTCTTAGCCGTGGGAACGGATAGCAATGTTTGATGTAGGGTGAGGTTATGACCATCAGTTCATCAGGGTGGGGGAAAGAAGGACACAGAAGGAAAGAAGCAAAAGAAGGCACAGACTGTTTGCAGGCTTGATTCTCCACAGTATGTGTTCATGCACTGTCTTTCCAACCCCACCTTCTCCTGGCTACTCTCTGAACAACTTCAAAAAAACACCTTCTTTCCCACAAGAGTCTTCACTGATTTCCCAGCTTCTCATATATTGTTACTGGGTAATTCTAAGAGCTAGGGCATATTGAACTGGATTGGCTCCTGTGGTGTTAGCCAGGCATCCAAATGGTTTTGTTAGTGATGATTTATATTTATCTATTTCAACAGGAATCCAGAACCTTTGCAGGTGAACACCATTCATCAGCATTTACCTTTTAGTATTTCTTTGAGTGACCTCTCTGTGTTAACCCAATGTAGTATATTTAGCATACAGGTTCAGAGTGGCCTAAAGGAAGGACTGCCTCGTTTAGAAAAACCTCCTGGCCAAGAGATCCCACAAGTACTCTGGCATCCTGTTCCAGTGTTTGACTACTGTCACGGTGAAAAATTACTCCTACTGTCTAACTGGAGTTCCCCTTGCTCCAGCTTCTGCCCATTCCTGTCTCTGTGCACCTCCAAAACAGTCTGGCTCTCTCCTCCCTGCGGCCTCCCACGAGACAGCCGCAGATCGCAACAAGATCACCCCTCAGCCTTCCCTTCTCCAGGCTGCTCCAGAGCTCTGATATGTGTATTCTGTTTTTAGTTCTGTTCTATTGTCTCCTGAGATTTCTGTCAGCCTGTTTCTCCAGACTGTCAGTGTCCATCTGAACAGCAGCCCATCACACATTTCAGAGAGCTTTGGGAACCTTTGTGTAAACAACTGGACTGAGCCCTTGATGTCTATTTTTTAGATGGCTACGTCACAACAGTGATGCTACATTTAGTGAGCTACATCACAACAGTGGTTGGAAACACCCTCATCACCCTCTTGTGGTGGCTGTTCAGCACCCTCACAAGGGAATCTGTCTTTCCTGGGTGTCTGCAGTATTTCCACTATCTTATCCAGGACATTGTCGAGCTTTCTGACTGGGAAAGATCTATTTCCATTATTGGCTGCTTCATGCAAATTTCTTGCTCTTGTTTTCTGGCAACAGCAGTGTGTTAAACTTTTAGTTTTAATGTCACCTGATCCCTATACAGCCATATGCAGAGCATTGCACTATGAAACCCTGATGAATGGGAGGATCTGCCTCCCACTAGCAGGTGGATCTGGGACGGGAGGATTATTTGCAAGCGCAATAACAGCACTTTTTAGTCACAATTGACTTTTTGTGGTCACAATGAAATCAATCGCTTCTCCTGCAACTTCACCCCAATGGTTAAGCAGTCCTATAGTGATATCAGCCTGATTCCGATGGTCCACCCCTTCATTTACAGCCTGAGGAACAAAAAGATACAGCAGGAGGTCTTGGGTCTCAGACAGGATTAGCTGGCTCTACAATTAGAATTGAGTTTCTTGAAACCCATTCTCTGTTCTCTGAGGAGCGTGAGTGTGAATGAGAATGTGAAACATCAAGATCCAGATTATTATTAATGAAGGTGCCACATTAAAGTGAGTGCTTGAGAAGCTGTTAGCCCCTGTTGTCCTGTGGACAGACAAAGGCATGTCCCCTGGAGTAAGTAACATCTCCTTTAAATTTAGGGCAGTCATTCACATACGTTGGCAAAAGGTGAGACTACTTTACCTAAACATGGGTGTCAGGTACCCGCTGAGATACCCTCAGGTATCTGAGACACCCACAGAAGGCTGGTAGATAGGACATAAATGTACTTTTCCACAGCCAAATTTAGATTGCTATGTCCGCATTTGAGCTAGCGTCTAAATTCAAAGGACTGTGATCAGTGATACAAAGTCCAACTGGTGGCCAGTTAACACTGGTATTCCTCAGAGGGGCAATGTGGAAAAGAGAGGGAGAGCAGATTTGCTGGAATGGCCTTAAACACAGGGCTCTGCTGTATGGTTAATCCTCCCTGAAGGGCTATGTCAAAATTACTTGGTCCTGGAAAACAGGAAACAAAGAGGTAGACGCTGACCGACTCTCGACATGAGAGCAGTACTGCCTTGTGACTACCATGTTTCCTGGGGATGGAGGGGCATTGCCTATGTTTATGCAGTAGATTAAACACCACTGTCTGGGCTGGTAATCTCTGGGGTCCCTGCTGTTCCCTCCAGAGACTGTCATGGACCTCTGCTGAGACTTTAACCAGCACCAGGAGGCCAACTGCAAGGGCAGTACCATTCAATTGCGTCTGGAGCCCCTGTGCCGTGACTGAAAGGCTGAGAGCTTCAGCTGTTTGCGTAACAGGCAACTTAGGGCTCTTCAGCAGGGCCTCAACTGGCTTCTGAATACATTGTAAAGGGGCCCAGAGTGTAAGAATTTGCCTTCAGTTTCAGTTCTGCGGGAGACACCTTCTTGCCCAAAGCCACACAGGGCACAAGCGACTTGCTCTGTGGGTAGAGCCCAACACCCTACAAAGCATAAAAGAACTTAGGAACTGGTTCTGATGATGACTAGGCTGTATGTGATAACTGTGCTCGGGTTGAAATCATGTCTGCCAGTTTTAGATAGCTACATTTGATCTCATTATGTAGGCTTCTAATATGTCTTTGAAAAGGCATAGGCATCCCTTTTGAGATGATTCATCTGTCCTACAGTAGATGAAAAACAGGTTCCTATAGGCACTGTTGATTTCTCCTGGTGACTCTAAAGGCTTGTTCTTAGTGAACATCACAATTTACATAGGTAAGAGACCAACCACTTCTCTAAAGGTAGGGAAGGGCATCCTAGAAAATCAGAGACAGCCACATTGGGCTGTGACATATGACTCAAGACCTCCAGGAGACCAAAGCTTTCTTTGAACATCAACTGGAGGCCAGGCAGGCTCTCCTGGGACATATTAGGTAACTGGATCCCAAAGTGTGGGATTCACATTACCCATCCTTAGGGATGAAAGTTCAGTTCTGTATTTAAACACCTAAAAATGGCTTTTGATAACGCAGATGTCTACATGCGAGTTAGGTACTTTCAGTTCCTGCTTTAATGAAATCATTGGACAGTTGGTGAATACAGTCAGTTGGGTCTATAGAGTTATTCAGTAGCAAGACTCATTTGCCCAGCTGTAGGCATGTAGCTCCAGTACAGAGCTGGAAAATATGTTATGGGACTTCCATAACACCTGCACTCTTGTGGAATGGTGAGTAGAGGCCAGAAGGGATTAACGACAGATGCAAGGAGTTTCATACACGATGCAGAGATGTCTGAGGCAGTGCCTCTCACGTTGCCCTTGCTTTCAGTGAAGAGGAGGTGGTGTTCTGCCTGGGTTTACATGGTAACATGTAGCACAGGATGATTCACGCCCCAGGAACATCTCCTGCTCTCTGCTGCTCAGAAATGAGGCCGGAGATACCCAGCTTGTCTGGCAATGGCAAAACCTGGGGGGAGCAATTTCTGCTGAAAACTCCTTTTCTGGTCAATAGAGAGACTGACTGACCTCATGTACTTTGGAGAGCAGGTGCAGGCGAGGAGGGATCCCGCTCGGGAAGTGGGTCTCTCTCCCCCACAACAGTGAGATTTCCTTGTTCACGATGGTTTCCAGCATCATTTGAGTTGCCGTAGGCTGTACTGCCTAGCTTCCCACTCTCAGAGTGTGAGGATCTCCCTCAGACCCTGCCAACCCCACAGAGACATCTGGGGCTCTGTACAGTCCTGCACGCCCTCGATGCTCCTGGGCACCCTGACTCTCCCAGTGGGGCTGTACAGCCCCTGGTCTGTGTAAGCCCTGCAGCTCAATCCATCACCAGGCACAGGTCAGTCACTCTCCCTGGGAACAGGCACCAGTGCTCTTTATTTTGCATTTGTAGGCGGATGTTCACATTTTGAAAGCACTCCATCCCCTTTACTGACAGCTCCATTGCTATAAAAGGGAAAACAGGTAGAGTGTCAGCAGGAGCTCCCACAGGAACACGTCTTTGCTCTGCCCTGGAGGTGCCATCCCCTGGAGCCAGCCAAGCTTTAGGGCCAAGCACACTCCAGAGTAATCGCTCAGGACCTGCCTTTGAGCTTGCTCATGTTGCTCTTCTCTCTTTTGCATAGCTGCCTTTCCTAGGACGCGCTCCTAGTCCTTCCTGTCCCATCTCAGCATCTTCTCCTAGTGCTAGGGAGTTAAAAAGAAAGCTGTAGAGTTGTATGTATAGGGAGAAGGCAGAGAAATACTGGAGGCCTAATTTAGGCCGTATATTATGGGATCTGCTTCTGAAGAAGTGGCAAGGTCTCTGTGATGCGGTCCATGGGCCCTTGGTGCCCATGACAGGGTCCCATGTGCAGCTAGTCAGCGAGGGGCTGAGTCAGGTGGGCTGAGACCTTGGCCTGAACAGGGATCGACCCTCAGGGCAAGGGGTCTCAGTGTCAGTGCTCTGTGATGGAAGGACAGACCAACTGGTTTGGAAAAGGCAGAGCCAAATGTCAGAGGGATCCTTTTGTCTTCAGCCAGAACTCACATGTGCCATATTGAAAGCCTATTCAATGCTATTCAATTCTATTTCAAGTGCCCAAGAACTTCCTCTTGGATGTCAGGGACATTCAGTTCAAGGCCAGACTCAAAGAAGACCTGCTTCTGTCTCAGGAGGGCTGTCAGAGAAAGATCTCCTTTCTCTGTTGGTGCTGCCATCTCAGGTTTTCTACCTGTGCCCAAATAACTGAATTCCACCACTGCCTCTAGGAAAGTCCATCCCATCTACATTCAAGCAGCTGCATAATTGGGAGGCACATCACACCAAGGCCTCCGCTGTAGTTTCTGCACTCTCAAACCCTTCAAGCTCTCCCACCCCTGAACCTCTTCTCATCCCAATGATATGAACAGGGACTGTGCTAATGATGTCCACAGGATGGCTGGATCACAGGCTGTTCAGGCCCAGGGACTTCTTCAGTGGCACCTTGTCCTTCCTGGAGATCGGTTGACCTCTTTCACAGGCCCTGTGGTGCTGCAAAGCCAGCTCAGGCAGCAAAGCCCTTTCCTGCCATTTCTGCACAGCCCAGCTCTGTTTTCCTCCAGCCTCAGGTACTGCAGGGTTTGCTCCCTTAGTGGGAACCTCCTTTCACCATTACATTGACACCTGCTATCTATGCCAGCATGTCCCTGCACTGAAGTGGGCCATTGCACATACAGTGTCCTTGACTCTTGGTAACATGGTTCACCATGAGCAATCTGTGCTCTGTGCCACAGCTGAGGCTCTGCAACCCAAATATATGCAAGCGAATGCAGCCTGGGGCACAGACAAGAGCAGATGGAGATGCACAAGTTGTCACAGGACTACAGCATTGCCAGAATAACTGAGATGTGGTGGGATCACTCACGTGACTGGAGGGCTGTGATAGCACAGTCCAAGCTCTTCAGGAGAAACTGTTGGGGAAGATGAGGAGGGGTAATGCCCTTTCTGTGAAGGGGCAGCTCAGATGTATGGAGCTCTTCCCTGGGATGGACAAGGAGCTGCATGAGAGCTTGTGGGTAAGCATGAGAAGAAGGATGACATTGTGATGGGAGCTACCGACCATGTGATCTGGGTGAGGAGGTGGACGCAATCTCCTTTAAGCAACCTGAGGAAATCTGTGGCTCACGGGCTCTGGTTCTTATGGGGAGACCATAATCTCCCTGACGTTCACTGGAAGGACAAACAGCAGAGTGCAAGGAGTCCAGGAGGTTTTTGGAAGACGTCAGGGAAAACTTCTTAGCACAGCTGCCAGATGGGCCAATAAAGGTGATGCTTTCCTGGATGTGGAAATTGCAAACAAGGAGGAACTGCTCAGGCATGGGATAGTCAGTGTCAGCCTTGCCTACAGTGACCATGAAAAAGTGGAGTCCCAGATCCTGAAGGGAGCGAAGAAGGATAGCAGCAGAGTACAGACGCTGGGCTTCAGAGGAGCAGACTTGGGCCTGTCCTCGGGACTGGTGGGGGAGCCCATGAGAGGCAGCTCTGGAAAACTGGCAGGGCTTTAAGGACAGCACCCACCAAGCACAAGAATGGTCCATCCTGATGCACAGTAAAACCAGTAGCCATGTCAGGGGACCAGCTTGGCTAAAGAGGGAACTCGCACCTGAGCTCCAGGGCGATAAGGTAGCATATGGGAAGGGGGAGGAGAGAGAGGCTGCAAAGGAGGAATTTAGAAATATTGTCTGGCAAGGTAGGCATGGTGTTCGGGAAGACAAAGCTCCCCTAGGACTGACACTTGCAGAGGATGTCAGGAGCATGAGGATGAGCTGCTACTGCTCCAGTAAGAATAAAAAGGAAAAGGCGGGCTCACTGCTGAATGGGGCAGGGAATCTAGTAACAGCAGATGCAGATAGATCTGAAGAAACCAATGCCTTGTTAGCTTTCATTTTCACAAAAAAGGTCTCTCAGGCTGTTGTGCCTTACCTCAGGACTCCTGAGGAGAAGAAGAACCAACAGGGGGATGAGGTTAGTGAGGGATTACTTGTGAGACCTCAAACTATGCAAGTTAATGGGGTTGGATGGGCTGCATATGAGGATGCTGTGAGAGCTGGCTGCTGTCATAGCAAGGCCACTTGCTATCATAATTGAAAGACTGGGGAGACTGGGCAAGGTCCCAATGACTGGAAAAAGGCAAATGTTACATCCATCTTCAAAACAGGCCAACAGGACTACCTGGGGAGCTGCAGGTAGTTTAGCCTCACTTTGGTGAGGAGTGTGTCATGGAGTGAATCCTCTCACATCACATTTCTGGGCACATGAAGGAGAAGAAGGTGATAGAGAGCAGTCAGCATGGATTTACCCGGGGTAAATTGTACCTCACCAACATGATTGACTTCTATGATTAAATAACTGCATTTGTGGCTGAAGAAGAGTAAATGACTTTTTTCTGGACTTTAGCAAGGTGTTTGACACTGTCTTCAACAATATTCTTGTTTGCAAGTTAGAACATTACTGCCTAGGCAGATAGACAACCGGATAGGTAAAAAAACTGCTTGGATAGTCAGGCTCAGAGGGTACTGGTGAATGGGTAGCACTCTCCCTGGTAGCCAGAGATAAGTGGAGTACCACTGATCTCTCCAGGAACCTGTCCTGTTTATCATCTTTATTAGTGACACGGAGGAAGCAACACTCATCATGCTTGTAGATTGCCCAAAATGGAAGGGGAAGACCAGTCATATGCTTGAGGGCTGCCATTCAGAGGGACATAGGCAGGCAGGAGGAACGAGCTTCAGAAACCACACAGTTTCCAACAGTGGAAGTAGGTCAGCTTTCTTCTCCTCCTCCATTCAGAATTGTTCAGATGCAGGGCTTCTTGGCAGGACTCCCCCAAAGGTCTTGATCAATCCTTTGCTTCACTTTTAATTTCCCCCTTTTCCCCCCCCCCTTTCCCGCTTCTAAGTTTGTGCCTTTTAACATCCTTATCCCCTCCCATATAGTCAGCCCACACCTGCTTACCCTTTCCTGTTTTGTGGGTTTGGGGTTTGTTTTTGTTTTTTTTGACACAGAGGAACTTCAGTCTAGAAGGACCTTGAGAAACTTGGGTGATTTGGCCAACAGACACCTCATGAAGATTTACAAGAGAAGTGTCAAGTCCTGTGAGTAGGGAGGAATAACCGCATCCACGAGGAGAGGTTGGGGGTCCTGCGCTTCTTTAGCCTGATGAAGTGGAGGTGAAGGGCAGGAGAGTAGTAGCTTGTGACTGCTTGAAGGGTGATTTCAGAGATGATGGAGCTTTTCTTGGTAGTGGGAAAAAGCATGAGAAGAGAAAAAAGCCACAAACAGCAGCTTGTGGGGTTCAGATGTAACATTAGGAAAAGGAAATGTCACTTGAAGGGTAGTGCTGTGGTGCTACAGGTCACCTAGAGGGTGTCTGTGATCAGCCCCTGGCTTTGTGATTCAAGGAAAACCAAGTGAGGACAGAGAGACATGAGTAGAGGTAGGGACATCCATGGGTGAGAACAAGGTGGCAAAGCAGGTTGGTGTGTACAGTCTGCAGGGAAACAGACACAGGTGTGGGACAGCATAGGACAGCCTGTAGTGGAGACAGCCATGGGCACTGCCAAGGCTGAAGGCTGCCTACAAAACTGAGCTCTTTGTCCTCTTGGCTGTGGCTGTTGTCCCTGCCACTGAGGCCCTCAAGAAGATGTTTCCTTAAAGCACTGTGACCTCGCTGCCTTCTCGTCCCCGGGCACTCAGGAGGTGCTGTATCACTGTCCTGCACTCGGCATTGCACACCCCCACCCTCACACTGCCCCCAGGAAGAGCCCTGAGCAAAGCGCGAGGGAAAAGATCACCCTGCCCAGGGGCTGGGTGTCAGTGCCTGGCCATTCTGCTTGATAAAACACATCAAGGCTTACTTGGCATCAGAGCCACCCACACATTGCCTTTGCCTACCTGCAATCAGGGCCTCCAGCTTTCTGCTCTCATCAGCCCCTGGGGAGCCTTCCTTGGTAACAACCCTCAGTGGGACCCATTAACGCTCCAAGAAACTTTGGAATTTACTTCTGCTTTTAATTTCTTGAGAGGCTTGTTCAATGTCCCCTCAGTCTTGGGAGGCAGTACAATGTCCCCCCTCAGGTTCATAGACTCAGCACCAAATACACTCGAGAGGCCATTAAAATGCCAAAAGCCCTAACAAGGCATGTCACTCCCCCTAATTTTCTTCAGTTCTTGTGTGCCTAATTGGAGGGGATTCAGGAGTGTATTTACAAGAGCAAGATTTCCATGAGCACCTGAAAAAGAAGGGATTTCTCCTTTTTAAGCTTCCTTTATTTTTCAGGTTACAGAATAAGTGATAGCCACATTCTCCAATTTGTACTGACCCAGAGAGTCTCCTAATGAAGTCCAGACATGTAGGAAAAGCAGTATTTTCCATATGAGACCTTTATGGACAACTTTCCTCCTCACCTCCCCAACCCTGCCATTTCTCTCATCAGCCACTGGGGACTTATATGACTCTTGTTAAAATCTAACTTTTTTCCACTCGAGTCTGTAGCTGAATGTTACAGCTCCTACGCACCAATTCCCACCTGCTTTCCTTAGACAACTAGCTGCAGACACAGGAGGATTTTTCTCAACTGCAAACAAGCAAAAATAAAATAGGATACAGTTTAATAAAAGGTAAAAGACACTCCTCAACTGTATGTTAAGTGCAAGCTGCCTCCAGTGTGGTCCACTTTCCACAAGGAATAACCCTCCTTGAAATGATTTTGACAGATAGATAGGAAAGGAAAGATAGAAACAGAACTAAGGAGTTGGCTAAAGAGAAAGTAAGACTCCTTAAAGATGAGGCAGGCTTCAGACGCCCTGAAGCTCAGAGCAGCAGCTGGAGAGTTGAGAGGCATCTGATGGATAAAGCGTAAGATATGTCTAGTTCGTCTGATGCAAAGATGCCTTTAGAAATGATCAGTTTAATCAGGACATGTGAAAATATGTGAGGAATTACTGAGGTTAAATCCACAGCATAATAAACAGAGCAGTGGTAACAAATTGAGGGGCAGATCAATATTTCTTCTCCTGAGATTCATACCCTGCCTGAACATTTCCACTATTTTATCATGGGAAAAGTGGACATTAAAATTAGTCATTTTAGCTGATGAAAGTGTGCTCATATTTTTTAAATGTTGAAAATTCTTCTCCACCTTTTCAGGCAGAGCTCTGTTCTAACCACAAGCACCCAGTGGCACGTGGAGAGGTCCTGGTAAGTCTGCGGTATATCCCTAGGCCTGGGAGCTCTCACAGGGGACCTGCGGAAGACCGGAGCCCCTTGAAGCTGCAGATAGAGGGTGGGTAGAGTGGACCAGGGCACCTACAATGGCACCACCCACCAGTGACCCTGTGATTGCATCCCACCCCAATTCTGGAAATCGCTTTCCTTTTCAAAAAAAAAAAAAAAAAGTATATTAAAAAAGACAACAAAGCAAAGACAGACAACAAGAACACAAAAAAATTTAAAAGCTGGGAAGTGTTACAAAACATTTCTTCATTTTAGATCATTTTATTTCTTTCTTTCTTGTTTCATTTTTTATTGACGTTTGGTATTATCAGGCCTGCACCATTAAAAAATATATTTCTGTGTCTCACACAGAGCCCAGTGGCCCAAAACCACTCGCAGCCCAGGGCTGTCCATGCCACTCCTCACTCTCTGCACAGACCAAGTCGCACCCACCAGAGACAGGAGTGACCACTAAACCCACATCCTAGCCCTGTGCCTGTTGGTGGCCTAACAGGTACTCAGGCAGGCAGGACCTCACAACCTCTTACCCCAGACAGGAGTCAAGTGCTGGCCTATCAGCTTCACCCATAGAAGTCACCTCACAGCCACTTTCCCACTCATGTGTCTGCTCATCGTCCATCACCTGTAGAGGCAGAAGTGACCTCACTTTCATCTTTATGATCATGGGCCTCCTACTCTCCTATGAGCTTCTGAGAAACAACTAATCTCATAAAAATGTCCCCAGCCATCAGCTTCCTGGTGGCCTATCAGACACAACTGACCTCATAATCACCTACCAAGCCAATGGGCCTGCTGCTGGTCTCTTACCTTGCCTTATGGAAATCACCTCAGCATGTTTTTGGCTTCTATCCAGTCAGGTATTCATGCAGGCGATGATTTTCAGGGTCCAAAAGCAATGCTGTGATTTTCTTTGTTTTCAGCACAAAAAATAAGCTCTGAGCCCTTGAAACATCACTCACTGTTGTATGTGCGTCTGGGAGAACTTGCTGTAAGAGGCCAATTCTTTTCTGAAGAAATACTTTGTCTTTGGAAGTTTTCCTTATGTGCCCATTCTGAAAGGTAATGACTGTGGCACTGCTGCTCAAAAGAGTACCTCTGAGAGCTCTGTCACGGCAAGACCATTTCCTTGTTCACTATGCCAGAGAAAAAAGTCCCACCGTGTCAAAACTGCTCTCTGCCGCCTCCTCCTGGAAGTCAGCCCCTGGATGTCTTGTTTCAGGGCCCAGGGCAGTGCATGGTTTGCAGGTTGCAGCAGAGATCCGCAAGGCAGCGAGCCTTTTGGCAGGGAGAGCTCAGAACCCTGCCCCCCCCTCCCCCCCATTTCACTGGATTGGGAGGTTACTTGGATGGTTAATTAAGAGCAAAGAGTTTCTAGGATACTGCTATATTAGAAGAAAAGAGAGTCCGCACCAATTATGCTTATTGGTAGTGGCCCCCCCCCATAAGACAAAGTGAATAAAAAAAGCTGTTGTCTGCATGCTATCACTGGCAAATCAGTGAGGCTGTCTTCATCACACTAATGAAACTGAGAAGTGTTTTATGGATTTGAATCCAGTGAATCTGAACCCATTGTAATGTCTGAGCTTAATTTTCGTGTTTAGCATCTTCTGTTATTCAGGGAGAGGTGTTTTGAGCTTTTCTCAACAACCCTTGGACATTGTCCCCAGAGTTTTCAGCTAAATTTCCTGAGATGACTTATGAAAACTTCCTTGTGTCAGCATGCACTGGCAGTCTATGTCCCACTCCTAAGAAGTGTGTGTGTGTGTGTGTGTGTGTGTGTGCGCGCGTGTGTGTTCAACATTTTATTAATATTTTTTAGATTTTGTTTATAAGAAACCCCTGTAACCAAGACACACAATTCACTTTGCTTCCCTTCACCACTACAATCCAATGAGAACATAAATCTCCCGAGGCACCTGTATTTAGTAGCTACATATATATGTGTGTGACATGATATATGATACATAATCAGAATTGCTGTCATGAAAAGCATCATGACTGGGGAAAAAGCCGAGCCTTTGCACGACCAATGGCTTCCTTCAGGGCCACCTTCACAGTCTCGTTTCTGAGACTGTAGATGAAGGGGTTTAAGAATGGGTACAGGACAGTGTTGAGCAAAGCTACAATTCTGTTGTTCTCCAAGGAAACCCCTTCTGAGGGCCTTGCATAGAGAACAATGCAGCATCCATAGACAATGGCCAAGGCGGTGAGATGGGAAGAACATGTAGCAAAAGCTTTCTTCCTCCCAGATGCTGACGGCATGTGCAGAATACAGTGGAAGATGCACATGTAGGACACTATGATTAGACATAAGGAACCCAGCACTACAAGCGATATGAAAATGGTGTCTACTTTCCAAAGCAGGCTGGCATCAGAGCAGGACAGTGTGAATAAGGGGGAGTTATCGCAAAAAAAATGGTGGATCTTGTTGGGGCCACAGAAAGTCAGCTTTGAGAGCAAGACCAGGCGGTAGCTGAAGAGTGTGAAGCCTAGGACCCACGCAGCAGCAACCAGGTGGGTGCGCAGCTGCCACTTCATGACAGCAGCATAATGCAAAGGTTGGCAGATGGCAACGTAGCGATCAAAGGACATGACAACAAGGAGAGCAAACTCTATAAAACCCAGGGCAAAATAGAAATAGGATTGGGCAAAGCAGCTGCTTAATGAGATTGGTCTCCTTCCAGAGCTCAGAATCGCCAACAATGTGATGGTTGTGGAGGATGTGAACCAGATTTCCAGGAATGCCAGCTTGCTGATGAAAAAGTACATGGGAGTTTGCAGGTGGTGATCCACACACATGAGGAAGATGATCATTGTGTTCCCCGTCACTGTTGTCAGGTATATGAGTAGAAGGAGCAGGGAGAGAAATTGCTGTAGTCTTTGATCAAGCCCTGAGAAACCCTCCAGGATGAACTCAGCAACTATAGTTTCATTTCCTGGTCCCATGTCTAATTTCAGTACATCCTGCTGAGACAAGAGCATGAAGAAACAAGTGTGAGAATTTCACAGTCTCGACGGGAGGGTAGATCCTTCCTTCTTAGCTCCCTTGCTTGCTTCCTAGGTAGCACAGACAGAAATTTTCCTCTCAGCCATTCATCGCACCCTGATTTCTCCGCTTCACATTTACAGTCCTCAGAGATTTTACTGTCTTCTTTCTACCTTTTCCAGCCACTCACAAAGGATTCTTTCTCAAGAGCACAGTATTGTAAAGAGGTTGCGAACTAGTTCATGCCATGCCTGGGAAATTCCCTGTTCACGTAGACCTATTGCAAACATCCATCACATCTCTGTTTCAAAAGCCAACCTAATCTCCTGGCAAAAATACTTACTAGTATCTACAGATGCCAGACCATCCATTTAGATACGTATTTGGAAAGTTATTCCTTCTATTTTTCGGTGCTTGCCTTTTTTGAGTTGGAACTTCTGTGAGGCTGTTGCTTTCAAAACAAGCCAGTACTGAGCATCTCTTCTGTAATCCCCTGCTTTCTTCCACATCTTCTTCCTCTCTGTTTCTCCAGAAACACTGAGGAAACATTGTTATTAAATGTCCTGACCTAAATGCCTTGCTTTCCCTTTAGGGGAGGGGGGAATCTTCTCATCTTAAAGAACTTAAAGGCTGTCCTTTTGATTATTTGACATAGGAAGCATCTGGAACAAAATAATAATAAGCAGGGTGATGTTTTAGATGTCTAAAAGTCAGGCACTTCAGTTTGAGCAAGTTAGCTTCCTCCCATCTTGTCAGTGCAGAGAGAGAGAAGAGTGTCTGGAAGAGACTGGTAACACTTCTTTCACATGCCAGTTATAGTCTGGGACGACCCAGCCTCTCTCTAGAGCTCTCTCTTTGCCTCCATTAACAAAATAGGGACCAAGGGAAAACAAGTGCAGACACCAGCTGCGCACAGACACCTCTAATGAAGCTGATGAAACCCACTACTTCTGTCTCAAACCTCTTAATTTACTAAGTAGCTAATTTCTTTTTCAAACCAAAGAACACGTCTAACAGCAGGAAGTCCAAGGAAAACATAGGCAATAAATACTGACATTTTTCCCTCCACCTTTGCATTTGGTTTTAGACATATAAAGGAAAGGAGCAGAAGACTCCACAAATAGGATGCTTCAAAAATGCAGGGGCAGAGGGGAGAAGGAGATGATGGGTTTCAAGGAGTGAACCAGAGGTTCTGCACAGACTCTGTTGTCCCCCCAGAACCTGTCTCAGAGTGTAATGGGTGACTCTTACACAGAGAGTAAAATGGGAAGCTCATTAGTGGGCAATACCTCATGTTTGCATTGGTGTTTTAACCTGGAGCTCAGGTTAGTCCTAGATCCCAGATGCTCTCTCTTGCTCTCTGCTTCTAGTCTGGCATAGGGGAATCTCTGGACTGGGTTCATCTGGAAGATATGCTGAAATTGAACCACTGGCTGTAATTATTTGAGCAAAAACTCAAGCCCGGTCACCTACAGCAATATCACTGTAGCCTCAGTGAATCAGAGGTGACAGTCTCAGCTCCCCATTTTCTGGGTAAGTTCCAACGCTCAAAGGGTTGTGTCTTCTTAGTCTTCTGGTTGTCAGCTAAAATCATGCTTCTCCTGAATGTACCTTCTTAGAGGAACTTGCAAAGCTGCTGAGAGCTTACAGCAAAGCAGCTTCTCTGCTCACCATGTGGGTAACCCTCTGTTGAAGCCTTTTATCTGGCTTTGGTTGGTGCAAAGTATTTGCTGTATTCAGGCCCCACATAGCCAAAAATGGAGCAGAGGGTACTTTGGTATATAAGATGGTGGGGCTGAGCAAGGACAGAGATGCCATCACCCAATGGGTAAAGATGAGCATGGAGCCCAACCAGGGCTTCATAAAGATGGTGTAGTGCAACTGGTTGCAAATGGCCCCACAGCAATTGAAAGACATCACAACAAGCAGATTGAATTCAGTTGTGCACAGGAAGATGGAAAGCAAGGTCTGGGATTGGCAAGTAGCCACAGGATGGTCTTAATCTCCAAGATGAGGCTGACAAACCTTTTAGGGGCAAAGGGAACAAATATCTAGGAAGGGGAAGCTGCTGGGGAAGAGATACTCTAGGGGCGGAACTGGTGGTTGAGTCAAATGATGGCTATCATGACCATATGCCCCATGGCAATGAACAGATAAATCACCCACGGCAGTGTGAAGAAGAGGATTTGCATTTCATGAGTGACTGAAAAGGCCTTGAGGAAGAATTTTCCCGCTATGGTATGGTTGGGAGGATCCATTTCAGAAGCCAGTCAGTTGAAGGTGGGACAAGAGTAACTAATGTCATGTGTGGTGAAATTCGCCTTGCTGCCTTCATCAACTTTCCCCTCCCTTTTCCTAGTCCTACTTTTCTTTCTTGAGGTGGGAGACCAGAACTGCACAAGGGATTCTCATTTTCTCTTTGTTTATATCCAATGCCATGAAATAAAGGTTGATTCATCCCGCCTGTCTTTAGACACAGGAAACAACTCTCCTGCCTCACTTGCTTGCAGAGGTAGGCCAGAGTGCTAGCTAAGAGCCAGTACTTGTGGCAAAAGCTCTGGAAATCAAGTTCCAGGTATGAAATTCAGGTTTCTCTTACAGTTAGAATTGTGGTGTGGGTAGGCACCAGGCTATCAGGCCTGTGCCTGTATGCACACTCAGAGCACTCAAGTCATTAATCCCTGGGTGGCCCAGGAACTCCCCCATGTAGTAATCCACACAGGTGAGCTGATGGGCAGGTTTGAGACAGGCAGTTTTAGACTTGAAACTAGGAGACTGACAGAACTCCTACCACTTTCCAAATTAAGTGTTGGACTGACTGGTGCAGAACCTCTCCAAGTGGGTATTTCAGACAGTTCTAGAGATTTCTAGAGGCAGATCCTGCTGTGCCTGGACCAATTCCTGTGCTTAAATGTGGTGAGTACCATCTCAGGTGGAGTATCTGGCTGTTTCAGAATCTCTGCAGCAGCTCCTGCTGCAGAACTGATTAAACTGTAAATACTTAAGGCCCTTGAAAATCGACAGTACAAACTGCTCCTGCAAATGAAGAAGCGGCTATGTAGGACAGTCTTTTGTGCATTCTTAGGAGAGTTAGGAGATGCTTTGATATGCAATTTAAGGCAATCAGTAGCAATGGCTCATGCATATGCTGGAGAGGTCACACAGGACCACAAGCCAGCTGAACTATAAAAATTCCCCAGAAGAACAGTTCAGGGAGTCTCATCTGATCCAGTGGAAGCCACTGTTGGAAGGACCCTGGCAAAGGAGACCACCACCACCATCTGGACAGTAACCAACCATCCCGTTCAAGAGATTTGATGCCCCTTGTGAGTGTTACCTGTGACACGCCAATAGAGGGGCCTCTGTGATTCTTTCGGATTCAGGGTTTATTTGCACTGAACTCCAAGAGATCATCATTTGTCAAGTATGAGAATTTATTAGAGATAAGAGGTTATAACAAAAAAAGCTAGAAATATAACAGAACTGAAAAAATATATACACATATCAGAGCTCTACACTTAAATCATGGATGCACGGTACAGCGACTGCTCTCGCCCTTTATTGGTCACCCTTCTGGTACAGTTTTACCCAGATTCTCCTCACCACGCCATTGACATCCACAGGCCAGCTGATGGTCGGTCAGAGTCCACACCAACTTCTGTGGCTTACTCTCTTTTATAGCCAGTCAAAACAACGCCAGACCGCAGTTACACAAAAGCTGTATGGCCTCAGTCAATAACAGCATGCACATCAACAGGTAACCTAGTGCTCAGCCCACAGCACTGCTCAGTTGGCAACAGCAGCCATGAACAGGTCTTTCTGTGGGGAATGGTTCCACAGCACATAGATGTTTATGGGGTGAGTCTGTGGTGTCACTTCTCCTCTGTCTGGAATTGTCAGTCATGGGGTTGTTAGATGTTGTGTCCCCAGGCTGCAGCAACCCCACAGTGTGGTGGCTCCAGCCGTGATGCACCCGGGGTTCCTTAACTCCTGGGATCACCCCAGAGCAAACCCCTCTTCTGTGGGCTGCACCATCCAGAGTCCCACGCTTGCCTGTGTGGCGCCTGTCACTCCACCCCTTGACACCGCCAGACACACGCATTTATTTCAGAAGTCAGCAAATTCCCCTTGGTGTGCAGTGGGCGGCTTTTGGGTAAGCACAGTGTACTGGGGAAATGCGCACTGCTATTAATAGACGCCAAAAGCAAAGCATGCCCATTTGCAGTAACACGTAAACAACTGTTAAAAATAACAGTCTTAATCCTAATAGCAACATGATTGGTCTGGCCTATTGACCCAAATTCGGTGAATCCGAGTGTTGTTCCAGTTCAATATGTGTTGGGGCCCTTGCGGTGCTTCAGAACAATAATCTATATGAGATATAGAGCATGGAACTAACACTGTTTAGGATTAATTGCTTAGCACAACTTGCTTAGCATTAGTAGCTAAATTTGCTGAAGCCTTAGGCCTCAGGCTATAGCCACTGCTACGTGCTTTGAAGTAGTCCACCAAGGACACTGGTGCAGCTGGAAATGATACATCCTGAGAAAGTACAGATAAACTAGCAGAAGCCAGTGGGAACCAAGGTTAAGGGTAAGATAGCTTTGCTAAATAAGTAGCAAGGTACAAGGCATGATTGCTGCGTGCGTGATCGGTGCCATGATTGGCTACCTGTGACATAATCTGCATGGCGATTGGCCTAGCAAAGTGTACGACTACACAAACATATATAAGATGGGCAAATTGCCGAATAAAGTTGGAATTGAACCTGCATTCTGTGAATGCGTATGATTCTTTCCCGTCACTCCCGCGGACCGCGACAAATACGTTAACACAGAAATCTTATTTCCTTTAATTGCAGGCATTTCTTTCCTGCACCGAAAGATCAGTTTGTTCCCCAAGCTGGAATAGTTCCCTTTAGAGGAGCTTCAAATAGAGTTGGTCACCTTTTTTTTATTATTCTTTTTCCGTATTTCCCTGTCTTCTCTATAGGAAACAGACAACTTTAACTTCAGATCAACAGCTGTTACATTTATGCATAGATTTTACCATCTTTTTCTTTCCTTTCCTTTCATCAAGGGAAGGTGTTAGCCCCTTCCTTAGGATCATCAATTTTTACAAACACTAGAATACAGCTGTTGAGTTTCGTTATCAGCCTGGTATGTGTATCCTCTCATTCTTAGGTCTGCCATCTTTCTTTGATGTTACTTCTCTCCTGGCTCCTAGATTCATTCTGTTATTTAGATACTTTTAAAAAACACATTACTTAGCCTAACAATTCTACCACTCTTTCTGGCTGCTTCTTTTCAAGTTGTTGCTCTTCAGAGGGTCACTCTGTAGAACCCAAACAAAAAGAAAAGCCTACCAAGGCCATTAGGTTGTTATAGTTTGGTTTTAACTGTAACTGCTGAAGCTATTTCTTTTAAGGTTACTCGGTTACATCCATCTATTATTCACATTTGAACAGGGGTTTTTTTTTTTTCATTGATTTTTCTTTATGCTCAGAAACTTTTACTACAGCTTGGGGCATTTTCCAGCCCCTGCTGGTTTCTGGTGTACTTAAAGATGCTGTTTTTTCGCATTCGAGGTCTTTTCTTGTTTCCTAACTCTGCCCCTGGGGCTCTTAACTGCAGAGCCCGATCTCCACCCTGAGTCCTCCTGTGCCTCAGTGCCAGGCAGAGCAGTTATACTGGCCAGGGGGGGCAGAGCGTTTCTCACGGTCTTGTGAGAAACAAGCTGCCCAAGCCCGGTCCTGCTTTCCACCCAAAGCCTCCCCTGCTTCGCTCCCTCTCCTCTTCCACCTCTCTCTTTCACGTCTGTTTTTCTTCCACATGGTGGACTCCGACTGGCTGACAGAGCCGTCAGTGAAATCCAGACCCGCCCCCCTCCTCCTGCCAGCCAATAGGCAGGTCGCAAATCAGCAGCTGCCTATGGGAATGAGCTAGGGGAGGAGTCACAGTGTTGCAGTGTCCAGATGGAGTGTTGTAAAGGTGAGGTTACAAAGTGTCCATTTAATCGGGGAATGGGGGAACAGAAGAGAGAGCCAGACAGCTCCTGGGGGTCCCGGGCGATGCTGGGGGCCGTGCTGCTCTTGGGGATCTTGGACCAGGCTGGGTTTCTGTACAAAAGTCTGGAAAAGCCTTGATGCAAGCCCCTAGAGAAGAGGGATTTTCCTGAGCACTCAGAGAAACCCATGCAGGACCCAGGGGTGTTGAGGGAAACCCATCTCACCCACCCCCAAACCCACTGCTCTCCCTGGAGACCTTCCTGGATCCTCAGGCCGGGAACAGGAGTGTGATATGTGCTAATTTGTTGCATCAAAGTGAGAAACAGCCTTGGGAACATCTTGTGTTGTGGTATGTACTAATTTGTTACATCAGCAAGAAACAGCCTTGGGAACATCTGTGGGAACATCCTACAGCCTGTGGTGGGGGGCATGTACCCTGCCTGAGAAAACTGAGCTGAGCTAGCGAAGCGGCAATGTTAGTTTAGATAGCCTAATATGGCACACAATGCAGAGGAAGACTCCAGCCTTCATCCCCACGACCACCAGAGGGCTGAAGAAGACCCCCTAGCAACAGCAGGCGCAACCGCAGAAGTTACAGGAGGTGCCCTGTATACCCGGAACTGGAATCTCATATAAGGAGACTGTGGGGGGGGGGGGTTGCGCGCGCCGTTGGTGGAGCAGGAGACTCCCCCCGGCCGCCCAGCGCTGTTTTGCTTACTTGTGACTTGCTCAATTATTTTATACATTGGAATTTATGCAACCCGGCCCGAGTGGTTGTCAATTTGTCACGTTTACCTATAACAGGAGGGGGTGTGGAGGCACAGCCATGTCCCAGACTAGCCTCCTTCAGGCCTTCAGCTTCACAACGTGTCACAACTTCAAATGAGCTCTCTAAAGCAGCACTTCCCATGCCCCTGGTGTGGAGAGAAGACTTTGGGTAGACAAACAGGAGACACGGGAGAGAAAGGGCAAAGACACCAGGCTGCAGAGCTGGGGCTCCCAGCATCACAGAGCGGGTGCCACAGGCTCAAGAAGCAACCCAAAGAAGTAAAGGAGTCCTTCCTTTTGCAGCGACTTGGAAAGCCACATCTCTCACAGTATTCAAGGGGAATGGAGTCTCCCTTCTGCAAGATTTGCCCCAAAACCGTGCAGAGATTAGGAAGAGCAGGAAGGCTGGTTGTAGGGATGCTCTCAAACTTCAGCAGCTGCAGAGCTGGGAGCTGGTCATCTCACAAACTTGGGAGTGAGTCAAAATGCACGTCCTGAGGCATTTCACTGCCTCATAGACTCTGCACTGGAGCCTGGACAGCAGCACTGCAGTGTGTGGGTGTGTCCTGAGAAGCCCAGAGTCATAAAATGTGGGAGATCCAGGATGTCAGGATTGTACAGACCCGGGAGAGCAAGGGTGCCTGCAGGGAGGAGGAGGGCAGGGTGCTGAGGAGCATACCCAGGGGAGAAGCACAGCCCCAAGGTGACACTGAAAAGCACAAGGACCAAATGAGGCCCAGGGATGAGAAATGGCTTCCTCAGGCTCAGCCAGAAGGAAAGATGGGCAAATTTCATGGGAAATGGGAAAACTTCCCCACATTTGCTACCTGGCCTCGCCCATGGCTTTGGAGCCTGGCAGGCTCCAGGGTCCTGGATAAGGGCCTCTGGATGATGTGTGTTAAGGCTATGTTTGCTCTTCTCTGGCATAGCATCTCTAGCTCAAGCACTGCCGACTGAGAAACCTTGCCGAGCACTTTTAAAAGCAGAGATCCTGCCTTGGTGCCTAAAGGAGGAAAGCTACGTCCTGTCCCACATTGTCCTGCATCCTGCTTCCACAAAAAGAGGGGCCCACAGCAGAAAGCAGTTTTGAGGCTCACCAAAGCATTTCTCAGCCTGTGGCCATGCTTTGTGCTGGTTCATCCCACATGCCTTGGATCCTGTAAAAACGCCAACCCCCAAACCCCAGATTCCTGCACAGGTCTGCCCAGTGCAGTGACCTGTCAGTGCGGGGGCACAGAAGTGACTTCTCCAGTGCCCCATTTGAGATATTTCACAGTCTTTGACACTGTCTGGAGACATTCCTGAAGGATTTATCAGAAAATTATGGAAAATAACTGCAGTGAAGGGAAGTGATGGCTTTCCAGGACGTGAGGGGAAATCTCTCTGCTCTCTCCCTGGCTGTGCCATCTCCATGGCAGTGACCTACAGAGCCCCCAGATGACATGAGCTGAGGTCACAATGGGACGTGCCACATCACAGGGAGGTCTCCCCAGTGTCGTTGTGGGGACCCTCACTTCCCTGTGAGGCCCAGGCACTCCTGGGCACTGCTCACACCCTCCCCACGGCTGCCTTTCGTAGTGGCTCCACGGCAAGGAGAGGGGACAGGAGGCAGTGGGACCACGTTGGGGCCCCTCACCAACAGGCGGAGGAGCAGGGGCATGTTCGAAAGGAGTTTTGGGTAATGAGATGGGAAGAGCGTCCCGTTTCTCTGGCTGGAGAGGTGAAACGAGAGCAAGAGGGCAAGCGAGATGGAGGACTGCTGGATGGACACCATCAGCCAGGACCATAGCTCCTTGTCCCCTGCGCTCCTGCGGCTCTCCACCGAGGGTAAGGGCTTTGGGAGATCCTTCCCGAGGTGTCGCACAGAGACTGTTAACTGCCAAAACTGCTGTGGATCCCGGGCTGTGGGGGTGCCTGGACAGGGCTGGGGGCTGCTGCGAGAGCCCTGCCTGAGGGTCCCCTCTGGCTCAGGGGACAATGTGGCAGCCAGGACTCCTGGGTCCTGGGGATGGGGCTGTCCTGAGCCCCAAGGCTTCTGTGCGGCCAGCTCCATCGCCTCTTAGGGTGGGGGGGGGAGCATGGGAATCCATGACAGGTTTTCCTGGGAGTGGGTCCCCCTTTGGGGTCTGGCTCTGAGAGGAAAGGGGTCCTGCATCCCAGACGCTGAGGTGGCCTGCAGCTCCATGGGGCTCTCAAGACCCTGCTGGAAATGTCCGTATATGATAATAAAACCTTCACCTTTTAATAACCCCAAGTCGTCTGGGTGTTTGGGAAAAATCTCTGTTCCTTCCCCCTCGATCCTTTTATGCTTCCAGCTTGGCACAGCATGTTTTGGGCTCAGAGATGCCACCTTCAGATGGCCACAGCCCCTGTCCTCCTGCAAATTGGGCTCAAACCTCTGCACCCAAAAGAAAATACATTGGAGAGAGCAGCCTGGAAACAGGCAGAGGTGCAATCCCCATTCAACAGGTCCTGGCTGACGCCAAGGTTTTTTCTCTGAGCTGTGGTGGGCAGTGCTGGGGTGAGCCCAACACAGCCATCTCCCCCAGCCCCCTCACGACCCCACACCACCGCTCCCTAGCCGAGCCCTGGGGCTGCCGTGGGCAGGGGGCCAGGGCAGGAGGGGGAGAGGACACTGCCCTGCCCTGCCCTGCCCTGCCCTGGGGGCAGCAGGATGCTGCCTGTGGGCTCCGGCGCCACGGCCAGCCCCAGGGCCCCCACACCGGCGCCAGGGCTGCCACCAGCACAGGCCCCAGCGCTGCCCCCCCACGCCCCGCACGGCCCCCAGGGCGCAGGGCAGCCAGCAGCCCCGCGGGGCCCCTGCCGCACAGCCCAGCCCCGCCGGGGCAGCGGCCGCACCCCGGGACCCCACACTGCCCGCCCACACGGCGCCGCGCTGCCCACAGGCCCCGCCGCGCCCCGCGCTGCCGCCCACAACATGGCGCCCGACCAAGGGGGAGGGGGCGGAGCTGGCCGCCAGGGCAGGAGGGCCCAGCGTTGCCATGGCATCGCCCCAGTGCAGCCCTTCTATTGGCTGTCAGGAGGAGGAGGGCGGGCATCGATTTCACTGATGGCTCTGCCAGCCAATTGCAGTCCAACATGTGGGGAAAAAACAGACGTCAAAGAAAGAGGTGGAAGAGGAGCGGGAGCAAAGCAGGCGAGAAGCGAGCGGGCGAGAGCGTTTGGTGGGGGCTGCGGGCGCGTTCAAATGGCGGCGGGTGCCCTCCCGCCGGGGCGGGGCAGCGGTGCTTGCTTTGCCGGGGCTGCTTTGCTGCAGGAGCTGCAGCAGGGGCTGGTGGGGCTGTGAGCAGGGGCCAGAGCGACGTGGGCCAGAGGGGGGAGCTGCCCTGCAGCCAGACGCGGCGGCCTGCCGCGAGCAGCTGGGCCGGGGCGGCTCGGTGGGGTTTGGGGGCAGGAAGCTTTGGCCCTGTGGTGGCTCTGGGATCCCTGTTAAAGCGTTTCCCTGAGGTGCTGCTGCCAGCGCAGCCCCAGGTGCTGCTCGGAGCTGCGTTTGGGAGGTGCTGGGCAAAGTGTGAGCAGGCTGCTGGTGTCGTCGCGAGGTGCCCTTCCCAGTGGTGTCTTTTGTTGTGAAAACTGCATTTTGGAGTGGCTCTGAGAGAGGCTGTGCCCGCATGTGATGCCGTGCCTTAGCCGTTTTTTTTGCTCCCTGCCTCTTGCTTTGCGCCGTGACCTGTGAGCCTGGCAGCAGGGTGAAGGGTGTTTGCAGAAGAGCTCTGTAAGTGTGAGCTGTTTTGCTTTTCATTGCCTTGAAAGTTGATGAACGGCCATTGCTTGCACTTGCCGTTGTTTTTTCCATGCTCCTAGGTCAGGGTGAAGAGTTGCTGAATTGTGTCTCTGCTGGTTTCACCAACTGAGATGCCCTGGCCTGAGTCCTTCCACGTGCCTCCAGTTGTCAGGGCCTAAAATAGGAGAATGCTTGTTGTCCTGGATGTGTAGAGGATTTTCTGGTTTTGTTCAGCATTGGGGAAGGAACCAGAGTTCTGAGTTGCGGGAAGGCTTCTCCCTGTGCCTGGGACATGAGGCCCTGCTGTCTTCAGTTTGATGATCGCTGCTCCCATGCAATCCTCCCGTTAGAAAATGTTGCCAAGAATTACTTGCAGGCTGTTCTGCAATTCTTAAATTTCATAGGCTAGGTGTTGATAATGCATAGCAGAAGCTAATCTTTTGGTGTAGTAACTGGTAGGCAATGGGTGTTTGAGAGCATTGTGAGTATTATGAGGCCATGATGTGAATCTGTGATGTGATGACACCTCTGTGTGAGCAGCTGACAGGTCAGGAGAAGACGCATGGCTTGGATGTTGGTGGTGAGGTCACTTCTGGGGTGGTTGCGTGTGCTCAGAGGAGGGATTGACCCCTGCAGAGCTCTACAGCAATACAGAAATGCAACTCATTAATCAAGCAGAAGTCGATATTCCACATCATCTGACACAAATTTTATTCCACTCCATCATCATGAGTTAGTACTGCTACATTTCAAATGCAGATGATGTTCTGTGGTGAGCATGGCCATGGAGTTTGCCTTTCCGCTTGTTGCTAAGTAGAAGCTTGCAGCGTCCTCGCAGTCAGCTAGGGAGTCCAGCTAGACTTTTGAGGCTGCTAAGTGAATGTAGTGCTGGTGTGAGCAGTGGTGTGAATAATCTCTTCTTGCCAGGGTGTGTGTGCTTTAGAAGTTGCCCCTGTCAAAAGAGCAGGGAGCTTGTGAGATTTTCCTGCAAGGTCTGCATGCTGTCTCTGTCTTTGAGGTGTCCAGCTGCTTTTATGACACCTTTGGAACTGTAACACTTTAGGGGTCTCTGATTTTCTGTCCATGTATGCAGTCATTGGAGAATGGGTGCAAAGGCTGTTGGAGGAGATGGAAGGAATGTCACCCCCCCAAAAAGGGTATGGGCCACATTTTGAAAGAGATTTCTTGTTCAGAGAAGTTGAGGCACAAGCGAGAGGGAAAAGCTGGCCTGATCAGCCCCTGTGAGAGCACTTCTTCTCTGCTTCCTGGTGGGAAGGTAGGAAGTGAGCAGGCCCCGGGCTGTGAGTGGCTGTTCAGAGGCAGAGCCTGTTGCAAGGCCTTGGAGGACTAGAAAGGAATGGAAGGTCTGGAGAGTTGGGCTTTGTGTGTTGTGGGGTGCTTGGGGTGCCCTGTGTGCTGCCGTGTGTGGTGCTGTGGGCTGTGTGTCGCTGATGCAGAGGCGTGTGTTGGTTGCCAACCGTCTGTGAGGTGTGGAGGTAACGGCGTGTTACAGTGCGAGATGCCCTGTGGTGGAGCCGGGTGGTGGCGCCAGTGTTTTGCTGCTCAGCGTGGGAGGAGGTGTCTGGAGAGAGGAGTGCTCTGCTCCCAAGGCCCAGCCTGCCATCACAGTGTCCTTCTGGGAGACGTGGGTGAGGACTGTTGGTGACTGTGTTGCCTCCTTGGAGCATCGTGGCGCAAGGCAGGGCTGCTCCCAGTTTGGTGGTTTGTGTCAGCTGAGGTTCAGGCTTGCAGTTTCGGAAGGGTTTGATGCTTCCGTGAGTCTTTGGGATTTTACTGACTGCTGGCGAGAGTTCTCTTCTCCCTCCTTAAAGGCTTTCTGCTGAATCTGGACCCTCATTGCATCTTCCAGTTATGGAAAATCAGGCTTGCCGGCCTCCATAACAGGGTCCGACCCTAGGTTCCTGCTGAGGCAGAAGTTCGAAGTCAGATTGGAGAGAAATAAAATTTAATGATACACGTGCGGTAATTACAGCTCGAGCTGGGTGCCTCCGAAGAGGGACCCCGAACAAAGAAATCCCTGGGCAATTATACCCTTACAATCTAAATTCCCCACCCCTCAAGCGATAGTTTGGACCAACAGTAATAGTTAGGTCTGGGTTCTTCCCCTTCTTCACTGGGCCCTTTCATTGTCTCTAGGCAGGCTGCTGCTTATCTTCAAGGTTGGCTACTCCTGCTGTCAGTGTGACTTCTTTATCTCTCCAGCTTGAACCGGCTCTGGGGCCCCCTTTTACTTATCTAAGTAAAAGTTCACAGCAAGTTCACAGCCTGAGGCCTAAGGCTTCAGCAAATTTAGCTACTAATGCTAAGCAAGTTATGCTAAGCAATTAATTCTGGACAGCTTCAGTCCGATATTCTCTAACACTTCCCATCTCAGACGCTAATCCATTCCAGTCCCTCAGCGAGATGGGTAGTTAATGAAAGCAGTCAGAGGCATTTCTGCACGTTGTGCCTACGCAGAGCCTTGCAGAGAGGGGAGATGCCCCCTCACAAGAAGTCAGGCCTGTGAGGGCGATGGGTGGCTCTGAGACACCTGTCCTTGTTGAGCGGTGGAGGCGGCATCTGCAAAGCCTCTGGTGCCTTTGGCAAGAGTCTCACAATAGCATATTCCTTGAGGCTGCAATGGGGGAGCCATGTGGAGGTAGCAGGGCTCCAATGCCCTGCTGCAGGCAGGTGCCAGTAGAGGAGGTATCTTGGGGCCTTTTCCAGTGAAGTTTTGATTACCTCCAAGGATGGAGATCTGGGAACCTCTCTGGATCCGTGTGCCGCAGTTTGGCCAGCGTCACGGAGAAAAAGGTTTCTTCTTAATGTCTCAGAAGCATTTCCCATTGTCCGATTTGTCCCTGTTGCCTCCCATGCTACTAGTGTGCACCTCCAAGAAAATCCGGCTCCGTCTTCTCTGTGCCCTCCATAAGGTAGCTGTGCACAGCATGAAGATGCCCCTTGGCCTTCTCTTGTCTAGGCTGAACAAAGCCAGCTCTCGCAGCCTCTCCTTTTATGCGCCACGCTGCAGCCCCTGACCATCTTGGTGTCCCTGTGCTGGACTCCCTGCAGTGTGTTAGTGCCTGTGCAGAACTGGAGAGCCCAAACAGGACCTGGTATACAGACATGGTGTCACCTGTGCCAAAAAGAGGGGTAGGGTAGAACATCTTGGTGGCCCTGCTGGCTGTGCTCTCACCAATAGAGCTCAGCACAGAGGGGAGACATTTGCCCCTGCCTGTTGCGACTCTGTAAGGCCAGCAGAACTGCCAGTAACACTCCGATTCTTTCTTTCTTTCTAGGTTGCTCCACTCATGGAGGTTCCCAGTGCAGTGCTAGAGCCGCTGAGGATGGAGGCAGGATGCCAGGCTGTGTCCCTGTACCTGTCAACATCTTGGCCAGCGTCGTGAGCCCCCTGTGAAAGCAGCTGCAAGTGACTGAGAGGAGGCTACGTATGGATGCGAAGGCTTCCATAAATGCGCCTGTCTTCCCTGGGTGACTTGGGTTGTGGGTTCAGCTCCTGGTACCTCTGCTGTGCTGCAAATTCCGCCTCCCACAAGTGCTGTTATTGCCAGCCCGCTCAGGAAATGCTACGGTGCCCCCTCCTTTTCCTAGGAGGTTGTGGTGCCGTACAGGACGAGTCCAAGACCCTTATAGTAGATGCCAGCATGTCCTGAGTGCCTTTTTGTGAGTGCCCCAAAGCGTCCATAGCTTGACCTGTGGAAGTCTCAGAGCTCTTGGGCTGCTGGCTCTGCGAGGGGTGAAGATGTGCCCAGGGCCAGGTTGCCCGTGGCACCCAGCCCTCCGTGCTCTGTGAAGGCAGCTGTGGAGCGCGGACTGGTGCTGCAGAGGCTGCGCTGCCAGGAGAGCTGTCATTTCAGCAGCCGTCCAGTGTGGGGCTGTCTCATTGCTTGGGCCTCATTTCAAAGCCTCTGCACCCTTTTTCCCTTCCCCGTCCAAGCTCCTTGTCCAAGTAACTAAAGGAAAGGAAGGGAGGTTCCTTTGGGCTCGGGAGGCCTTCCGGACTCTCAAGTGTTTCTGTGTTGTATCTGTAACTTTTGTATTACTAAAGAAAATCCCCATGTCCCCATCCCTAGCAGGAGATTCCTGAGGGGATGGGGGTGGAAAGCAGCAGCCTGCTGTGCCCAAAGCAAGCAGGATCCTTCCCTCTGAAAAGAGCAGCATCACTCAAGGAGGCAGCTCTGTGCCTGATCTTGTGCTGCTCATTTGCACAGGCCTTGTGAGCCTAGAGTGCCTTGGCCACCTTGTGGTGTTACCGCAAGAGCTTGCCTGAGTGTCTGGATTGAGAAGCCAAGGGAAGGCAGCGAGCAGAGCAGTGGCTGGGGAGTGTGCAAGTGGCGAGTGTCCTGCATGCATCTCTTCTTGCTGGCACTTGGTTGTATGTAGCAGAAGAGGCAGCTGTGTGGGGCAGAGGCAGTGTGTTTGTAGAGTAGGTGGCAGAGCAGAGGTCTGGCGTCAGGTTGATGCCTGGTGCAGTGCCGAGTTGATCTGAGAGTGTCAGAAAGCCTTTGCAGTGCAGCTGCTCCCTCAGCTGATCTCTGTCCCTAGAAATGCACTAGAAATGGAAGTGGCATGCTGCTGCCATTGTGTAGGTGCTGCAGTGCAAAGGCTCCCAGCTCGGACTTGATGGTACTAAAGGAAAAGCGAGACCAATTGTTCCTTCTGTGATTTGTGTGCAGGGTGGCAGAGTGGAGCTGTCGCATGATCTGGAGAGAGTCTTGCCAGGAGATGAAAGCCATTTGCAGAAGACTGTTCTGTATGGAGTGATCACAGTGTAATCAAGGGACATGCAAGTGGCCCAGGTGAGCTTCTCCTCTGTGAAGGTTTGCACTTTTGAGATCCCTTGTGACTCAGCCAAAGATAGGGCAGCAGCAGGCAGGTTGATGCCATTTGTGCTTGTGAGGTGAGTTGTGCCTCTGAAGCTGGTAGGCCAACAGCATGCATGTAGCATTGGTGATGCTGGTGAGGTCTCTTGTGTCTCCATGCCTCCTAAAGGGGGAGCAGGTCCGCTGCTGCTGTTGGTGCTTTTGTGGTGAGTTGTGCATCAGTATGAGACTGGCGATCAGCATGCACATTGCTGCTGTTTGTGCTTGTTTAGGTCAATTGTGCCTCAGTTGCAAAGAGGCCAGGAGCAGCTATTTGGCTTCATGGCTGCCTGTGAGGTCACTTCAGCATGAGCACCTGACAGTCCAGCTTGCTGCATATTGCTGCTGCTTGTGTTTGTGGAGTAATTTGGCCTCAGTATCTGCCAGGCCACCAGCAGCCACATTGCTCCTTTTTTGTATTTGTGAGGTAACTTTTGCTTCACCACCTGATTAGACAGCATCAAGCACATTGCTGCTTTTGTGCTTGTGAGGTCACATGTGCCTCAATGTCTGATAGGCCAGTGCTAGTGATGTGGCTGCAGTTTGTGTTTGTGATGTCACTTGTGACTCAGTGCCTGATAGGCCAGTGCTGGTGATGTGACTGCAGTTTGTGTTTGTGATGTCACTTGTGGCTGAGTGCCTGATAGGCCAGTGCTGGTGATGTGGGTGCTGGTTATGTTTGTGAGGTCACTTGTGGCTGAGTGCCTGATAGGCCAGTGCTGGTCCTGTGGCTGCAGTTTGTGGTTGTGATGTCACCTGTGGCTCAGTGCCTGATAGGCCAGTGCTGGTGATGTTCCTGCAGTTCGTGTTTGTGATGTCACTTGTGGCTCAGTGCCTGATAGGCCAGTGCTGGTCACATGTCTGCAGTTTCTGGTTGTGATGTCACTTGTGGCTCAGTGCCTGATAGGCCAGTGCTGGTGATGTGGCTGCAGTTTGTGTTTGTGATGTCACTTGTGGCTCAGTGCCTGATAGGCCAGTGCTGGTCACGTGTGTTCAGTTTATGGTTGTGATGTCACTTGTGGCTCAGTGCCTGATAGGCCAGTGCTGGTGATGTGGGTGCTGGTTGTGTTTGTGAGGTCAGTTTTGGCTGAGTGCCTGATAGGCCAGTACTGGTCACGTGGTTGCAGTTTGTGGTTGTGATGTCACTTGTGGCTCAGTGCCTGATAGGGCAGTGCTGGTCTTGTGGATGCAGTTTGTGGTTGTGATGTCACTTGTGTCTCAGTGCCTGATAAGCCAGTGCTGGTCACATGGCTGCAGTTTGTGTTTGTGATGTCACTTGTGGCTGAGTGCCTGATAGGCCAGTGCTGGTGATGTGGGTGGAGTTTGTGGTTGTGATGTCACTTTTGGCACAGTGAGGGCTAGGCCAGTGCTGGTGATGTGGGTGCACTTTGTGTTTGTGATGTCACTTGTGGCTCAGTGCCTGATAGGCCAGTGCTGGTCATGTTGGTGCAGTTTGTGGTTGTGATATCACTTTTGGCGCAGTGAGTGCTAGGCCACTGCTTGTCCTGTGGGTGGAGTTTGTGTTTGTGATGTCACTTGTTGCTCAGTTCCTGGTAGGCTAGTGCTGGTCATGTGGGTGCAGTTTGTGATTGTGATGTCACTTGTGGCTCAGTGCCTGATAGGCCAGGGCTGGTCATGTGAGTGCAGTTTGTGTTTCTGAGGTCAGTTGTGGCTCAGTGCCTGATAGGCCAGTGCTGGTCACATGGCTGCAGTTTTTTTTTGTGATGTCAGTTGTGGCTCAGTGCCTGATAGGCCATGCTGGTCACTTGTGTGCAGTTTGTGGTTGTGATGTCACATGTGGCTCAGTACCTGATAGGCCAGTGCTGGTGATGTGGGTGGAGTTTCTGTTTGTGATGTGACTTGTGGCTGAGTGCCTGATAGGCCAGTGCTGGTGATGTGGGTGCAGTTTGTGGTTGTGATGTCAGTTGTGGCTCAGTGCCTGCTAGGCCAGTGCTGGTCATGTGGATAGAGTTTGTGTTTGTGATGTCACTTGTGGCTCAGTGCCTGATAGGCCAGTGCTGGTAATGTGGGTCGAGTTTGTGGTTGTGATATCACTTTTGGCGCAGTGAGTGCTAGGCCAGTGCTGGATATGTGCGTGCAGTTTGTGGTTGTGATGTCACTTGTGGCTCAGTGCCTGACAGGCCAATGCTGGTGATGTGGCTGCACTTTGTGATTGTGATGTCACTTGTGGTTCAGTGCCTGATAGGCCAGTGCTGGTCACATGGCTGCAGTTTGTGGTTGTGATGTCACTTGGGGCTGAGTGCCTGATAGGCCATGCTGGTCCTGTGGGTGGAGTTTGTGGTTGTGATATCACTTGTGGCTCAGTGCCTGATAGGCCAGTACTGGTCACATGGCTGGAGTTTGTGTTTGTGATGTCACTTGTGGCTCAGTGCCTGATAGGCCATGCTCGTCCTGTGGCTGCAGTTTGTGTTTGTGATGTCAGTTGTGGCTCAGTGCCTGATAGGCCAGTGCTGGTCATGTGTGTGCAGTTTTTGTTTGTGATGTCACTTGTGGCTCAGTGCCTGATAGGCCAGTGCTGGTCACATGGCTGCAGTTTGTGTTTGTGATGTCACTTGTGGCTCAGTGCCTGATAGGCCAGTGCTGGTGATGTGGGTGTAGTTTGTGGTTTTGATGTCACTTGCGGCTGAGTGTCTGAGAGGCCATGCTGCTCCTGTGGTGCAGTTTGTGGTTGTGATTTCACTGGTGGCTCAGTGCCTGATAGGCCAGTGCTGGTCATGTGGGTGGAGTTTGTGGTTGTGATGTCACTTGTGGCTCAGTGAGTGCTAGGCCAGTGCTGGTCACATGGCTGCATTTTGTGTTTGTGATGTCACTTGTGGCTCAGTGCCTGACAGGCCAATGCTGGTGATGTGGCTGCACTTTGTGGTTGTGATGTCACTTGTGGCTGAGTGCCTGGTAGGCCAGTGCTGGTGATGTGGGTGGAGTTTGTGGTTGTGATGTCACTTGTGGCTCAGTGCCTGATAGGCCAGTGCTGGTCATGTGGGTCAAGTCTGTGGTTGTGATGTCACTTGTGGCTCAGTGAGTGCTAGGTCAGTGCTGGTGATGAGGCTGCAGTTTGTGGTTGTGATGTCACTTGTGGCTCAGTGCCTGATAGGCCATGCTGGTCCTGTGGGTGCAGTTTGTGGTTGTGATGTCACTTGTGGCTGAGTGCCTGATGGGCCAGTGCTGGTGATGTGGGTGGAGTTTGTGGTTGTGATGTCACTTGTGGCTGAGTGCCTGATAGGCCAATGCTGGTCACGTCATGTGGTGGATGAATGGCACGGACTCAGGAGGTTTTGCGTCCTGAGGCTTTTATTGTTTGTTTCTGAGCATATTTAAAAAGTTAGCTGCTTCAGTGGTTTCACAGACACACTTTACTACTCCAGTCATCATGCAGATTATGTCACAGGTAGCCAATCATTACACTGATCACGCACGGAGCAGTCATGCCTTGTACCTTGCTACTTGTTTAGAAAAGCTGTCTTGTCCTTAACCTTGGTTCCCACTGTCTTCTGCTGGTTTATCTGTACTTTCTCAGGATGTATCATTCCCAGCTGCACTGGTTCCTTGGGTACGTTTGTCTGAGGCTTCTGTTGCTTGCTACTTGCAACTTTCCACCAGTTTAACCCTGTCATGACCCTCCACATCTCCCCCTTCTTTTACTAATTGAAGGGCTAAGGCTGTATGGATCTGCAGGGTCATGACTTGCTTCATACTCTGGTCAATCAATTCTTTGCATGCAGCTCAACAAGCATGGTACACAGATTAGTATTGCAACAAACATAAAAATTACAATAAGTCCTAGAATCAGTATGCGTTTTAACCAAGGCCCTATAGCAAGCATATTCAACCAATCAAACAGTCCCCACAAGTTTTCACCATCATCTTCTTGCAGTTGTTCTGTTAATTCCTTCAATTTTGTAATGCTTGTATGTACTGACTCAGAATGATCACTCAGGTTCATACAACACATTCCCTCAAAGTCCTGATAGCCATGGCCTTGGGCCAATAGCAAAAAGTCAATTGCAGCCCGATTTTGTAAGGTGGCGTATCTAATTGAATCTATGTCTGTTAATAAGGCGCTTAAAGCAGTACTAGTAGCATTTGCTTCTTTTGCAAGCCAGAATCCTAATCTGTTAAGTTGTGATAAAGCATGAGCAGTCCCTGTTCCTGCAAAAATACTACTCAAGATACGTTCTGCTGGATTCCAAAATTCTACATTACTATCGCAACCGGACGTAAAGCCGTGGGTGGACCACTTTGTTCGAGTGTGGACAGTTCCATTAACTAAGAATTTTTTGGGATGAAACATCGTCAAAAGTCCAAAGATACATGGTCCCCCCACAACTTTACCTGGTACGCCTTTCCAGGCTCTCTGACCACAAATTAAGAATATCTTAGCAGCCAACCCTATGGGTTGTGGTCCAGGTGTTAATTGACCTGAGGTGGTGTGATTACACCATACAGATGTATTGGCATAAATGCCTGAGGGAGATACATCAACGTCACCCTCTTTGGTAGGTGCCCTTGCAGTATAATTTAGATAAAAGCAGACTGCAGCCTGTGTAATTCCCAATAAGTCAAGTTCTTGCGGCTGCAGTGGCAAGGCAGGAAAATTGTGTACATTGTGCATATTGTTATACCACGTGGAAATATTCCATTCCTGTGTCTCCATTCTGCATCGCACCACCACCATTTGGGCTGAAGTGTACCTGGTGCACTACAATTTGCTAACACAGTATCATTGTAAAGAGACCCCATGCGCTGTATATCAAGAGGAAGTCCGACCAGGCAAGTGTGGAAAGGGTCTGATGGCATTGCCATTGATAAGCACAGGGTATCTGTATTGGTTTCAATCGCAAGAGTCACCCAGATGTTGCCACGTTTCCAGGTGCCTGGTCCAACAGGCATGCTTGTTGCTCTGAGGATGAGGCAACATAAGGTCATACACATCGCGACAGCACCCATCGTAACCGAGTTCCTGTAGAAACAGAAGCATTTCCCCTCCCCCAAGTTATCAGTTCCATTGGTCCCACCCATTGGTCGGAAACCAAGTCTTTGACCAAAACTGGGGGCTTTTGTATTGATCTTATGTCTGTGGCTTGCTGACATTCGAAATTATTATGACCTGTTTCATCACAATTCAAAAAATTAAGGACATATAACGCTTTGTGTAGTCATTCCTGTGGGGTGAGCAGTGTCTCCCCCTTTTTTTTTTGTTTTTGTAGCATGTCTTTCAGGCTGCGGTGTGACTGCTCAACAGTGGCTTGGCCGGTTGGGGAGTGGGGTATGCCTGTTACATGAGAGATGCCCCGTGTATTGAGGAATTGACGTACACGGCCTGAGCAACAGGCTGGGCTGTTGTCCGTTTTGATGGTTGTTGGCACCCCCAAGACCGCAAAGCAGGCAAGCCAACGACAAGTCACATCCCTAGCTTTTTCACCAGTGTGGGTGGTGGCCCACAAAAATTGAGAATGGGTGTCGACTGTGACATGTACATATTTAAGACGACCAAATTCTAAAGTAGGCATAACGTCTGTTTGCCACAGTTCATTAGCCTTTAAACCTCTGGGGTTCACCTCTTCCTTCAAAGGCATTGGGGCGAACTACTGACAGTCTGAACAAGACAAAATAATGTCTCTGACCTGCTGGATGGGTAGTTGAAACTGCCTCTTCAGCAAGCGGGTGTTTTGATGAAAGGAGTGAGACAGCCTGGCTTGTTCTAGAAGGTTGGGTACCACCGCTGGCATGGCCACAACATCGGTGCGTCGATTTCCTTCCGCGATGGGTCCAGCCAGGTCCGTGTGTGAGCAAACATGTAAAACATAAAAGTCATGCTTTCTGTGATTAATAAGAGTCCAAAGAGCATAAAGTTCTGCACAGAGCAATGGATTGGAGACCTCACAGAGAAAGGAGGCCTCTAACCTTTGCACAAGGCCAGCAGCATAACAGGAAGCAGTAACAACATTTACAGGTTCCTTGGCACAAAGTTCAAAAGCCACACGGACAGCCATCATCTCCAGTACCTGTACCGACCCTCGTTCCTGTGTACATACTGTTGTTTTCCATTGTTGCGTGACAGGGTCCTGCCACATGATAGCAGCCCTTTTAGATCTGCCCGAAGCATTGGTGAAGACAGTTGAACCAGGACAGGGCGACAGCGGCGCCGAGTGACTAGGGGTAGGCTGCCGGCCTCTGCCCATAACTTACGTTGAGGATAATGAATGGAAAGTTGCCCTGTGAAATCAGCAAGGGCTACTTGAAAACCCCAATCTTCTGAAATTAACCAGTTCAAGTTGTCTATAGTGGCTGGGATATAAATAACTTCAGGGTCACAGCCATTCACGGTTTGCAGTCTCTCCCATCCCTTAATGATAAGTTTAGAATACATTTCTGTAAGAGTCCATAAGGTTTTTGGTGGAGTATGTTACAGAAAAATCCATTCCAAAATGTGCAAGGGATCTGTGCTTTTTGTATCCCATCAAAATAATACTGCAAAAGGCTGGAAGCTGTTGGCAATCAGAGCTAAATAAAAAGGCAATGAGAAATCACGTCGCCAACTCTGGCGTTCCTCCAGAGGGTGGGCACATAACTGGAGTGCCCTTCTTGCTTCAGGTGTCAAAGTTCGAGCAGAGGTTAGGGAGGTGTCCCCTTTGAGCATATCAAAAAGGGAGTGTAGCAGTTCCGTGGAAAGTCCTAGCACTGGTCAGAGCCAATTAATAGCTCCTAAAAGTTTTTGCAGATCATTCAGCATGACAATATCACTTAATTGCAGTTGGACTGGCTGCAATTACAACAAGAAGTGAAGGAAGAGAATTAGAGCCATTATCTCTGAGGGTCATAGTCAAAAGGTTGTAGCATTACTTTGAATTTGAGGTCAGTGGGCAGATCGAGCACCAGGATCTGCTTGTGCTTAGCCCGAGCCCCGGCGGCCGGCATCTCGCTCGCTCGCTACCGCGGGAGGAGGGGGGGGGGAGCGGGAGGGGGAGGCAGGGAGGCCGGGCAGCGGCTCGGTGCTGGTGCTGGCGCTGAGGGGCAGCCGCTGCGTCGCGCCCCCCCCCCCAAGCGCAGTGCTGCCCCACAACGGAAACATCCTTTTTTCTTTTTTGTTCCCCCTTGCTCATACATCTGAGCAGCCAGTGCAGCGGCAAGGGATTCGGTGCTGTGGTGTATAGAGCCTACGTTTTGACAAGCCTGCACCATCTCTGCAATAGTGCAAGTTGCTCAGTTCTTAATCGCCTGCAAGGCTCTTGCACAGTCAGCATTCGCATTCTCAAAAGCAAGCTGCCTCAGCAACAGTGCCCGAGCCTCCTCATTCTCAATCTGTCGCTCAGTTGCTGCATATAACCGATCAACAAATGCAGGGTACGGTTCTGTAGGTCCCTGTAATACTTTCGCAAAGGACAAACTTGAATCGGCGTTTGTACCTGTCAGTCCACGCAAGGCTTGTAAAATGAACTTTGCAATCCTCTCATATGTTTCTCTATTATATTCCATCTGGGTTGCTGGATCCGCATGCAGCCCCTCTCCAGCCAACTGGTTATAGCCTACTCCTCGTCCGTTATTCAAGTTATCAACCGCCTGTACAGTACATTTGTCTCAAAAGTCCGAAAGCCACACAGCATACTGAGTGTTAGTCAAAACCATTTTCATTAATGCTTTCCAGTCATAGGGAGTCATCACATACGTAGTAGAAAGTGCTTCTAGGAATGTGATAGCATGAGCAGATTGAACTCCGCTTTCTTTTACCAATTTCCGCAGTTCCTTGACTATCTCATAATTAAAACTCTGATAAGCCGGATGTTCCCCTGGCTTATAGATGACAGGGAATGCAGTAATAGCTTGGAAGTCCCCTGCTAGTAAGGCTTCCTGATGGCACTTGACCCATTTATCTTTCCCTTTTCCTGCCCGTAGCCCCCGCTCGCCAGTGAGGGGGTCCACAAATCCTGCATCAAAGGAATCACCACCTTCATCAGGACCATCAGTTTCGGAGGGTGGGGTCAGTTTGCAAATACCCCTCTCGCCTTCCCCGTTCCCGATTCAGGAATCAATTGGGCAGGATCCAGGTCGTGGGGGGATGCCGTGACTACCCGGGATGGCTCCTCAAGGGAAGGTGCCGAGGGTAAAGATGTATCAGAGGCGGGGGGGGGGGGCAGGAGGCAAACTTTTTTGCGTGGCTTTAAGAGTACTCATAATCGTCCCCCATGTAGCCAGATGCTTCCAAACTGCAACATCTCCAGTCCCTACTTCTTCATGTAATCTTTGACCTACTTTCACCCATTCATCAAGTTGAAATGTCCCATTTACAGCAAAGTCAGGTACATTTCTCATAATCCAGTCCAAAAATGTGAATAATTTGCTGTCTGAAAGGACCCAATTCTGTCTGTCCAGAAGCCGTCTCAATACGTCGAGACTTTCTTTCTCTTCTAGGGATAACCTTCCCCTTTTGTTCAATATCTTAACTAAAATACGCACGATCGCCTGTTCCTCTGTAGATATCTGCGATCCCATTTTCCGTTCCCGCGTTCCCAGCTGCTCACCTTAAAATCGGTGTCTAAGTTGTCGGCGTCCGGACTGCAGCTCTCTGGTCCGCTGCGCAGCTCTCTAGTCCCGGGTCCTGCTGCTCTCTAATATGTTCGGCTGGGCTCCACCACCGGTCGCTCTCCTCACCGCGATTCTCGCCCCACGTTGGGCGCCATTTGTGGCGGATGAATGGCCCATACTCAGGAGGGTTTGCATCCTGAGACCTTTATTGTTTATTTCTGAGCATATTTAAAATGTTAGCTGCTTCATTGGTTTCACAGACACACTTTGCTAAGCCAATCATCATGCAGATTATGTCACAGGTAGCCAATCATTACACCGATCACGCACGCAGCGGTCATGCCTTGTACCTTGCTACTTGTTTAGAAAAGCTGTCTTGTCCTTAACCTTGGTTCCCACTGTCTTCTGCTGGTTTATCTGTACTTTCTCAGGATGTATCATTCCCAGCTGCACTGGTGTCCTTGGGTACATTTGTCTGAGGCTTCTGTTGCTTGCTACTTGCAACTTTCCACCAGTTTAACCCTGTCATGACCCTCCACAATTAGCAAGAAAGGCTCCCCAGGGGCTAATTAGAGCAGAAAATTGTAATCCCTGATTACAGGTAGGCAAAGGAAATGTGCAGGTGGCTCTGCTGCCATGTAAACCCTTCACGTGCTTTATCAAGCAAAAAAGCCAAACACAGCCTCGGAGGCTCTGGAAGGGAGATCCTTTCCCTCATGCGATGCCCAGGGCTCTTCCTGGGGGCAGCGTGTGGGTGGGGGTGTGCAATGCCACATGCAGGACAGTGATATGACACCTCTTTAGGGTCCCCGGATGGGCAAGGGGACAGTGAGGCCCTGGTGTCTCCTGGTAGGCCTCGGTGGCAGAGACAACAGCCATAGCCGAGAGGACAAAGGCCTCAGTTCTGTCAGAGCCCTTCAGCGTTGGCAGCGCCCTTGGCCATCTCCACCATAGGCCATCCTATGCTGTCCCACACCTGCGCCTGTGTCCCTGCAGACTGTAGACTCCCAACCTGCTTCCCCACCTTGCTCTCACCCGGGATCTCCATCCCTTCACTGATATCTCTCCATCCTCATGGGCTATTCCTTGAAATACAAAGCCATGGGCTTATCGCAGACTCCCTCTGGATGACCCGTTGCACCACAGCAGTACTCTTTGAGCGATAGTTCTTCATCCTAATGTCCAGTCTGAACTTCCCAGGCTGCATTTTGAAGCTGTTTCCCCTTCCCATGCTGCTTCCCAGTGCCAAGAAAAGCTCCTGGGAGCCCACAATGGGACACGCTAGTGTGGAGTCGGGGTGGATAATTACTCCCCTTGTGTGGGCAGCCACGCTCCTCCTAATGCAGTCCTGTAGGCACCTGGCCTTATTCGCAGTGAGCAAGCACCACTGGCTTTTATGACAATCCTCGTAACACCCAGGCCCTTCTCCTCATGCCAGTCCTCAGCTGGTCAGGTCCCAACCTGTCCTGATGCTCGGGGTTATTCTTCCCCATGGGCAGGACTTGCCCTGTCTCCTTGTAAAACTCCATGAGGTTTCTGTTGGCTGAGTCCCCAAGTATCTCAAGGTCCCCTGGACTGAAGCTCCCTTGTGTCAGCTGTTAATGTGTGTACGCAGATGACTCACCCTGACTTGTGGTGCCTCTAACAAGACAACAGCATGAGGAATTGCAGGACACTACAAGTACTAAAAGGAGGTACTAGTTGAATGGACCTGCAGACCTAGGTAGGGATTACCACGGCAACCATCTCAAAAATGCCAAGTGAGCGTACAAAGCAAGCACAGCGAAGGCCTACGGGGAAAGGGTATACATACAGAGGTGGGCTGTTTGTATGGGAGGGTGTGAGGATGGTAAGAGGATAGAACTTGGAAGGAGTAAAGGAGAGAAAAACAGAATAAAGGTGAAGCAAAGGAGTGATCAGGGCTGTTCAGGGGAACCTGTAAAGCAGCCTTGCATCTGCACATCTCTGACTGGAGCAGGAGAGGAAAGCTACTTGATCTGATCATACCTGTGTCTGACTTGCATCCATGGTCAGGAGAAATGAGTGCTTTCCCTGACATTGACAAGAGAAGACCCTTGGTGGAAGGAATCACAGACTCTTTCAGGCTGGTGGGACCTCAGGAGGCCTCTAGCCCAACCTTGTGCTCACTGCAAGGTCAGCTTTGGGGGTCAGAGCAGGTTACTGAGAGCTTGATCCGGTCTTGAAAACCTCCAGGGATGGAGATGGCACAGCTTCTCTGGGCAACATGTTCCAATGCTTGACTATCCTCTCAGCAGAAAAGAAGTTATCGCCTAAAAGAAGGATATTGCCTGCAGACATCCTTTTGGGCACCCCAGCACTTGGGGAGGGGAATCTCACCTCCTATGAGTGTGGAGTGCATAGGAGGGCACTGAATCCCAGGGATTTCTCAATGGGCATTAGGTGTATTGATTAACTCCTCTAAATCGGTTTCTGAAGCACAAGTAAATGAACTCCCTTCTTGTTCCTGCCTAGGTGTCCTATCTTCTTATGAGATGGGAACAGGCCTTTCTAGAGTGGGACGTTTCCATTTCTCTTAGATAACCATCCACTGGTGCAATGCAACTGCAACAACTGCAATGCTGAAATCAGTCCCTCTCCAGTGTTTAGAGAGGGACCATTGGTGATTATTGGAGTCCACTTCAGTGGACATTTCCCAGGGTGACTGCTGCCTTTCAGGAACCGTCAGCCCTGGAGCCCCGGGAGTATCTTGAGGGTTCACAAGGGATAGAGAAAGTCACATCTTTAGCTGGGCCTCTGCTCCTGAGCTGGGCCTGGTTCCTGGGACTGCAGGAGCCCATGGTAACCTGGCAGGTGCTGAAGAGACAGAGCTCTGTCCAGGAGCAGCTCCTCTTAAAGGAGCAGCAAGACTCAGGGCACTGTCTGCAGATATCAGGATGCGATGAGCGACTCAGAAATTAAAGACAGTTGGGAATGGGAGGACGGCTGAGAGCACACTGTGTGGAGAAATCTTCACAGCCCTTCACACAGTAAGTCTCTGTCTGCAGAGCAATGCTGCTGTGGTTCCCGGCGGGTTCTTCTAAGGCTAGCACCTTCCACAGCTGATAGGGTCTGTCAGGGTGACTCTCCCAGCTTCTCCTGTTTGGAGCAGATGGTGCTTTAGAGCAGGGATTCGCAGCCACTCCGTCAGAGGGACAGGGCATCACAGCTACCTTCTCCCAGGGATGACTGAAGGGGTGTGAAGCCAGGGAGTGCTCCCAGGTCTGCATGGGCTGTAATTCAGAGCAGTGTCCCTGTGCCTCAGGGTGCTGTGTGCCTGGGGCAGTGACATTGCTGCCTGCAAGGATCAGCACTCAGCCTGCCCAAGGAACTCCCCATGGTGCTGTGGGGAGAATCTCTGGGTGGAAGGAGCGATCCCTGGCAGGGCAGGTTCATTCTCCTGTGGAGAGGGTGCTACGTGGGTCAGGGCTGTTCTTAGCTCTAGCTCACCCCCCAGGATCATTCTGAGGGGCCTTTTCAAGAGGACAGTCATTGCAGTGCTTACCTTAAAGATAAGGATCTTTTCTGAGTCTGTGCTTTCATTTTCCTACTGTTTGCAGAGTGCTGGTGGGGAAAAAACATGGGACAGAGAAGCAGATTGCAGGAGGGAAAGCTCCAGGCAGTGGAGATGCAATCAGAGAATGAGGGGAAACTGAAAATAGAAATTCTGTAGGAGGAGGCATTTGGAAATCTTCCAGTCAGTACCTACACTGCAGACATCTTTCTCTAAGCAAGCCCCCCTGTGTCTCCGCTCCTACCCAGCAGAGCCTCTGCCCTCAAGGCCATGGGGTCCAGAGCATGAGCCCCCTCCTCAGCAGCCTGAGCTCCAGCAGAGCAGAGGGGCATCTCTCCTGCAATGTGCCCATTTCCCACTGCACAACAAGGGGCTGAGAGTGACTGTCCTGCAGTGTTGCCACCTGGGAGGTGGTGTGCACAGTTGGGGAATGTGAAGGCTTTCCTCACTGCCTGTCTGTCTCTCCCTCCTTGCTTTCCCTTTGGTAGGAGGCTCACAGTATTGCTCCTTATTTCTTTACCTCTCCATGCTGGTCTGGTTCTTGTTCTCCTACTCTCTGGGGTTAAGCACGGGGATTCAGCTGCAGTTAAGGCATTGATCCTGTGGGTCCTGTGTGGAGTTGTCTTCATGGCAGTGACGTGCCCAAGTGCCCTTTCAACCTTCCAGGCAATTCATGGGGAATGAGCTGATTCTCTCCCTTAAGGAGACCCCATCTTTAGCATTCTTGACTGTCTTTGTGGGGTGTGCTACCAGGCTGCAAGATGCCCTCCAGAAGACCAGAGCTTTCCCGCAGCATATTTGTGATCACTGAGAATCCTTGCGCTGGTTGTGTGAGTCAGAACCCTCATCATGCCTTCTGAAGAGCTCTCCATAGCACTCTCTCCATATCTGGGCTGAGAGGGAAGAATTTAGCAATCTTCACTTTGAAACTGAGCTCTTCTGCTCTCACCCCAGTTCAGTTTCTTTCTCAGAGTAACTTGTGAGTGTGATGATTGTCTTTTAGCTGGGAGAGATGCAAGCACAGGGCAGCAGGGAGCAAGTTTCATGGACAGGCCAGATCCTCTGACTCCGTATGCAGTCACCATGAGCCCCTTTTTCTTCTTGCGATGCACAAGTGCTCATGCTGAGAGCAACTGAAATGCCAGAGATTTACTGATTCAGCTACAGGCATGTCTGTTCAAGAGAGCAAGGCTGGGGGAGATGAAGACCTCACAAGGATCTTCTCTTTCAGACACAGCTGGCATGAGAGCTGTAGTCATCTCTTAGAGTGGTAAACAGAGACTATTCCTGCTGGGTCACTGGACCAGGTCACCTTCACTCAGCACACAGTGCTCATCCCTAGGTATCCCCACTGCATGCACAGGGCAGTTTGACACCTCCATTTACACACCCAGTAGAGCTGGACTGACTCCTCTGGAGCCCATGGGCAGAGGCCCCTGCTCCGCATGGCACACAACACAAACCAGAGTTCAGGAAAGGGAGCTGAATGGAGGCAAAGGAGAGAGGCAGTGTGGGGGGTACTATGAGGAGGCGAGTGGGATTTGCTCAGAGAAGCCTGTCCTAATTTGTCAATGCCTTTTCCTCCTTGGACAATGCCTCAAGCTGAGAGGGAGCCAATGTCCAACAGGAGCTCCCTCAGTGAGTTCCTCCTCCTGGCATTTGTGGATACGCAACAGCTGCAGCTCTTGCACTTCTCGCTCTTCCTGGGCATCTACCTGGCTGCCCTCCTGGGCAACGGCCTCATCATCTCAGCCATAGCCTGCAACCACCGCCTCCACACCCCCATGTACTTCTTCCTCCTCAACCTCTCCCTCCTCGACCTTGGCACCATCTCCACCACCGTCCACAAATCCATGGCCAATTCCCTCTGGAACACCAGGGCCATTTTCTACTCAGGATGTGCTGCCCAGGTCTTTTTTCTTGCCTTTTTCATTTTGGCTGAGTATTCTCTTCTCACTGTCATGGCCTATGATCGCTTTGTTGCCATCTGCAAACCCCTGCACTACAGCACACTCATGGACACCAGAGCTTGTGTCAAAATGGCAGCAGCTGCCTGGGGCAGCGGTTTTCTCAATGCAGTGCTTCACACTGCTAACACATTTTCAGTAACATTCTGCCAAGGCAATGCCCTGGGGCAGTTCTTCTGTGAAATTCCTCAGATCCTCAGACTCTCCTGCTCAGACTCCTACCTCAGAAAAGCTGTGATTATTGTGCTTAGTATTTGTTTGGCTTTGGGATGTTTCATTTTCATTGTGCTGTCCTACGTGCAGATCTTCACTGCTGTGCTGAGGATCCCCTCTGAGCAGGGCTGGCACAAAGCCTTTTCCACGTGCCTCCCTCACCTGGCTGTGGTCTCCTTGTTCATCAGCATGGGCACGTTTGCCTACCTGAAGCCGCCCTCCATCTCCTCCCCAGCTCTGGATCTGATGGTGGCTGTCCTGTATGTGGTGGTGCCTCCAACAGTGAACCCTCTCATCTACAGCATGAGGAACAAGGAGCTCAAGGAGGCGCTGAAGGAACTGATTCATTTGGTAAAAGATCAGCATCAATAAGCTGCCCATCCCTCTTCACAAGCAATTCTTAATTTATCTCAGATAGCACCTGTGCTTTGGACATTCTCACTGTGATAATGATGATGTTTGTGCAGAGGCATTTGATTTCATCCCACTTCTCCAGAGGTGTTAACCCCATCTTTCTGACCCAGAGGCCTTCTGTGAATGTTTCTATCACTGTGTCAGAGCTGGCATCTCTCTAATAAAAGGGGATTTCCTCAATGCTGTGCTTGAAAGATGGTTTCTCCTTCCAAAGCTGGAGCCAGGAATGCGCTCAAGGACTTTCACCCTGAAAGGGCCTTTTCCAGAGCTCTCTGTGGGCTCAAAGCAATGAGCTAATGGGGTGATGTGTTAGGGAATGAGGGCAGAATTCGGCTCTCACAAAAACCGTGGTCTGGATCTAAGAACACACCTGAACACAGCCTGAGCCATTTGAAATGTCCTGTGATTGCTCAGAGCATGATCCACAGCCACAAACCCCTTGCTAGGGGCTTGTCATGTGCAATGATGCGCATCCAGCTGGGTCTGCTCCCCACCCCGACCACTATGGCCAGTGTGGAGTCACCTCAGGGCCCTGGGGCCCCACAGCCTGCTCGCTCTGCAGAGCAGCACCACCAGTTCAGGGCCCCCTGGGAAGCACAGGGGAGGGTCCAGGAACGGCCGGCAGGCCAGCACTGATGCACTCACCATGGGGAATGGCTCTCCAGGGAGCAGGGACATCCCTGGAGAAGAGGAAAGGAGCAATTGTGTGCTTCCAAGGAGGAAAAAGCAGAAACATAAATCTGTTTCTCTGCATGTCAACTAAGGGCAGGCTGCTGTGTCCCTGGGGCAGCAGGAGCTGCCTGAGGAGCCCCAGGGCAGCGACTCTTGTGCTGTCCTGGAGAGACAAGTGGCACGGGGGCTGCAGGCAGTCTGGGGGTAGGGAATCTCCTGGACACAAGACCAAGGGGCACAGAGTGTCACCGTCCTCTGTCTCCTTGTGCCACTGGGGCCAGTTCCAGCTTGGAGGCTGATGGGGCAGCTGACACACATCCCTGCACCCTGGAGCTGCTGTGCCCACAGTGGGGCTTGGGTTATGGTGCGAGTGCCCAGAGCTCTGCAGCACCCTGCATTGGGCACTGCTGCGGGGCCACCTCAGCCTGCGTTGCTGTGCTGGGTGGGCTGGGGAGAGGGCAGGGGAGGTGGGGAGAGCCAAGGAGGGGCTGTTCTGGGCTGGAAAGTGCCCAGGAGAGGAAAATGCCAATATTAGCTAAGCTGTGTGAACAGGCAGGGTGAGGACACACACCAGTGAGTTTGTGGTGCAGAGCTAGGTCTTGTGGAGGGGAACCAAGACATGCCAGGCACAGAAGAGAGGAGCCCAGTCTGTGCCTTTGGTTGTGTGGACCGGCTGGGAAGGTGCCCCAGGACATGCCTCACAGACCAGCTTCTCACATTGGCCATTTCCAGCACTGGCTATGCACCCCAGGTTTATGGTGAGTTTTGCTGCATGACCAGCTGTGTCCTGCTGGGCTCAGGGCCTGTATCGAGGGGAACAGCCAGCCCTGCCTGACCTCTCTCCCGACCCAGACCCCAGAGGATGGTAGTGTGCTCCCCCTGCCTGGCATACAGCCGGGGCTGGGCAGGCGCCGGGTGCTGGGTGAGGCTGCCAGAGCAGGAGGGCTGTGGAGGGATGGGGCACCGAGGGCCCCATCATGGGGACTGTGCTGGGGGGACATTTCCCCCACCCAGAATGCACCTTGTCCTATGCGGTGCCTACCCAGTCAGGCCATGGGCCATATGTGGGGCAGGAAGGTTGAGTGGGCACAGGACGGGACGCAGATGGGAGCCACAATGCTCCTCACTGATCCACTGCAAAAGAGAAAATCCCAGGGGAGCTCTCCCAGCCCTGCCTGACAAGTTCTTGTCCTTGCACCAGCCATGCCAAAGCAGAGGCCAGGGAGAAAGAGGTCCCTCAAGCAAAGCTGTGCCCGTCTCGGGGAGCTGCCCTGAGCACCAGGACAGGCAGAGCGCCCTCCTCATATGTCCTTGTTCTGCTGGGAGGGTGGCATGGGCTCCAGGGAAATGGCCTGTTTCTGCCTGGGGTCAGTGCGGGACTTTTGCATGTGAGGTGAACACGACAGCTGCTGCACTGCAGAAACGCCGGCCACGACCCCTCACTGCAGCCCCTACTGCCCCCTACCCCTGCCGACCTGTGATGCCTTGTCCCCTGCCCCTCTCCCCACACTGCAGGGACCAGTGGTGCAGCAGGAGCTGGCACAGCACCATAGCTGTTGCCTGGCCCACCAGCATCCCTACCTCCCTCCCAAACATTGCGTCCATCTTCAAGAAGGAGAGAAAAGAGGATCTGGGGAGTGATGGGCTGATCAGCGTCACCTCAGTGCCTGGAAAGAAAATCTTCCTGGAAGCTGGTTCCAGTCACATGAAGGGATTGGGAACAGCCAGAGTGAAGTCATCGAAGGCAAATTGTGCCTGACCAACCTGACTGCTTTCTGTGATGGGATGACTGGCTGTGGGGACAAGGGGACTGCAGTGCATGCTGTATACCTTGGATTTAGGAAGGCCTTTGACATGCTCTTCCATGACTACCAATCTTGGAGAGAGTGGTATGATCAACAGAGTGCCCAGGTACTGGAAACATTTTAAAACAATCAGAAAAAAGGCATTTCAGCCTGTTGCCAAGTGGCTGGAGCCAGATGTACTCAGACTTGCCCAGGGGTGAGACCTCCAAGCAACTTCTTATTTACTCTGCCTCTAACAGCATGGACAGGATTATCATTGTTAGTGACAGAACATGTTTTTGCAAGTCTAACTTTTCAATTAAAGCCTTAGAACAAATGCTCAAGCACACCAATTTTTTTGGGGGGGGAGGGGGAGTCAAAACCCCTGTTTCCATTGGCTCCAGGGGCTGTGGGATGAAGCCTGAGTTTGGTTTGAAAGAGAAAAGATGAGGCTGAATGTCCTGCGGGTGACTATAAACTACTTAATGCCTTCTGTGCTTCCAGTGATGCTTCTTGTGGTCGCTCCTCAGTCTACAATGCACTCTCATTTTTCCCTTGCATAGTAGATCAGAACTGTGGAGAAAGACATGAGTTCAGGGAAACAACATGCCAATAATCTGGACAGCCTGGGGAGCCCACTGAAAGAGTAAGTGTGTGCGTGTGAAAGCTCACAGGAAAGGCCTGGACCCGAGGTGCCAAAGATCCCAATCCTTGAGCCACAGGGCTGGATACGTTCTCCTCTGATTGCTCCTAACATGGGCTGAAGAAACACCACACAGTGTCAAATAAATTTCTGTGGGAATGGTGGAGGAAGAAAGTAGAAACAAATCAGAAGAGGCGGAATGCAGGCCAGGAGTCTCACCAGTAAATATTTCCAAATACAGGTGGATTTTACCCCCTCTCTGGAAAGGCTGTTTCTTCCATGACCAGCAGCACTTGGTGGAAGGAGGGTTTTTTTCCTGACACTCCTTCTGGAATGGAGGGCAGCAGAATTTGAGCCAAGGGGGATTTGCTGGGCACTCAAACAAAGATTTCAGTCTGGGACCTTGAAGTCCTGCGTGGCTGAAGACTACAAGATGACTCCAATGTGTGACTCACAAGTGACCCGAGTCACATCACAGCCACCATTGAAATGCCCCCAGAAGCAGATCCCATAACATCTGGCCTGAACGAGACCTACTGTATTTCTCCCTACACCTAAAACTTTCTCTTTAGCTCCTTAGCACTGGGGAGAAGTTTTGGCTCCTGGACCGGCGGGGAAGGCACCAGTGCCTGCCAGTCCTGATGCTACACTCAGATTTCATTCTGTTGAACTAAACCAAGTCCCCAAGTGACCAGCTCTGCAGTGTAGCTGTCCATGTGTCCACACTCTTCTCCAGTCCAGGAAAATGGGCTGCAGGTGGGAGGGAGCCAGCTCAGGGCAGACACAGAAATGCCTCCGTCACCACCACCTGCCCTGGGGTCAGGGAGGAAAAGAGGCCCTGGGGCCAGTGCCCGCTGGCTGCATGGCTTTCTCTGCAATTGTCTCCTTTTCTGTTCCAGGCTGTGGGGACAAAGGGGCTCACTGGCTGTAGCCAGCCTGGACACATGGAGTGGCAGAGCTATGGCAACAGTGGCCAGGTCCCCCCTGCAGCCAGCTGGACAGGGACAGATAGGACCTGGCCCTTCCTGGTCTTCCCAAGCATGTCATTCGAGGAAGTGCTGGAAGAACAGGCCTGCAGGGATCCTCATGGAACTGCATTGCCTGTGGCTGTGATAACTGACCAGCCCTCTCCCATAAATGCTTCCCAGGCCAGGCGCTTGGGGACAAGCAGCTGGCAGTGCTTATGGGAGTCCATCAGCACCATGCCCTCTGGGTGGGCAAGGAGACCTCAGGTTCTTGGTACCCTATTGGAGAGGCGCTGGCTGCCAAGAGGACTGAGGGGAGGTGGGACAGGTTCCGTGACTCACGAGGTGAAGGTGCTGACACAGGCCTGGGGCCAGGGCCCTGCAACCTCCTAGGCCTCTCTCAGCTGCTGGGAAGCCACTGCAGAAGCAAGCAAATCCCAGAGAACAGCCTTTCCCATGTTCCTGGGAGCCAATGACAGGGAGACTGGTGTGTGAGAACATGGCAGACCAGCAGCAGGGAGATGACTGGGGTTTGTGCTTATGGGGTCCCTTCTGCCTGAGGAAATGATAGGCCAGTGCTAGGCGCATGCTCAGCTATGGGCCTGGAAGGTCACTGCTGCCTCAGTACCTGATAGGCCAGCAGCAGGCACATGGCTTCAATGCTGATTGTGAGGTCACTTCCTTCCCTGGAGCTGATAGGTCAACAGGGGGCCCTTGGCTCATGTAGGTTCTTCTGATGTCACTTCAGTCTCTGCTGCTGATAGGCCAGAAACAGGCTTAATGCTAAGATGTTGATTGTGAGGTCACTGCTGCCTCAGTACCTGATAGGCCAGCAGCAGGCACATGGTTCTGATGCTGATTGTGAGGTCACTTCCTTCTCTGTAGACTGTCTGCCATCAGCAGGCTCTCGGTTGCTGTGGTTTCTTGTAAAGTCCCCTCTGTCTCTGCTGCTGACAGGCCAGAAGCAGGTTGATGGCTTCAGTGCAGACTGTGAGGTCACTGCTGCCTGTGCACCAGATCGGCCAGCAGCAGGAGCAGCGTCAGCAAAGCAGCTGTGAGGTCGCTTCAGCCTGAGCAGCTGAGCAGCAGCAACAGGGCTGTGAAATGGCTTGTGAGGACGCTGCTGTCTCTGAAGACGACAGGCCAGAAAGGCGCTGGCCTTGCAGGGCTGGTCCCTGCTGGGCTGGGGCTCTCCAGGGAGGCCTGAGCCGCCCCAGGCTGCGCTGGGCAGGGGGCTTGTGCCGGGCTCCCGCTGCCGTGGATCCAGCAGGGTGCCTGGAGTCCACTGAACAGACTCATCATCGAGTTCACACAAGCAGGGATTTGGTTGCTTTGTTTGGGATATTTTGCATGCCGAAAGAAAGCCTGCTGTTGCATTTGAAAACAAGTATTTATCAGCCTGTACAAAAGACCTATGAAAACACAGTTCATGCAGTTGTGTGGTGACTCTGTTGTTCTACCCAAGTGCTCTGTCATGAAATATGTATATATATATACATGTGTATATAGATGTATATATAAATATACACACACACACATATGTATATACATATATATATTATATATATTGTGTAGGTGTTTAGGAACTACAGAATGCATTCCTGATCATCATCTACTTTTATTCTTAGGAGAACAGGCGTTTTCAGCACTGGAGAAATCTACTGAGGCAAATCATGATATTTAGGAGAGCTTTGCAGAGACTTGTACAGTCTCTTTTGCTGTGTGGTAGGATGAAGACTTCAGAATATAGTGTGCTCCCATTAAATCAAGAAAAGCAAGAGAATGTATTTCAGCACTAATTGAGAAGGTGTACTAGTGCAAGTGAGGGATATGGACTACTTAGGGACTATGAGGACATGTTGATTTAATCCATAGTATCCGTTCAGTGACTCAAGATCAAAGAAACACGTTGTCTATCCTTTTAGATAAAAAAAAAAAAATGGAGTTTGTGTTGCCATCTCTGCCTTTCTAGGATTGTTAAAACAGCAATGAATTATGTAGCGGGAACAAAATTGAGAAAGAGTTTGTTAAAAGAGCATAAGAAAAAACTTGAAACAATGTCAGCATTTGTTACCTTTAAGCCTTTAAATTTATGTAAACTTTCTGATATTTCAATGTGGAAGTCATTTAAACCCTCAGTTGAAAAGTGAGATTGGGTTGTCCCAGTTGGGTCAATCATTTATCTCCAGTTCCGTTACTGTGCTGGTCAGGAAAGCCTCTGACCTACTGAACTCAGTTATGGCTCTAGTAACTTTGACTTGAGCCGATAAAGGTACTGCAGTGCTGTGGTGGCAAAAAGAAATGCTGTCCACAAATGTATTTCCTAATACTAAAGCAGGATAGCTAGAAAGTTTATTTGCAGTCTGGATTAGTAATCAACACACAAGGAAAGATGAAACCAGTGGAATGGCTGAACAAAATAAGTATCTTACATGCACTTATGGTAATGCTGTAACTTCACCCATCCAATTTGCAGTTCTTTAGATGAAGCTCCTGTGTTTCAATGCCCTTCTTTTTTCTAGAAATGTTATTCTGCTCCTTTCTCCCTTCCCACCTTCTTTGATAACTGTTGACCAATTCCAGCTGAACATGACAAATGTAGAGATCGCAATGTTTTTGAACTCCTGGCATCATGAAAGTTAGTGTCTGGGTGGTGAAGAGAACCCGTCGGGTGCGTGCTGAGAGAGAAAGCTGTAATTCTCCCCCATATCAGCTAACTGACCCCTTGCCCTGCGTGCATTTGGCTGGCCAGTGCCCATGTGTGATGGGAGAACCATCACTTGCCCAGCCAACATGGTGGGGACCAGCAGACATGGTGGGGATCGGCAGCATTGCTTAGGGGAGGTATAGTACGAGCCAGCAAGGAAACAGGCTTTGGTAGTCGTCCTGATCACCGAACAGCTTATTCCTTGCTGGAGGATGGAGAGTATTAACAACAACAACAAAAAGTGGTGGCGAGGGGGAAGAAAAGACAAGACTGTTAACATTTTTGTCTTCCTTGGTCACTTTATTTTTAAAATTCTTGCTTGATAAATATTGTTCTAGAAATGCTTATTGCCAGCCACCGTAGTACAGGCCAGGGTACAAAATATCTGGAGAGCCAGGATACAGGCAAAGGTCTCCCTTGGAGCTTGCAGGAGTACGTGCTCGGGAAAAGCTTGCAGCTCATACCCTGGGCCTGTCAGCTCTGGGTTTTAGCACCACATTCCCTGAAGAAAGATACACACAGGTATCTTTTTCCTTTTTTAATCTCAGAGGATTCATTGACTCAAGTGAGGTAGGTGGAATTCATGGTAAGGAGGTGGCCTGGTTTTAATGTACTTCCTGTTATTTCTGCCTTAATATCCATGTTTCTTTTTGATTGAATGACATCAAATAAGGATGTTGTGCATGATGATATTTTCCAGTCCAAATGAAAAGTCAGGATGTTGCTGGCAGCTCAAGAGCTGGAGGATGCTGCTCATAAACCTCTCTCCATGGCAAGGACTCCTGCTGGTCTTAGTGCGATTCAGACTGTGGTTCTCATCGTCTTGTAAGACTCTGTAGCTCCCAGGAGACGGCTCTGCATCAGCCTGACTGCAGGTCATGCACTTTTTCTAGCCTTGCCTTTTTTTTTTTATAATGGCGTAATGAAACCAAAGTTTATTTGCGGCAAGAAATGTGTTTCTTTTCTTTCGTTGTACTGAAGAGGAACAGTTATAATACACTTGTCGATTAACGCAACATCTCCTTTAGCTGGGTACATTTACCAAACATAACCAATCCCACAGCCTGTAATGCTGCATTGTAGGCACTAAAAGCATTTCCACTCTCAGAACACTTCTATTTCTACATCTGTCTCTTTTTCTTAATGAGAAGGATAAAGCACAAATAGACCTAGTGCTGTTTTGTTCCTTTTTACTTTTAGGCAGGAAATCTATGTTGTTGCTTGGCATCCTTGTATTACAGCATCTGGACCTTCAGCAGAAGCATTTGAGAGCCATGAAAGTATGGAAAGACATGTTACGTGGTTGGATGCTCATCTGTCACATAAAGGGATTATCTCCATTTGGGTTATGTGATGGCTCCCTCTGTGGTCACCTACCAATAATGTCTAGTGAGTGCTCGCATACACTGCTAGCACTTTCCACCTGGGGACCAGAACTGCATGAGTGTTGATCATCTGATCAGACGCACAGAGATATGCATCCTGTGAAAGGATGCTTGCCACTTTGTTCATGAGGTAGAGGCTTGTCTGCTTACGTGCTTGAGGTACCACCTGCAGGCAATGGCTTGTGCTCTTCCCAAGCAAGTAAGCTGGTCTGAAGGAGCCTCTGGAAATGAGACAGCAGGCTGTGAGCTGGGGAGCTCTTCAGACAGGTTGAAAGCTGAAAGCTGTCACCTCTTAGAAAATGAACTTTGAAATTACGATTCATAACCAGGTGAATAGGATAGTGCCTGCCCTCAGCTTTTCTGTCTATGTCATGCTGCTTGTGCTCCAGACTGACTTGGGCACAAGCTCATCCTGACCTGAAAACTCAGCAGTTCCAGGGGTGCAGCAGTGCACCCAGGCTCATCCGCCTTGCTGAAGGGCTCGGCTTCTTTTCTCAAGCACACCCCCACATGAATTGAGCTGTCAGGCTTCTTAGGAGCGACCTTACAACTAAGTAGCTCTGAAGTCATGCAGAGGTTAAGGTCCATTTCTGTCTGCGTAGCTAGGTCTGTAATTTAATCAGAGTAGAAATTATACCCTATTATTAAGTAATTGGTTTGTCTTGGTAGGTGTGTTCTGACACTTTGTCTCTAGGTACTATCTGGTTGATACAGTTTTCATCAGTTGACATTTTACATCCTGTTTCATGTGTTTACATGTGTTAGTTTGCATAGATACATAGTTATGAGTTACACAGCCGCCTATTCTACATGGCTCAATATTCTCATACAAACTTCCTTTTCACCAGCACACAGGAAGCCCAGAGGACAGCACCAACTATCATTTATGTTCCACATGTCCACGTAAGGTGGGAGGCTGTTGGAGTCTCACGGGAAGCTACATTACTATAGAACAGTCCAGCATATGCACTAGGTTTTTTGCTTGCAACTTCAGATGAATGGATATGTACATTTTCAAGTTTCATTTAATTTTCCTTTTCCAGTTTCATTTTCATTTATGTGTCCTTGAAGCACCTGAATGCTGTGCTTTCCCAAGCAACTGGATACTGTTATCATGAGGGCACCCTACCTGAAGCTCTTGTAATTAGCTTAGGCAGAAAACAAGACTGGAAACATCTGTCTAAACTGTTTTCTGGGGCAAGAGATTCACTTGGACCCAGCCTTCCCCACGTTCTCACACACACAGGCTTATTAGACAGATCTGTAAGTGTAAGTTTGCCTAGGAGAATCATTCCAGTGACTTTGAGATGGCTATTTATATCCTGAGTCCAGTGTATGCAATGAGTGCAATGTAAAAGGCAATCAAGATGTGCTCACTAAAAGCATACCTTCCCACAGTCTGCCACTGCAAAGTAGAGTTGTTACACTGTTCAGCAGAGAAATCGACTGAACATTTCAACGCCTTAACTACAGTGTCAGCTCTTGCTTCATGAAGGCCAAAGCTTGAAAAATTACGAAGCTAAATCCTATCTTGTGTTTCAGTGACTTTAGGAAGACAACTACCTCCATTTCCATCAGCAGACTTCAGGAGGAGTACAGCCTTCACTTTCCAGGCTTCTGAGAGTTGGCCTTACAGGAAGGTGTTTAAAAGATGAAACAGGTTACTCTCCAGCTGATGATGTCTTCCTGAACATGGAAACACAAACCCTAACTGGATGCGTTTACCATCAAAGGCTTTGACAAGTGCTTAACTTGGATGCTGTTGGTAAATTCCTTCTAAAATTGAATACTGAAATTCCAGCACGTCAAGAGTTTCTGGCAGCAAAGCAGGTCCCTTTTCTCACAGAAGGCTCCAGTAGTTGAGGGCTAAGCCCCCAGGTCAGGGGTCAGTGCTGGCCCTGGAAACAGTCCTCCATTTCCTCAGGATGGGGGGAGCCATGTCGCTCTCTGATGTCCAGGAGCCAAGGTGCAAAGGTTCCACCTTATCCTTCCAAAGAGGATGAGAAAAAAATGGACTTAGGATATAACAATTAACGTAGGCCTCCTCAAAGAGTTCAAAGCCTTCAGCCCAAGTAGCAGTACCTAAGACATTGACATCTTTGAGGCTCTACCTGAAGCCTTTCTTGCCGTTCCTTCAAATGACATCATCAAATATCACGACTCATGCTGTCCTGCTATCTAAAGCCTTGCAGCTTCTCCACAAACTTTTGCTGCTTGCTTCCCCCCAGTCCATCTGCCTCCTCCCATTTCCACTTCATATCTTTAACAGTTCACTAAACTCAGTCTACTAGTCCATGGATCTGATCTATCTCCAGATAGACAAGCAGGACTTGATAGCAAAGCCTTTCATGCCTTCTTAAAAAGTCACAAGTTATTGGATTTTGTCTCCCAGAATTGGTCGGCAATAGCTGAGGAGAAAGGGTAAAGGTGGGAGGAAGAAAAAGGTATTCTGCATTTCCAGATAATACTTAAATACCAACTAGCAAAGCTAACCTGCTGTTGTTTAGAAGAGAATGTCAATGAATAAAGCAGCAAAACACTTGAAGGTTTTGGTTTCCTTATTTGCAGTACTTTTAACCTTATTGAAAGAGAAGAATTTACAGTTCTATTTCATCATGCTGTGAATTGAGTTTTGCTGATAGAGAATATATACAGCTAACTCTTAAATGTTCAGATATTGTGCCCATAAAGGGAAACACCTGGTCTTTCAAGCAAAAGATTACAATTGACTTCTAACAGATAACCCTCTCCTGCTTATACACTAATCAAGGTCACATGTACAGGAAACACTCAAAGACGACAAAACCCCAAAGCACCTCTTTAAACCAGGACCCCTTTTGAGTATACTTTTATCACACAAGTCACTAAGCCTTTAACTATGGCAAGGAATTCCCTCCACCTGAATCTACATATATTCTGCATTTTAAAAATTCTTAAGAAATGGCTTTTTACTACTACTATAAAAGCTCAGTATTGGCAGAAGTTTTTCAAGCATGCAAAGGTATTGATGCCTCAGTTTACCTAAAGATAAATTCAACAGAACCCATGTCCTAGGTTAAAGGAAGGCAAAGAAACCCCATCCTTGCCTCTATTTATACATTTTCTGTTGGGGGGGGGGGTTCTTTCTGAATAGCCTACTGTAAAGCGCAGGGGCAGCAGAATTTTACATTAAAACATTTAGAGTTTACGCCTAACCTCTCCAAAAAAATCCAATTGCTCTTAAAGAATCAATTCTAAAAGTCCAATGGTAGAGAGCCCAGTTAAGAGCCACCAGTGCCAACAAATTACATATTATGCCAACGGATTAAGTATTGCCACCATTTAGACTCTGTACAAGAGCAGGGAGGAGAATGCTTCACAGGCAGGCAGTTGCTCCTCCTCTTCAATAGCTTCCTGGGCAAAATGTTGCTCATCATCATCAGCGGAGGATGGGGAATTGCTGCTGTAGACTGCATGTTTCCATCAGCAAGCATTTCAAAGGCAATAACAAAAACAAGATTAGGTCACACTAAGTTGAAAATCAAGTGCAGTCTACCCCAGAAGGTACTGTGAGATCTAGGAAGTTTCCAGCCCATTATATGTATTTGTCGTGCATCTGATTTCAAACTGCATTACATGTTCTTCCTTGGGAGAGCAAAATTCCATCTTTGTTGGGAAGTTTAAAAAAAAAAAAAAAGGCACATGGTACTTATATGCAGCTTGACTTTGGCATATGATAGGCCAGAGCCTTGCAAAGTAACTGTAAAGTCTTGCAAAGTAGCTGTATTTGTGAATCTATTGCCCCTGATTTCCCCTGAACTTTGTATTCACAGCTGTTACCAAAAACAGCAGGACAAGTCAAGAAGGGAGCTCCTGAGAGAGCTTCAATTAATTACGATGCATACAGGATGATAATTATGATGCACACAAGTTTTGGCTTGAACCTTTTTATAGGTTTTTATTCCCCTTGTTCAAGTCTTGCACAGGCTGCGGAACGTGGGCGAGGTACTGCCTTCACGAGGTATTGCATAATTACCCCTCTTCCTCAAGGCATGATCAGCTCAACTACTGCAACATCCTCTTCTGTCCTGAAGTACAGCCTTGCCCCACTCAGATCCATTCAGAAAGTTGCTCTACAGGTCATCTTCTGAACTTATCCCTTCATCACAAAGCGCATTCTCCTGAAACCCTTCAAGTGTCTTCTCTCTCAGCAAACAGAGTTGCTAAGGCCTTTCATGAATTACCCTCCTTCCTACATTAGTTCCCACTGAGTGCCCAGAAAACAGCTCTGAATTCTGAGCTGGCCCTGACAGCTCCTCTCACTGACTAACCCCTCAATACAAAAATGCAGAAGCATGTTCTCTTCTCAGCTGCCACCTTCACGCTTGGGAGAAGGTTTTCATATGCACCTGGCAGTCTTCCTTGCCTCCTGAAAATTCTTGCTGGGCTGCTCAAAACTCATGAAAACTGTCAGGCTACTGCTGCAGTGAGAGCAGTGCTCATCATTCAGAGTAGGACTATGCATTTCCTTGTATTCCCACCTCTTGACAGCCATCTCTTGCCTTTTCTCTTGTGCTCGGTTATAAGCATTTGGGAAAAGGACTGGTTTTGTTTGCTGACTCTCTGTCCGGAGCTTACCGGCAGGGCCCTGGAGTCCCTGACTATGGCTTGTAAGCACTAAGGCTTCTAGTAGTTCAACTCATTTCAGCTGTTTCAGAGGAGGCTTTTGGCCAGAACACAGTAAAGAAAATTGAGAGTCTGGAGAGAGGAAGACTTTCCCTTGGTGGAGGAGGAGTGGGTTAGAGATCATTTAAGCAAACTTGACACCCACAAATCCATGGGCCCTGATGGGATGCACCCACGAGTGCTGAGGGAGCTGGCGGACATTATTGCTAAGCCACTCTCCATCATCTTTGAAAGGTCATGGAGGACAGGAGAGGTGCCTGAGGACTGGAAGAAAGCCAATGTCACCCCAGTCTTTAAAAAAGGGAAGAAGGAGGACCCAGGGAACTACAGGCCAGTCAGCCTCACCTCCATCCCTGGAAAGGTGATGGAGCAGCTCATCCTGGAAGCCATCTCCAAGCATGTGGAGGAAAAGAAGGTGATCAGGAGTAGTCAGCATGGCTTCACCAAGGGGAAATCATGCCTAACCAATCTGATAGCCTTCTATGATGGGATGACTGGCTGGGCAGATGAGGGGAGAGCAGTGGATGTTGTCTACCTAGACTTCAGCAAGGCTTTTGACACTGTCTCCCATAGCATCCTCATAGACAAGCTCAGGAAGTGTGGGTTAGATGAGTGGACAGTGAGGTGGATTGAGAACTAGCTGAATGGCAGAGCTCAGAGAGTTGTGATCAGTGGCACAGAGTCTAGTTGGAGGCCTGTAGCTAGCGGTGTCCCCCAGGGGTCAGTACTGGGTCCAGTCTTGTTCAACTTCTTCATCAATGACCTGGATGAAGGGACAGGGTGCACCCTCAGCAAGTTTGCTGACGATACAAAACTGGGAGGAGTGGCCGATACACCAGAGGGCTGTGCTGCCATTCAAAGAGACTTGGACAGGCTGGAGAGGTGGGCAGAGAGGAACCTCATGAAGTTCAACAAAGGGAAGTGCAGGGTCCTGCACCTGGGGAGGAATAACCCCATGCACCAGTACAGGTTGGGGGTTGACCTGCTGGAAAGCAGCTCTGCGGAGAAGGACCTGGGAGTGCTGGTGGACACCAAGTTAAGCGTGAGGCAGCAATGTGCCCTTGTGGCCAAGAAGGCCAATGGTATGCTGGGGTGCATCAGGAAGAGTGTTGCCAGCAGGTCGAGGGAGGTGATTCTCCCCCTCTCCTCAGCCCTGGTGAGGCCACGTCTGGAGTACTGCGTCCAGTTCTGGGCTCCCCAGTACAAGAGGGATGTGGCACTACTGGAGCAAGTGCAGCGAAGGGCTACAAAGATGATTAGGGGACTGGAGCATCTCTCTTATGAGGAAAGACTGAGAGAGCTGGGCCTGTTTAGCTTGGAGAAGAGAAGGCTGAGAGGAGATCTTATCAACGTGTACAAGTATCTGAAGGGAGGGTGTCGAGAGGATGGGACCAGACTCTTTTCAGTGGTGCCGAGCGACAGGACGCGAGGCAAATGGGCACAAACTGAAACACAGACGCTTCCATCTGAACATGAGGAAAAACTTTTTCACTGTGAGGGTGACAGAGCACTGGAACAGGTTGCCCAGAGAGGTGGTAGAGTCTCCTTCTCTGGAGATATTCAAAACATGCCTGGATGCAATCCTGTGCAATGTGCTCTAGGTGACCCTGCTTGAGCAGGGGGGTTGGACTAGATGATCTCCAGAGGTCCCTTCCAACCTCAGCGATTCTGTGATTCTGTGATTCTGTGAAAGCCAGAACTAACCTGCACTGCCATCTTGAGTGTCAGTGATTTCCTCATCAGTTCTCCTCGGGAGTACATATCCAAGTTTTCCTAATGACAAGAAACAAGAAGGGTCAGTCACAAACACGCAGAAAATCTGACGTATGCACACTTGGTGCCTACACAGTAACTTTATCAAGGCTCTGCATGGACACAAAAGATTAGCATGCAGTTCTACGATGCAGAAAGCAAGGAAGCATTGCTGGAATCCAACCATCTAGTTTTACCTATTTTCACAAGAGGCACCTTCTGGTTTAGGCCTATATCTGTCAGTCTAATAGAGATGAGAAAATGGATGCATATTTTAAGACAAGAAGAAAACCTGTACTTTTAAATTCAGTTCATGGCCTACTTTGTCTCTCTGTTAACATGTTGATTCATGGCCCAGGACAAGTTTAAAAACAAAACAAACAAACAAAAAAAAACAACCCAAGACATCCACAGAGATTCCTGAAGTAAATGAATTTATCTTTGCTTTTTATCCTAGAGTTCACAGAATCACTGAATGGTGGAGGTTGGAAAGGACCTCTGGAGATCATCTAGTCCGACCCTCCTGCTCAGGAAGGGTCACTTAGCACATGTTGCCCAGGATTGTGTCCAGATGGCTTGAATATCTCCAAGGAAGGAGCCAACCACAGCAGGCATTGCCCACACCAAGGCACCTAGGACAGGAGCCTGGAAGGTCTTGAAGGTGGTGAGCTTCAAAGGGAGCTGAGCTGACAACACAAGGAGAAACAGACGACAAAACAGATGACAACACGAATCAGGCAATCGGAACACCATGGTGTGCGTTTGACTGGCTGCAAGATGGCTGTTGGCATCCAAGCGTGCTTAAGGAAGGCAAAGCGTTAAGAGAAAAAGCACGAGTCAGCTTTCAAGGACAATTAGATGTACAGGGCTGCCAGTTTATGGGGGACAGTGCAGACAGCTTCCTAACACTCACTGCTGAGCAGGAAGCCCGAACTCTGACAAACAGGCCTTTCAAATATCCTGTGAAAGTCCATGAGCACAGAAGCAAGGCAGCTGCTAGGGGTTTCATGTCGAGACTCCACACTGCACCAAATCAGGCCCCTAATTCCAGCACCTACTCAAACATAATTACAAAGCCCATATATCTGCATAATAACATCTGACATGTAAAAAGAAGTACTTGTGGGCTATTATTTAAATAACAAACAAACAGGATTTAAAAAAAAAACTCTTTGGGGCAAGAGTAAATGTGTACACATGACATTCTTACAAACTGCAGGATACAGAAGAAAATTGTTTGTCAGCAAACCAATTTAACCTGACCTCTCTGCAGGCCACCGTTCAGGACACCCTCACAAGTTACATACCTCCAATTTTCTAGAGAAGGTCCAGAAAAGAAACTACCTTGATATAAACAATGGAACGGGGCTTGTCCAGAAAAGATGTGATTTGCTTACTTGGTTTGGAAGCTCTGCCAGCATAAAACAAACAAACAAGAAAACAAACAATAAACCATACACACACACCAAAGAGTTACAAAGGGATTATTTAAGAGTCTTAAGTAAAGGGCTCCAAAGGGTGCACAAGGAATTTATCTTCCACCATTACTGCAAACGGCAGGACACTACAAAGGTCACCCCTAGGAGAAGGGCGTTCAGACTATGCCTAAAAGAGCCACTGGCACACTGAAGGCTCTCATTCACTTTCAACATGCATTTTCCCTTTCACAAAAACCTTACAAAGCCACTTCAGCCAGTAACTAGCCAGGAGGGTTGTTCCCCCCCACCCCCCTTTTTTTTCTTACTTTCCAGAGAGAACTTGCTGTATCCTACAGCTTCCGACAGAAGCTATATTAGCATAAATGCTCCAGCTGATTTAGACTTCCTCGACCAAAAGATCTTAGACTTTTGGCTGAAATGCTCTCGCTGCTGCCCATGGGGAGAGGCACAGAGCCAGAAAACAATGCCTGGAGTCCAGGGCACTCTGCTGACGTGGGCATCTCTCCTGCTGGCACTAGAAATAGTGTATCCCATCACATTCACTCCGCACAGATTATATCCTACCTAGGGCTAGCCCCCACGACACGTCCTCGGGCCCCTGGCTGCACAGCTGGTCACCAAGAGAAAAGAATGGGAGAAAAGCCTCACCATTTCAGCAACAATGGGTTAGTAGAAGAAGTAGAGTTTTCCAAGGCACCTGACACCTAAGAACAATAACGCACATTAACTACTTGAATAAGGTGTAACTCCTGATTTTCTCTTCCCTGCTCGAGTCTGGCCAGGGTCCTCCACACATGGCTCAACGCTGAGGAAAGAACAGGCACAACAGCGTTGGGCAGCCACAGGCAAGTCTCTCGCAGACCGAGTGCCCTGCACAGGGCCCTGACTCCCAACATTACCTTTCAGCTCCCAAAGTTCTCCCCTCCAAGCATCTTGCAGATCATCTCCAACAGAAACACGGGAAGGTCTCTTGAGGGGCAGCTACTGCCACTGCTACAGCATCTCAGCAACCCCACACACCTCGCCCAGCCAACAGTGCGCTCACACACAGCTACTTCTCCCACCACAGCGTCTTCGGCCTCTTTCTCACAGGCCTTCCAGTAACACCCCCTTCGAGCACCCAAGGTTTCTGGTGTTACTAGCAACAGCATACTACCCCGGCCTAGATGTAAAGCTTGCTGCCTTCCTCAAGGAAAGCAACACACTAAAGGTTACAAAGCCATCTCAGATCATAAGCAAACATGTAAATCACTACCTCTGTTAGCTCCAGAAAAAGAACAGAACACCTAGGACAGGAAAGAAAAGATGGAAAAGCAACTCAGACACTCACTGAAATAACATCCTGCTAAAGCAGGGCTCAGGATCTAGGTCTTTCAGTAAGTCTCAGCTGCACACTTCCTCACCAGGCACAAGGCAATAGTCAGGTGAAAGATTTCGTCAGCTGATACAAAGATGGAGTCTTGCAAGTAGTTCTGCTTCATGAACAGAGACTGAAAGCAGTTTCTAAGTTTTCTTCTAGTTGCTTTCAAAAAGACTAGGCAACACTGTAAGGATTCTTCAATCTGGGTTCAACAAAAATCACTTCTTTTCCTTTCTTTTGCTCCCAAACCCAGCTGCTACCATCACTACTGGACCATCTCCCTTTTGTGTCAGGTGCACAAAACTTCCTACAACAGAACTGAGAGCCTTAACCGCACCTTTCACTGAACACATGGAATAGTTGCTGTCAATTTACTACTAACGTCAAGCAGAAAATATTGGCGGCTGGATGGTAAATGCAGATCTGTTCCTACTAAAATAGATTCTCATTCAGCATGCTTTGGTATTTCAGAAGGCAAAACTCAAGGAGGCAGAAGGCTTCTGTGTCCTCCAGTTCAACTTTTAGCACGTGAGTTTCAGTCGAGTTGTCTTCAGTCACAGCTTGCACACATCAGCTCTCCTGCAGAGAGAAAGAACAAGTGAACATTCTCAATGCGACATTCAGAGAGAACTACAGTTTAAATACCTGGCTGCAGTAACAATACCTGCTCTTAAACAGAAGCACATCCTGCTCCAGGTTTTGGAGAGCACTCACCATCCATGAGACTCTTGCTCTGTACGTCTTTATCAAACACTTGGGGGCTCAGAAGTAGTTTAATCACACAGGAAGATCCATTTTGTCTTCACAGTTCAGAAATGAATGGGGAAAGCTTGGATTTGCTAAAGCACCCACAGCCAGGGCACACAAACGGACAAGAAGCAGAAGCAAGGAAAAATCAATCTCTGCTCATCTACCTCTGTCCTCCACAGCAATGCACACCTCCATGAGAGGGTTCCGCTCTGGCTTTACCATTTAGGTTTAACCAAGGGCCTGGGAGAAAGGAATAAGGACGCTTGTGTCGAGGAATATTGGAAACAAACTAACAAAATGGGCCCTAACCTGTAAATCCTTTGAAAATGCTCTCCATGCAGGGGTGTGTCCAGGTCTTTCTCCTTGGTCTAGTAAGGACACTGCCCATTTGTGGAATCATTTTACTTTCCACCTTAGCAACTACAGGAAGAAAGGAAGCTATCAAAACCACAAGAACTCTGAAAAGAAATCTTAAGCTCAGGACCTGCTCTTTTCACAGTCCTTGTTGCTGCTCAGAACTGGCCTATTAGGCAGTGACGCACAAGTGACCTCACAACCACAAACTGCACACAAGTGACCAGCACTGGCCTATCAGGCACTGAGTCACAAGTGACATCACAACCACAAACTCCACCCACATCACCAGCACTGGCCTATCAGGAACTGAGCCACAAGTGACATCACAAACACAAACTGCACCCACACCACCAGCACTGGCCTAGCAGGCACTGAGCCACAAGTGACATCACAAACACAAACTGCACACACGTGACCACCACTGGCCTATCAGGTACTGAGCCTCAAGTGACCTCACAACCACAAGCCCCACCCACAAGACCAGCACTGCCTTATCAGGCACTGAGCCACTAGTGACATCACAACCACAAACTCCACCCACATCACCAGCACTGGCCTATCAGGCACTGAGCCACGAGTGACAGCACAACCACAAACTGCACCCACATAACTAGCACTGGTCTATCAGGCACTCAGCCACAAGTGATATCACAACCACAAACTGCACCCACAGGACCAGCACTGCCCTATCAGGCACTGAGCCACAACTGACCTCACAACCACAAACTGCACCCACATCACCAGCACTGGCCTATCAGGCACTCAGCCACAAGTGACATCACAACCACAAACTGCACCCACATCACCAGCACTGGCCTATCAGGCACTGAGCCACAAGTGATATCACAAACACAAACTGCAGACATGTGACCAGCACTGGCCTATCAGGCACACAGCAACAAGTGACATCACAACCACAAACTGCACCCACAGGACCAGCACTGGCCTCTCAGGCACTGAGCCACAAGTGACATCACAAACACAAACTCCACCCACATCACCAGCACTGGCCTATCAGGCACTCAGCCACAAGTGACATCACAACCACAAACTGCACCCACATAACCAGCACTGGCCTATCAGGCACTCAGCCACAAGTGACATCACAACCACAAACTGCACACACAGGACAAGCACTGGCCTATCAGGCACTGAGCCACAAGTGACATCACAAACACAAACTGCAGCCACATCACCAGCACTGGCCTATCAGGCACTGAGTCACAAGTGACATCACAAACACAAACTGCAGCCACATCACTAGCACTGGCCTATCAGACATTGAGGCACATGTGACCTCACAAGCACAAAAATAGCAATGTGCTTGATGCTGTCTAATCAGGTGGTGAAGCAAAAGTCACCTCACAAATACAAAAAAGGAGCAATGTGGCTGCTGGTGGCCTGGCAGATCCTGAGGCCAAATTACTCCACAAACACTAGCAACAGCAATATCCATCAAGCTGGACTGTCAGGTGCTCATGCTGAAGTGACCTCACAGGCAGCCATGAAGCCAAATAGCTGCTCCTGGCCTCTTTGCAACTGAGGCACAATTGACCTAAACAAGCACAAACAGCAGCAATGTCCATGCTGATCGCTAGTCACATACTGATGCACAACTCACCACAAAAGCACCAACAGCAGCAATGGCCCTGCTCACCCTTTAGGAGGCATGGAGACACAAGAGACCTCACCATCATCACCAAAGCTACATGCATGCTGTTGGCCTACCAGCTTCAGAGGCACAACTCACCTCACAAGCACAAATGGCATCGACCTGCCTGCTGCTGCCCTATCTGGGACTGAGTCACAAGGGATCTCAAAAGTGCAAACCTTCACAGAGGAGAAGCTCACCTGGGCCACTCGCACGTCCCTTGATTACGCTGTGATCACTCCACACAGAACAGTCTTCTGCAAATGGCTTTCATCTCCTGGCAAGACTCTCTCCAGATCATGGGACAGCTCCACTCTGGCACCCTGGCGACAAATCACAAAAGGAACAATTGGTCTCGCTTTTCCTTTAGTACCATCAAGTCCGAGCTGGGAGCCTTCGCACTGCAGCACCTACACAATGGCAGCAGGAAGAGATGCATGCAGGACACTCGCCACTTGCACACTCCACAGCCACTGCTCTGCTCGCTGCCTTCCCTTGGCTCCTCAACCCAGACACCCAGGGAGGCTCTTGTGGTAACACCACAAGGTGGCCAAGGCACTCTAGGCTCACAAGGCCTGTGCAAATGAGCAGCACAAGATCAGGCACAGAGCTGCCTCCTTGGGTGATGCTGCTCTTTTCAGAGGGATCCTGCTTGCTTTGGGCACAGCAGGCTGCTGCTTTCCACCCCCATCCCCTCACGAACCTCCTGCTAGGGATGGGGACATGGGGATTTTCTGTAGTAATACAAAAGTTACAGATACAACACAGAAACACTTGAGAGTCCGGAAGGCCTCCTGAGCCCAAAGGAACCTCCCTTCCTTTCCTTTAGTTACTTGGACAAGGAGCTTGGACGGGGAAGGGAAAAAGGGTGCAGAGGCTTTGAAATGAGGCCCAAGCAATGAGACAGCCCCACACTGGACGGCTGCTGAAATGACAGCTCTCCTGGCTGCGCAGCCTCTGCAGCACCAGTCCGCGCTCCACAGCTGCCTTCACAGAGCACTGAGGGCTGGGTGCCACGGGCAACCTGGCCCTGGGCACATCTTCACCCCTCGCAGAGCCAGCAGCCCAAGAGCTCTGAGACTTCCACAGGTCAAGCTATGGACGCTTTGGGGCACTCACACAAAGGCACTCCAGACATGCTGGCATCTATTATAAGGGTCTTGGACTCGTCCTATATGGCACCACAACCTCCTAGGAAAAGGAGGGGGCACCGTAGCATTTCCTGAGCGGGCTGGCAATAACAGCACTTGTGGGAGGCAGAATTTGCAGCACAGCAGAGGTACCAGGAGCTGAACCCACAACCCAAGTCACCCACGGAAGACAGGCGCATTTATGGAAGCCTTCGCATCCATACGTAGCCTCTTCTCAGTCACTTGCAGCTGCTTTCACAGAGGGCTCACAACGCTGGCCAAGATGTTCACAGGTACAGGGACACAGCCTGGCATCCTGCCTCCATCCTCAGCGGCTCTAGCACTGCACTGGGAACCTCCATGAGTGGAGCAACCTAGAAAGAAAGAAAGAATCGGAGTGTTACTGGCAGTTCTGCTGGCCTTACAGAGTCGCAACAGGCAGGGGCAAATGTCTCCCCTTTGTGCTGAGCTCTATTGGGGAGAGCACAGCCAGCAGGGCCACCAAGACGTTCTACCCTACCCCTCTTTTTGGCACAGGTGACACCATGTCTGTATACCAGGTCCTGTTTGGGCTCTCCAGTTCTGCACAGGCACTAACACACTGCAGGGAGTCCAGCACAGGGACACCAAGATGGTCAGGGGCTGCAGCGTGGCGCATAAAAGGAGAGGCTGCGAGAGCTGGCTTTGTTCAGCCTAGACAAGAGAAGGCCAACGGGGATCTTCATGCTGTGCACAGCTACCTTATGGAGGGCACAGAGAAGACGGAGCCGGATTTTCTTGGAGGTGCACACTAGTAGCATGGGAGGCAACAGGGACAAATCGGACAATGGGAAATGCTTCTGAGACATTAAGAAGAAACCTTTTTCTCCGTGACGGTGGCCAAACTGCGGCACACGGATCCAGAGAGGTTCCCAGATCTCCATCCTTGGAGGTAATCAAAACTTCACTGGAAAAGGCCCCAAGATACCTCCTCTACTGGCACCTGCCTGGAGCAGGGCGTTGGAGCCCTGCTACCTCCACATGGCTCCCCCATTGCAGCCTCAAGCAATATGCTATTGTGAGACTCTTGCCAAAGGCACCAGAGGCTTTGGAGATGCCGCCTCCACCGCTCAACAAGGACAGGTGTCTCAGAGCCACCCATCGCCCTCACAGGCCTGACTTCTTGTGAGGGGACATCTCCCCTCTCTGCAAGGCTCTGCGTAGGCACAACGTGCAGAAATGCCTCTGACTGCTTTCATTAACTACCCATCTCGCTGAGGGATAGCAATGGATTAGCGTCTGAGATGGGAAGATGCAATGAGGGTCCAGATTCAGCAGAAAGCCTTTAAGGAGGGAGAAGAGAACTCTCGCCAGCAGTCAGTAAAATCCCAAAGACTCACGGAAGCATCAAACCCTTCCGAAACTGCAAGCCTGAACCTCAGCTGACACAAACCACCAAACTGGGAGCAGCCCTGCCTCGCACCACGATGCTCCAAGGAGGCAACACGGTCACCAACAGTCCTCACCCACGTCTCCCAGAAGGACACCGTGATGGCAGGCTGGGCCTTGGGAGCAGAGCACTGCTCTCTCCAGACACCTCCTCCCACGCTGAGCACCAAAACACTGGCGCCACCACCCGGCTCCACCACAGGGCATCTCGCACTGTAACACGCCGTTACCTCCACACCTCACAGAGGGTTGGCAACCAACACACGCCTCTGCATCAGCGACACACAGCCCACAGCACCACACATGGCAGCACGCAGGGCACCCCAAGCACCCCACAACACACAAAGCCCAACTCTCCAGACCTTCCATTCCTTTCTAGTTCTCCAAGGCCTTGCAACAGGCTCTGCCTCTGAACAGCCACTCACAGCCCGGGGCCTGCTCACTTCCCACCTCCAGGAAGCAGACAAGAAGTGCTCTCACAGGGACTGATCAGGCCAGCTCTTGCCTCTCACTTGTGCCTCAACTTCTCTGAACAAGAAATCTCTTTCAAAATGTGGCCCATACCCTTTTTGGGGGGTGACATTCCTTCTGTCTCCTCCAACTGCCTTTGCACCCATTCTCCAATGACTGCATACGTGGACAGAAAATCAGAGACCCCTAAAGTGTTACAGTTCCAAATGTGTCATAAAAGCAGCTGGACACCTCAAAGACAGAGACAGCATGCAGACCTTGCAGGAAAATCTCACAAGCTCCCTGCTCTTTTGACAGGGGCAACTTCTAAAGCACACACACCCTGGCAAGAAGAGATTACTCACACCACTGCTCACACCAGCACTACATTCATTTAGCAGCCTCAAAAGTCTAGCTGGACTCCCTAGCTGACCGGGAGGAGGCTGCAAGCTTCTACTTAGCAACAAGCAGAAAGGCAAACTCCATGTCCATGCTCACCACAGAACATCATCCGCATTTGAAATGTAGCAGTACTAACTCATGATGATGGAGTGGAATAAAATTTGTGTCAGATAATGTGGAATATCGACTTCTGCTTGATTAATGAGTTGCATTTCTGTATTGCTGTAGAGCTCTGCAGGGGTCAATCCCTCCTCTGAGCACACGCAACAAACCCAGAAGTGACCTCACCACCAGCATCCAAGCCATGCGTCTTCTCCTGACCTGTCAGCTGCTCACATAGAGGTGTCATCACATCACAGATTCACATCATGGCCTCATAATACTCACAATGCTCTCAAACACCCATTGCCTACCAGTTACTACACCAAAAGATTAGCTTCTGCTATGCATTATCAACACCTAGCCTATGAAATTTAAGAATTGCAGAACAGCCTGCAAGTAATTCTTGGCAACATTTTCTAACGGGAGGATTGCATGGGAGCAGCGATCATCAAACTGAAGACAGCAGGGCCTCGTGTCCCAACAAACAAACAGTCCTGGGATTGTGAAACTCGCAGAGGTCAGCAAAAGCGTTGTTTGCCCAGAGCCCCAGCCATATAAAAAGAGACTTGGGAGCTAGGAGAGTTTGAGCAGGGACGGGAACGTGACCTGACCATCCTCTCCGCCTGGACCGTGAGTATTCCCCCCCCTCCCCTTTTCCTGGGACGCTGGGTTAAGGGAACTCCTCGAGGTTGAGAGCCCTCTCACTAGGAGAGTGAACATGAAAACTTTCAAGTAGGGATAAGCAGTCCTTCCAATTAATAACGCAGTAATCGACGGTTTCAGGTTATCCTTTCTAAATTAGTAACTGATGGTTTTGTGTTATCCTTCCTAAATTAGTAATCGCATTATTTTAATGGATGTTACTAATCCAAGAACTTGTGTGAGGAAATAAACATCTTTTTTATTATTATTATATTACTGTCTTAGTCGTTGCTATCGAACCTTCATAGCATGACAGCATGACACAAGCAAAACAGCTCACACTTACAGAGCTCTTCTGCAAACACCCTCCATGCTGCTGCCAGGCTCACAGGTCTCGGCGCAAAGCAAGAGGCAGGGAGCAAAAACAACGGCTAAGGCACGGCATCACATGCGGGCACAGCGTCTCTCAGAGCCACTCCAAAATGCAGTTTTCACAACAAAAGACACCACTGGGAAGGGCACCTCGCGACGACACCAGCAGCCTGCTCACACTTTGCCCAGCACCTCCCAAACGCACCTCAAAGCAGCACCTGGGGCTGCGCTGGCAGCAGCACCTCAGGGAAACGCTTTAACAGGGATCCCAGAGCCACCACAGGGCCAAAGCTTCCTGCCCCCAAACCCCACCGAGCCGCCCCGGCCCAGCTGCTCGCGGCAGGCCGCCACGTCTGGCTGCAGGGCAGCTCCCCCCTCTGGCCCACGTCGCTCTGGCCCCTGCTCACGGCCCCACCAGCCCCTGCTGCAGCTCCTGCAGCAAAGCAGCCTCGTCGCCAGCACTGCTGCCCCGCCCCGGCGGGAGGGCACCCGCCGCCATTTGAACGCGCCCGCAGCCCCCACCAAACGCTCTCGCCCGCTCGCTTCTCGCCTGCTTTGCTCCCGCTCCTCTTCCACCTCTTTCTTTGACGTCTTTTTTTTTCCCCACATGTTGGACTGCAATTGGCTGGCAGAGCCATCAGTGAAATCGATGCCCGCCCTCCTCCTCCTGACAGCCAATAGGAGGGCTGCACTGGGACGATGCCATGGCAACGCTGGGCCCTCCTGCCCTGGCGGCCAGCTCCACCCCCTCCCCCTTGGTCGGGCGCCATGTTGTGGGCGGCAGCGCGGGGCGCGGCGGGGCCTGGGGGCAGCGCGGCGCCGTGTGGGCGGGCAGTGCGGGGTCCCGGGGTGCGGCCGCTGCCCCGGCGGTGCTGGGCTGTGCGGCGGGGGCCACGCGGGGCTGCTGGCTGCCCTGTGCCCTGGGGGCCGTGCGGGGCGTGGGGGGGTCAGTGTTGGGGCCTGTGCTGGTGGCAGCCCTGGCGCCGGCGTGGGGGCCCTGGGGCTGGCCGTGGCACCGGAGCCCACAGGCAGCATCCTGCTGCCCCCAGGGCAGGGCAGGGCAGGGCAGGGCAGTGTCCTCTCCCCCTCCTGCCCTGGCCCCCTGCCCACGGCAGCCCCAGGGCTCGGCTAGGGAGCGGTGGTGTGGGGTCGTGAGGGGGCTGGGGGAGATGGCTGTGTTGGGCTCACCCCAGCACTGCCCACCCCAGCTCAGAGAAAAGACATTGGCGTCAGCCAGGACCTGCTGAATGAGGATTGCACCTCCACCTGTTTCCAGGCTGCTCTCTCCAATGTATGTTCTTTTGGGTGCAGAGGTTTGAGCCCAATTTGCAGGAGGACAGGGTCTGTGGCCATCTGAAGGTGGCATCTCTGAGCCCAAAACATGCTGCGCCAAGCTGGAAGCATAAAAGGATCGAGGGGGAAGGAAGAGAGATTTTTCCCAAACACCCAGAGGACTTGGGGTTATTGAAAGGTGAAGGTTTTATTATCATATACGGACATTTCCAGCAGGGTCTTGAGAGCCCCATGGAGCTGCAGGCCACCTCAGTGTCTGGGATGCAGGACCCCTTTCCTCTCAGAGCCAGACCCCAAAGAGGACCCACTCCCAGGAAAACCTGTCATGGATTCCCATGCCCCCCCCACCCTAAGAGGCGATGGAGCTGGCCGCACAGAAGCCTTGGGGCTCAGGACAGCCCCATCCCCTGGACCCAGCAGTCCTGGCTGCCACATTGTCCCCCGAGCCAGAGGGGACCCTCAGGCAGGGCTCTCGCAGCAGCCCCCAGCCCTGTCCAGGCACCCCCACAGCCCGGGATCCACAGCAGTTTTGGCAGTTAACAGTCTCTGTGCGACACCTCGGGAAGGATCTCCCAAAGCCCTTACCCTCGGTGGAGAGCCGCAGGAGCGCAGGGGACAAGGAGCTGTGGTCCTGGCTGATGGTGTCCATCCAGCAGTCCTCCATCTCGCTTGCCCTCTTGCTCTCGTTTCACCTCTCCAGCCAGAGAAACGGGACGCTCTTCCCATCTCATTACCCAAAACTCCTTTCGAACATGCCCCTGCTCCTCCGCCTGTTGGTGAGGGGCCCCAACGTGGTCCCACTGCCTCCTGTCCCCTCTCCTTGCCGTGGAGCCACTAGGAAGGGCAGCCGTGGGGAGGGTGTGAGCAGTGCCCAGGAGTGCCTGGGCCTCACAGGGAAGTGAGGGTCCCCACCCACGACACCGGGGAGACCTCCCTGTGATGTGGCACGTCCCATTGTGACCTCAGCTCATGTCATCTGGGGGCTCTGTAGGTCACTGCCATGGAGATGGCACAGCCAGGGAGAGAGCAGAGAGATTTCCCCTCATGTGCTGGAAAGCCATCACTTCCCTTCACTGCAGTTATTTTCCATAATTTTCTGATAAATCCTTCAGGAATGTCTCCAGACAGTGTCAAAGACTGTGAAATATCTCAAACGGGGCACTGAAGATGTCACTTCTGCGCCCCTGCACCGACAGGTCACTGCACTGGGCAGACCTGTGCAGGAATCTGGGGTTTGGGGGTTGGCGTTTTTACAGGATCCAAGGCATGTGGGATGAACCAGCACAAAGCATGGCCACAGGCTGAGAAATGCTTTGGTGAGCCTCAAAACTGCTTTCTGCTGTGGGCCCCTCTTTTTGTGGAAGCAGGATGCAGGACAATGTGGGACAGGACATAGCTTTCCTCCTTTAGGCACCAAGGCAGGCTCTTTGCTTTTAGAAGTGCTCGGCAAGGTTTCTCAGTCGGCAGTGCTTGAGCTAGAGATGCTATGCCAGAGAAGAGCAAACATAGCCTTAACACACATCATCCAGAGGCCCTTATCCAGGACCCTGGAGCCTGCCAGGCTCCAAAGCCATGGGCGAGGCCAGGTAGCAAATGTGGGGAAGTTTTCCCATTTCCCATGAAATTTGCCCATCTTTCCTTCTGGCTGAGCCTGAGGAAGCCATTTCTCATCCCTGGGCCTCATTTGGTCCTTGTGCTTTTCAGTGTCACCTTGGGGCTGTGCTTCTCCCCTGGGTATGCTCCTCAGCACCCTGCCCTCCTCCTCCTCGCAGGCACCCTTGCTCTCCCGGGGTCTGTACAGCCCCGACATCCTGGATCTCCCACATTTTATGACTCTGGGCTTCTGAGGACACGCCCACACACTGCAGTGCTGCTGTCCAGGCTCCAGTGCAGAGTCTATGAGGCAGTGAAATGCCTCAGGACGTGCATTTTGACTCACTCCCAAGTTTGTGAGATGACCAGCTCCCAGCTCTGCAGCTGCTGAAGTTTGAGAGCATCCCTACAACCAGCCTTCCTGCTCTTCCTAATCTCTGCACAGTTTTGGGGCAAATCTTGCAGAAGGGAGACTCCATCCCCCTTGAATACTGTGAGAGATGTGGCTTTCCAAGTCACTGCAAAAGGAAGGACTCCTTTACTTCTTTGGGTTGCTTCTTGAGCCTGTGGCACCCGCTCTGTGATGCTGGGAGCCCCAGCTCTGCAGCCTGCTGTCTTTGCCCTTTCTCTCCCCTGTCTCCTGTTTGTCTACCCAAAGTCTTCTCTCCACACCAGGGGCATGGGAAGTGCTGCTTTAGAGAGCTCATTTGAAGCTGTGACACGTTGTGAAGCTGAAGGCCTGAAGGAGGCTAGTCTGGGACATGGCTGTCCCCCACACCCCCTCCTGTTCCCAGCCTGAGGATCCAGGAAGGTCTCCAGGGAGAGCAGTGGGTTTGGGGGTGGGTGGGATGGGTTTCCCTCAACATCCCTGGGTCCTGCATGGGTTTCTCTGAGTGCTCAGGAAAATCCCTCTTCTCTAGGGGCTTGCATCAAGGCTTTTCCAGACTTTTGTACAGAAACCCAGCCTGGTCCAAGATCCCCAAGAGCAGCACGGCCCCCAGCATCACCCGGGTCCCCCAGGAGCTGTCTGGCTCTCTCTTCTGTTCCCCCATTCCCCGATTAAATGGACACTTTGTAACCTCACCTTTACAACACTCCATCTGGACACTGCAACACTGTGACTCCTCCCCTAGCTCATTCCCATAGGCAGCTGCTGATTTGTGACCTGCCTATTGGCTGGCAGGAGGAGGGGGGCGGGTCTGGATTTCACTGAAGGCTCTGTCAGCCAATTGGAGTCCACCATGTGGAAGAAAAACAGACGTGAAAGAGAGAAGTGAAAGAGGAGAGGGAGCGAAGCAGGGGAGGCTTTGGGTGGAAAGCAGGACCGGGCTTGGGCAGCTTGTTTCTCACAAGACCGTGAGAAACGCTCTGCCCCCCCTGGCCAGTATAACTGCTCTGCCTGGCACTGAGGCACAGGAGGACTCAGGGTGGAGATCAGGCTCTGCAGATAAGAGCCCCGGGGCAGAGTTAGGAAACAAGAAAAGACCTCGAATGCGAAAAAACAGCATCTTTAAGTACACCAGAAACCAGCAGGGGCTGGAAAATGCCCCAAGCTGTAGTAAAAGTTTCTGAGCATAAAGAAAAATCAATGAAAAAAAAAAAACCCTGTTCAAATGTGAATAATAGATGGATGTAACCGAGTAACCTTAAAAGAAATAGCTTCAGCAGTTACAGTTAAAACCAAACTATAACAACCGAATGGCCTTGGTAGGGTTTACTTTTTGTTTGGGTTTTACAGAATGACCCTCTGAAGAGCAACAACTTGAAAAGAAGCAGCCAGAAAGAGTGGTAGAATTGTTAGGCTAAGTAATGTGGTTTTTAAAAGTATCTAAATAATAGAATGAATCTGGGAGCCAGGAGAGAAGTAACATCAAAGAAAGATGGCAGACCTAAGAATGAGAGGATACTCATACCAGGCTGATAACGAAACTCAACAGCTGTATTCTAGTGTTTGTAAAAATTGATGATCCTAAGGAAGGGGCTAACACCTTCCCTTGATGAAAGGAAAGAAAGAGAAAAAGATGGTAAAATCTATGCATAAGTGTAACAGCTGTTGATCTGAAGTTAAAGTTGTCTGTTTCCTATAGAGAAGACAGGGAAATACGGAAAAAGAATAATAAAAAAAAGGTGACCAACTCTATTTGAAGCTCCTCTAGAGGGAACTATTCCAGCTTGGGGAACAAGCTGATCTTTCGGTGCAGGAAAGAAATGCCTGCAATTAAAGGAAATAAGATTTCTGTGTTAAGATATGGAGCTGGAACAACACTTGGATTCACCGAATTTGGGTCAATAGGCCAGACCAATCATGTTGCTATTAGGATTAAGACTGTTATTTTTAACAGTTGTTTACGTGTTACTGCAAATGGGCATGCTTTGCTTTTGGCGTCTATTAATAGCAGTGCGCATTTCCCCAGTACACTGTGCTTACCCAAAAGCCGCCCACTGCACACCAAGGGGAATTTGCTGACTTCTGAAATAAATGCGTGTGTCTGGCGGTGTCAAGGGGTGGAGTGACAGGCGCCACACAGGCAAGCGTGGGACTCTGGATGGTGCAGCCCACAGAAGAGGGGTTTGCTCTGGGGTGATCCCAGGAGTTAAGGAACCCCGGGTGCATCACGGCTGGAGCCACCACACTGTGGGGTTGCTGCAGCCTGGGGACACAACATCTAACAACCCCATGACTGACAATTCCAGACAGAGGAGAAGTGACACCACAGACTCACCCCATAAACATCTATGTGCTGTGGAACCATTCCCCACAGAAAGACCTGTTCATGGCTGCTGTTGCCAACTGAGCAGTGCTGTGGGCTGAGCACTAGGTTACCTGTTGATGTGCATGCTGTTATTGACTGAGGCCATACAGCTTTTGTGTAACTGCGGTCTGGCGTTGTTTTGACTGGCTATAAAAGAGAGTAAGCCACAGAAGTTGGTGTGGACTCTGACCGACCATCAGCTGGCCTGTGGATGTCAATGGCGTGGTGAGGAGAATCTGGGTAAAACTGTACCAGAAGGGTGACCAATAAAGGGCGAGAGCAGTCGCTGTACCGTGCATCCATGATTTAAGTGTAGAGCTCTGATATGTGTATATATTTTTTCAGTTCTATTTCTAGCTTTTTTTGTTATAACCTCTTATCTCTAATAAATTCTCATACTTGACAAATGATGATCTCTTGGAGTTCAGTGCAAATAAACCCTGAATCCGAAAGAATCACAGAGGCCCCTCTATTGGTGTGTCACAGGTAACACTCACAAGGGGCATCAAATCTCTTGAACGGGATGGTTGGTTACTGTCCAGATGGTGGTGGCAGTCTCCTTTGCCAGGGTCCTTCCAACAGTGGCTTCCACTGGATCAGATGAGACTCCCCGAACTGTTCTTCTGGGGAATTTTTATAGTCCAGCTGGCTTGTGGTCCTGTGTGACCTCTCCAGCATATGCATGAGCCATTGCTACTGATTACCTTAAATTGCATATCAAAGCATCTCCTAACTCTCCTAAGAATGCACAAAAGACTGTCCTACATAGCCACTTCTTCATTTGCAGGAGCAGTTTGTACTGTCGATTTTCAAGGGCCTTAAGTATTTACAGTTTAATCAGTTCTGCAGCAGGAGCTGCTGCAGAGATTCTGAAACAGCCAGATACTCCACCTGAGATGGTACTCACCACATTTAAGCACAGGAATTGGTCCAGGCACAGCAGGATCTGCCTCTAGAAATCTCTAGAACTGTCTGAAACACCCACTTGGAGAGGTTCTGCACCAGTCAGTCCAACACTTAATTTGGAAAGTGGTAGGAGTTCAGTCAATCTCCTAGTTTCAAGTCCATCCCTTGTTTCAGACCTGCCCATCAGCTCACCTGTGTGGATTACTAGATGGGGGAGTTCCTGGGCCACCCAAGGGGTTAATCACAGAATCACAGAATCGCTGAGGTTGGAAGGGACCTCTGGAGATCATCTAGTCCAACCCCCCTGCTCAAGCAGGGTCACCTAGAGCACATGACTTGAGTGCTCTGAGTGTGCACACAGGCACAGGCCTGATAGCCTGGTGCCTACCCACACCACAGTTCTAACTGTAAGAGAAACCTGAATTTCATACCTGGAACTTGATTTCCAGAGCTTTTGCCACAAGTACTGGCTCTTAGCTAGCACTCTGGCCTACCTCTGCAAGCAAGTGAGGCAGGAGAGTTGTTTCCTGTGTCTAAAGACAGGTGGGATGAATCAACCTTTATTTCATGGCATTGGATATAAACAAAGAGAAAATGAGAATCCCTTGTGCAGTTCTGGTCTCCCACCTCAAGAAAGAAAAGTAGGACTAGGAAAAGGGAAGGGAAAGTTGATGAAGGCAGCAAGGCGAATTTCACCACACATGACATTAGTTACTCTTGTCCCACCTTCAACTGACTGGCTTCTGAAATGGATCCTCCCAACCATACCATAGCGGGAAAATTCTTCCTCAAGGCCTTTTCAGTCACTCATGAAATGCAAATCCTCTTCTTCACACTGCCGTGGGTGATTTATCTGCTCACTGCCATGGGGCATACGGTCATGATATCTATCATTTGACTCAACCACCAGTTCCACCCCTAGCGTATCTCTTCCCCAGCAGCTTCCCCTTCCTAGATATTTGGTTCCCTTTGCCCCTAAAAGGTTTGTCAGCCTCATCTTGGAGATTAAGACCATCCCACAGCTGCTTGCCAGTTCCAGACCGTGCTTTCCATCTTCCTGGGCACCGCTGAGTTCAGCCTGCTTGTTGTGCTGTCTTTTGATTGCTGTGGGGCCATTTGCAATCCATCGCACTGCACCATCTTTATGAAGCCCTGGTTGGGCTCCATGCTCATCTTTACCCATTGGGTGACGGCATCTCTGTCCTTGCTCAGCCCCACCATCTTATATACCAAGGTACCCTGTGTCCCCAGTAAAGAGACTCTTTCTTCTGTGGCCTCATCCCTTTGATGAGAGCAGCCTGCATGGGCACCAGCTACCTTCAAACATGAGCTTTGTTCCCTTCTCTGCTGTGTTGCTGAGCTCCTTCACACTGACCCCTGTGTCTTATGTGTGCACTAGATGCACTATCCGGAGAATACCCTCTGGGAAAGAGCCTTCTTCACCTGCATATCTCACACTGCCATCGTCACTATTGCTTATGGTAGCTCCATTTTTGGCTACGAGGGGCCTGAATACAGCAAATCCTTTGAACCAACCAAAGCCTGATGAAAGGGTTCAAGACGGTTACCTCCATGGTGAGCAGAGAAGCTGCTTTGCTGTAAGCTCTCAGCAGCTTTGCAGGTTCCTCTAAGAAAGTACATTGAGGAGAAGCATGATTTTAGCTGACATCCAGCAGACTAAGAAGACACAACATTTTGAGTGCTGGAACTTACCCAGCAAATGGGAAGCTGGGACTGTCACCTCTGATTCACTGAGGCTACAGTGATATTGCTGTAGGTGACTTGGCTTGAGCTTTTGCTCAAATAATTACAGCCAGTGGTTCAATTTCAGCATATCTTCCAGATGAACCTAGTCCAGAGATTCCCTTATGACAGACTAGAAGCAGAGAGTAAGACAGAGCATCTGGGATCTAGGACTAACCTGAGCCCCAAGTTAAAATGCCAGTGCGAACATGGGGTATTGCCCACTACTGAGCTTCCCATTTTGCTCTCTGTGTAAGTCACCCATTACACTCTGAGACAGGGTCTGCGGGACAACAGAGTCTGTGCAGAACCTCTGGTTCACTCCTTGAAATCCATCATCTCCTTCTCCCCTCCACCCTTGTATTTTTGAGGCATCCTATTTGTGGAGTCTTCTGCTCCTTTCCTTTATATGTCTAAAACCAAATGCAAAGGTGGAGGGAAAAATGTCAGTATTTATTGCCTATGTTCTCCTTGGACTTCCTTCTGTTAGACGTGTTCTTTGGTTTAAAAAAGAAATTAGCAGCTAAATAAATGAAGAGATTTGAGACTGAAATAGTGAGTTTATCAACTTCACTGGAGGTGCCTGTGAGCAGCTGGAGCGTGCACTTGTTTTCCCTTGGTCCCTATTTTGTTAATGGAGGCAAAGAGAGAGCTCTAGAGAGAGGCTGGGTCGTCCCAGACTATAACTGGCATGTGAAAGAAGTGTTACCAGTCTCTTCCAGACACTCTTCTCCCTCTCTGCACTGACAAGATGGGAGGAAGCTAACTTGCTCAAACTGAAGTGCCTGACTTTTAGACATCTGAAACATCACCCTGCTTAGTATTTTCTTTGTTCCAGACCCTTCCTATTTCAAATAATCAAAAGGACAGCCTTTAAGTTCTTTAAGATGAGAAGATTCCCCCCCCTCCCCTAAAGGGAAAGCAAGGCATTTAGGTCAGGACATTTAATAACAATGGAATTTGGCAATGCTTTGGCAAGAACTCTGTTTCAGTGCACAATGATATCAGATGAGACTGTCTGACACAGACATTTCCAATGACTGAATGGAACCCTCCTGAATTTCACTATTTAGAGTATTAAAGAAGGCAAGCTATACTTGTTCTCTATGTGTCCCCCTTTTCTGGAGAAAGAGAGAGGAAGAAGCTGTGGAAGAAAGCAGGGGATTACAGAAGAGATGCTCAGTACTGGCTTGTTTTGAAACCAGCAGCCTCACAGATGTTCCAAGTCAAAAAAGGCAAGCACCGAAAAGTAGAAGGAATAACTTTCCAAATACTTATCTAAATGGATGGACTGGCATCTGCAGATAATAGTAAGTACTTTTGCTGGGAGATTAGGTTGGCTTTTGAAGCACAGATGTGATGGATGTTTGCAATAGGTCTAAGTGAACAGGGAATTTCCCAGGCATGGCATGAACTCGTTCACAACCTCTTTACAATACTGTGCTTGTGAGAAAGAATCCTTTGTGAGCATTTGGAGAAGGTAGAAAGAAGACAGTAAAATCTCTGAGGACTGTAAATGTGAAGCGGAGAAATCAGGGTGCGATGAATGGCTGAGAGGAAAATTTCTGTCTGTGCTACCTAGGAAGCAAGCAAGGGAGCAAAGAAGGAAGGATCTACCCTCCCGTCGAGACTGTGAAATTCTCACGCTTGCTTCTTCGTGCTCCTGTCTCAGCAGGATGTACTGAAATTAGACATGGGACCAGGAAATGAAACTATAGTTGCTGAGTTCATCCTAGAGGGTTTCTCAGGGCTTGATCAAAGACTACAGCAATTTCTCTCCCTGCTCCTTCTACTCATATAGCTGACAACAGTGACGGGGAACACAATGATCATCTTCCTCATGTGTGTGGATCACCACCTGCAAACTCCCATGTACTTTTTCATCAGCAAGCTGGCATTCCTGGAAATCTGGTTCGCATCCTCCGCAACCATCACATTGTTGGCGATTCTGAGCTCTGGAAGGAGACCAATCTCATTAAGCAGCTGCTTTGCCCAATCCTATTTCTATTTTGCCCTGGGTTTTATAGAGTTTGCTCTCCTTGTTGTCATGTCCTTTGATCGCTACGTTGCCATCTGCCAACCTTTGCATTATGCTGCTGTCATGAAGTGGCAGCTGCGCACCCACCTGGTTGCTGCTGCGTGGGTCCTAGGCTTCACACTCTTCAGCTACCGCCTGGTCTTGCTCTCAAAGCTGACTTTCTGTGGCCCCAACAAGATCCACCATTTTTTTTGCGATAACTCCCCCTTATTCACACTGTCCTGCTCTGATGCCAGCCTGCTTTGGAAAGTAGACACCATTTTCATATCGCTTGTAGTGCTGAGTTCCTTATGTCTAATCATGGTGTCCTACATGTGCATCTTCCACTGTATTCTGCACATGCCATCAGCATCTGGGAGGAAGAAAGCTTTTGCTACATGTTCTTCCCATCTCACCAACTTAGCCATTGTCTATGGATGCTGCATTGTTCTCTATGCACGGCCCTCAGAAGGGGTTTCCTTGGAGAACAACAGAATTGTAGCTTTGCTGAACACTGTCCTGTACCCATTCTTAAACCCCTTCATCTACAGTCTCAGAAACGAGACTGTGAAGGTGGCCCTGAAGGAAGCCATTGGTCGTGCAAAGGTTCGGCTTTTTCCCAGTCATGATGCTTTTCATGACAGCAATTCTAATTATGTGTCATGTATTATATCACACACACATATGTATAGCTATTAAATATGAGTGCCTCAGGAGATTTATTTTCTCATTGGATTGTAGCAGTGAAAGGAAGGAACGTGAATTGTGTGCCTTGGTTGCAGGGGATTATTATAAACAAAATCTAAAAAATATTGATAAAATGTTGAACACACACACACACACACACACACACACACACACACACACACTTCTTAGGACTGTGACATAGACTGCCAGTGCATGCTGACACAAGGAAGTTTTCATAAGTCATCTCAGGAAATTTAGCTGAAAATTCCGGGGACAATGTCCAGGGGTTGTTGAGAAAAGCTCCGAACACTTTCCCTGAATAACAGAAGATGCTAAACATGAAAATTAAGCTCAGACACTACAATGGGTTCAAATTCATTGGATTCAAATCCATAATACATTTCTCAGTTTCATTAGTGTGATGAAGACAGCCTCATTGTTTTGTCAATGATAGCCTGCAGATGATAGTTTTATTATTCACTCTGGAGGGAGATTTCTTAAAAATTCATATTTTCGTAAGGTACTGTCAGCATGTCCACTGTTTAAAGCCCTGCTTTATCTATCTCCATTGATGACTCTAGGATGCATTCTCCTGAAGGAAAAAAAAGAACATCATATTTCTTCTTGGAGAATTAGGTATTTTCTACCTTTGTTTTCTTTCCTGAAGGATTATTTCATCATCAAGATGTTTTTCAGATAAACTATGTATGCTTCTATCACACTTTTTTCTTCTTGTCCATGAATTAAATTATATATTCCTCCCTATCCCCCCTTATTTTATACTTCTGTCTCTATCCGTATCTTTATATGGCAAAGAGATGGGCAGAAGCATATACAATTGATAAAAGGAAACATATTTTAGAGAAATAATCAACACACAGAGATCCCTTTTCTCCTTTTATTTTGCATTCCACAGGGAAAAACAAAGCACAGAGGAAGAGAAGGCATTGCCATTGCTTTACTCCTGTGCAGTTGTTTCCAATCAGCATTTCATTTTATTAGGGCCTCTGAGGGGCAGAATTGCCCTTAACAGCTCTTTTAAAGTTCGTGTGTGTGTGTGTGTGTGTGTGTGTCCCATTTCTGAAGGGAATTCTACAAGGGTGAACTCTTTATAGGAAAATTCATCTCCTCATGTGGGACCCTAGGGAAGCTATGGCACGTTGGGTGACCAAAGCTCAGCCCAGCAGAGCACTTGGGCGCTCTTGGGCACCTTGGTCTTCCTGCTCCAGGTGGGTCCTTGTGCACCACAGTGAAGGATGTGGTGGCCCTGGGTCTTCCCAATCAGACCCACAGCTCCACCGGCAACACAGGGTTAGGGTATGCAGGCAGACGACTAGGCTCTGCCTCAGAGTTGAGATAACTGAACAGGGCGTGAGAAACTAGTGGCTATGAGAAATCTTTGGACACTGCAGGGAACAGAATGAGACCCTGCCAAGTTCCAGACAGCACGGTGACGGATGGCTGGATTTCAGCGGTGCTTAAGGGAGAGTTATATGAGAAAAGGCCAAGCGTCACACATAACTGTCATATTGGGGATCCTTCAGGGAGTAGACTCTTGCAGCACCAGCAGTACCGAGGTAATGATATCAGAAGCACCACATGAGCCAGGGGTTACCTAGCTAACAGTACCAGAAATATTAAACTTGAGTACATAGGCAGTAAAGCTGGCACCAATGAAGAAAAAAATACTTAGAGATGGGCTGTTTATTTCAAAGGGGATAAAGCTGGAGAAAGGGAGGGATCGAGCTGCATCATGGAAGAAGCAGCATGGGAAAATGGAGGCAAAGGGAATAAAAGGGGGGCCAGTCATGTGTAAGCAAGCTGCTGGCAAGGACACTTGTCTGGCCAGGCTGTGTACCTGGTCTCTGCAGTGTAGCCTATCATTGTATTAAATCCTATTCCTAGCTCTTTTCTGGGTGAGCGTGCTTGCTGTTCTGCATGAGCGCATGTGTGGAAGGCTTGCAGACGTCAAGGCAGCCAGCTACCAGAGACACCCCGTGCGAGGGTGCGTGTGAGGTCTCCTGCAAGCTTTGAGTCTGATTAGCTGGTGAGCAAGAACAGGACCAGGCCGTTTGTATCGTTCATGTTTATGAGTGCTGCTCACGTCTCTGTGGTGCCTGTAAAGGTACTGTGCCCCTGCCGGAGTTGATTCTTTGGTGGTCGACCATGTCCGTACAGAGTGTATGTATGCCTCTTGGAAGTACATGCCCTGTCTCGCTGCTGGCAGGACCAGGGAACAGAGAAGTGCAGTAGTTTCCCTTCCAGTGGACCAGGAAGGAGGAATCCTTTATTCAAAAATCCATTGGATCCAGCATCCTTTAACAGTGCAGGCCTTGGAGGTGCTGCAGCCACTTGGTCTTGATGTCGAGGTCCCGCTTCTCTGTCACCTTGTGGTTCCCAAAGGGCACAGAGGCTTTGGGGCTGCAGCATGAAGGACCAGCTTTAGCACACATCGTTCTAGTTCCCCACTATTGATTTAAGCAATACAAATACCAAGATCTTATAAGTGTTTGGGTCAGTGATCCCCTAGAGTCAAAGGGAGTTCTGTTTTGTTTTTTTTCTGATCAGACTTTCCATCTGCCAGCCTTTATCATAAAAGTGGTTGGGGTTGGACAGGCAGTGCCATATGATCTACCCTCCATTTCTAAACCATCCACAGAAAGTAGCACTATTTAGTCAGTCTAAATAGCAGGGGCAATGGCCACTGTTTTGTTGGTGGTCCATAAACAGGACAGTTGTGCTAAGCAAAACTCTGTTGTCTAAGGATCTGATACACATTACTAAACACATCTTCATCATGTCCAAGGGTAAAAAAAAAGCTGGGCTTTGCACAAACATCTCCATAGCTGCATTATTGCCATTTCTGCCTGCTGTGAGACTGCAGACAACACGGGCACAAGAATAAGGTGCCTTAACTGCAAGCTGATGTGTAGATCTGGGGCAGCACAAGGCCCTGGCTATTAGTCTTTAAATGGTTTGTCCAGTATTTTGTGAGAGAGGTGCCCAGGCTACATGGAAAAGCACCACAAATGTAAAAGCTGGGAATGCTTTTTGCACCGTGAAAAGATCTTGAACGTCAGCCAGCACCAGTGTTTCACACCTGTGGTCGAACCCCAGAAATAGGGAAGGGCTGTATTCGCTGTGATGTGTAACACGTGCAGGAAACTGGAACCAATCACATTTCTCTCCTGGAGGTAGCACTGGAAGTAGCGTGGGATGAAGAAGGGGTGGAAAGGAAAGCGCGGTGAGAACGGGAGTTCAGGAGGGTCACGAGTCTCGGGGACTTTCTGGGGTTGGCTCCGCCCGTGCCGGCTCAATGGTCTCCATGGCGAGGGACAGTCTGTGACACACCATGCTGCATCTCTATGGTCACCTGGAGGGGGGGGGACACCCTCCCTACCATCTCTATGGTCAGGTGGCTCCTCTGGGCCGGCCTCCAGCGCTTCTCTATGCTCTCCCGGCAGAGGGACACTCTGGGATCCCCTCTCCAGCCCCTTTCTTGGGCTGCTGATGGAGACAAAATTTCAGGGCCACCCGCTCATGGCAGATAATGCCAAAGGCTGCGATGGCCCCTGGGTTGTTCGCCCACTTCTGAAAAAAAGGCCGCGGCCTCCCGGGGCTCCCATCACGTGCACGTGCATCCCCTTGCAGAGACTCGCCCAGGCCCCGGGGCAGAGCGGGGCCCTGTGGCAGCAGCGCCCCAGCAGCAGCATTTCCCCACCAACGCTCCCCTGCAGCACAACTCCCGCAGCCCAGGGCCAGCCCAGCGCCGCTCCCCCTCGCTCCCTGCCCTCCAGCCGGCAGCAGCCGCCGCAGGCTCCGCACACACGAGCACACGCCGGGCCGCAGCATCGCTCCGGGCTCCCTGCGCAGCAGCCGCCAACACCCGCCGCTGCTGCAGCTGCTTCTCCGCGGCTCGAGAGCGGCGCCGCGGCGGGGCCCAGTGGGGGCGGGGCCGGCGGCACCAGGGCCGGTGGCCATGGACACACAGGCCCCGCCCCCCACAGGGCCGGAAGTGCCGACTCCTGCGGAGCATGCGTACTGGCTCAGAGGAGCGTGGCGAGGGGCGGGGGCGGGGCTGCCCGGGCCCTGCGGGGAGGGAGGGGCGGAGAGGCGGCTGGTGCCGCGAGGGGCAGCGTCTCCCGGCGTGGGGCCGCCCGGAGCCTCGAGCCGCAGCGCCGGGAGCTGCCGCGCCGGGGCCGAGGGCCGAGGGCCGCGGGCTGGGCAGAGCGAGCGGCTGTGCGCACGGGGGCAGCTGGAGCCGCCGCGGCCCGGTGCGTGCGAGCAGCTGCTGGGGAAGGCCCGGCCCGGCCTGGGCCACCTCCGGCCCCGCGGGAGCCCCCGGCTCTTGCGCCCTTGTGCTGGCGGCCCCGCGGCTCAGTGCCGGCTGCGGTGGCCGTCTGTCAGCGCCGTCCCGGCCGCGCGGGGAGGGCGTGGGTGCATCTGGGCTTGTGGTGGCTCCAGGCTGGAGGTGACAGCAGGCGTGGTGGAGCCAGCAGAGGTGCTGCTGGTGCTGCCTGTGGGCAGAGTGGTGTGAAGGCGCTTTCTGAGCTTCCTCGCAGACCTGCTGGTCTCTCCGTGGGCTTCAGAGTCTCGGGCTCCTTTCCCTTCCCCCCACTGCAGCAGCAGGGATCTGGAAGCAGAGGCTCAGGGAAGCTCCTTGCCTTTGGTGTCGTCCCTGCCTGGAGCTTCCTGCTGAGAAGCCCCTGGGGAAGTGTGGGGGCGAGCGGGAGCTGTGAGCAGCCCTGCCCTACGCAGCCCCTCTGCATGGGGAATGAGCCTGCCCTGCCGGGGCCGCTCCTTCCCCCGGAGCTTCCGCAGCCCATGTTCACCCTGTTTGTAGTTACCCCTGGCTGTTGCTGGGAGAAGGCTGGGTTGTGCTTTGTGTCTGCTGGGAGACTGATGCTGGCGAGTTGTGACTGAAGGATCAGCATGAAATGTGCCTCTGGCTAAAAGCTGGACTGGAGCACACAGGCATTTTTTGTCACCTTGGGTTTTCCCTTCTGAAGTACCAGCATGTGCTGACCGAGAATGGATTTTGATAGGAAGGGATTTGCACTTAAAATCGACGCCCTGATTTTTTTGTAAGTCAAATTCGGTAGCATATTGACAGCCGATGCTCTCTGTATGACAGGAAAGGTGCAGTTAAGGATATCGGCTTTGTTCTGCGGACACTTTGTACATCTGATACCCTCGACGCTTGGGCCGCTGGCCAGCAGAGCACTGGCACAAGAGCACCGTGATGCAATGCTGCCGCTACACCGTGGAGCGTGAGAGAGTCAGTGCAAGAGGGATGGGGACTTCAGCCAGTGCCTGTGGGGTGGCCTTGGCCCTGGCACAGTGATGCACCCAACATGCTGCCAGCAGCAGCAGCTGTGCAGATCTGAGCATGCACTGGTGCAAGAAGAAGAAATATGTCCTGAGGAGTCATGTTTTAACTCTGCATTTTGGACACCGTAATTCATATTGCTGTCATGTACCCTGATAGCAGTTTTTTCATGACTATCCCTTCCCTCATGTGTGTTGCTTCTATGTGAAAGTGCACAAGTGATAATTTCTGCTGTTTTACTGTCCCTGTAGTTCACACCCTGTAAAGCCTGATTGGAAACCTGTTATTAAAAGTGAGGGCTGGCTAAGATAAGAAGTGGAGCACAGTGAAGACACCTGCCTTGCTCTGCCCTGGTCCTGGAAGTGGTCTGCTGCAGGCTAGGCTGCTTCTTGGAAGGCTTTGTCATCTCAAAAGTGATCATTACAGCAGTGTGTCCCTGGCAACTCTAGGCGCTAAATTCCACAAGGATGCAGAATTGGTTCACTTTTTAGGTCATTTTCAGTGTACAGGTTTTGGAAGGAAATGATTTCTTCTGTGTGTCTGAGAGGGCTTGCAAGCATTTCCATACATAATGTTCTTTTGTCTTCCCTCTGCTGTTCATTCTTGTTATCTCTTTTTTGTTCTCTCCCTCCCCACTTACGCTTTCTTGCTCTTAGCATGCTGCTGAAGCAAAGGAAAGGAACTAGGGGGTGTGTGGGGGGAGGCGGGGGGGAGAGAGGGTGCTTAAAAGGTGCAGAAGGCAGGTATGTAAAACTAGGGAGCCCTTTTAAAAGATATGGATTTTCTGCTCTCCTGTTATGGGGAAAATCAGGAAATTGAGGGGAAGAACAGCAAAGATTATTAATTAACAGATTAACAGAAAAGAAATATTAATTGCAATTATTTAATGGTATTAACTCCATTCCCCCACCCTTCAATCTCAAGGGCTTAATTTCATTCTGGCTGTCCCAGGGGCACGATGGGAAAGGGCAGAGTCAAGAGGCTGTGGCCTGGCTCTTCAGTGCAGCCACAGGGCAGAGGGCTCGAGGGTAGTAAATGAGCGTGGGGAGAAACAAGCCCATCTTCTGAACCTCAGCACCCAAGTTCAGCTTTTTTTTCCCTCTTTTTATGGTAGCAGGTTGGGGGTTGATGTCACATCGAGCTGAGGGGGGGTGTAAAACCATGCTGCAGCAGCACACGGTCCATCGCCTACAGTCCTGCTCTCAGCCCATGTCAGTCCTTGCAGTTTTGTGATGAGAGGGATTTCTGTCTGAAAACAAACCCCATGAGTAGGAAGAGGATCACAGGAGAGGGGAGCACCTGCTTTGCGGGCTGGCCTGGGGTTACAGCAGCTGGAGGAGGTGCTGAAGCTGAGCCCGCAGTGAGGGAGTGAAGCTGGAGGTTGTCACGCTTCATTTGGAAGGAGACTGTTCCCGTCTGCCAACCTGATGGTCAACCAGGTGGCCAAGCTGGTGAAGAGAGCCTTAAAGTGGGAGTGAGTGGGAGGAGAGGGTGACTCAAAGAAGAGTGAGGATGTAATGGCGTGGGATGGCAATGAAAAGGTGCAGGGTGATGTGGGGAAGAGAAATGCCGAGAGAGCAGTGGGAATGCAGGGAGCTCTGCCTAGGGACGGACAGTGAGGCATTCGAGAGTGTATGGGTGAGGATTAGGGGGCAGACCAACAGGGGTGGCCTTGTAGTGGATTTCTGCAATGGATTGTCTGAAGAAGGGCAGCCTCTGCAAGGCCCAAGGAGCGCTGAGCTGGGGAGAGGAAAATTTGTCCTGCTCTGCAGATCCCAGCTCCCAGGCGGGCTCAGAGCTGGAACAAGAGGCTTGGAGGCAATGACGTGGTGATGGATGTCCCCACGGTGACCGCCAAGGCATTGAGATGGGGATCCCCACAGTGACCACCAAGGCATTGTGATGGGGGGGTCCCCATGGTCACCACCAAGGCATTGTGATGGGAGTCCCCACGGTGACCACCAGGGCTTTGTTGATGGGGGGTCCCCATGGGCACCACGAAGGCATTAAGATGGGGGTCCCCATGGTCACCACCAAGGCATTGTGATGGGGGTCCCCACGGCGACCACCAGGGCTTTTTGATGGAGGTCCCCACGGCGACCACCAGGGCTTTGTGATGGGAGTGGCGTCGTGCCCACAAGGCCATTGTGATGGGGCAGTCCCTGTGGTGACCGTGTCCTTGCTGGGGCCAGAGCCCTGAGGTCCTCACTCCGAGGAGAGCGGCTCGATCAGGAGGAAGCAGCTCCCCTTGGTGCCAGAGTGGCCGGTCTCTGGAAGAGGATCCTGGAGATGGGCAAGGAGCGGCAGGCAAACGTCTGCTCCCAGCCCATGGATGGGCTTCCAGGCACACAGGAGCACAGGAGAGAGGTGAGTGATGGGGCTGGAGGGAGAGGCAGGCAGCAGGGATGGGACCCGCACAGAGAGCACAAGGACGGTGGGGAAGAGGAGCTGGGGCATGAGCTCCTCCAGCAAGGGGGTATTTATTCCTAGCCTGGGGATTTTCTCGGAGACAAAGCACACCAAGCTGGATGCTCCAGGGCCCACACAGACCCCGTGAGCTCTGCGCTGAGAGGCAGAGAGCAGCTCTGGGCCAAGCTCAGCTGGGCCATACTCGGCCATGATCTTCCATTCAACATGGGGCTGAGGTTCCCTGTGCTTCAGGGGCCCTCGTACCAATGCAATCACCCCCATCATGTGCCTCCTTCTCCCCATAGGTGGGCCAGCAGGAGCTGCACTCAGCAAGGCAGCACATCTGGACGCCAGCTTCGTCCCACCGAAGGGACAGGCCGCCTTCGCTCCCCAGCCCACAGGTTTCACCGGCCTCTGAACACGGCATTGCAAAGGTACAGAGCTGAGCAGTGGTGGTGGCAAAGCCCCTGCCTGATTCCCCATAGCTGCTGAGAAGCAGGCGGGAAGAGCTGGGAGAGACCAGGAGGTCTCTGCCCCCCGACAGGCTGACTGCCTGCTCTGCACGGCAGTCTGCAAGGACATGCCGCAGGGTCTCCAAGGGAGCTGCCTTTGCCTGTCTCTTGCCCCACAGTGACAAACCTTCTCCCCACCCAGCCTCTGGGAGCAGGGCAGCAGCCGCCTGCGTGGGAGAGTGCTTCTGTTGTCGAGGGCATCAGGAGCCACAGGAAGCTTCCACCTGGGAAGGATGGAGGGCGGGGGAAAAGGACAGCAGTAACTTGGCCTTTCTCGTGGGCTTTGATTGCAGATGGTGGAGGACACTGCAAGGGAGGTTCCCGTTGCGGTGCAAGCTCTGCATCCCTCCATCGGCCTTGTAAGGAAGGCTCCTTTGGGACACAGGGAGACACTGCCTGGCAGGACTTGTGCAAGAGCAGAGACACCACATCTGCCTGACTTACCACCTCTGCCAACCAAGGCAGCTAGGCAGGCACATGGAGGCCTGGAGGCCTCCGCAGGTAAAACATCAGGATCTACAAGTCGAACCAAGCTGCCTGCTCTGGAAACATCCTGCAGATCTTCTGCCAGAGGCAAGGTCAGTGCCATGGCTACTGAAGGTGTGGTGGCCAGGAGAATCCTGGAGAGAGTGACTGAGGGATTAGAGAGGCTGGCTGCAGATTCCAGCCAAGCTGCTGCCAGGGAACACTTCCTGCCTATTAGTGGTGCTGGGATGGCTCTGGACTCAGGCAAGAGACGGGAAGAGGAAGAACTAAAGCCATCCCATCTTTCCTTGCCTCCCCTTCAAAAACCCAAGCAGGAAACGGTGACAGTGTGCTCCCCCCTACCCCAGCCAGACCTCTGCATAACCCCGCTCAGGCGATAAACATCACTAACAGTTGTGATGGCTGCACCCAGTTCAAATCGAAATTTGGGGAGACGGATAACAGCACGATAGCCAAGGGCTAATTGAGCATGCACCAACCCAAATACAGTTGGCATGCAAATATGACTACAAGTCAATCATCTTACCCCGTAAATAGGAGGCAGCCCAGAGCCCGTTGAGCTCTACTGCATGGCAGCGGGCTGCACGGCAGGATCTCCTCTTGAACAGGGACACCTCTCAAGGTCACTCCTCGAGGTTGGGAGATCCCTTACCTGCAGCAGATCCTCCCTAAGTGACTAATAGTGCACTGAAACTTTGCTAAGTTGCATCTTTGATTGATTGTGCACATAATCCTTTAGACATAAACCGTTGACCAAATCTGGGACTAAGATTGGATCCAGTCACACCCAGACTCCTCTGAGAAGGAGTTTGGAAAGCAAGGGGGTCCACTCTGAACCTCGTGACTCAACGGGAGGGCCTCCTTAACAATTTGGTTTGAACCTTATATGTAGTTATTGTTTTACCCTCCATGCAGTAAATAACTGAGTGTACCTTGCCATCAAACCTTGTTAAATCACTGTCTTATCTCAATAAAACATATTGCTGCTTCTCCCTTACGAGTGAAGTGCATCACTCATCCGCAACAAATTGGTGTAGTCGGCAGGATGGCAAGTAGTATCACCAATTATTTTGGGAGGCATGGAGTGAACCCGAGTCCCAACTTCTCAGAAGAATGGGCTCGTGACAATTGGCATAATTGGGAAGCTGTTGAAGAATACCTAAAAGTGACCAGGGGCCATAGAAAGGATGGAAAAGGGAAAGGAATTAACTGCAAGATGCGAGGTACCTGTTTAGAAGCTGCATATCAAGAAAGGAAGAATAAAAATAAAGAGGAGCAGGACCTAAAGGAAGAAATAGAAGAGCGAAAGGCAGCTGAGTTGTTACTGTCTTTGAAAATTGAGCAGCTGCAGAAAGAGTTACAGGAGGAAAAGGAGAAAAGACAGAAGTTGGGAGAAAAGGTTGAGCTGATGCTTATGGGGGCTCCCTGCCCCCCTGACATTGTACAGATTAGGAAACTAATAGTATGCCCTGAAGATTGGGATGGAGACATGTGGGGTGATCCCGATGATAGCGAGCCAGGAGAAGATGATCCTTTGTCCCCCTCAAATCCCCCTGAATATGAAGCTAGACCCACTGTTAAAAGGGAATGAACTGAGGGACCTCGGGGTGGTGCTCCACGATATACTATGCGAATCACTCCCTGAGATCCGTGACAATTGACAATTTGGCAAGAGAGATATCACAGAATCACAGAATGATTGAGGTTGGAAGCAGAAAATATAAGCAGAAAACCATGTGAAATTGAAACAGAATACTTGTGGTGAGTCTGCCTAAGTGGCGGTAACCGAATAATGCTGAGTGAGGACAAAGCAAACAGCTGCTGTGGTGTTAAAGAAGTTACTTGACCCTAAGTTTCCCGAAGCAGAGTCTTAGACACAGAGTATCACAAACTGATTTACTAGAAGTGGTACAGCAGCAAACAACAGCTCGAGCAAATAAAGCTTGGAGTTGGCTGCACCTCGCACTGTGACCTGGGGCTGATCATATTTCCCATGTCTGCAAAAGAGGACCAAACAACTCTTTTATCCCATGTAGTGCAGTGCATTCATACATCTACAAGGTAGAAATCTGCAAGGGGAAGGCAAGAAGGGAATGGGAAGTGTCTTCGTTTCACTCATTAGGATAGCAGGCCTTTCCCCAGAGCATGGTTACTCCCTGCAATGGCTTCACAATGGAGCTATAACACCAATCCCATGCTGAGGGCTATAGTCAGTGATCGACAAGTGACGGCTTCTCTAGCCTTTCCAGTCTCCTCCTGAATGACTCTCTGCTTTGCTCCTTCACAGCGAGACACAAGCGCACCGACTGGAGAGTCCAGCTTAGACTGAGGGCATGTGGTGGATGCCAAGACCCACAGGAGTCATGCTGTGGCAGAGACGTTTCTTCTGGGAGCATCCGAGAGAGGAACACCGTGGAGGAAGCGGAAGAGGAGCAGCATGCTCGCTTTTCCCCCTCCCACCCGGCTGCCGAGGAATTTGCCAGCTTCATGGACTTCCTCGCTGACAGGGAGGTGTTTAACAGCCTCCAGACAGTCATAGAAGAAACCACCCAGAAAATAGAGGATGTCATGGCGGCATATGGAGAGCCCAGCTGCAGCCCAGAGACTGAGTGTCAAAGGTGTTCCTGTCGGACCGAGAGGGGCCATTTCTACTCCTGCCACTACCCTGCCACCTCCAGCTTAGGAGGGCACTGGGAGAAGCAATGCATGACCAGAGCTGGGCAGGACCTGGAGTGGAGAATACTGGACCCGTCTGCTGCCAAAATTGCATGCAGGAAGGACAGGAAGCGGGTGGAGGAAGCGGTGAGGGCTTTTCACCCAACTGTCTCTCTCTTCTAAATCGTGGGGCCCTGGGCCTTTTCCCAGAGTGCAAAGCCACAAAGACTGTGATCTGATTTGATTGGAAACTGAATGTATAGTGTTGTATAGAGATACATGCAGCAAAATCTCAGCCTTAGCCCCTTCCTGTGGGGTTTGCATTATTTGCATACACGACCAGCTCTGTGTAATGCCCTTCTCTGCACCCAACAGTGTGAATTTGGGGTGTAAGGGATTGAGAAAGGAAGGCGGTGGAGACTTTCTCTTCTTGACTTTCATCACTTGAAAGCCGAACGCCAGCGTGAGCAGGAGGCACTTTTCTTAAAGGCACGTGCCTCCTACAGGCTGCTTATAGTACTGGGCCATTCCTCCTCTTTGGGCTACAGGGAGGCCCTGAGGGGGATCTGGCAAAGGCTCCGTCTCCACAGAAAAACCCTCATTCCACAGAGCCTTGAGTATAAGCTTCAGATTCATGCATGTCAGCACATGGCCAGAGAACAATCTTGGTGCTATAAGCGGGACAAATGCATGGGACAAGATCCTGGAAGAAGAGCAAGTACATGCTGTTTTGCTCTAAACTAGAGTCATGGCGTTTAGTTATCTAAAGCCCCCCATAAGCCAGACAGTAAAAGTCTACAAGTTTTTAAAATAAGGACAGAGGCAGAGAGATTTTGTATGTTCTGCTACCTTCTGAGCTATTCAGAGTAGACTTGGATGAAGCTGTCAAGGTTTTTTCCCACAGCTATGAAAGCTACAACTATCCCAGAACAGAAGCTCTTAGAATCCATAGTCTGCTCATTTCTGGAGGGTGGGGCTTGAAGCAAATCCCCTGGGAAAATCACACTCAAATTGCAAGAACTGGCAGCCCTGAATGTGTGGCTGAATGAAAGCTGCAATCTGGCTCTGACACTCATGATCCTGCCCTCAAGCCTGGGGAGGCACAAGTGCCACCTATGTCATGAGCTCAGCTGTGCTCACAGCACTGCCCAGCTCTCTGCAAGCATTGGCAGAGCATGTGCTCAGCAGCATCCCGTGGTGTCCAAACCATGACATTGGGCTGCCTGACCTGGTGTCCGCCTTGGGGGCAAGATCTGAACTTGCCCAGTCAAAAACTTGGATTCCACTAGACCTGTCATTAAAACTCACTGAGGCTTGGACCTCAGACTGGGCTTTGGCCCCTCTTCAAACTAGAGATGGGATTTGCCTAGTTTAGCCTTCCCTCACTGAGTCTCTGTGCTTCACGGGCTTACTCTGGTAAGATTTTCATCCTCTTCCCTCTTCTTGCAGACTGTTCATGAAAAGGCAGCTGAATTTCTGTCTCACAGGACCAAGATGAGATCTGCACCAGGGGCTAGCAAAGAACGTGAAAAAGAAATCACAGCTGTCCTGAAAAAAGCAAGCCCCCCGAAGCTTCTCAGGACCATCATGGCCAGTTTCCCTCCGGCACTCCTCATTTCTTCAAAGAAAAGACAGCATTATTCTCAGCCCTCCAAGATCTCACCAAGGACATTGTTGTCCAAGTATTCAGTGCAGTAATGGAAGAAGGATCCCACCTCCCTGACAAGTCCTGGGGACATGGGGAGAGCAAACCAAAACCATCTGCGGAGGAACCTCAGCCCAAGCCTACATCTGTGCCACCTCCACTGGCTAAAATTGCTCCAAGACCACCCCTGGAGAAACCTCCACCTAGGCTAAACAACAAGCCACCTCCACTGCGGAAGCAGAAACTTAAAGCCAAGAAATTGGAGAGGATCGAAGAAAACCCTCCACTTTCCCAGGTAACTTTCTATTTTTCCAGCTCAAGCAAAATGACATCCTGGGATCAGTCGCATGTTGCAGGTGTTTTTTCTTGGTATCCCATCCAACTCTGCATGATATCTGCATGATTTGTAGCTACAATGTCTGCCTAAGAATCACATCTTGCTCCTTTACATTGCACTAGAACAATGTAGTCTTCAAATTCAGGTATTCTTAGGGTTGTCCCTGAAACACTGCCTTTGGAGTAGTCGCACGATAGCCAGTGTGCTTTATGGGCACAGTGGAGACATGTGTGCATGATGTCACTGCAGCTCTTGCTTTTACAGTAGGTGGTGCATGTCTTGTGCTGTCTATCTTGAAGGCAGATTCACTTCTGGCATAGGTAGCAATGTAAGATGAGCTCTACAGGGAAATGGGATACAAAAATCGTCTCCAGCAAGACAGTCCAGGTAGACAGGCCTGAGGACTTCAGTGAGGCTGTCTCGGGGCTCAGGCAGCTGCAGGAGTCACGTTTCTTATAGCCATAGCGCTTCCATAAGCCTTCACATGAACCCCTGAGCCAACAACCATACACAGTCCCAAGGTGAGGCAAGAACAGCCTTCCTGTACTGGGGGATGATAACTTCAGTGCTCACTGAGACTGACTTTTAATCCCTTTTCTACTTCCATCCTTCAGAGGGCAATTTTTTCTCTGCTGCATTTCTTCCAGTGTCTCTCATGTGGACTGAAAACACATTAAGTCATAGCTGAGGCTGAGCTGAGCTGTAGCATCCATGACTGGTGACAGATTGAAAGGCAAAGATGCTACTTTTGGTTACAGATGTCTCTGATGCCTCACACTGCTGAGGTCCGCTCAATATCCAAAGCTGCTGGTCATGAGAGAGTTGGGGCAGGGAGCCCTTTGACAAGCCAAAATGATGGTTCTCAAAAAGCGACTGTTTAACTGTGTGGATTTAGTCTAGACTCCCACATCCCATCAGCTGGTTTGTCACACCAAAACTCTGTCACATCTTCAGCATAAGAGGCCATTTGCTCTTTTCCACTCCCACCTTGCTCCCTTGGCTTCAGTGGGCATGGCCCAAACAAGAGCAGAGTTTAGCCTGGTTCTGGTTTTGACCAAAGTTGATCAGAAGCCACTACTACCAATAAAAAAGACACCGCAAAGGGGTCTTCATGTTTAGAAAATATTTGCTATCTTTCACATTCCAAATTGTAACGAAATATATAAAAAAAATTTTTCATGCTGATTCTCTCTTGGCAACTGGACATATGGATAGGCGGGACCTCATCTGCCCCCAAGGAGCCAGCTTGCTAAAAGGGTGGTGAAGAAGAATCAGCTCGGAGGAGGCAAGCGTTTCCGAAACGAAGAGCAGATTATCGAGTCTCTTGTGGAAAAGGCGGTCAGGCACATACTACGCAAGTATAAGAATGAACGATCACTTTCAGAGAAACTTGGATTTAGCTCTGTTCTGGTAACAAAGGTGCTCCTTGAGATGGTGTTGGGCTTTAAAAAGCTGAAGGGCAGTGGCATACAGTTAACGTCGCAGATTGACTGGGCTGAGGTGTATAAGCAAGGAAATCTGAAGAGTTCTTCTCAAGCTCGAAAGCCGACAGCAGAAGGGATGGGCAAGAAGATTTCTCCTCAACGAGAAATGATTCTCAGCAAAGCAGAATTGCCCAAGAAACACATTAGGCAGCATGCCACTCCTCTGCCAGCACCCACAGAAACAGCACCTCCAAAATTCCCTCAGGTGCTAACACAAAAGGCAGAGGACTCACCACAGCTGGCCGCTGTGCAATTTCTCGGGCAAACATCATCTTCTACAAAACCAAGGATTGCAAATGAGAGCCAGAGAAAATGACCTGTTTTACCAAACACTCAAGTCAACACCTCTGCAAGGCCGCCCATACCTCCTCCAAAGCCTGGTAGCCAAAAGCCACTCGCCTTCTTCCCAGACATTGCAGGAAATCGGACGGAGCCTTCAAAGCCCTGTGCCCACTCTGAAAGAGCTAGTGCTACCCCTGAGAGCCTCGGGACCCTGTTTACCACCTTATTATTACACAGAAGAGTTAATTCCACAGCTCCCTGGCAGCAATTAGCATCTTCTCCAAAACCAGGTACCTCCAATATCTCAGATGATTTAGCAGACACAACAGCCCACTCCCCTCGAGCTCGAAGAGAGAGCCCATCCTCTTCCAGGACTGACACCAATGGCGAGAGCAGCCCAAACTCTCTGACTCTTTTACTGGCCACAGACCGCCACGACTCTCTAGGAGTGCTGAGGCACTCCTCTCTTTCCCAAAGACCACAAGGAGGGCACAGGCACCAAAAGCCCTCTGCTGTTCTCCCCCCGATTTGAAATTCTCTCTGTTTAAACATGAATATCATTGTACACATTTTTGCCCAGTGTGTTCTTTGTCTTTACCAATTCTACTTATTCTTACAGTCTTCTGAGATGGATTCAGTGTGAACAAGTGAAACATCAGTTTTTGGCTCTCTCATCCTTCAACAAATGTGCCAAGTGATGAGATGCTGAGCACTGCCACAGGTTCTTTGCAAACCATTGGGTTTTTTGTGGCTTCCGTCTCTCCTTGGGAAACAGCCCTGCTGTTATTAACACTGTTGGTCATTTGTATCATGGCCATGCTTTGGGGTCACAGGGAAGAAAACTCTGCTCTTAGCCGTGGGAACGGATAGCAATGTTTGATGTAGGGTGAGGTTATGACCATCAGTTCATCAGGGTGGGGGAAAGAAGGACACAGAAGGAAAGAAGCAAAAGAAGGCACAGACTGTTTGCAGGCTTGATTCTCCACAGTATGTGTTCATGCACTGTCTTTCCAACCCCACCTTCTCCTGGCTACTCTCTGAACAACTTCAAAAAAACACCTTCTTTCCCACAAGAGTCTTCACTGATTTCCCAGCTTCTCATATATTGTTACTGGGTAATTCTAAGAGCTAGGGCATATTGAACTGGATTGGCTCCTGTGGTGTTAGCCAGGCATCCAAATGGTTTTGTTAGTGATGATTTATATTTATCTATTTCGACAGGAATCCAGAACCTTTGCAGGTGAACACCATTCATCAGCATTTACCTTTTAGTATTTCTTTGAGTGACCTCTCTGTGTTAACCCAATGTAGTATATTTAGCATACAGGTTCAGAGTGGCCTAAAGGAAGGACTGCCTCGTTTAGAAAAACCTCCTGGCCAAGAGATCCCACAAGTACTCTGGCATCCTGTTCCAGTGTTTGACTACTGTCACGGTGAAAAATTACTCCTACTGTCTAACTGGAGTTCCCCTTGCTCCAGCTTCTGCCCATTCCTGTCTCTGTGCACCTCCAAAACAGTCTGGCTCTCTCCTCCCTGCGGCCTCCCACGAGACAGCCGCAGATCGCAACAAGATCACCCCTCAGCCTTCCCTTCTCCAGGCTGCTCCAGAGCTCTGATATGTGTATTCTGTTTTTAGTTCTGTTCTATTGTCTCCTGAGATTTCTGTCAGCCTGTTTCTCCAGACTGTCAGTGTCCATCTGAACAGCAGCCCATCACACATTTCAGAGAGCTTTGGGAACCTTTGTGTAAACAACTGGACTGAGCCCTTGATGTCTATTTTTTAGATGGCTACGTCACAACAGTGATGCTACATTTAGTGAGCTACATCACAACAGTGGTTGGAAACACCCTCATCACCCTCTTGTGGTGGCTGTTCAGCACCCTCACAAGGGAATCTGTCTTTCCTGGGTGTCTGCAGTATTTCCACTATCTTATCCAGGACATTGTCGAGCTTTCTGACTGGGAAAGATCTATTTCCATTATTGGCTGCTTCATGCAAATTTCTTGCTCTTGTTTTCTGGCAACAGCAGTGTGTTAAACTTTTAGTTTTAATGTCACCTGATCCCTATACAGCCATATGCAGAGCATTGCACTATGAAACCCTGATGAATGGGAGGATCTGCCTCCCACTAGCAGGTGGATCTGGGACGGGAGGATTATTTGCAAGCGCAATAACAGCACTTTTTAGTCACAATTGACTTTTTGTGGTCACAATGAAATCAATCGCTTCTCCTGCAACTTCACCCCAATGGTTAAGCAGTCCTATAGTGATATCAGCCTGATTCTGATGGTCCACCCCTTCATTTACAGCCTGAGGAACAAAAAGATACAGCAGGAGGTCTTGGGTCTCAGACAGGATTAGCTGGCTCTACAATTAGAATTGAGTTTCTTGAAAGCCATTCTCTGTTCTCTGAGGAGCGTGAGTGTGAATGAGAATGTGAAACATCAAGATCCAGATTATTATTAATGAAGGTGCCACATTAAAGTGAGTGCTTGAGAAGCTGTTAGCCCCTGTTGTCCTGTGGACAGACAAAGGCATGTCCCCTGGAGTAAGTAACATCTCCTTTAAATTTAGGGCAGTCATTCACATACGTTGGCAAAAGGTGAGACTACTTTACCTAAACATGGGTGTCAGGTACCCGCTGAGATACCCTCAGGTATCTGAGACACCCACAGAAGGCTGGTAGATAGGACATAAATGTACTTTTCCACAGCCAAATTTAGATTGCTATGTCCGCATTTGAGCTAGCGTCTAAATTCAAAGGACTGTGATCAGTGATACAAAGTCCAACTGGTGGCCAGTTAACACTGGTATTCCTCAGAGGGGCAATGTGGAAAAGAGAGGGAGAGCAGATTTGCTGGAATGGCCTTAAACACAGGGCTCTGCTGTATGGTTAATCCTCCCTGAAGGGCTATGTCAAAATTACTTGGTCCTGGAAAACAGGAAACAAAGAGGTAGACGCTGACCGACTCTCGACATGAGAGCAGTACTGCCTTGTGACTACCATGTTTCCTGGGGATGGAGGGGCATTGCCTATGTTTATGCAGTAGATTAAACACCACTGTCTGGGCTGGTAATCTCTGGGGTCCCTGCTGTTCCCTCCAGAGACTGTCATGGACCTCTGCTGAGACTTTAACCAGCACCAGGAGGCCAACTGCAAGGGCAGTACCATTCAATTGCGTCTGGAGCCCCTGTGCCGTGACTGAAAGGCTGAGAGCTTCAGCTGTTTGCGTAACAGGCAACTTAGGGCTCTTCAGCAGGGCCTCAACTGGCTTCTGAATACATTGTAAAGGGGCCCAGAGTGTAAGAATTTGCCTTCAGTTTCAGTTCTGCGGGAGACACCTTCTTGCCCAAAGCCACACAGGGCACAAGCGACTTGCTCTGTGGGTAGAGCCCAACACCCTACAAAGCATAAAAGAACTTAGGAACTGGTTCTGATGATGACTAGGCTGTATGTGATAACTGTGCTCGGGTTGAAATCATGTCTGCCAGTTTTAGATAGCTACATTTGATCTCATTATGTAGGCTTCTAATATGTCTTTGAAAAGGCATAGGCATCCCTTTTGAGATGATTCATCTGTCCTACAGTAGATGAAAAACAGGTTCCTATAGGCACTGTTGATTTCTCCTGGTGACTCTAAAGGCTTGTTCTTAGTGAACATCACAATTTACATAGGTAAGAGACCAACCACTTCTCTAAAGGTAGGGAAGGGCATCCTAGAAAATCAGAGACAGCCACATTGGGCTGTGACATATGACTCAAGACCTCCAGGAGACCAAAGCTTTCTTTGAACATCAACTGGAGGCCAGGCAGGCTCTCCTGGGACATATTAGGTAACTGGATCCCAAAGTGTGGGATTCACATTACCCATCCTTAGGGATGAAAGTTCAGTTCTGTATTTAAACACCTAAAAATGGCTTTTGATAACGCAGATGTCTACATGCGAGTTAGGTACTTTCAGTTCCTGCTTTAATGAAATCATTGGACAGTTGGTGAATACAGTCAGTTGGGTCTATAGAGTTATTCAGTAGCAAGACTCATTTGCCCAGCTGTAGGCATGTAGCTCCAGTACAGAGCTGGAAAATATGTTATGGGACTTCCATAACACCTGCACTCTTGTGGAATGGTGAGTAGAGGCCAGAAGGGATTAACGACAGATGCAAGGAGTTTCATACACGATGCAGAGATGTCTGAGGCAGTGCCTCTCACGTTGCCCTTGCTTTCAGTGAAGAGGAGGTGGTGTTCTGCCTGGGTTTACATGGTAACATGTAGCACAGGATGATTCACGCCCCAGGAACATCTCCTGCTCTCTGCTGCTCAGAAATGAGGCCGGAGATACCCAGCTTGTCTGGCAATGGCAAAACCTGGGGGGAGCAATTTCTGCTGAAAACTCCTTTTCTGGTCAATAGAGAGACTGACTGACCTCGTGTACTTTGGAGAGCAGGTGCAGGCGAGGAGGGATCCCGCTCAGGAAGTGGGTCTCTCTCCCCCACAACAGTGAGATTTCCTTGTTCACGATGGTTTCCAGCATCATTTGAGTTGCCGTAGGCTGTACTGCCTAGCTTCCCACTCTCAGAATGTGAGGATCTCCCTCAGACCCTGCCAACCCCACAGAGACATCTGGGGCTCTGTACAGTCCTGCACGCCCTCGATGCTCCTGGGCACCCTGACTCTCCCAGTGGGGCTGTACAGCCCCTGGTCTGTGTAAGCCCTGCAGCTCAATCCATCACCAGGCACAGGTCAGTCACTCTCACTGGGAACAGGCACCAGTGCTCTTTATTTTGCATTTGTAGGTGGATGTTCACATTTTGAAAGCACTCCATCCCCTTTACTGACAGCTCCATTGCTATAAAAGGGAAAACAGGTAGAGTGTCAGCAGGAGCTCCCACAGGAACACGTCTTTGCTCTGCCCTGGAGGTGCCATCCCCTGGAGCCAGCCAAGCTTTAGGGCCAAGCACACTCCAGAGTAATCGCTCAGGACCTGCCTTTGAGCTTGCTCATGTTGCTCTTCTCTCTTTTGCATAGCTGCCTTTCCTAGGACGCGCTCCTAGTCCTTCCTGTCCCATCTCAGCATCTTCTCCTAGTGCTAGGGAGTTAAAAAGAAAGCTGTAGAGTTGTATGTATAGGGAGAAGGCAGAGAAATACTGGAGGCCTAATTTAGGCCGTATATTATGGGATCTGCTTCTGAAGAAGTGGCAAGGTCTCTGTGATGCGGTCCATGGGCCCTTGGTGCCCATGACAGGGTCCCATGTGCAGCTAGTCAGCGAGGGGCTGAGTCAGGTGGGCTGAGACCTTGGCCTGAACAGGGATCGACCCTCAGGGCAAGGGGTCTCAGTGTCAGTGCTCTGTGATGGAAGGACAGACCAACTGGTTTGGAAAAGGCAGAGCCAAATGTCAGAGGGATCCTTTTGTCTTCAGCCAGAACTCACATGTGCCATATTGAAAGCCTATTCAATGCTATTCAATTCTATTTCAAGTGCCCAAGAACTTCCTCTTGGATGTCAGGGACATTCAGTTCAAGGCCAGACTCAAAGAAGACCTGCTTCTGTCTCAGGAGGGCTGTCAGAGAAAGATCTCCTTTCTCTGTTGGTGCTGCCATCTCAGGTTTTCTACCTGTGCCCAAATAACTGAATTCCACCACTGCCTCTAGGAAAGTCCATCCCATCTACATTCAAGCAGCTGCATAATTGGGAGGCACATCACACCAAGGCCTCCGCTGTAGTTTCTGCACTCTCAAACCCTTCAAGCTCTCCCACCCCTGAACCTCTTCTCATCCCAATGATATGAACAGGGACTGTGCTAATGATGTCCACAGGATGGCTGGATCACAGGCTGTTCAGGCCCAGAGACTTCTTCAGTGGCACCTTGTCTGTCGCGGTCCGCGGGAGTGACGGGAATGAATCATACGCATTCACAGAATGCAGGTTCAATTCCATCTTTATTCAGCAATTTGCTTATTTTATAAGTACAAGTATTCGGCGCTCTGGCCCTTGATTTGTGGTTCATACAGATTATGTCACAGGTAGCCAATCATTGCACCGATCACGCACACAGCGGTCATGCCTTGTACCTTGCTGCTTGTTTAGCAAAGCTGTCTAGCCCTTAACCTTGGTTCCCACTGGCTTCTGCTAGTTTATCTGTACTTTCTCAGGATGTATCATTCCCAGCTGCACCAGTGTCCTTGGTAAACTACTTCAAAGCACATAGCAGCAGCTACAGTCTGAGGCCTAAGGCTTCAGCAAATTTAGCTACTTATGCTAAGCAAGTTGTGCTAAGCAACTAATCCTAAACAGTGTAGTTCCACAATCTATATTTCATATAGATTGTTGTTCTGAAGTACCGCAAGGGCCCCAACACCTCCCCCTCTTCTTTCAAATAATAGATCAACCATTTTCTGTACCCGAGCTAGGATACATTGTAGTATACAAGGCCCACAAATCAATAGGAACATACCCACGATACCTATGGTCATCAGTTGTTTTAATCCTGCTGCCAACCAGGGCCCGATCCCCAGCCCCCGAAGCCACCCGTCAATCCCAAGGCCATTCTCCTGCTTCAGCTTATATAGCCCATTCTGAATGTTTCGTATACGCGCATGGATTGATTGCGAATGGTCGGTAAGATTGAGACAACACATCCCCTCAAACTCGTCACACCCATGTCCATGAGCTAAGAGCAAGAAATCTATAGCGGCCCTATTTTGTAACACAGCGTGGTTTATGCTCAGCGCATCCTGAGACATCTCATCTAGTACTCGTGATGTAATAGTTAACTCATTTTTGGTCCAACAAGCCAATTGCTCCGCCAATTTCATCGCCTTAAACCCAGCGGCTCCCGGCAGTAGCGTAGCAGTCGCCAGCTGCCGGAAGCCTGACCAAAATACGGGATCGCCAATGTCCTTGCACTCTAGCTCATGCACACTCCTTCTGCCCCGCCCGCGCTTCATCAAGACCAAATTCTGCAGTTGGGTGAGATTGGGGTGGAACAGACTCAATCTCCCCAAGTAGCACGGGCCTCCACGCAGGATGCGTGGCACGCCGTTCCAGGCCCTATCCCCGCATATCAGAAATATACCAGGCGGCAGCGCTTTCGCTGTTATGTGGCTTGTTGCGTTGCAGTTCGTATACACCTGGCCATGGACGTCACTGCTGCTTAAGGCGGAATTCAAGGTTACCCATTTTGATGACCGCTCAGTGAGCATCCCCACAGGGGGAAGGAAGCTGACATACCCGCCCGTATCTTTTTCTGAGGCGCTGGCGGCCATACAGCCGAAGAGATCCAACTCCTCAGGGTCTGAATTTAGGGTTTTGTTTAAGGCCAGGATAATATGATACTGCCACCTTCCATCACGTTGCCACTTATTTAACTCTGGGGCCATTCTGGTCTTATCGACGGCCGTGAAATTCAAGGTTGTCTTGTTACCAACATATGCCTTGAATTCCTCTGCCCTCCAGGTGGGGACACCGATTAAACATGTCCTGAAAGGGTCACCCACCTTGCCCTTAGACAGACAGAACGATGTCTGGCCGGTCCTGTTTGCGATCGTAAGCCACACATTCTTCCTTGGAGTATGAAATGGGGGTAATGCCGCACTCATGCTGCTCAAACTAATTATGCTGCCTATAAGTGTGACTAGGACCGCTCTTCCACCAACCCCCCCAACACTCTTTTGTTCGTGCCCAGTCATTGCAGCACGCTCACAATCACAATCCCGTTCGTTCCGGGTGAGGCTGGTGCTTTGTTTTCGTCCTCTGTCAAGAGCTTCCAGTTCCTGCCGCGGGTCTTCAAGCGCAGGTAGTAGCTGACTCACGGGCTGTTTCCAGTGGGCAGTCGTCCGCAGGTCCAGCGTTACTCTTCTTCAACCACGGTCGAACCCACTTCGCGGGTATCCACTCCGTACCAGTACCTGCAATGACACAAGCATACCCTCGGCCCCAAGTGAGTAATTCCACAGGCCCCTGCCATGAATGTGTTTGTGGTACCCATCGGGACACGAGCGTCTTAATAGGTCTCGTAGTCTGTGCATGGCGTGCCCCTGGGCTGATCAACTCCCCTTGGTGTATTTCAATGAGGTTGCGCCAATTTAACACATAACAGCTTTTTGCTACGATGTCATGGACGGGGAGAGATACCTCCCCCTCCTTTTTCAAAATAGCAAAAAGGCGTTTTAAATCCTGATGTCGGCGCTCCACTATGGCCTGGCCAGTGGAATTATAGGGGACCCCCGTGGAATGTGTAATGTCCCAAGCTCGCATAAACTCAGCGCACGCGGCGCTCATATAGGCAGGTCCATTGTCGGTTTTTATCTGAGCTGGCTTCCCCAGCGTGGCAAAGGCTTGCAGCCAATGCAGGCAGCAGGCAGTGAAGCGTGTGGAGGTTGCGGCAGTGGCCCAGGTCATTTTACTGAATGTATCGACTGATACATGGACAAAGCGCAGTCGCCCAAAGGCAGGGACTTCTGTGACATCGGTCTGCCATAGCTGGCGAGGTTCTAACCCGCGTGGGTTTGTCCCTGTATCCTGCAGCGGGGGAATGTGTGCACAATCAGGGCACGCGGCCACTATGGCCCTGCTTTCTGCCCGGGATAAGTGGAACTCCTTTTGCAAAGATCTAGCTGACTGGTGAAAAAACGCATGAGATTGTTGCGCCAGCTGTAACCTAGTTTTTTCTTCACCGGCGGCTGAGACTTGGGCATCTATGCGCTGGTTGCCCTCCGCCAATATTCCTGGCAGTCCTGAATGACTACGGACGTGTGTGCACCAGAATGGCTGAACGCGAGAATTTAAATGGCCGCCTGCTTGTATCAACAACGCCTGAATCTTGGGGTTAGCGGTCTGCCCAATAAGAGCAGAGTGTAGTCGTTGTAACACACCCGCCACATATAGTGAATCAACTATAAGATTAAGAGGTTCTTCTGCAAAGTCCTTCAACGCGAGTACAGCTGCCATGAGTTCTAAAATTTGCACGGAGTGCTCGGGGGCACCTTGCATGATCTTTTGAGCCCACTCTCCTCATACATTCACGTATTCGTATCCGTACTTCTTTGTTTTGCCGCTAGCGTCCGTAAAGACGGACTTCGCGTTGTGGATGGGGCCATCTGCCATTACCTTCCTTTCTTCAAGCATCAATTGCGTGTGCAGCAGTGGGTGCTTTGGATAATGATTGTCGAGGGGAACCCCACACGTCGCCAGGGCGAATGAAATGCTCTGTTGGGCCCATTCAGATACGGGATCTAAAGAAACCAGGGGCAGAATGATGCGTGAGGGCTCCTTCCCTGATATGATGCGGACGCGCTGTCTTGTTTTTAGTAACAGTTCTCCCACAGCATCTTTCCTGGGCATAATCACTGTGCGTGGCCGGACTGGCGAAAACACCCACTCCAGGATCGTGAGCTGATTTGTCTCGTTTGTTTGACCAATTATGCCAACCACCTCCTGTTGTTTATTGTAGCACACTATGTCAATGGGTTTCATGGGGTCATAGCGATAGGCTTGTACATTTCCAAGCTTCCTCTCGATGTTAGCCATAACTTCCTGCACTGGAGGAGACAACGTTCTTGCTTCTCTGGGGTTCTTGCTATTCTTAAGTAAATTCACCAGCGGTTGAATTTCCTCATTGGTAATGCCGCAGTAAGTACGGATCCATTGAATGTCCCCAAGAAGTTTCTGTACATCGTTCACTGTTGCGATCTTCCGCGTGATCGAGGTTTTCATTGGGTAGACTCGGGTCTCGGTTATGACCATACCAAGATAGTTCCACGGTGCGTGTTGCTGGATCTTCTCAGGGGCGATGGTAAGACCCCTGGCCTGGAGTTGTTGACTCAATTCCCGTTGACTCTCTTCCAGCAGCGGGGTTTCTGTTGCGACTAATATGTCGTCCATGTAGTGGTATACTATAGCCTCGGGATGTCTCTGCCTCCAGGGTTCTAAGGCTCGGTCTACATACCATTGACATATCGTGGGAGAGTTTTTCATACCTTGGGGTAGAACGACCCACTGATAGCGTCTCGAAGGGCCAGATCGATTTATCGTTGGCACTGAGAATGCAAAGCGTTTGGAGTCCTCCAGATGTAAGGGGATACTAAAGAAACAGTCTTTCAGATCAATTACTAGCAGACTCCATTCCCGCGGGAGCATGGTAGGTGATGGCAGTCCTGGTTGTAACGCTCCCATATCTTCCATTGTTGCGTTCACAGCTCGCAGATCGTGTAGCAGTCTCCATTTTCCTGACCTTTTCTGTATGGTAAAGATAGGTGTGTTCCATGGGCTGGTTGAAGGTTGAATATGTCCCAATTGTAGCTGTTCTTCTACCAATTTGTTAAGTTCCCTTAGCTTCTCCTTTTGCAGCGGCCACTGCTCGACCCACACTGGTTCGTCAGTTTTCCATGTAATTTTCAGCGTGGGTGGAGAAGTGTCAGCAGCGGCCATCACTAAAAAGGGCACGAGAGAACTAGGCCCCACTGGGACAGAAGGTCCCGGCCTAAGATCCAGAGAGGGGTATTCATTACGTATGGTGTTACCACGCCCAAATGACCTTCTTCGTCGCAGATCTTCACGGGTCTCACACTTCTCCAGGTGGGGGCTGAACCACCAATCCCCTGTACTGCAGTGGTGCTATCCACTAGCGCCCAAGCGGCAGGCCAGGAGTCGCGAGGTACTATGGTGACGTCGGAACCGGTATCCATCATCATCTCGGCTTTTAGGTGATTCATTCCGTCTGGAGAGGTAATGATGACCTTTCGAGTGGGTCTAGTCGAGGACACAGCAGTCGAGAACAAGGCCAGGGGCGTCCCCGTAGAGCCGAAACCTCCTCTTCGATCATCTCCGCTGGCCAGGGGGACCGCAGACTTGAAAGGGATCAATTGGGCAATTTTGCTTTTTGCTGGTATTGTAACTGGGGGACAGAAGACCTTCAGCATGATTTTTATAGGTCCACGGTAGTCGGCGTCGATGCATCCAGGGAGAACAAAAATTCCCTGTCTAGAGGCAGATGATCGTCCTATCAGTAAGGCCGACAGCCCCCCCCCCCCAAGGGGCCACAAACGTCTGAATTTACCAAGTGGACCTGCTCAGTGGCAATGCTTACTGATTCTGCCAGGGCCAGATCGATTCCGGCGCTCCGTCTTGTGGCTGCATGGTGTTCGAAGAGGCAACCATGGGATATTTCTTCGCCGCGTCCCAGGCGCGGCTGTTCCAGTTTCCCGACAACGGGGTGCCGCTTTTCTTGCATTTTGACCGGCACTCACTTGTCCGATGCCCAAACTTGTCACAACGCTGGCAGATACGGTTGTCTTTAGCCAGTCGTCTGAGGGGGCAATGTTTCTTCCAGTGCCCAGGTTGTCCGCAGATGTAGCAGTTCTCTGTTTTGCGGCCGCCCCCTCCTTGTGTAGGGTCCTGTTTCATAGCTACAGCTAATGCAGTAGCATGGATCTTCGCTTTTTGTTTTTCTAGCTCCATGGGTGCTCGGGAGCAAATTTCCACCATTTGGAGCAAAGTTGCTCCTGGAGGCAAGGTGGCGAGCAGTTTTGTGCAGGTTGGATTGGCGTTCTGCGTAGCGATCTCCTTAACCATGATTGTTTTCATGTCCTGTGGCACGTTCGGGGCCGCATCAACGGCTTCCTTAAGTTTATCCACGAACTGCAGGAACGGTTGGTCTTCCGCCTGCCTTATTGACAGGTAAGGCGGATTGGCTTTCCCTATTTGGGGCAGTGCGGCGAATGCCTCTAAGGCAGCGTTTTTTGACTGCATCAGGACTCGGGGATGCAGTGCCGCCTGTCGAGCGGGGTCTCTAAAAGCTCCGTTGCCCATCAGCATGTCCAAAGATGTCATACGTAACGGGTCATCTGCCGGTAAGTCCAAATTAGATAATTGGCATTGCTCAAGCAGTTCCTGCCACTTATTCAGAAACACCAGCAAAGAGGTGGGCCCCAAAATCAATTCGGCAAGGGCGCGGATGTCGCTCGGCACCAGGTTTTGATATTTTACCAGTGCTCTCAGCTGCGCTTGCACTTGATGGTTATTTATCCCGTACTGCATTACCAGCTGTTGCAGCTTTGTTACCACTTGCCAATCCAGAGGCTCCCACCTCGTCTGTCCCTGACCCGTGGTCACGACCAGGGCTACTATAGGGAAAAACTGCATGTCCCCAACCAGTTCAGCATTCTGAATGATCCCGCGCCACCTTTTTGCCATATCAAAGTCAGGGTCCCTAGGTGGTAGGGCTTTCTCCGGTGCTCTCTGTAAACAGTCCAAAATCATTCGATACTCTTTCTGTGTTAAAGGGGTTTTTTTTCCAGGCTTTCAGATGTTGCTCCGCCTCCTCAAGGGACCACGTCCCTTTGAGTACGTTGGTAATCACCCAGTCTCTGGGGGCGATCTCTTGGTTCTCCTGGGATCCGCCGGCAAGATCCCCGGAGAACCGTTCCTCAACCGCCTTCAGGCCGTCCACAATAGCCTGATGTGCCTTCTTATACGCCTCCCTCACATGCGCCTTTTTCGACCCCCTATCCAACCTCCTCATTTCCTCCAGCAATTCCTCCATTTTCTTTGAATATTCAGTCAGATCAACGCTTTTCTCCTCAGGTAAAGGCACAGTGGCCGGATCCACTTCCATAGGGGGAGCGGACGGCTGCGGGGGGGCGGCAAAGGCATCAGCAACGTCCCCTTTCTTGTATGGTGGCAAGTCCTCATATCCTGTGCCAGTCCCCCAAGCCTCCCGCTCTAGCTTAGAGAGAGGTGCCGCACACGGCAGGGAGGGCTCATCTGTCACCGAGGGCCCCCCCGCGGATGGTGTATCAAAGACGAGCACCGCGCATTCCGCTCCGGGCACCACGCACTCCGCTCCGGACACCGTGCATTCCGCTCCGGGTACCGCGCACTCCGCTCCGGGTACCGCGCACTCCGCTCCTTCCGCGCACTCACTCCCCGGCGAAAGTGCCGCTGCAGAGGGCTCCACTTGCAGCGCCCTCCGTATGGCAGCAGTCGCCTGTGCCTCCCCGTGCAGCTGTTCGATCATAAGCCGCACGTCTCGGTATATTTTGGCCAGACGCCTGGCCTCTTTTTCTCCGTTCTGGATGGATTCCCACAGTTCCTTTCCGACCTTCTTCCAGGTTACCGCGCTAAAGACCTGGCTGGACTCCCGTAACAAACCGCGCCGCCTTCCCCACAACAGCAAGTCCACCAGCGCCTGGCGCTCCACCTGTCGCTCTGTTTGTGCTGCCACTTGTAACAATTTTTCTAACGTGGCCTTTTCTACCGCTGATACAGCGTTTCCCATACCGCCCGCCGCCTCACAAGGGCGCCTGACTCACCGGTCAGAAGAGTTGCATAGCTACGACTTTTCTTTTCCCGTCTTCTTTCAGACGGCCAGGCTCATTTTCCCCGGGCACGAGCCTCCTGGGCGGTATCCACTCCCGTTACTCGAACTCTTAGCAAAGCCAGCTTCTCCTCCGCAGTATCACGTCGGGGTCGCCAGATGTCGCGGTCCGCGGGAGTGACGGGAATGAATCATACGCATTCACAGAATGCAGGTTCAATTCCATCTTTATTCAGCAATTTGCTTATTTTATAAGTACAAGTATTCGGCGCTCTGGCCCTTGATTTGTGGTTCATACAGATTATGTCACAGGTAGCCAATCATTGCACCGATCACGCACACAGCGGTCATGCCTTGTACCTTGCTGCTTGTTTAGCAAAGCTGTCTAGCCCTTAACCTTGGTTCCCACTGGCTTCTGCTAGTTTATCTGTACTTTCTCAGGATGTATCACTCCCAGCTGCACCAGTGTCCTTGGTAAACTACTTCAAAGCACATAGCAGCAGCTACAGTCTGAGGCCTAAGGCTTCAGCAAATTTAGCTACTTATGCTAAGCAAGTTGTGCTAAGCAACTAATCCTAAACAGTGTAGTTCCACAATCTATATTTCATATAGATTGTTGTTCTGAAGTACCGCAAGGGCCCCAACACTTGTCCTTCCTGGAGATCGGTTGACCTCTTTCACAGGCCCTGTGGTGCTGCAAAGCCAGCTCAGGCAGCAAAGCCCTTTCCTGCCATTTCTGCACAGCCCAGCTCTGTTTTCCTCCAGCCTCAGGTACTGCAGGGTTTGCTCCCTTAGTGGGAACCTCCTTTCACCATTACATTGACACCTGCTATCTATGCCAGCATGTCCCTGCACTGAAGTGGGCCATTGCACATACAGTGTCCTTGACTCTTGGTAACATGGTTCACCATGAGCAATCTGTGCTCTGTGCCACAGCTGAGGCTCTGCAACCCAAATATATGCAAGCGAATGCAGCCTGGGGCACAGACAAGAGCAGATGGAGATGCACAAGTTGTCACAGGACTACAGCATTGCCAGAATAACTGAGATGTGGTGGGATCACTCACGTGACTGGAGGGCTGTGATAGCACAGTACAAGCTCTTCAGGAGAAACTGTTGGGGAAGATGAGGAGGGGTAATGCCCTTTCTGTGAAGGGGCAGCTCAGATGTATGGAGCTCTTCCCTGGGATGCACAAGGAGCTGCATGAGAGCTTGTGGGTAAGCATGAGAAGAAGGATGACATTGTGATGGGAGCTACCAACCATGTGATCTGGGTGAGGAGGTGGACGCAATCTCCTTTAAGCAACCTGAGGAAATCTGTGGCTCACGGGCTCTGGTTCTTATGGGGAGACCATAATCTCCCTGACATTCACTGGAAGGACAAACAGCAGAGTGCAAGGAGTCCAGGAGGTTTTTGGAAGACGTCAGGGAAAACTTCTTAGCACAGCTGCCAGATGGGCCAATAAAGGTGATGCTTTCCTGGATGTGGAAACTGCAAACAAGGAGGAACTGCTCAGGCATGGGATAGTCAGTGTCAGCCTCGCCTACAGTGACCGTGAAAAAGTGGAGTCCCAGATCCTGAAGGGAGCGAAGAAGGACAGCAGCAGAGTACAGACGCTGGGCTTCAGAGGAGCAGACTTGGGCCTGTCCTCGGGACTGGTGGGGGAGCCCATGAGAGGTAGCTCTGGAAAACTGGCAGGGCTTTAAGGACAGCAGCCACCAAGCACAAGAATGGTCCATCCTGATGCACAGTAAAACCAGTAGCCATGTCAGGGGACCAGCTTGGCTAAAGAGGGAACTCGCACCTGAGCTCCAGGGCGATAAGGTAGCATATGGGAAGGGGGAGGAGAGAGAGGCTGCAAGGAGGAATTTAGAAATATTGTCTGGCAAGGTAGGCATGGTGTTCGGGAAGACAAAGCTCCCCTAGGATTGACACTTGCAGAGGATGTCAAGAGCATGAGGATGAGCTGCTACTGCTCCAGTAAGAATAAAAAGGAAAAGGCGGGCTCACTGCTGAATGGGGCAGGGAATCTAGTAACAGCAGATGCAGATAGATCTGAAGAAACCAATGCCTTGTTAGCTTTCATTTTCACAAAAAAGGTCTCTCAGGCTGTTGTGCCTTACCTCAGGACTCCTGAGGAGAAGAAGAACCAACAGGGTGAGGTTAGTGAGGGATTACTTGTGAGACCTCAAACTATGCAAGTTAATGGGGTTGGATGGGCTGCATATGAGGATGCTGTGAGAGCTGGCTGCTGTCATAGCAAGGCCACTTGCTATCATAATTGAAAGACTGGGGAGACTGGGCAAGGTCCCAATGACTGGAAAAAGGCAAATGTTACATCCATCTTCAAAACAGGCCAACAGGACTACCTGGGGAGCTGCAGGTAGTTTAGCCTCACTTTGGTGAGGAGTGTGTCATGGAGTGAATCCTCTCACATCACATTTCTGGGCACATGAAGGAGAAGAAGGTGATAGAGAGCAGTCAGCATGGATTTACCCGGGGTAAATTGTACCTCACCAACATGATTGACTTCTATGATTAAATAACTGCATTTGTGGCTGGAGAAGAGTAAATGACTTTTTTCTGGACTTTAGCAAGGTGTTTGACACTGTCTTCAACAATATTCTTGTTTGCAAGTTAGAACATTACTGCCTAGGCAGATAGACAACCGGATAGGTAAAAAGCTGCTTGGATAGTCAGGCTCAGAGGGCACTGGTGAATGGGTAGCACTCTCCCTGGTAGCCAGAGATAAGTGGAGTACCACTGATCTCTCCAGGAACCTGTCCTGTTTATCATCTTTGTTAGTGACACGGAGGAAGCAACACTCATCATGCTTGTAGATTGCCCCAAAATGGAAGGGGAAGACCAGTCATATGCTTGAGGGCTGCCCTTCAGAGGGACATAGGCAGGCAGGAGGAACGAGCTTCAGAAACCACACAGTTTCCAACAGTGGAAGTAGGTCAGCTTTCTTCTCCTCCTCCATTCAGAATTGTTCAGATGCAGGGCTTCTTGGCAGGACTCCCCCAAAGGTCTTGATCAATCCTTTGCTTCACTTTTAATTTCCCCCTTTTTTTTCCCCCCCTTTCCCACTTCTAAGTTTGTGCCTTTTAACATCCTTATCCCCTCCCATATAGTCAGCCCACACCTGCTTACCCTTTCCTGTTTTGTGGGTTTGGGGTTTGGGTTTTTTTTTTTTTTTTGACACAGAGGAACTTCAGTCTAGAAGGACCTTGGGAAACTTGGGTGATTTGGCCAACAGACACCTCATGAAGATTTACAAGAGAAGTGTCAAGTCCTGTGAGTAGGGAGGAATAACCGCATCCATGGGGAGAGGTTGGGGGGACCTGCGCTTCTTTAGCCTGATGAAGTGGAGGTGAAGGGCAGGAGAGAGAGTAGTAGCTTGTGACTGCTTGAAGGGTGATTTCAGAGATGATGGAGCTTTTCTTGGTAGTGGGAAAAAGCATGAGAAGAGAAAAAAGCCACAAACAGCAGCTTGTGGGGTTCAGATGTAACATTAGGAAAAGGAAATGTCACTTGAAGGGTAGTGCTGTGGTGCTACAGGTCACCTAGAGGGTGTCTGTGATCAGCCCCTGGCTTTGTGATTCAAGGAAAACCAAGTGAGGACAGAGAGACATGAGTAGAGGTAGGGACATCCATGGGTGAGAACAAGGTGGCAAAGCAGGTTGGTGTGTACAGTCTGCAGGGAAACAGACACAGGTGTGGGACAGCATAGGACAGCCTGTAGTGGAGACAGCCATGGGCACTGCCAAGGCTGAAGGCTGCCTACAAAACTGAGCTCTTTGTCCTCTTGGCTGTGGCTGTTGTCCCTGCCACTGAGGCCCTCAAGAAGATGTTTCCTTAAAGCACTGTGACCTCGCTGCCTTCTCGTCCCCGGGCACTCAGGAGGTGCTGTATCACTGTCCTGCACTCGGCATTGCACACCCCCACCCTCACACTGCCCCCAGGAAGAGCCCTGAGCAAAGCGCGAGGGAAAAGATCACCCTGCCCAGGGGCTGGGTGTCAGTGCCTGGCCATTCTGCTTGATAAAACACATCAAGGCTTACTTGGCATCAGAGCCACCCACACATTGCCTTTGCCTACCTGCAATCAGGGCCTCCAGCTTTCTGCTCTCATCAGCCCCTGGGGAGCCTTCCCTGGTAACAACCCTCAGTGGGACCCATTAACGCTCCAAGAAACTTTGGAATTTACTTCTGCTTTTAATTTCTTGAGAGGCTTGTTCAATGTCCCCTCAGTCTTGGGAGGCAGTACAATGTCCCCCCTCAGGTTCATAGACTCAGCACCAAATACACTCGAGAGGCCATTAAAATGCCAAAAGCTCTCACAAGGCATGTCACTTCCCCTAATTTTCTTCAGTTCTTGTGTGCCTAATTGGAGGGGATTCAGGAGTGCATTTACAAGAGCAAGATTTCCATGAGCACCTGAAAAAGAAGGGATTTCTCCTTTTTAAGCTTCCTTTATTTTTCAGGTTACAGAATAAGTGATAGCCACATTCTCCAATTTGTACTGACCCAGAGGGTCTCCTAATGAAGTCCAGACACGTAGGAAAAGCAGAATTTTCCATATGAGACCTTTATGGACAACTCTCCTCCTCACCTCCCCAACCCTGCCATTTCTCTCATTAGCCACTGGGGACTTATATGACTCTTGTTAAAATCTAACTTTTTTCCACTTGAGTCTGTAGCTTAATGTTACAGCTCCTACGCACCAATTCCCACCTGCTTTCCTTAGACAACTAGCTGCAGACACAGGAGGATTTTTCTCAACTGCAAACAAGCAAAAATAAAATAGGATACAGTTTAATAAAAGGTAAAAGACACTCCTCAACTGTATGTTAAGTGCAAGCTGCCTCCAGTGTGGTCCACTTTCCACAAGGAATAACCCTCCTTGAAATGATTTTGACAGATAGATAGGAAAGGAAAGATAGAAACAGAACTAAGGAGTTGGCTAAAGAGAAAGTAAGACTCCTTAAAGATGAGGCAGGCTTCAGACGCCCTGAAGCTCAGAGCAGCAGCTGGAGAGTTGAGAGGCATCTGATGGATAAAGCGTAAGATATGTCTAGTTCGTCTGATGCAAAGATGCCTTTAGAAATGATCAGTTTAATCAGGACATGTGAAAATATGTGAGGAATTACTGAGGTTAAATCCACAGCATAATAAACAGAGCAGTGGTAACAAATTGAGGGGCAGATCAATATTTCTTCTCCTGAGATTCATACCCTGTCTGAACATTTCCACTATTTTATCATGGGAAAAGTGGACATTAAAATTAGTCATTTTAGCTGATGAAAGTGTGCTCATATTTTTTAAATGTTGAAAATTCTTCTCCACCTTTTCAGGCAGAGCTCTGTTCTAACCACAAGCACCCAGTGGCACGTGGAGAGGTCCTGGTATGTCTGCGGTATATCCCTAGGCCTGGGAGCTCTCACAGGGGACCTGCGGAAGACCGGAGCCCCTTGAAGCTGCAGATAGAGGGTGGGTAGAGTGGACCAGGGCACCTACAATGGCACCAGCCACCAGTGACCCTGTGATTGCATCCCACCCCAATTCTGGAAATCGCTTTCCTTTTCCAAAAAAAAAAAAAAAAGTATATTAAAAAAAGACAACAAAGCAAAGACAGACAACAAGAACACAAAAAAATTTAAAAGCTGGGAAGTGTTACAAAACATTTCTTCATTTTAGATCATTTTATTTCTTTCTTTCTTGTTTCATTTTTTATTGACGTTTGGTATTATCAGGCCTGCACCATTAAAAAATATATTTCTGTGTCTCACAGAGCCCAGTGGCCCAAAACCACTCGCAGCCCAGGGCTGTCCATGCCACTGCTCACTCTCTGCACAGACCAAGTCGCACCCACCAGAGACAGGAGTGACCACTAAACCCACATCCTAGCCCTGTGCCTGTTGGTGGCCTAACAGGTACTCAGGCAGGCAGGACCTCGCAACCTCTTACCCCAGACAGGAGTCAAGTGCTGGCCTATCAGCTTCACCCATAGAAGTCACCTCACAGCCACTTTCCCACTCATGTGTCTGCTCATCGTCCATCACCTGTAGAGGCAGAAGTGACCTCACTTTCATCTTTATGATCATGGGCCTCCTACTCTCCTATGAGCTTCTGAGAAACAACTAATCTCAGAATCACAGAATCACAGAATCACTGAGGTTGGAAGGGACCTCTGGAGATCATCTAGTCCAAACCCCCTGCTCAAGCAGGGTCACTTAGAGCACATTGCACAGGATTGCATCCAGGCGCGTTTTGAATATCTCCAGAGAAGGAGACTCCACCACCTCTCGGGGCAACCTGTTCCAGTGCTCTGTCACCCTCACAGTGAAAAAGTTTTTCCTCATGTTAAGATGGAAGTGTCTGTGTTTCAGTTTGTGCCCATTGCCTCGCGTCCTGTCGCTCGGCACCACTGAAAAGAGTCTGGCCCCATCCTCTCGACACCCTCCCTTCAGATACTTGTACACATTGATAAGATCTCCTCTCAGCCTTCTCTTCTCCAAGCTAAACAGGCCAAGCTCTCTCAGCCTTTCCTCATAAGAGAGATGCTCCAGTCCCCTAATCATCTTTGTAGCCCTTCGCTGCACTTGCTCCAGTAGTGCCACATCCCTCTTGTACTGGGGAGCCCAGAACTGGACGCAGTACTCCAGATGTGGCCTCACCAGGGCTGAGTAGAGGGGGAGAATCACCTCCCTCAACCTGCTGGCAACACTCTTTCTGATGCAGCCCAGGATACCATTGGCCTTCTTGGCCACAAGGGCACATTGCTGCCTCATGCTTAACTTGGTGTCCACCAGCACTCCCAGGTCCTTCTCAGCAGAGCTGCTTTCCAGCAGGTCAACCCCCAACCTGTACTGCTGCATGGGGTTATTCCTCCCCAGGTGCAGGACCCTGCACTTCCCTTTGTTGAATTTCATGAGGTTCCTCTCTGCCCACCTCTCCAGCCTGTCCAAGTCTCTTTGAATGGCAGCACAGCCCTCTGGTGTATCAGCCACTCCTCCCAGTTTTGTATCATCAGCAAACTTGCTGAGTGTGCACTCTGTGCCTTCATCCAGGTCATTGATGAAGAAGTTGAACAAGACTGGACCCAGTACTGACCCCTGGGGGACACCGCTAGCTACAGGCCTCCAACTAGACTCTGTGCCACTGATCACAACTCTCTGAGCTCTGCCATTCAGCCAGTTCTCAATCCACCTCACTGTCCACTCATCTAACCCACACTTCCTGAGCTTGTCTATGAGGATGCTATGGGAGACAGTGTCAAAAGCCTTGCTGAAGTCTAGGTAGACAACATCCACTGCTCTCCTCTCATCTACCCAGCCAGTCATTCCATCATAGAAGGCTATCAGATTGGTTAGGCATGATTTCCCTTTGGTGAAGCCATGCTGACTACTCCTGATCACCTTCTTTTCCTCCACATGCGTGGAGATGGCTTCCAGGATGAGCTGCTCCATCACCTTTCCAGGGATGGAGGTGAGGCTGACTGGCCTGTAGTTCCCTGGGTCCTCCTTCTTGCCCTTTTTGAAGACTGGGGTGACATTGGCTTTCTTCCAGTCCTCGGGCACCTCTCCTGTTCTCCATGACCTTTCAAAGATGATGGAGAGTGGCTTAGCAATAGTGTCCGCCAGCTCCCTCAGCACTCGTGGGTGCATCCCATCAGGGCCCATGGATTTGTGGGTGTCAAGTTTGCTTAAATGATCTCTAACCCACTCCTCCTCCACCAAGGGAAAGTCTTCCTCTCTCCAGACTTTCTCTCTTGCCTCCAGGGTCTGGGGTTCCTGAGGGCTGGCCTGACCAGTAAAGACTGAAGCAAAGAAGGCATTCAGTAACTCTGCCTTCTCTGCATCCTTCGTCACCAGGGCACCCACCCCATTCAGCAAAGGGCCCACATTTTCCCTAGTCTTCCTCTTGCTGCTGATGTATTTGAAGAAGCCCTTCTTGTTGTCCTTGACATCTCTAGCCAGATTTAATTCCAAACGGTCCTTAGCCTTCCTCGTCGCATCCCTGCATACTCTGACAACATTCCTATATTCCTCCCAAGTGGCCTGTCCCCCTTTCCACTTTCTGTAGACTTCCTTCTTCTGGTTGAGTTTTGCCAGGAGCTCCTTGCTCATCCATGCAGGTCTCCTACCTCCTTTGCTTGACTTCCTACTCATAGGGATGCACCGCTCTTGAGCCTGGAGGAAGTGATGTTTGAATATTAACCAACTCTCTTGAACACTCCTTCCTTCCAGGGCCCTCACCCATGGGATTCCTCCAAGTAGGTCCCTGAAGAGGCCAAAGTTTGCTCTCCTGAAGTCCAGGGTTGCGATCCTACTTGGTGCCCTGCTGCCTCCTCGCAGGATCCTGAACTCCACCATCTCATGGTCACTGCAGCCAAGGCAGCCCCCAACCTTCACATCTTCCACCAGTCCTTCTTTGTTTGTTAGTACGAGGTCCAGCAGCACACCTCTCCTTGTTGGCTCCTCCACCACCTGGGTCAAGAAGTTGTCACCAATGCTCTGCAGGAATCTCCAGGACTGTTTGTGCCTAGCTGTGTTGTCTTTCCAGCAGATATCGGGGTGGTTGAAGTCCCCCATGAGAACCAGGGCCTGGGATTGTGAGGCTACTTTCAGCTGTCTGTAGAAGGCCTCATCGACTTCCTCATCCTGATCAGGTGGCCTGTAGTAAACACCCACAACAGTGTCACCTCTATTAGCCTGCCCTTTGATCCTTACCCATAAGCTCTCGACTCGCTCTTCATCCACCCCTAGGCACAGCTCAATACATTCCAGTTGCTCTCTCACATAAAGAGCAACTCCACCACCTCGCTTTCCTGGCCTGTCTTTCCTAAAAAGCATGTAGCCATCCATGACAGCACTCCAGTCATGCGAGCTATCCCACCATGTCTCCGTAATGGCAGTGAGATCATGGCCCTGCGACCGCACACACATCTCTAGTTCTTCCTGTTTGTTCCCCAAGCTGCGTGCATTGGTGTACAGGCATTTCAGGGAGGTGATCGAGCATGCAGGTTTCCCAGGAGGGATACAAGAGGGTCCTCCATAGCCACATCCCATGCGCACTTCCCTGGCTGCATTCACCTGCTGGAGGCATCCTGACTTGAGCAGTCTTTTGCCAACTACCCTGTCACTATAACTCTCCCCTTCCCCCATCTTTCCTAGTTTAAAGCCCTCCTTACCAGGTTGGCCAACCTGTTGGCAAAGACCCGCGTGCCCCGCCTCGTGAGGTGGATCCCATCTCTTGCCATCAGTTGTCGATCTTCAAACAGGGTCCCATGGTCGTAGAAACCAAAACCCTGTTGCCAACACCAGCGGCGCAGCCAGTCGTTAACCTGGAAAGTCCGTCTCCTCCTCCTCTCATCCATCCCCCTCCCTGGCAGGATTGAGGAGAAGATGACCTGGGCTCCCAGACCCTTGACCACCATCCCCAGAGCTCTGAAATCCTGCTTGATGGTCTGCAGTTTGCCCTTGGTGTCATTGGCGCCCACATGGAAGAGCAGCAGTGGGTAATAGTCCGAAGTGTGGACGAGCCTTGGCAGTCTTTGCATGACATCTCTCACACGAGCCCCCGGCAGGCCACAAACCTCTCTAGACAAGAGGTCAGGTCGGCAGATAGATGCCTCCGTCCCCTGAAGCAGGGAGTCCCCCACAACAATCACCCGCCGCTTTTTCCGGGTGTTCCGGTAGGGCACAGGGTCTGTTGTCCCGGTTACTTCCCTGGCAGCCATGCCCATCTCCTCCTCATCCTGGAGGGCACTAAACCTGTTCTTCAGCTTCAGGTCTTCAGGAGGAGTAGGAGCCTTTCTCCTCCCACGAGCAGTGACCAGTTTCCAGCCTTCTTCTATGATGTTATGATGTACCGTTTCACACGGCACAGAGCCCTCTGGCAACTCCACTGCTGCAGGGGGTTGGGACTCCTGGAGCTGTACAGTCTCCGAGAATACCCTGTCTATCTCTTGCTCTGCTTCTCGGATGCTGCGCAGCCTACTGACCTCCTCCCGTAACTCCCTTACCTGACGACACAACTCGTCAACAGCAGCACACCTCCTGCAGGAGAGCTGACTGCCAGCCCAGGCCTCCCGGAGAGGCCCCAAGCACTCCCTGCAGCCTGAGACCTGTAGAGCTGCATCTACTGTCAGAGGGTCAGTCTGGGTCCAAGCCTCTGACGCAGCAACTCCAACAGCCGCTGGGGAACGCGCTGTGCGGCGTGTCACGACCATACTTGAGGAAGTGTACACCACAGGGAACAGAAATGAAGGTCCCTTCGCACGTCCCTTCGCGCGCCCTTCTGTGCAAACTGCTGCGTCTGTTCGCTGCCTCTGTTAGCTGCGCTCTGTTAGCTGTGCTCTAGGCCTGGCTCTTATATAGGCCTCTCCCTAGCACTGACTCACAGGGTGCTTGACCCCCCAATCAAGGGCCACTGGGATCAAAGGCCCCAACCCCCTCTGGTCAGGGGCAACCCAGAGAGCTCATTAGCAGCAGCCACTCCTAGCTGGAGCTTTTCCCACGAGCTTTTCCCAGGAGAAGTCAAGGCCTCCTGCAGTTGTCCTTGCCTAGCTTCCCCTTTCCTGTTCACAGCGATCACCTTCTAGGTCCTTGGGGGTCCTCAGAAAGCCCACAACTTCCACAAGATCCTCAAGTTCTAGTCAGAGCCCAACCACTGCTGTGCAAACTGCTGCGTCTGTTCGCTGCCTCTGTTAGCTGCGCTCATAAAAATGTCCCCAGCCATCAGCTTCCTGGTGGCCTATCAAACACAACTGACCTCATAATCACCTACCAAGCCAATGGGCCTGCTGCTGGTCTCTTACCTTGCCTTATGGACATCACCTCAGCATGTTTTTGGCTTCTATCCAGTCAGGTATTCATGCAGGCGATGATTTTCAGGGTCCAAAAGCAATGTTGTGATTTTCTTTGTTTTCAGCACAAAAAATAAGCTCTGAGCCCTTGAAACATCACCCACTGTTGTATGTGCGTCTGGGAGAACTTGCTGTAAGAGGCCAATTCTTTTCTGAAGAAATACTTTGTCTTTGGAAGTTTTCCTTATGTGCCCATTCTGAAAGGTAATGACTGTGGCACTGCTGCTCAAAAGAGTACCTCTGAGAGCTCTGTCACGGCAAGACCATTTCCTTGTTCACTATGCCAGAGAAAAAAGTCCCACCATGTCAAAACTGCTCTCTGCCACCTCCTCCTGGAAGTCAGCCCCTGGATGTCTTGTTTCAGGGCCCAGGGCAGTGCATGGTTTGCAGGTTGCAGCAGAGATCCGCCAGGCAGCGAGCCTTTTGGCAGGGAGAACTCAGAAACCTGCCCCCCCCCCTTCCCCCCATTTCACTGGATTGGGAGGTTACTTGGATGGTTAATTAAGAGCAAAGAGTTTCTAGGATACTGCTATATTAGAAGAAAAGAGAGTCCGCACCAATTATGCTTATTGGTAGTGCCCCCCCCCCCCATAAGACAAAGTGAATAAAAAAAGCTGTTGTCTGCATGCTATCACTGGCAAATCAGTGAGGCTGTCTTCATCACACTAATGAAACTGAGAAGTGTTTTATGGATTTGAATCCAGTGAATCTGAACCCATTGTAATGTCTGAGCTTAATTTTCGTGCTTAGCATCTTCTGTTATTCAGGGAGAGAAGGTGTTTTGAGTTTTTCTCAACAACCCTTGGACATTGTCCCCAGAGTTTTCAGCTAAATTTCCTGAGATGACTTATGAAAACTTCCTTGTGTCAGCATGCACTGGCAGTCTATGTCCCACTCCTAAGAAGTGTGTGTGTGTGTGTGTGTGTGTGTTCAACATTTTATCAATATTTTTTAGATTTTGTTTATAATAATCCCCTGTAACCAAGGCACACAATTCACGTTCCTTCCTTTCACTGCTACAATCCAATGAGAAAATAAATCTCCTGAGGCACTCATATTTAATAGCTATACATATGTGTGTGTGATATAATACATGACACATAACTAGAATTGCTGTCATGAAAAGCATCATGACTGGGAAAAAGCCGAACCTTTGCACGACCAATGGCTTCCTTCAGGGCCACCTTCACAGTCTCGTTTCTGAGACTGTAGATGAAGGGGTTTAAGAATGGGTACAGGACAGTGTTGAGCAAAGCTACAATTCTGTTGTTCTCCAAGGAAACCCCTTCTGAGGGCCTTGCATAGAGAACAATGCAGCATCCATAGACAATGGCCAAGGCGGTGAGATGGGAAGAACATGTAGCAAAAGCTTTCTTCCTCCCAGATGCTGACGGCATGTGCAGAATACAGTGGAAGATGCACATGTAGGACACTATGATTAGACATAAGGAACCCAGCACTACAAGCGATATGAAAATGGTGTCTACTTTCCAAAGCAGGCTGGCATCAGAGCAGGACAGTGTGAATAAGGGGGAGTTATCGCAAAAAAAATGGTGGATCTTGTTGGGGCCACAGAAAGTCAGCTTTGAGAGCAAGACCAGGCGGTAGCTGAAGAGTGTGAAGCCTAGGACCCACGCAGCAGCAACCAGGTGGGTGCGCAGCTGCCACTTCATGACAGCAGCATAATGCAAAGGTTGGCAGATGGCAACGTAGCGATCAAAGGACATGACAACAAGGAGAGCAAACTCTATAAAACCCAGGGCAAAATAGAAATAGGATTGGGCAAAGCAGCTGCTTAATGAGATTGGTCTCCTTCCAGAGCTCAGAATCGCCAACAATGTGATGGTTGCGGAGGATGCGAACCAGATTTCCAGGAATGCCAGCTTGCTGATGAAAAAGTACATGGGAGTTTGCAGGTGGTGATCCACACACATGAGGAAGATGATCATTGTGTTCCCCGTCACTGTTGTCAGCTATATGAGTAGAAGGAGCAGGGAGAGAAATTGCTGTAGTCTTTGATCAAGCCCTGAGAAACCCTCTAGGATGAACTCAGCAACTATAGTTTCATTTCCTGGTCCCATGTCTAATTTCAGTACATCCTGCTGAGACAGGAGCACGAAGAAGCAAGCGTGAGAATTTCACAGTCTCGACGGGAGGGTAGATCCTTCCTTCTTTGCTCCCTTGCTTGCTTCCTAGGTAGCACAGACAGAAATTTTCCTCTCAGCCATTCATCGCACCCTGATTTCTCCGCTTCACATTTACAGTCCTCAGAGATTTTACTGTCTTCTTTCTACCTTCTCCAAATGCTCACAAAGGATTCTTTCTCACAAGCACAGTATTGTAAAGAGGTTGTGAACGAGTTCATGCCATGCCTGGGAAATTCCCTGTTCACTTAGACCTATTGCAAACATCCATCACATCTGTGCTTCAAAAGCCAACCTAATCTCCCAGCAAAAGTACTTACTATTATCTGCAGATGCCAGTCCATCCATTTAGATAAGTATTTGGAAAGTTATTCCTTCTACTTTTCGGTGCTTGCCTTTTTTGACTTGGAACATCTGTGAGGCTGCTGGTTTCAAAACAAGCCAGTACTGAGCATCTCTTCTGTAATCCCCTGCTTTCTTCCACAGCTTCTTCCTCTCTCTTTCTCCAGAAAAGGGGGACACATAGAGAACAAGTATAGCTTGCCTTCTTTAATACTCTAAATAGTGAAATTCAGGAGGGTTCCATTCAGTCATTGGAAATGTCTGTGTCAGACAGTCTCATCTGATATCATTGTGCACTGAAACAGAGTTCTTGCCAAAGCATTGCCAAATTCCATTGTTATTAAATGTCCTGACCTAAATGCCTTGCTTTCCCTTTAGGGGAGGGGGGGAATCTTCTCATCTTAAAGAACTTAAAGGCTGTCCTTTTGATTATTTGAAATAGGAAGGGTCTGGAACAAAGAAAATACTAAGCAGGGTGATGTTTCAGATGTCTAAAAGTCAGGCACTTCAGTTTGAGCAAGTTAGCTTCCTCCCATCTTGTCAGTGCAGAGAGGGAGAAGAGTGTCTGGAAGAGACTGGTAACACTTCTTTCACATGCCAGTTATAGTCTGGGACGACCCAGCCTCTCTCTAGAGCTCTCTCTTTGCCTCCATTAACAAAATAGGGACCAAGGGAAAACAAGTGCAGACACCAGCTGCTCACAGGCACCTCCAGTGAAGTTGATAAACTCACTATTTCAGTCTCAAATCTCTTCATTTATTTAGCTGCTAATTTCTTTTTTAAACCAAAGAACACGTCTAACAGAAGGAAGTCCAAGGAGAACATAGGCAATAAATACTGACATTTTTCCCTCCACCTTTGCATTTGGTTTTAGACATATAAAGGAAAGGAGCAGAAGACTCCACAGATAGGATGCCTCAAAAATACAAGGGTGGAGGGGAGAAGGAGATGATGGATTTCAAGGAGTGAACCAGAGGTTCTGCACAGACTCTGTTGTCCCGCAGACCCTGTCTCAGAGTGTAATGGGTGACTTACACAGAGAGCAAAATGGGAAGCTCAGTAGTGGGCAATACCCCATGTTCGCACTGGCATTTTAACTTGGGGCTCAGGTTAGTCCTAGATCCCAGATGCTCTGTCTTACTCTCTGCTTCTAGTCTGTCATAAGGGAATCTCTGGACTAGGTTCATCTGGAAGATATGCTGAAATTGAACCACTGGCTGTAATTATTTGAGCAAAAGCTCAAGCCAAGTCACCTACAGCAATATCACTGTAGCCTCAGTGAATCAGAGGTGACAGTCCCAGCTTCCCATTTGCTGGGTAAGTTCCAGCACTCAAAATGTTGTGTCTTCTTAGTCTGCTGGATGTCAGCTAAAATCATGCTTCTCCTCAATGTACTTTCTTAGAGGAACCTGCAAAGCTGCTGAGAGCTTACAGCAAAGCAGCTTCTCTGCTCACCATGGAGGTAACCGTCTTGAACCCTTTCATCAGGCTTTGGTTGGTTCAAAGGATTTGCTGTATTCAGGCCCCTCGTAGCCAAAAATGGAGCTACCATATGCAGTAGTGACGATGGCAGTGTCACCGGCTATGCTGGTGAAGAAGGCTTCATATGGCTTTCCCAGAGGGTATTCTCAGGATAGTGCATCTAGTGCAGGCATAAGACACAGGGGTCAATGTGAAGGAGCTCAGCAACACAGCAGAGGAGAGAGCAAAGCTCATGTTTGAAGGTAGCTGGTGCCCATGCAGGCTGCTCTCATCAAAGGGATGAGGCCACAGAAGAAAGAGTCTCTTTACTGGGGACACAGGGTACCTTGGTATATAAGATGGTGGGGCTGAGCAAGGATAGAGATGCCATCAGCCAATGGATAAAGATGAGCGTGGAGTCCAACCAGGGCTTCATAAAGATGGTACAGTGCGATGGATTGCAAATGGCCCCACAGCAATCAAAAGACAGCACAACAAGCAGGCTGAACTCAGCGGTGCCCAGGAAGATGGAAAGCACGGTCTGGAACTGGCAAGCAGCTGTGGGATGGTCTTAATCTCCAAGATGAGGCTGACAAACCTTTTAGGGGCAAAGGGAACCAAATATCTAGGAAGGGGAAGCTGCTGGGGAAGAGATACGCTGGGGGTGGAACTGGTGGTTGAGTCAAATGATAGATATCATGACCATATGCCCCATGGCAGTGAGCAGATAAATCACCCACGGCAGTGTGAAGAAGAGGATTTGCATTTCATGAGTGACTGAAAAGGCCTTGAGGAAGAATTTTCCCCCTATGGTATGGTTGGGAGGATCCATTTCAGAAGCCAGTCAGTTGAAGGTGGGACAAGAGTAACTAATGTCATGTGTGGTGAAATTCGCCTTGCTGCCTTCATCAACTTTCCCTTCCCTTTTCCTAGTCCTACTTTTCTTTCTTGAGGTGGGAGACCAGAACTGCACAAGGGATTCTCATTTTCTCTTTGTTTATATCCAATGCCATGAAATAAAGGTTGATTCATCCCGCCTGTCTTTAGACACAGGAAACAACTCTCCTGCCTCACTTGCTTGCAGAGGTAGGCCAGAGTGCTAGCTAAGAGCCAGTACTTGTGGCAAAAGCTCTGGAAATCAAGTTCCAGGTATGAAATTCAGGTTTCTCTTACAGTTAGAATTGTGGTGTGGGTAGGCACCAGGCTATCAGGCCTGTGCCTGTGTGCACACTCAGAGCACTCAAGTCATTAATCCCCTGGGTGGCCCAGGAACTCCCCCATCTAGTAATCCACACAGGTGAGCTGATGGGCAGGTTTGAGACAGGGGATGGACTTGAAACTAGGAGACTGACTGAACTCCTACCACTTTCCAAATTAAGTGTTGGACTGACTGGTGCAGAACCTCTCCAAGTGGGTGTTTCAGACAGTTCTAGAGATTTCCAGGGGCAGATCCTGCTGTGCCTGGACCAATTCCTGTGCTTAAATGTGGTGAGTACCATCTCAGGTGGAGTATCTGGCTGTTTCAGAATCTCTGCAGCAGCTCCTGCTGCAGAACTGATTAAATTGTAATTATTTAAGGCCCTTGAAAATTGACAGTAGAAACTGCTCCTGCAAATGAAGAAGTGGCCATGTAGGACAGTCTTCTGTGCATTCTTAGGAGAGTTAGGAGATGCTTTGGTATGTAGTTTGAGGTAATCAGTAGCAATGGCTCATGCATATGCTGGAGAGGTCACACAGGACCACAAGCCAGCTGAACTATAAAAATTCCCCAGAAGAACAGTTCGGGGAGTCTCATCTGATCCAGTGGAAGCCACTGTTGGAAGGACCCCGGCAAAGGAGACTGCCACCACCATCTGGACAGTAACCAACCATCCCATTCAAGAGATTTGATGCCCCTTGTGAGTGTTACCTGTGACATGCCAATAGAGGGGTGTCTGTGATTCTTTTGAATTCGGGGGTTATTTGCACTGAACTCCAAGAGATCATCATTTGTCAAGTATGAGAATTTATTAGAGATAAGAGGTTATAACAAAAAAAGCTAGAAATATAACAGAACTGAAAAAATATATACACATATTAGAACTCTACAGTTAAATCATAGATGCACGGTACACTGACCGCACTCGCCCTTTATTGGCCACCCTTCCGGCACGTTTTTGCCTGGATTCTCCTCACCATGCCATTGACATCCACTGGCCAGCTGATGGTTGGTCAGAGTCCACACCAACTTCTGTGGCTTACTCTTTTCTATAGCAAGTCAAAACAACGCCAGCCCACAGTTACACAAAGGCTGTATGGCCTCAGTCAATAACAGCATGCACATCAACAGGTAACCTAGTGCTCAGCCCACAGCACTGCTCAGTTGGCAACAGCAGCCATGAACAGGTCGTTCTGTGGGGAATGGTTCCACAGCACCTAGATGTTTATGGGGTGAGTCTGTGGTGTCAATTCTCCTCTGTCTGGAATTGTCAGTCGTGGGGTCGTTAGACGGTTGCCCCCAGGCTGCAGCAACCCCACAGTGTGGTGGCTCCAGCTGTGATGCACCCGGGGTTCCTTAACTCCTGGGATCACCCCAGAGCAAACCCCTCTTCTGTGGGCTGCACCATCCAGAGTCCCACGCTTGCCTGTGTGGCGCCTGTCACTCCACCCCTTGACACTGTCAGACACACACATTTATTTCAGAAGTCAGCTAATTCCCCTTGGTGTGCAGTGGGCGGCTTTTGGGTAAGCACAGTATACTGGGGAAATGCGCACTGCTATTAATAGACGCCAAAAGCAAAGCATGCCCATTTGCAGTAACACGTAAACAACTGTTAAAAATAACAGTCTTAATCCTAATAGCAACATGATTGGTCTGGCCTATTGACCCAAATTCAGTGAATCTGAGTGTTGTTCCAGCTCCATATCTTAACACAGAAATCTTATTTCCTTTAATTGCAGGCATTTCTTTCCTGCACCGAAAGATCAGCTTGTTCCCCAAGCTGGAATAGTTCCCTTTAGAGGAGCTTCAAATAGAGTTGGTCACCTTTTTTTATTATTCTTTTTCCGTATTTCCCTGTCTTCTCTATAGGAAACAGACAACTTTAACTTCAGATCAACAGCTGTTACACTTATGCATAGATTTTACCATCTTTTTCTCTTTCTTTCTTTTCCTTTCATCAAGGGAAGGTGTTAGCCCCTTCCTTAGGATCATCAATTTTTACAAACACTAGAATACAGCTGTTGAGTTTCGTTATCAGCCTGGTATGAGTATCCTCTCATTCTTAGGTCTGCCATCTTTCTTTGATGTTACTTCTCTCCTGGCTCCCAGATTCATTCTATTATTTAGATACTTTTAAAAACCACATTACTTAGCCTAACAATTCTACCACTCTTTCTGGCTGCTTCTTTTCAAGTTGTTGCTCTTCAGAGGGTCATTCTGTAAAACCCAAACAAAAAGTAAACCCTACCAAGGCCATTCGGTTGTTATAGTTTGGTTTTAACTGTAACTGCTGAAGCTATTTCTTTTAAGGTTACTCGGTTACATCCATCTATTATTCACATTTGAACAGGGTTTTTTTTTTTTCATTGATTTTTCTTTATGCTCAGAAACTTTTACTACAGCTTGGGGCATTTTCCAGCCCCTGCTGGTTTCTGGTGTACTTAAAGATGCTGTTTTTTCGCATTCGAGGTCTTTTCTTGTTTCCTAACTCTGCCCCTGGGGCTCTTATCTGCAGAGCCCGATCTCCACCCTGAGTCCTCCTGTGCCTCAGTGCCAGGCAGAGCAGTTATACTGGCCAGGGGGGGCAGAGCGTTTCTCACGGTCTTGTGAGAAACAAGCTGCCCAAGCCCGGTCCTGCTTTCCACCCAAAGCCTCCCCTGCTTCGCTCCCTCTCCTCTTCCACCTCTCTCTTTCACGTCTGTTTTTCTTCCACATGGTGGACTCCGATTGGCTGACAGAGCCGTCAGTGAAATCCAGACCCGCCCCCCTCCTCCTGCCAGCCAATAGGCAGGTCACAAATCAGCAGCTGCCTATGGGAATGAGCTAGGGGAGGAGTCACAATGTTGCAGTGTCCAGATGGAGTGTTGTAAAGGTGAGGTTACAAACTGTCCATTTAATCGGGGAATGGGGGAACAGAAGAGAGAGCCAGACAGCTCCTGGGGGTCCCGGGCGATGCTGGGGGCCGTGCTGCTCTTGGGGATCTTGGACCAGGCTGTGTTTCTGTACAAAAGTCTGGAAAAGTCTTGATGCAAGCCCCTAGAGAAGAGGGATTTTCCTGAGCACTCAGAGAAACCCATGCAGGACCCAGGGATGTTGAGGGAAACCCATCCCACCCACCCCCAAACCCACTGCTCTCCCTGGAGACCTTCCTGGATCCTCAGGCGGGAACAGGAGGAGGTCTGTGGGCACAGCCATGTCCCAGACTAGCCTCCTTCAGGCCTTCAGCTTCACAACATGTCACAGCTTCAAATGAGCTCTCTAAAGCAGCACTTCCCATGCCCCTGGTGTGGAGAGAAGACTTTGGGTAGTCAAGCAGGAGACAAGGGAGAGAAAGAGCAGAGAAATCAGAGTGCAGAGCTGGGGCTCCCAGCATCACAGAGGGGGTGCCACAGGCTCAAGAAGCAACTCAAAGAAGTAAAGGAGTCCTTGCTTTTGCAGTGACTTGGAAAGCCACATCTCTCACAGTATTCAAGGGGGATGGAGTCTCCCTTCTGCAAGATTTGCCCCAAAACTGTGCAGAGATTAGGAAGAGCAGGAAGGCTGGTTGTAGGGATGCTCTCAAACTTCAGCAGCTGCAGAGCTGGGAGCTGGTCATCTCACAAACTTCGGAGCGAGTCAAAATGCACGTCCTGAGGCATCGCACTGCCTCATAGACTCTGCACTGGAGCCTGGACAGCAGCACTGCAGTGTGTGGGCGTGTCCTCAGAAGCCCAGAGTCATAAAATGTGGGAGATCCAGGATGTCGGGGCTGTACAGACCCGGGAGAGCAAGGGTGCCTGCGGGGAGGAGGAGGGCAGGGTGCTGAGGAGCGTACCCAGGGGAGAATTCTCGCACAGCCCCAAGGTGACACTGAAAAGCCCAAGGACCAAATGAGGCCCAGGGATGAGAAATGGCTTCCTCAGCCTCAGCCAGAAGGAAAGATGGGCAAACTTCATGGGAAATGGGAAAACTTCCCCACATTTGCTACCTGGCCTCGCCCATGGCTTTGGAGCCTGGCAGGCTCCAGGGTCCTGGATAAGGGCCTCTGGATGATGTGTGTTAAGGCTATGTTTGCTCTTCTCTGGCATAGCATCTCTAGCTCAAGCACTGCCGACTGAGAAACCTTGCCGAGCACTTTTAAAAGCAGAGATCCTGCCTTGGTGCCTAAAGGAGGAAAGCTACGTCCTGTCCCACATTGTCCTGCATCCTGCTTCCACAAAAAGAGGGGCCCACAGCAGAAAGCAGTTTTGAGGCTCACCAAAGCATTTCTCAGCCTGTGGCCATGCTTTGTGCTGGTTCATCCCACATGCTTTGGATCCTGTAAAAACGCCAGCCCCCAAACCCCAGATTCCTGCACAGGTCTGCCCATTGCAGTGACCTGTCGGTGCAGGGGCGCAGAAGTGACATCTTCAGTGCCCCGTTTGAGATATTTCACAGTCTTTGACACTGTCTGGAGACATTCCTGAAGGATTTATCAGAAAATTATGGAAAATAACTGCAGTGAAGGCAGGTGGCTGCTTTCCAGCACATGAGGGGAAATCTCTCTGCTCTCTCCCTGGCTGTGCCATCTCCATGGCAGTGACCTACAGAGCCCCCAGATGACATGAGCTGAGGTCACAATGGGACGTGCCACATCACAGGGAGGTCTCCCCGGTGTCGTGGGTGGGGACCCTCACTTCCCTGTGAGGCCCAGGCACTCCTGGGCACTGCTCACACCCTCCCCACGGCTGCCCTTCCTAGTGGCTCCATGGCAAGGAGAGGGGACAGGAGGCAGTGGGACCACGTTGGGGCCCCTCACCAACAGGCGGAGGAGCAGGGGCATGTTGGAAAGGAGTTTTGGGTAATGAGATGGGAAGAGCGTCCCGTTTCTCTGGCTGGAGAGGTGAAACGAGAGCAAGAGGGCAAGCGAGACGGAGGACTGCTGGATGGACCATCAGCCAGGACCACAGCTCCTTGTCCCCTGCGCTCCTGTGGCTCTCCACCGAGGGTAAGGGCTTTGGGAGATCCTTCCCGAGGTGTCGCACAGAGACTGTTAACTGCCAAAACTGCTGTGGATCCCGGGCTGTGGGGGTGCCTGGACAGGGCTGGGGGCTGCTGCGAGAGCCCTGCCTGAGGGTCCACTCTGGCTTGGGGGACAATGTGACAGCCAGGACTCCTGGGTCCTGGGGATGGGGCTGTCCTGAGCCCCAAGGCTTCTGTGCGGCCAGCTCCATCGCCTCTTAGGGTGGGGGGGGCATGGGAATCCATGACAGGTTTTCCTGGGAGTGGGTCCCCCTTTGAGGTCTGGCTCTGAGAGGAAAGGGGTCCTGCATCCCAGACGCTGAGGTGGCCTGCAGCTCCATGGGGCTCTCAAGACCCTGCTGGAAATGTCCATATACCATAACGAAACCATCACCTTGTAATAACCCCAAGTCCACTGGGTGTTTGGGAAAATCTCTCTTCCTTCCCCCTTTATCCTTCCAACTTGGCACAGCATGTTTTGGGCTCAGAGATGCCATCTTTAGATGGCCACTGCCCCTGTCCTCCTGCAAACTAGGCTCAAATCACCGCACCCAAAAGAACATACATTGGAGAGAGCAGCCTGGAAACAGGTGGAGGTGCAATCCTCATTCAACAGGTCCTGGCTGACGCCAAGGTTTTTTCTCTGAGCTGTGGTGGGCAGTGCTGGGGTGAGCCCAACACAGCCATCTCCACCAGCCCCCTCACGACCCCACACCACCGCTCCCTAGCCAAGCCCTAGGGCTGCCGTGGGCAGGGACCCGGGGCAGGAGGGGCGAGAGGACACTGCCCTGCCCTGCCCTGCCCTGGGGGCAGCAGGATGCTGCCTGTGGGCTCCGGCGCCACGGCCAGCCCCAGGACCCCCACAGCAGCACCACGGATGCCACCAGCACAGGCCCCAGTGCTGCCCCCCCACACCCCGCATGGCCCCCAGGGCGCAGGGCAGCCAGCAGCCCCGCGGGGCCCCTGCCCCACAGCCCAGCACCGCCCGGGCAGCGGCCGCACCCCGGGACCCCACACTGCCCGCCCACACAGCACCGCGCTGCCCCCAGGCCCTGCCGCGCCCCGCGCTGCCGCCCACAACATGGCGCCCGACCAAGGGGGAGGGGGCGGAGCTGGCCGCCAGGGCAGGAGGGCCCAATGTTGCCATGGCATCGCCCCAGTGCAGCCCTCCTATTGGCTGTCAGGAGGAGGAGGGTGGGCATCGATTTCACTGATGGCTCTGCCAGCCAATTGCAGTCCAACTTGTGGGGAAAAAAAAAAAAGACGTCAAAGAAAGAGGTGGAAGAGGAGCGGGAGCAAAGCAGGCGAGAAGCGAGCGGGCGAGAGCATTTGGTGGGGGCTGCGGGCGCGTTCAAATGGCGGCGGGTGCCCTCCCGCCGGGGCGGGGCAGCGGTGCTGGCGACGAGGCTGCTTTGCTGCAGGAGCTGCAGCAGGGGCTGGTGGGGCCGTGAGCAGGGGCCAGAGCGACGTGGGCCAGAGGCGGGAGCTGCCCTGCAGCCAGACGTGGCGGCCTGCTGCGAGCAGCTGGGCCGGGGCGGCTCGGTGGGGTTTGGGGGCAGGAAGCTTTGGCCCTGTGGTGGCTCTGGGATCCCTGTTAAAGCGTTTCCCTGAGCTGCTGCTGCCAGCGCAGCCCCAGGTGCTGCTTTGAGGTGCGTTTGGGAGGTGCTGGGCAAAGTGTGAGCAGGCTGCTGGTGTCGTCGCGAGGTGCCCTTCCCAATGGTGTCTTTTGTTGTGAAAACTGCATTTCCGAGTGGCTCTGAGAGAGGCTGTGCCCACATGTGATGCCGTGCCTTAGCCGTTGTTTTTGCTCCCTGCCTCTTGCTTTGTGCCACGACCTGTGAGCCTGGCAGCAGGGTGAAGGGTGTTTGCAGAAGAGCTCTGTAAGTGTGAGCTGTTTTGCTTGTCAGGGCCCTGAAAGTTGATGAACGGCCAGTGCTTGCACTTGCCGTTGTTCTTTCCATGCTCCTAGGTCAGGGTGAAGAGTTGCTGAATTGTGTCTCTGCTGGTTTCACCAACTGAGATGCCCTGGCCTGAGTCCTTCCACGTGCCTCCAGTTGTCAGGGCCTAAAATAGGAGAATGCTTGTTGTCCTGGATGTGTGGAGGATTTTCTGGTTTTGTTCAGCACTGGGGAAGGAACCAGAGTTCTGAGTTGCGGGAAGGCTTCTCCCTGTGCCTGGGACATGAGGCCCTGCTGTCTTCAGTTTCATGATCGCTGCTCCCATGCAATCCTCCCGTTAGAAAATGTTGCCAAGAATTACTTGCAGGCTGTTCTGCAATTCTTAAATTTCATAGGCTAGGTGTTGATAATGCATAGCAGAAGCTAATCTTTTGGTGTAGTAACTGGTAGGCAATGGGTGTTTGAGAGCATTGTGAGTATTATGAGGCCATGATGTGAATCTGTGATGTGATGACACCTCTATGTGAGCAGCTGACAGGTCAGGAGAAGACGCATGGCCTGGATGCTGGTGGTGAGGTCACTTCTGGTTTTGTTGCGTGTGCTCAGAGGAGGGATTGACCCCTGCAGAGCTCTACAGCAATACAGAAATGCAACTCATTAATCAAGCAGAAGTCGATATTCCACATCATCTGACACAAATTTTATTCCACTCCATCATCATGAGTTAGTACTGCTACATTTCAAATGCGGATGATGTTCTGTGGTGAGCATGGACATGGAGTTTGCCTTTCCACTTGTTGCTAAGTAGAAGCTTGCAGCGTCCTCCCGGTCAGCTAGGGAGTGCAGCTAGACTTTTGAGGCTGCTAAGTGAATGTAGTGCTGGTGTGAGCAGTGGTGTGAATAATCTCTTCTTGCCAGGGTGTGTGTGCTTTAGAAGTTGCCCCTGTCAAAAGAGCAGGGAGCCTGTGAGATTTTATTGCAAGGTCTGCATGCTGTCTCTGTCTTTGAGGTGTCCAGCTGCTTTGGTGACACGTTTAGAACTGTAACACTTTAGGGGTCTCTGATTTTCTGTCCACGTATGCAGTCATTGGAGAATGGGTGCAAAGGCAGTTGGAGGAGACAGAAGGAATGTCACCCCCCAAAAAGGGTATGGGCCACATTTTGAAAGAGATTTCTTGTTCAGAGAAGTTGAGACACAAGCAAGAGGGAAAAGCTGGCCTGATCAGCTGCTGTGAGAGCACTTCTTCTCTGCTTCCTGGTGGGAAGGTGGGAAGTGAGCAGGCCCCGGGCTGTGAGTGGCTGTTCAGAGGCAGAGCCTGTTGCAAGGCCTTGGAGGACTAGAAAGGAATAGAAGGTCTGGAGAGTTGGGCTTTGTGTGTTGTGGGGTGCTTGGGGTGCCCTGTGTGGTGCTGTGGGCTGTGTGTCGCTGATGCAGAGGCGTGTGTTGGTTGCCAACCCTCTGTGAGGTGTGGAGGTAACGGCGTGTTACAGTGCGAGATGCCCTGTGGTGGAGCCGGGTGGTGGCGCCAGTGTTTTGGTGCTCAGCGTGGGAGGAGGTGTCTGGAGAGAGCAGTGCTCTGCTCCCAAGGCCCAGCCTGCCATCACAGTGTCCTTCTGGGAGACGTGGGTGAGGACTGTTGGTGACCGTGTTGCCTCCTTGGAGCATCGTGGTGCGAGGCAGGGCTGCTCCCAGTTTGGTGGTTTGTGTCAGCTGAGGTTCAGGCTTGCAGTTTCGGAAGGGTTTGATGCTTTCGTGAGTCTTTGGGATTTTACTGACTGCTGGCGAGAGTTCTCTTCTCCCTCCTTAAAGGCTTTCTGCTGAATCTGGACCCTCATTGCATCTTCCCATCTCAGACGCTAATCCATTGCTATCCCTCAGCGAGATGGGTAGTTAATGAAAGCAGTCAGAGGCATTTCTGCACGTTGTGCCTACGCAGAGCCTTGCAGAGAGGGGAGATGCCCCCTCCCAAGAAGTCAGGCCTGTGAGGGCGATGGGTGGCTCTGAGACACCTGTCCTTGTTGAGCGGTGGAGGCGGCATCTCCAAAGCCTCTGGTGCCTTTGGCAAGAGTCTCACAATAGCATATTCCTTGAGGCTGCAATGGGGGAGCCATGTGGAGGTAGCAGGGCTCCAACGCCCTGCTCCAGGCAGGTGCCAGTAGAGGAGGTATCTTGGGGCCTTTTCCAGTGAAGTTTTGATTACCTCCAAGGATGGAGATCTGGGAACCTCTCTGTATCCCTGTGCCGCAGTTTGGCCACCGTCACGGAGAAAAAGGTTTCTTCTTAATGTCTCAGAAGCATTTCCCATTGTCTGATTTGTCCCTGTTGCCTCCCATGCTACTAGTGTGCACCTCCAAGAAAATCCGGCTCCGTCTTCTCTGTGCCCTCCATAAGGTAGCTGTGCACAGCATGAAGATCCCCGTTGGCCTTCTCTTGTCTAGGCTGAACAAAGCCAGCTCTCGCAGCCTCTCCTTTTATGCGCCACGCTGCAGCCCCTGACCATCTTGGTGTCCCTGTGCTGGACTCCCTGCAGTGTGTTAGTGCCTGTGCAGACCTGGAGAGCCCAAACAGGACCTGGTATACAGACATGGTGTCACCTGTGCCAAAAAGAGGGGTAGAACGTCTTGGTGGCCCTGCTGGCTGTGCTCTCACCAATAGAGCTCAGCACAGAGGGGAGACATTTGCCCCTGCCTGTTGCGACTCTGTAAGGCCAGCAGAACTGCCAGTAACACTCCGATTCTTTCTTTCTTTCTAGGTTGCTCCACTCATGGAGGTTCCCAGTGCAGTGCTAGAGCCGCTGAGGATGGAGGCAGGATGCCAGGCTGTGTCCCTGTACCTGTGAACATCTTGGCCAGCGTTGTGAGCCCTCTGTGAAAGCAGCTGCAAGTGACTGAGAAGAGGCTACGTATGGATGCGAAGGCTTCCATAAATGCGCCTGTCTTCCGTGGGTGACTTGGGTTGTGGGTTCAGCTCCTGGTACCTCTGCTGTGCTGCAAATTCCGCCTCCCACAAGTGCTGTTATTGCCAGCCCGCTCAACAAATGCTACGGTGCCCCCTCCTTTTCCTAGGAGGTTGTGGTGCCATATAGGACGAGTCCAAGACCCTTATAATAGATGCCAGCATGTCCTGAGTGCCTTTGTGTGAGTGCCCTAAAGCGTCCATAGCTTGACCTGTGGAAGTCTCAGAGCTCTTGGGCTCCCAGCTCTGCGAGGGGTGAAGATGTGCCCAGGGCCAGGTTGCCCATGGCACACAGCCCTCCGTGCTCTGTGAAGCCAGCTGTGGAGCGCGGACTGGTGCTGCAGAGGCTGTGCAGCCAGGAGAGCTGTCATTTCAGCAGCCGTCCAGTGTGGGGCTGTCTCATTGCTTGGGCCTCATTTCAAAGCCTCTGCACCCTTTTTCCCTTCCCCGTCCAAGCTCCTTGTCCAAGTAACTAAAGGAAAGGAAGGGAGGTTCCTTTGGGCTCAGGAGGCCTTCCGGACTCTCAAGTGTTTCTGTGTTGTATCTGTAACTTTTGTATTACTACAGAAAACCCCCATGTCCCCATCCCTAGCAGGAGGTTCGTGAGGGGATGGGGGTGGAAAGCGGCAGCCTGCTGTGCCCAAAGCAAGCAGGATCCTTCCCTCTGAAAAGAGCAGCATCACCCAAGGAGGCAGCTCAGTCCCTGCCTAATCTTGTGCTGCTCTTTTGCACATGCCTCGTGAGCCTAGAGTGCCTTGGCCACCTTGTGATGTTACCACAAGAGCTTGCCTGTGTGTCTGAGTTGAGGAGCCAAGGGAAGGCAGCGAGCAGAGCAGTGGCTGTGGAGTGTGCAAGTGGCGAGTGTCCTGCAGGCATCTGTTCTTGCTGGCACTTGGTTGTATGTAGCAGAAGAGGCAGCTGTGTGGGGCAGAGGCAGTGTGTTTGTAGAGTAGGTGGCAGAGCAGAGGTCTGGTGTCAGGTTGATGCCTGGTGCAGTGCCAAGTTGATCTGAGAGTGTCAGAAAGCCTTTGCAGTGCAGCTGCTCCCTCAGCTGATCTCTGTCCCTAGAAGACCAATTGTTCCTTTTGTGATTTGTCGCCAGGGTGCCAGAGTGGAGCTGTCCCATGATCTGGAGAGAGTCTTGTCAGGAGATGAAGGCCTTTTGCAGAAGACTGTTCTGTATGGAGTGATCACAGCATAATCAAGGGACGTGCGAGTGGCCCAGGTGAGCTTCTGCTCTGCGAAGGTTTGCACTTTTCAGCTCCCTTGTGACTCAGTCAAAGATAGGGCAGCAGCAGGCAGGTCGATGCCATTTGTGCTTGTGAGGTGAGTTGTGCCTCTGAAGCTGGTAGGCCAACAGCATGCCCATAGCTTTGGTGATGCTTGTGTCTCAGTGCCTCATAAACGGGGAGCAGACCCTTTGCTGCTGTTGGTGCTTTTGTGGTGAGTTGTGCATCAGTATGTGACTGGCGATCAGCATGCACATTGCTGCTGCTTGTGCTTGTTTAGGTCAATTGTGCCTCAGTTGCAAAGAGGCCAGGAGCAGCTATTTGGCTTCATGGCTGCCTGTGAGGTCACTTCAGCCTGAGCACCCAACAGTCCAGCTTGCTGCATATTGCTGCTGCTTGTGTTTGTGGAGTAATTTGGCCTCAGTATCTGCCAGGCCACCAGCAGCCACATTGCTCCTTTTTTGTATTTGTGAGGTAACTTTTGCTTCACCACCTGATTAGACAGCATCAAGCACATTGCTGCTTTTGTGCTTGTGAGGTCACATGTGCCTCAATGTCTGATAGGCCAGTGCTAGTGATGTGGCTGCAGTTTGTGTTTGTGATGTCACTTGTGACTCAGTGCCTGATAGGCCAGTGCTGGTGATGTGACTGCAGTTTGTGTTTGTGATGTCACTTGTGGCTGAGTGCCTGATAGGCCAGTGCTGGTGATGTGGGTGCTGGTTATGTTTGTGAGGTCACTTGTGGCTGAGTGCCTGATAGGCCAGTGCTGGTGATGTGGCTGCAGTTTGTGGTTGTGATGTCACCTGTGGCTCAGTGCCTGATAGGCCAGTGCTGGTGATGTTCCTGCAGTTCGTGTTTGTGATGTCACTTGTGGCTCAGTGCCTGATAGGCCAGTGCTGGTCACGTGCGTTCAGTTTGAGATTGTGATGTCACTTGTGGCTGAGTGCCTGATAGGCCAGTGCTGGTAACATGGCTGCAGTTTGTGGTTGTGAAGTCACTTGTGGCTCAGTGCCTTATAGGCCAGTGCTGGTGATGTGACTGCAGTTTGTCTTTGTGATGTCACTTGTTGCTCAGTGCCTGATAGGCCAGTGCTGGTGATGTGGCTGCAGTTTGTGGTTGTGATGTCAGTTGTGGCTCAGTGCCTGATAGGCCAGTGCTGGTGATGTGGGTGCAGTTTGTCTTTGTGATGTCACTTGTGGCTCAGTGCCTGATAGGCCAGTGCTGGTGATGTTGGTGCAGTTTGTCTTTGTGATGTCACTTGTGGCTGAGTGCCTGATAGGCCAATGCTGGTGGTGTGGGTGGAGTTTGTGGTTGTGAGGTCACTTGTGGCTCAGTGCCTGATAGGCCAGTGCTGGTCCTGTGGGTGCATTTTGTGTTGGTGATGTCACCTGTGGCTCAGTGCCTGATAGGCCAGTGCTGATCCTGTGGTGCAGTTTGTGTTTGTGATGTCACTTGTGGCTCAGTGCCTGATAGGCCAGTGCTGGTGATGTGGCTGCAGTTTGTGGTTGTGATGTCAGTTGTGGCTCAGTGCCTGATAGGCCAGTGCTGGTGATGTGGGTGCAGTTTGTGTTTGTGATGTCACTTGTGGCTCAGTTCCTGATAGGCTAGTGCTGGTCCTGTGGGTGCAATTTGTGGTTGTGATGTCACTTGTGGCTCAGTGCCTGATGGGCCAGTGCTGGTCACATGGCTGCAGTTTGTGTTTGTGATGTCACTTGTGGATCAGTGCCTGATAGGCAAGTGCTGGTGCTGTGGGTGCAGTTTGTGGTTGTGATGTCACTTGTGGCTCAGTGCCTGATAGGCCAGTGCTGGTCACATGTCTGCTAGTTTTAACCTGTCAGGTTATTTCTGCCTTCAGCACCACATAATGCCATGGTAGGCGCATGGCTCCTCTTTGTCGTTGTGAGGTCATTGTGCCCCTGTACCTTATAGGGCAGCAGGAAGCACATGGTGTCGATGCAGACCTGATTTCAGTTCTGCCTTTGCGTCTGATAGGCCAGTAGCAGGTACAAGGCTTTACAGCTTAGTTGGAAATCCCTTTTTCTCACTACCTGGCTGAGAGCATAAGAAGGACCTTATTACCAGCAATAATACTTAAAAACTTAGAAATATGACTCCTGCTCCTCATTACCAGTACCCGAGAGCAAAGAAAACAGAACAGATTATCTTATTTGTTTGGCACCCCAGATAGAACACAGCGAGGTTCTCATCTGGTGAGCACTGGCACTGGTCTTGCGTGCCTGCGTTTATTGGCCGTGGGCTCCCAGAGATCTACTTCAATGGGCACAGCAAATGCCCCGGGTGTGGGATGTTAGAGAATATCAGACTGAAGCTGTCTAGAATTAATTGCTTAGCATAACTTGCTTAGCATTAGTAGCTAAATTTGCTGAAGCCTTAGGCCTCAGGCTGTGAACTTGCTGTGAACTTTTACTTAGATAAGTAAAAGGGGGCCCCAGAGCCGGTTCAAGCTGGAGAGATAAAGAAGCTACACTGACAGCAGGAGCAGCCAACCTTGAAGATAAGCAGCAGCCTGCCTAGAGACAATGAAGGGGCCCAGTGAAGAAGGGGAAGACCCCAGACCTAACTATTACTATTGGTCCAAACTATCGCTAGAGGGGTGGGGAATTTAGATTGTAAGGGTATAATTGCCCAGGGATTTCTTTGTTCGGGGTCCCTCTTTGGAGGCACCCAGCTCGAGCTGTAATTACCGCACGTATGTCATTAAATTTTATTTTTCTTCAATCTGACTCTGAACTTCTGCCTCAGCAGGAACCTAGGGTCGGACCCTGTTATGGAGGCCGGCGAGCCTGATTTTCCATAACATGGGAGGACCCGGAAAAGGCAGCTCGACTGTTTTGTACAAGAGTAGAGGGACATCCCATTTGTTAGGGGGATGTTCAAGTATTGTTTCAACAGCTATTTCAGCCAGGGGATAGAGAATGGATATTAAAAAAAGGATAGGGAATTGGCAGACTGAGATGATAACCGACAGCCTTGCCCACGAGGAGATCTGAATTGGGATTATAATAATACAAATGATTGGGCAGCGTGTCAAATGGCATGCCAAAATCTAGTTTTAGCTATACGAACTGCAGGGCAAATGGGTGTTATCTCAGAAAAGGTACTATCGTTAGCAAAAGTCTGAGGAACACTCGATTTTTGGAATATTTGCTTGTGGCAAATTATGCTCTTATGCTATGGAGGGATGTCTGTGGAAAATGTTAATGAAAGGCTGGCAGTGAGCCTATTGGTCCAGCAAGCGGCACCAGCTACCCGTGAGTATTTCAGAAACCATGCTCCAGGGTGGCAGGGAGAGAATTTACAGAAGATTCACTGTATTACAGCAGCTGGACCTTTACTAGAAACATTTGAGAGCTGTGACAGTATGGGCACACATGTTACATGGTTGAGGGCTCATCTGTCACACAAGAGGAAGATCTCCATTTGGGTTATCTGATGGTTGCCTCTCTGGTCATCTACCAGTAATGTCTAGTCAGTGCCCACATGTACCACCAGCATGTGCTAATGTGCTTGAGGCACCACGTACAGGCAATGGCTTGTGATGTTCCTGAGCAAGAAACCTGGTCTGAAGGAGCCTCTGGAAATGAGGCAGCAGGCTGTGAGCTGGGGATCTCTTCAGACAGCTTGAAGGCTGGTCACCTCTTCCAAAATGACCTTTGAAATTATGATTCATGACCAGGCAAACAGGACAGTGCCTGCCCTCACCTTTCCTGCCTTGTGCTCCAGACTGACTTGGGCACAAGTCCATCCTGAGCTGAAAACTCAGCAGTCCCGGGGGTGCAGCAGTGCACCCAGGCTCATCCACCTTGCTGAAGGGCTCGCCTTCTTTTCTCAAGCACGCCCCACACAAACCGAGCTGCGAGGCTCCTTAGGAGTGACTTACATCTCAGTAGCTCTGAAGTCAGGCAGAGGTTAAGGTCCTTTTCTGTCTGTGTAGCTAGGTCTGTAATTTAAGCGGAGCAGAAATTATACCCTATTATTAAGTCATCGGTTTGTCTTGGTAGGTGTGTTCTGACACTTTGTCTCGATGTACTATCTATCTGGTTGATACAGTTTTCATCAGTTTACATTTTACATCCTGTTTACATGTGTTTACATGTGTTAGTTTGCATAGATACAGAGTTATTAGTTACACAGCAGCCTATTCTACATGGCTCAATATTCTCATACAAACTTCCTTTTCACCAGCACACAGGCAGGCCAGAGGACAACGCCAACTCTCATTTATGTTCCACATGTCCACGTAAGGTGGAGGCTTCTGGAGTCTCCTGGGAAGCTCCATTTACAACATTACTACAGAACAGTCCAGCATATGCACAAGTTTTGTTGCTTGCCAATTCAGATGGATGGATAGGTATTGTTTTGAGTTTCCTTTTCCAGTTTCAAGGGCACTTAAGTGAAGATGAAGCACCTGAATGCTGTGCTTTCCCAAGCAACTGGATACTGTTATCACGAGGGCACCCTACCTGAACCTATTAACATTTGCTTAGCCGGAAAACAATACTGAAAACTTTTTTCTGAAGTGTTTTCGGAGTCAAGATTCACTCGGACCCAGCCTTCCCCACATTCTCACACACACAGGCTTACTCGACAGATCTGGAAGTTTGCCTAGGGGAATCACTGCGGTGACTTTGAGATGGCTGTTTATATCCTGCGCCCAGTGTATGCAATGAGTGCAATGTAAAAGGCAATCAAGATGTGCTCACTAAAAGCATACCTTCCCACAGTCTGCCACTGCAAAGTAGAGTTGTTATATTGTTCAGCAGAGAAATCAGTTGAGCACTTCAACGCCTTAACTACAGTGTCAGCTCTTGCTTCATAAAGGCCAAAGCTTGAAAAATTACGAAGCTCAATCCCATCTTGTGTTTCAGCGACTTTAGGAAGACAACTACCTCGATTTCCATCAGCAGACTTCAGGAGGAGTACAGCCTTCACTTTCCAGGCTTCTGAGAGTTGGCCTTACAGGAAGGTGTTTAAAAGATGAAACAGGTTACTCTCCAGCTGATGATGTCTTCCTGAACACGGAAACACAAACCCTAACTGGATGCGTTTACCATCAAAGGCTTTGCAAGTGCTTAACTTGGATGCTGTTGGTAAATTCCTTCTAAAATTGAATACTGAAATTCCAGCACGTCAAGAGTTTCTGGCAGCAAAGCAGGTCCCTTTTCTCACAGAAGGCTCCAGTAGTTGAGGGCTAAGCCCCCAGGTCAGGGGTCAGTGCTGGCCCTGGAAACAGTCCTCCATTTCCTCAGGATGGGGGGAGCCATGTCGCTCTCTGATGTCCAGGAGCCAAGGTGCAAAGGTTCCACCTTATCCTTCCAAAGAGGATGAGAAAAAAATGGACTTAGGATATAACAATGAACGTAGGCCTCCTCAAAGAGTTCAAAGCCTTCAGCCCAAGTAGCAGTACCTCAGACATTGACATCTTTGAGGCTCTACCTGAAGCCTTTCTTGCCGTTCCTTCAAATGACATCATCAAATATCACGACTCATGCTGTCCTGCTATCTAAAGCCTTGCAGCTTCTCCACAAACTTTTGCTGCTTGCTTCCCCCCAGTCCATCTGCCTCCTCCCATTTCCACTTCATATCTTTAACAGTTCACTAAACTCAGTCTACTAGTCCATGGATCTGATCTATCTCCAGATAGACAAGCAGGACTTGATAGCAAAGCCTTTCATGCCTTCTTAAAAAGTCACAAGTTATTGGATTTTGTCTCCCAGAATTGGTCGGCAATAGCTGAGGAGAAAGGGTAAAGGTGGGAGGAAGAAAAAGGTATTCTGCATTTCCAGATAATACTTAAATACCAACTAGCAAAGCTAACCTGCTGTTGTTTAGAAGAGAATGTCAATGAATAAAGCAGCAAAACACTTGAAGGTTTTGGTTTCCTTATTTGCAGTACTTTTAACCTTATTGAAAGAGAAGAATTTACAGTTCTATTTCATCATGCTGTGAATTGAGTTTTGCTGATAGAGAATATATACAGCTAACTCTTAAATCTTCGGATATTGTGCCCACAAAGGGAAACACCTGGTCTTTCAAGCAAAAGATTACAATTGACTTCTAACAGATAACCCTCTCCTGCTTATACACTAATCAAGGTCACATGTACAGGAAACACTCAAAGACGACAAAACCCCAAAGCACCTCTTTAAACCAGGACCCCTTTTGAGTATACTTTTATCACACAAGTCACTAAGCCTTTAACTATGGCAAGGAATTCCCTCCACCTGAATCTACATATATTCTGCATTTTAAAAATTCTTAAGAAATGGCTTTTTACTACTACTATAAAAGCTCAGTATTGGCAGAAGTTTTTCAAGCATGCAAAGGTATTGATGCCTCAGTTTACCTAAAGATAAATTCAACAGAACCCATGTCCTAGGTTAAAGGAAGGCAAAGAAACCCCATCCTTGCCTCTATTTATACATTTTCTGTTGGGGGGGGGGTTCTTTCTGAATAGCCTACTGTAAAGCGCAGGGGCAGCAGAATTTTACATTAAAACATTTAGAGTTTACGCCTAACCTCTCCAAAAAAATCCAATTGCTCTTAAAGAATCAATTCTAAAAGTCCAATGGTAGAGAGCCCAGTTAAGAGCCACCAGTGCCAACAAATTACATATTATGCCAACGGATTAAGTATTGCCACCATTTAGACTCTGTACAAGAGCAGGGAGGAGAATGCTTCACAGGCAGGCACTTGCTCCTCCTCTTCAATAGCTTCCTGGGCAAAATGTTGCTCATCATCATCAGCGGAGGATGGGGAATTGCTGCTGTAGACTGCATGTTTCCATCAGCAAGCATTTCAAAGGCAATAACAAAAACAAGATTAGGTCACACTAAGTTGAAAATCAAGTGCAGTCTACCCCAGAAGGTACTGTGAGATCTAGGAAGTTTCCAGCCCATTATATGTATTTGTCGTGCATCTGATTTCAAACTGCATTACATGTTCTTCCTTGGGAGAGCAAAATTCCATCTTTGTTGGGAAGTTTAAAAAAAAAAAAAAAGGCACATGGTACTTATATGCAGCTTGACTTTGGCATATGATAGGCCAGAGCCTTGCAAAGTAACTGTAAAGTCTTGCAAAGTAGCTGTATTTGTGAATCTATTGCCCCTGATTTCCCCTGAACTTTGTATTCACAGCTGTTACCAAAAACAGCAGGACAAGTCAAGAAGGGAGCTCCTGAGAGAGCTTCAATTAATTACGATGCATACAGGATGATAATTATGATGCACACAAGTTTTGGCTTGAACCTTTTTATAGGTTTTTATTCCCCTTGTTCAAGTCTTGCACAGGCTGCGGAACGTGGGCGAGGTACTGCCTTCACGAGGTATTGCATAATTACCCCTCTTCCTCAAGGCATGATCAGCTCAACTACTGCAACATCCTCTTCTGTCCTGAAGTACAGCCTTGCCCCACTCAGATCCATTCAGAAAGTTGCTCTACAGGTCATCTTCTGAACTTATCCCTTCATCACAAAGCGCATTCTCCTGAAACCCTTCAAGTGTCTTCTCTCTCAGCAAACAGAGTTGCTAAGACCTTTCATGAATTACCCTCCTTCCTACATTAGTTCCCACTGAGTGCCCAGAAAACAGCTCTGAATTCTGAGCTGGCCCTGACAGCTCCTCTCACTGACTAACCCCTCAATACAAAAATGCAGAAGCATGTTCTCTTCTCAGCTGCCACCTTCACGCTTGGGAGAAGGTTTTCATATGCACCTGGCAGTCTTCCTTGCCTCCTGAAAATTCTTGCTGGGCTGCTCAAAACTCATGAAAACTGTCAGGCTACTGCTGCAGTGAGAGCAGTGCTCATCATTCAGAGTAGGACTATGCATTTCCTTGTATTCCCACCTCTTGACAGCCATCTCTTGCCTTTTCTCTTGTGCTCGGTTATAAGCATTTGGGAAAAGGACTGGTTTTGTTTGCTGACTCTCTGTCCGGAGCTTACCGGCAGGGCCCTGGAGTCCCTGACTATGGCTTGTAAGCACTAAGGCTTCTAGTAGTTCAACTCATTTCAGCTGTTTCAGAGGAGGCTTTTGGCCAGAACACAGTAAAGAAAATTGAGAGTCTGGAGAGAGGAAGACTTTCCCTTGGTGGAGGAGGAGTGGGTTAGAGATCATTTAAGCAAACTTGACACCCACAAATCCATGGGCCCTGATGGGATGCACCCACGAGTGCTGAGGGAGCTGGCGGGCATTATTGCTAAGCCACTCTCCATCATCTTTGAAAGGTCATGGAGGACAGGAGAGGTGCCCGAGGACTGGAAGAAAGCCAATGTCACCCCAGTCTTCAAAAAAGGGAAGAAGGAGGACCCAGGGAACTACAGGCCAGTCAGCCTCACCTCCATCCCTGGAAAGGTGATGGAGCAGCTCATCCTGGAAGCCATCTCCAAGCATGTGGAGGAAAAGAAGGTGATCAGGAGTAGTCAGCATGGCTTCACCAAGGGGAAATCATGCCTAACCAATCTGATAGCCTTCTATGATGGGATGACTGGCTGGGCAGATGAGGGGAGAGCAGTGGATGTTGTCTACCTAGACTTCAGCAAGGCTTTTGACACTGTCTCCCATAGCATCCTCATAGACAAGCTCAGGAAGTGTGGGTTAGATGAGTGGACAGTGAGGTGGATTGAGAACTAGCTGAATGGCAGAGCTCAGAGAGTTGTGATCAGTGGCACAGAGTCTAGTTGGAGGCCTGTAGCTAGCGGTGTCCCCCAGGGGTCAGTACTGGGTCCAGTCTTGTTCAACTTCTTCATCAATGACCTGGATGAAGGGACAGGGTGCACCCTCAGCAAGTTTGCTGACGATACAAAACTGGGAGGAGTGGCCGATACACCAGAGGGCTGTGCTGCCATTCAAAGAGACTTGGACAGGCTGGAGAGGTGGGCAGAGAGGAACCTCATGAAGTTCAACAAAGGGAAGTGCAGGGTCCTGCACCTGGGGAGGAATAACCCCATGCACCAGTACAGGTTGGGGGTTGACCTGCTGGAAAGCAGCTCTGCGGAGAAGGACCTGGGAGTGCTGGTGGACACCAAGTTAAGCGTGAGGCAGCAATGTGCCCTTGTGGCCAAGAAGGCCAATGGTATGCTGGGGTGCATCAGGAAGAGTGTTGCCAGCAGGTCGAGGGAGGTGATTCTCCCCCTCTCCTCAGCCCTGGTGAGGCCACGTCTGGAGTACTGCGTCCAGTTCTGGGCTCCCCAGTACAAGAGGGATGTGGCACTACTGGAGCAAGTGCAGCGAAGGGCTACAAAGATGATTAGGGGACTGGAGCATCTCTCTTATGAGGAAAGACTGAGAGAGCTGGGCCTGTTTAGCTTGGAGAAGAGAAGGCTGAGAGGAGATCTTATCAACGTGTACAAGTATCTGAAGGGAGGGTGTCGAGAGGATGGGACCAGACTCTTTTCAGTGGTGCCGAGCGACAGGACGCGAGGCAAATGGGCACAAACTGAAACACAGACGCTTCCATCTGAACATGAGGAAAAACTTTTTCACTGTGAGGGTGACAGAGCACTGGAACAGGTTGCCCAGAGAGGTGGTAGAGTCTCCTTCTCTGGAGATATTCAAAACATGCCTGGATGCAATCCTGTGCAATGTGCTCTAGGTGACCCTGCTTGAGCAGGGGGGTTGGACTAGATGATCTCCAGAGGTCCCTTCCAACCTCAGCGATTCTGTGATTCTGTGATTCTGTGAAAGCCAGAACTAACCTGCACTGCCATCTTGAGTGTCAGTGATTTCCTCATCAGTTCTCCTCGGGAGTACATATCCAAGTTTTCCTAATGACAAGAAACAAGAAGGGTCAGTCACAAACACGCAGAAAATCTGACGTATGCACACTTGGTGCCTACACAGTAACTTTATCAAGGCTCTGCATGGACACAAAAGATTAGCATGCAGTTCTACGATGCAGAAAGCAAGGAAGCATTGCTGGAATCCAACCATCTAGTTTTACCTATTTTCACAAGAGGCACCTTCTGGTTTAGGCCTATATCTGTCAGTCTAATAGAGATGAGAAAATGGATGCATATTTTAAGACAAGAAGAAAACCTGTACTTTTAAATTCAGTTCATGGCCTACTTTGTCTCTCTGTTAACATGTTGATTCATGGCCCAGGACAAGTTTTTTTTAAAAAAAAAACAAAAAACCCAGACATCCACAGAGATTCCTGAAGTATATGAATTTATCTTTGCTTTTTATCCTAGAGTTCACAGAATCACAGAATGGTTGAGGTTGGAAGGGACCTCTGGAGATCATCTAGTCCGACCCTCCTGCTCAGGAAGGGTCACTTAGCACATGTTGCCCAGGACTGTGTCCAGATGGCTTGAATATCTCCGAGGAAGGAGCCAACCACAGCAGGCATTGCCCACACCAAGGCACCTAGGACAGGAGCCTGGAAGGTCTTGAAGGTGGTGAGCTTCAAAGGGAGCTGAGCTGACAACACAAGGGGAAACAGATGACAACACGAATCAGGCAATCGGAACACCATGGTGTGCGTTCGACTGGCTGCAAGATGGCTGTTGGCATGCAAGCGTGCTTAAGGAAGGCAAAGTGTTAAGAGAAAAAGCACGAGTCAGCTTTCAAGGACAATTAGATGTACGGGGCTGCCAGTTTATGGGGGACAGTGCAGACAGCTTCCTAACACTCACTGCTGAGCAGGAAGCCCGAACTCTGACAAACAGGCCTTTCAAGTATCCTGTGAAAGTCCATGAGCACAGAAGCAAGGCAGCTGCTAGGGGTTTCATGTTGAGACTCCACACTGGACCAAATTAGGCCCCTAATTCCAGCACCTACTCAAAAATAATTACAAAACCCATATATCTGCATAATAACACCAGACACGTAAAAAGAAGTACTTGTGAACTATTCTTTAAATAACAAACAGGGTTAAAAAAAAAAAACTCTTTGGGGCAATAGTAAATGCGTACACATGACATTCTTACAAACTGCAGGATACAGAAGAAAATTGTTTGTCAGCAAACCAATTTAACCTGACCTCTCTGCAGGGCACAGTTCAGGACACCCTCACAAGTTACATACCTCCAATTTTCTAGAGAAGGTCCAGAAAAGAAACTACCTTGATAAAAACAGTGAAACAGGGCTTGTCCAGAAAAGATGTGATTTGCTTACTTGGTTTGGAAGCTCTGCCAGCATAAAACAAACAAACAAGAAAACAAACCAAAAAACCATACACACACACACACCAAAGAGTTACAAAGGGATTATTTAAGAGTCTTGTCTAAACTCTACCTTAATTTAAGTAAAGGGCTCCTAAGGGTGCACAAGGAATTTATCTTCCACCGTTACTGCAAACGGCAGGACACTACAAAGGTCACCCCTAGGAGAAGGGCGTTCAGACTACGCCTAAAAGAGCCACTGGCACACTGAAGGCTCTCATTCACTTTCAACATGCATTTTCCCTTTCACGAAAACCTTACAAAGCCACTTCAGCCAGTAACTAGCCAGGAGGGTTGGTTCCCCCCCAACCCCCTTTTTTTTCTTTCTTTCCAGAGAGAGCTTGTTGTATTCTACAGCTTCCGACAGAAGCTATATTAGCATAAATGCTCCAGCTGATTTAGACCTCCTCGACCAAAAGATCTTAGACTTTCGGCTGAAATGCCCTCGCTGCTGCCCATGGGGAGAGGCACAGAGCCAGAAAACAATGCCTGGAGTCCAGGGCACTCTGCTGACGTGGGCATCTCTCCTGCTGGCACTAGAAACAGAGCATCCCGTCACATTCGCTTTGCACAGATTATATGTGACCTCACAACCACAAATTGCAGGCACATGACCAGCACTGGCCTATCAGGCACTGAGCCACAAGTGACCTCAAAACCACAAACTGCAGCCACATCACCAGCACTGGCCTATCAGGCACTGAGCCACAAGTGACCTCACAAACACAAACTGCAGCCACGTGACAAGCACTGGCCTATCAGGCACTCAGCCACAAGTGACATCACAACCACAAACTACAGCCATTTGAGCAGCACTGGCCTATCAGGCACTCAGCCACAAGTGACATCACAAACACAAACTCCACCCACAGGACCAGCACTGGCCTATCAGGCACTGAGCCACAAGTGACATCACAAACACAAACTGCACCCACATCACCAGCATGGCCTATCAGGCACTGAGCCACAAGTGACATCACAAACACAAACTGCACCCACATCACCAGCACTGGCCTATCAGGCACTGAGCCACAAGTGACATCACAAACACAAACTGCACCCACATCACCAGCACTGGCCTATCAGGCACTGAGCCACAAGTGACATGACAAGCACAAACTGCACCCACATGAACACCACTGGCCTATCAGGCACTGAGCCACAAGTGACATCACAAACACAAACTGCACCCACAGGACCAGCACTGGCCTATCAGGCACTGATCCACAAATGACATCACAACCACAAACTGCAGCCATGTGACCAGCACTGGCCTATCAGGCACTGAGCCACAAGTGACATCACAAACACAAACTGCACCTAAATCACCAGCACTGGCCTATCAGGCACTGAGCCACAAGTGACATCACAACCACAAACTTCAGCCACATGAAAATCACTGGTCTACCAGGCACTGAGCCACAAGTGACATCACAACCACAAACCGCATACACATGACCAGCACTGGCCTATCAGGCACTGAGCCACAAGTGACCTCACAACCACAAACTGCACCTAAATCACCAGCACTGGCCTATCAGGCACTGAGCCACAAGTGACATCACAACCACAAACTGCACCCACATCACCAGGACTGGCCTATCAGGCACTCAGCCACAAGTGACCTCAAAACCACAAACTGCAGCCACATCACCAGCATGGCCTATCAGGCACTGAACCACAAGTGACATCACAAACACAAACTGCACCCACATCACCAGGACTGGCCTATCAGGCACTCAGCCACAAGTGACCTCAAAACCACAAACTGCAGCCACATCACCAGCACTGGCCTATCAGGCACTGAGCCACAAGTGACATCACAACCACAAACTGCAGAGATGTGACCAGTACTGCCCTATCAGGCACTCAGCCACAAGTGACATCACAAACACAAACTCCACCCACAGGACCAGCACTGGCCTATCAGGCACTGAGCCACAAGTGACATCACAAACACAAACTCCACCCACATCACCAGCACTGGCCTATCAGGCACTGAGCCACAAGTGACCTCACAACCACAAACTGCACCTAAATCACCAGCACTGGCCTATCAGGCACTGAGCCACAAGTGACATCACAACCACAAACTTCAGCCACATGAAAATCACTGGTCTACCAGGCACTGAGCCACAAGTGACCTCACAACCACTAACTCCACCCACAGGATCAGCACTGGCCTATCAGGCAGTAGAGGAACAAGTGACCTCTCAACCAAAAACAGCAGCCCTGGACCTAGCACTGGCCTATCAAGCACTCAGCAGAAGTGGCCTCACAGATACAAAGAAGTAGCAACGTGGCTGCTGGTGGCCTAGCAGGTACTGAGGCCAAATAACTGCACAAACACAAACAGCAGCAATATGCATCGAGGTGGACTCTCAGGTGCTCATGCTGAAGTGACCTCACAGGCAGCCATGAAGCCAAATAGCTGCTCCTGGCCTCTTTGCAACTGAGGCACAATTGACCTAAACAAGCACAAACAGCAGCAATGTCCATGCTGATCGCCAGTCACATACTGATGCACAACTCACCACAAAAGCACCAACAGCAGCAAAGGGTCTGCTCCCCGTTTATGAGGCACTGAGACACAAGCATCACCAAAGCTATGGGCATGCTGTTGGCCTACCAGCTTCAGAGGCACAACTCACCTCACAAGCACAAATGGCATCGACCTGCCTGCTGCTGCCCTATCTTTGACTGAGTCACAAGGGATCTCAAAAGTGCAAACCTTCACAGAGGAGAAGCTCATCTGGGCCACTCGCACGTCCCTTGATTATGCTGTGATCATTCCGTACAGAACAGTCTTCTGCAAAAGGCCTTCATCTCCTGACAAGACTCTCTCCAGATCATGCGACAGCTCCACTCTGGCACCCTGGCAACAAATCACAAAAGGGAACGATTGGTCTTGCTTTTCCTTTAGTACCATCAAGTCCGAGCTGGGAGCCTTTGCACTGCAGCACCTACACAATGGCAGCAGGATGCCACTTCCATTTCCAGTGCATTTCTAGGGACAGAGATCAGCTGAGGGAGCAGCTCCATGGGAAAGGGCTTCTGACACTCTCAGATCAGCTCAGCACTGCACCAGCCATCAGCCTGACGCCAGACCTCTGCTCTGCCACCTACTCTACAAACACACTGCCTCTGCCCCACACAGCTGCCTCTTCTGCTACATACAACCAAGTGCCAGCAAGAAGAGATGCATGCAGGACACTTGCCACTTGCACACTCCACAGCCACTGCTCTGCTCGCTGCCTTCCCTTGGCTTCTCAATCCAGACACTCAGGCAAGCTCTTGCGATAACACCACAAGGTGGCCAAGGCACTCTAGGCTCACAAGGCCTGTGCAAATGAGCAGCACAAGATCAGGCACAGAGCTGCCTCCTTGGGTGATGCTGCTCTTTTCAGAGGGAAGGATCCTGCTTGCTTTGGGCACAGCAGGCTGCTGCTTTCCACCCCCATCCCCTCACGAACCTCCTGCTAGGGATGGGGACATGGGGATTTTCTGTAGTAATACAAAAGTTACAGATACAACACAGAAACACTTGAGAGTCCGGAAGGCCTCCTGAACCCAAAGGAACCTCCCTTCCTTTCCTTTAGTTACTTGGACAAGGAGCTTGGACGGGGAAGGGAAAAAGGGTGCAGAGGCTTTGAAATGAGGCCCAAGCAATGAGACAGCCCCACACTGGACGGCTGCTGAAATGACAGCTCTCCTGGCTGCACAGCCTCTGCAGCACCAGTCCGCGCTCCACAGCTGGCTTCACAGAGCACGGAGGGCTGCGTGCCACGGGCAACCTGGCCCTGGGCACATCTTCACCCCTCGCAGAGCCAGCAGCCCAAGAGCTCTGAGACTTCCACAGGTCAAGCTATGGACGCTTTGGGGCACTCACACAAAGGCACTCAAGACATGCTGGCATCTATTATAAGGGTCTTGGACTCGTCCTATATGGCACCACAACCTCCTAGGAAAAGGAGGGGGCACCGTAGCATTTCCTGAGCGGGCTGGCAATAACAGCACTTGTGGGAGGCGGAATTTGCAGCACAGCAGAGGTACCAGGAGCTGAACCCACAACCCAAGTCACCCACGGAAGACAGGCGCATTTATGGAAGCCTTCGCATCCATACGTAGCCTCTTCTCAGTCACTTGCAGCTGCTTTCACAGAGGGCTCACAACGCTGGCCAAGATGTTCACAGGTACAGGGACACAGCCTGGCATCCTGCCTCCATCCTCAGCGGCTCTAGCACTGCACTGGGAACCTCCATGAGTGGAGCAACCTAGAAAGAAAGAAAGAATCGGAGTGTTACTGGCAGTTCTGCTGGCCTTACAGAGTCGCAACAGGCAGGGGCAAATGTCTCCCCTCTGTGCTGAGCTCTATTGGTGAGAGCACAGCCAGCAGGGCCACCAAGACGTTCTACCCCTCTTTTTGGCACAGGTGACACCATGTCTGTATACCAGGTCCTGTTTGGGCTCTCCAGGTCTGCACAGGCACTAACACACTGCAGGGAGTCCAGCACAGGGACACCAAGATGGTCAGGGGCTGCAGCGTGGCGCATAAAAGGAGAGGCTGCGAGAGCTGGCTTTGTTCAGCCTAGACAAGAGAAGGCCAACGGGGATCTTCATGCTGTGCACAGCTACCTTATGGAGGGCACAGAGAAGACGGAGCCGGATTTTCTTGGAGGTGCACACTAGTAGCATGGGAGGCAACAGGGACAAATCGGACAATGGGAAATGCTTCTGAGACATTAAGAAGAAACCTTTTTCTCCGTGACGGTGGCCAAACTGCGGCACAGGGATCCAGAGAGGTTCCCAGATCTCCATCCTTGGAGGTTGTTGGGGCCCTTGCAGTACTTCAGAACAACAATCTATATGAAATATAGATTGTTGGAACTACACTGTTTAGGATTAGTTGCTTAGCACAACTTGCTTAGCACGAGTAGCTAAATTTGCTGAAGCCTTAGGCCTCAGACTGTAGCCGCTGCTATGTGCTTTGAAGTAGTTTACCAAGGACACTGGTGCAGCTGGGAGTGATACATCCTGAGAAAGTACAGATAAACTAGCAGAAGCCAGTGGGAACCAAGGTTAAGGGTAAGATAGCTTTGCTAAACAAGCAGCAAGGTACAAGGCATGACCGCTGTGTGCGTGATCGGTGCAATGATTGGCTACCTGTGACATAATCTGTATGAACCACAAATCAAGGGCCAGAGCGCCGAATACCTGTACTTATAAAATGGGCAAATTGCTGAATAAAGATGGAATTGAACCTGCATTCTGTGAATGCGTATGATTCATTCCCGTCACTCCCACGGACTGCGACATCTGGCGACCCCGACGTGATACTGCGGAGGAGAAGCTGGCTTTGCTAAGAGTTTGAGTAACGGGAGTGGATACCGCCCGGGAGGCTCGTGCCCGGGGAAAATGAGCCTGGCCGTCTGAAAGAAGACGGGAAAAGAAAAGTCGTAGCTACGCAACTCTTCTGACCGGTGAGTCAGGCGCCCTTGTGAGGCGGCGGGCGGTATGGGAAACGCTGTATCAGCGGTAGAAAAGGCCACGTTAGAAAAATTATTACAAGTGGCAGCACAAACAGAGCGACAGGTGGAGCGCCAGGCGCTGGTGGACTTGCTGTTGTGGGGAAGGCGGCGCGGTTTGTTACGGGAGTCCAGCCAGGTCTTTAGCGCGGAAACCTGGAAGAAGGTTGGGAAGGAACTGTGGGAATCCATCCAGAACGGAGAAAAAGAGGCCAGGCGTCTGGCCAAAACATACCGAGACGTGCGGCTCATGATCGAACAGCTGCACGGGGAGGCACAGGCGACTGCTGCCATGCAGAGGGCGCTGCAGGTGGAGCCCTCTGCGGCGGCACTTTCGCCGGGGAGTGAGAAGGAAGGAGCAGAGCGTGCGGTGCCCGGAGCGGAGTGCGCGGTGCCCGTCTTTGATACACCATCCGCGGGGGGGCCCTCGGTGACAGATGAGCCCTCCCTGCCGTGTGCGGCACCTCTCTCTAAGCTAGAGCGGGAGGCTTGGGGGACTGGCACAGGATATGAGGACTTGCCACCGTACAAGAAAGGGGACGTTGCTGATGCCTTTGCCGCCCCCCCTGAGCCGTCCGCTCCCCCTATGGAAGCGGATCCGGCCGCTGTGCCTTTATCTGAGGAGAAAAGCGTTAATCTGACTGAATATTCAAAGAAAATGGAGGAATTGTTGGAGGAAATGAGGAGGTTGGATAGGGGGTCGAAAAAGGCGCATGTGAGGGAGGCGTATAAGAAGGCGCATCAGGCTATTGTGGACGGCCTGAAAGCGGTTGAGGAACGGTTCTCCGGGGATCCTGCCGGCGGATCCCAGGAGAACCAAGAGATCGCCCCCAGAGACTGGGTGATTACCAACGTACTCAAAGGGACGTGGTCCCTTGAGGAGGCGGAGCAACATCTGCAAGCCTGGAAAAAAAACCCTTTAACACAAAAAGAGTATCGAATGATTTTGGACTGTTTACAGAGAGCACCGGAGAAAGCCCTACCACCTAGGGACCCTGACTTTGACATGGCAAAAAGGTGGCGCGGGATCATTCAGAATGCTGAACTGGTTGGGGACATGCAGTTTTTCCCTATAGTAGCCCCGGTGGTGACCACGGGTCAGGGACAGACGAGGTGGGAGCCTCTGGATTGGCAAGTGGTAACAAAGCTGCAACAGCTGGTAATGCAGTACGGGATAAATAACCACCAAGTGCAAGTGCAGCTGAGAGCACTGGTAAAATATCAAAACCTGGTGCCGAGCGACATCCGCGCCCTTGCCGAACTGATTTTGGGGCCCACCTCTTTGCTGGTGTTTCTGAATAAGTGGCAGGAACTGCTTGAGCAATGCCAATTATCTAATTTGGACTTACCGGCAGATGACCCGTTACGTATGACATCTTTGGACATGCTGATGGGCAACGGAGCTTTTAGAGACCCCGCTCGACAGGCGGCACTGCATCCCCGAGTCCTGATGCAGTCAAAAAACGCTGCCTTAGAGGCATTCGCCGCACTGCCCCAAATAGGGAAAGCCAATCCGCCTTACCTGTCAATAAGGCAGGCGGAAGACCAACCGTTCCTGCAGTTCGTGGATAAACTTAAGGAAGCCGTTGATGCGGCCCCGAACGTGCCACAGGACATGAAAACAATCATGGTTAAGGAGATCGCTACGCAGAACGCCAATCCAACCTGCACAAAACTGCTCGCCACCTTGCCTCCAGGAGCAACTTTGCTCCAAATGGTGGAAATTTGCTCCCGAGCACCCATGGAGCTAGAAAAACAAAAAGCGAAGATCCATGCTACTGCATTAGCTGTAGCTATGAAACAGGACCCTACACAAGGAGGGGGCGGCCGCAAAACAGAGAACTGCTACATCTGCGGACAACCTGGACACTGGAAGAAACATTGCCCCCACAGACGACTGGCTAAAGACAACCGTATCTGCCAGCGTTGTAACAAGTTTGGGCATCAAACAAGTGAGTGCCGGTCAAAATGCAAGAAAAGCGGCACCCCGTTGTCGGGAAACTGGAACAGCCGCGCCTGGGACGCGGCGAAGAAATATCCCATGGTTGCCTCTTCGAACACCACGCAGCCACAAGAGGGAGCGCCGGAATCGATCTGGCCCTGGCAGAATCAGTAAGCATTACCACTGAACAGGTCCACTTGGTAAATTCAGACGTTTGTGGCCCCTTGGGAGGGGGGCTGTCGGCCTTACTGATAGGACGATCATCTGCCTCTAGACAGGGAATTTTTGTTCTCCCTGGATGCATCGACGCCGACTACCGTGGACCTATAAAAATCATGCTGAAGGTCTTCTGTCCCCCAGTTACAATACCAGCAAAAAGCAAAATTGCCCAATTGATCCCTTTCAAGTCTGCGGTTCCCCTGGCCAGCGGAGATGATCGAAGAGGAGGTTTCAGCTCTACGGGGACGCCCCTGGCCTTGTTCTCGACTGCTGTGTCCTCGACTAGACCCACTCGAAAGGTCATCATTACCTCTCCAGATGGAACGAATCACCTAAAAGCCGAGATGATGATGGATACAGGTTCCGATGTCACCATAGTACCTCGCGACTCCTGGCCTGCTGCTTGGGCGCTAGTGGATAGCACCACTGCGGTACAGGGGATTGGTGGTTCAGCCCCCACCTGGAGAAGTGCGAGACCCGTGGAGATCTGCGACGAAGAAGGTCATTTGGGCGTGGTAACACCATATGTAATGAATACCCCTCTTTGGATCTTGGGCCGGGACCTCCTGTCCCAGTGGGGCCTAGTTCTCTCGTGCCCTTTTTAGTGATGGCCGCTGCTGACACTTCTCCGCCCACGCTGAAAATTACATGGAAATCTGACGAACCAGTGTGGGTCGAGCAGTGGCCGCTGCAAAAGGAGAAGCTAAGGGAACTTAACAAATTGGTAGAAGAACAGCTACAATTGGGACATATTCAACCTTCAACCAGCCCATGGAACACACCTATCTTTACCATACAGAAAAGGTCAGGAAAATGGAGACTGCTACACGATCTGCGAGCTGTGAACGCAACAATGGAAGATATGGGAGCGTTACAACCAGGACTGCCATCACCTACCATGCTCCCGCGGGAATGGAGTCTGCTAGTAATTGATCTGAAAGACTGTTTCTTTAGTATCCCCTTACATCTGGAGGACTCCAAACGCTTTGCATTCTCAGTGCCAACGATAAATCGATCTGGCCCTTCGAGACGCTATCAGTGGGTCGTTCTACCCCAAGGTATGAAAAACTCTCCCACGATATGTCAATGGTATGTAGACCGAGCCTTAGAACCCTGGAGGCAGAGACATCCCGAGGCTATAGTATACCACTACATGGACGACATATTAGTCGCAACAGAAACCCCGCTGCTGGAAGAGAGTCAACGGGAATTGAGTCAACAACTCCAGGCCTGGGGTCTTACCATCGCCCCTGAGAAGATCCAGCAACACGCACCGTGGAACTATCTTGGTATGGTCATAACCGAGACCCGAGTCTACCCAATGAAAACCTCGATCACGCGGAAGATCGCAACAGTGAACGATGTACAGAAACTTCTTGGGGACATTCAATGGATCCGTACTTACTGCGGCATTACCAATGAGGAAATTCAACCGCTGGTGAATTTACTTAAGAATAGCAAGAACCCCGGAGAAGCAAGAATGTTGTCTCCTCCGGCGCAGGAAGCCATGGCTAACATCGAAAGGAAGCTTGGAAATGTACAAGCCTATCGCTATGACCCCATGAAACCTATTGACATAGTGTGCTACAATAAACAACAGGAGGTGGTTGGCATAATTGGTCAAACAAACGAGACAAATCAGCTCACGATCCTGGAGTGGGTGTTTTCGCCAGTCCGGCCACGCACGGTGATTATGCCCAGGAAAGATGCTGTGGGAGAACTGTTACTAAAAACAAGACAGCGCGTCCGCATCATATCAGGGAAGGAGCCCTCACGCATCATTCTGCCCCTGGTTTCTTTGGATCTCGTATCCGAATGGGCCCAACAGAGCATTTCATTCGCCCTGGCGACGTGTGGGGTTCCCCTCGACAATCATTATCCAAAGCACCCACTGCTGCACACGCAATTGATGCTTGAAGAAAGGAAGGTAATGTCAGATGGCCCCATCCACAACGTGAAGTCCGTTTTTACGGACGCTAGCGGTAAAACAAAGAAGTACGGATACGAATACGTGAATGTATGAGGAGAGTGGGCTCGAAAGATCATGCAAGGTGCCCCCGAGCACTCTGTGCAAATTTTAGAACTCATGGCAGCTGTACTCGCGTTGAAGGACTTTGCAGAAGAACCTCTTAATCTTATAGTTGATTCACTATATGTGGCGGGTGTGTTACAACGACTACACTCTGCTCTTATTGGGCAGACCGCTAACCCCAAGATTCAGGCATTGTTGATACAAGCAGGTGGCCATTTAAATTCTCGCGTTCAGCCGTTCTGGTGCACACACGTCCGTAGCCATTCGGGACTGCCGGGAATATTGGCGGAGGGCAACCAGCGCATAGATGCCCAAGTCTCAGCCGCCGGTGAAGAAAAAACTAGGTTACAGCTGGCGCAACGATCTCATGCGTTTTTTCACCAGTCAGCTAGATCTTTGCAAAAGGAGTTCAACTTATCCCGGGCAGAAAGCAGGGCCATAGTGGCCGCGTGCCCTGATTGTGCACACATTCCCCCGCTGCAGGACACAGGGACAAACCCACGCGGGCTGGAACCTCGCCAGCTATGGCAGACCGATGTCACAGAAGTCCCTGCCTTTGGGCGACTGCGCTTTGTCCATGTATCAGTCGATACATTCAGTAAAATGACCTGGGCCACTGCCGCAACCTCCACGCGCTTCACTGCCTGCCGCCTGCATTGGCTGCAAGCCTTTGCCACGCTGGGGAAGCCGGCTCAGATAAAAACCGACAATGGACCTGCCTATACGAGCGCCGCGTGCGCTGAGTTTATGCGAGCTTGGGACATTACACATTCCACGGGGGTCCCCTATAATTCCACTGGCCAGGCCATAGTGGAGCGCCGACATCAGGATTTAAAACGCCTTTTTGCTATTTTGAAAAAGGAGGGGGAGGTATCTCTCCCCGTCCATGACATCGTAGCAAAAAGCTGTTATGTGTTAAATTGGCGCAACCTCATTGAAATACACCAAGGGGAGTTGATTAGCCCAGGGGCACGCCATGCGCAGACTACGAGACCTATTAAGACGCTCGTGTCCCGATGGGTACCACAAACACATTCATGGCAGGGGCCTGTGGAATTACTCACTTGGGGCCGAGGGTATGCTTGTGTCATTGCAGGTACTGGTACGGAGTGGATACCCGCGAAGTGGGTTCGACCGTGGTTGAAGAAGAGTAACGCTGGACCTGCGGACGACTGCCCACTGGAAACAGCTCGTGAGTCAGCTACTACCTGCGCTTGAAGACCCGCGGCAGGAACTGGAAGCTCTTGACAGAGGACGAAAACAAAGCACCAGCCTCACCCGGAACGAACGGGATCGTGATTGTGAGCGTACTGTAATGACTGGGCATGAACAAAAGAGTGTTGGGGGGGTTGGTGGAAGAGCGGTCCTAGTCACATTTATAGGCAGCATAATTAGTTTGAGCAGCATGAGTGCGGCATTACCCCCATTCATACTCCAAGGAAGAATGTGTGGCTTACGATCGCAAACAGGACCGGCCAGACATCGTTCTGTCTGTCTAAGGGCAAGGTGGGTGACCCCTTTAGGACATGTTTAATCGGTGTCCCCACCTGGAGGGCAGAGGAATTCAAGGCATATGTTGGTAACAAGACAACCTTGAATTTCACGGCTGTCGATAAGACCAGAATGGCCCCAGGGTTAAATAAGTGGCAACGTGATGGAAGGTGGCAGTGTCGTATTATCCTGGCCTTAAACAAAACCCTAAATTCAGACCCTGAGGAGTTGGATCTCTTCGGCTGCATGGCCGCCAGCGCCTCAGAAAAAGATACGGGCGGGTATGTCAGCTTCCTTCCCCCTGTGGGGATGCTCACTGAGCGGTCATCAAAATGGGTAACCTTGAATTCCGCCTTAAGCAGCAGTGACGTCCATGGCCAGGTGTATACGAACTGCAACGCAACAAGCCACATAACAGCGAAAGCGCTGCCGCCTGGTATATTTCTGATATGCGGGGATAGGGCCTGGAACGGCGTGCCACGCATCCTGCGTGGAGGCCCATGCTACTTGGGGAGATTGAGTCTGTTCCACCCCAATCTCACCCAACTGCAGAATTTGGTCTTGATGAAGCGCGGGCGGGGCAGAAGGAGTGTGCATGAGCTAAAGTGCAAGGACATTGGCGATCCCGTATTTTGGTCAGGCTTCCGGCAGCTGGCGACTGCTACGCTACTGCCAGGAGCCGCTGGGCTTAAGGCGATGAAATTGGCGGAGCAATTGGCTTGTTGGACCAAAAATGAGTTAACTATTACATCACGAGTACTAGATGAGATGTCTCAGGATGCCCTGAGCATAAACCACGCTGTGTTACAAAATAGGGCCGCTATAGATTTCTTGCTCTTAGCTCATGGACATGGGTGTGACGAGTTTGAGGGGATGTGTTGTCTCAATCTTACCGACCATTCGCAATCAATCCATGCGCGTATACGAAACATTCAGAATGGGCTATATAAGCTGAAGCAGGAGAATGGCCTTGGGATTGACGGGTGGCTTCGGGGGCTGGGGATCGGGCCCTGGTTGGCGGCGGGATTAAAACAACTGATTACCATAGGTATCGTGGGTATGTTCCTATTGATTTGTGGGCCTTGTATACTACAATGTATCCTAGCTCGGGTACAGAAAATGGTTGATCTATTATTTGAAAGAAGAGGGGGAAGTGTTGGGGCCCTTGCGGTACTTCAGAACAACAATCTATATGAAATATAGATTGTTGGAACTACACTGTTTAGGATTAGTTGCTTAGCACAACTTGCTTAGCATGAGTAGCTAAATTTGCTGAAGCCTTAGGCCTCAGACTGTAGCCGCTGCTATGTGCTTTGAAGTAGTTTACCAAGGACACTGGTGCAGCTGGGAGTGATACATCCTGAGAAAGTACAGATAAACTAGCAGAAGCCAGTGGGAACCAAGGTTAAGGGTAAGATAGCTTTGCTAAACAAGCAGCAAGGTACAAGGCATAACCGCTGCGTGCGTGATCGGTGCAATGATTGGCTACCTGTGACATAATCTGTATGAACCACAAATCAAGGGCCAGAGCGCCGAATACCTGTACTTATAAAATGGGCAAATTGCTGAATAAAGATGGAATTGAACCTGCATTCTGTGAATGCGCATGATTCATTCCCGTCACTCCCGCGGACCGCGACAGGAGGTAATCAAAACTTCACTGGAAAAGGCCCCAAGATACCTCCTCTACTGGCACCTGCCTGGAGCAGGGCGTTGGAGCCCTGCTACCTCCACACGGCTCCCCCATTGCAGCCTCAAGGAATATGCTATTGTGAGACTCTTGCCAAAGGCACCAGAGGCTTTGCAGATGCCGCCTCCACCGCTCAACAAGGACAGGTGTCTCAGAGCCACCCATCGCCCTCACAGGCCTGACTTCTTGGGAGGGGGCATCTCCCCTCTCTGCAAGGCTCTGCGTAGGCACAACGTGCAGAAATGCCTCTGACTGCTTTCATTAACTACCCATCTCGCTGAGGGATAGCAATGGATTAGCGTCTGAGATGGGAAGATGCAATGAGGGTCCAGATTCAGCAGAAAGCCTTTAAGGAGGGAGAAGAGAACTCTCGCCAGCAGTCAGTAAAATCCCAAAGACTCACAGAAGCATCAAACCCTTCCGAAACTGCAAGCCTGAACCTCAGCTGACACAAACCACCAAACTGGGAGCAGCCCTGCCTCGCACCACGATGCTCCAAGGAGGCAACACGGTCACCAACAGTCCTCACCCAGGTCTCCCAGAAGGACACCGTGATGGCAGGCTGGGCCTTGGGAGCAGAGCACTCCTCTCTCCAGACACCTCCTCCCACGCTGAGCACCAAAACACTGGCGCCACCACCCGGCTCCACCACAGGGCATCTCGCACTGTAACACGCCGTTACCTCCACACCTCACAGAGGGTTGGCAACCAACACACGCCTCTGCATCAGCGACACACAGCCCACAGCACCACACAGGGCACCCCAAGCACCCCACAACACACAAAGCCCAACTCTCCAGACCTTCTATTCCTTTCTAGTCCTCCAAGGCCTTGCAACAGGCTCTGCCTCTGAACAGCCACTCACAGCCCGGGGCCTGCTCACTTCCCACCTTCCCACCAGGAAGCAGAGAAGAAGTGCTCTCACAGCAGCTGATCAGGCCAGCTTTTCCCTCTTGCTTGTGTCTCAACTTCTCTGAACAAGAAATCTCTTTCAAAATGTGGCCCATACCCTTTTTGGGGGGTGACATTCCTTCTGTCTCCTCCAACTGCCTTTGCACCCATTCTCCAGTGACTGCATACATGGACAGAAAATCAGAGACCCCTAAAGTGTTACAGTTCTAAACGTGTCACCAAAGCAGCTGGACACCTCAAAGACAGAGACAGCATGCAGACCTTGCAATAAAATCTCACAGGCTCCCTGCTCTTTTGACAGGGGCAACTTCTAAAGCACACACACCCTGGCAAGAAGAGATTATTCACACCACTGCTCACACCAGCACTACATTCATTTAGCAGCCTCAAAAGTCTAGCTGGACTCCCTAGCTGACTGGGAGGACGCTGCAAGCTTCTACTTAGCAACAAGTGGAAAGGCAAACTCCATGTCCATGTTCACCACAGAACATCATCTGCATTTGAAATGTAGCAGTACTAACTCATGATGATGGAGTGGAATAAAATTTGTGTCAGATGATGTGGAATATCGACTTCTGCTTGATTAATGAGTTGCATTTCTGTATTGCTGTAGAGCTCTGCAGGGGTCAATCCCTCCTCTGAGCACACGCAACAAACCCAGAAGTGACCTCACCACCAGCATCCAGGCCATGCGTCTTCTCCTGACCTGTCAGCTGCTCACATAGAGGTGTCATCACATCACAGATTCACATCATGGCCTCATAATACTCACAATGCTCTCAAACACCCATTGCCTACCAGTTACTACACCAAAAGATTAGCTTCTGCTATGCATTATCAACACCTAGCCTATGAAATTTAAGAATTGCAGAACAGCCTGCAAGTAATTCTTGGCAACATTTTCTAACGGGAGGATTGCATGGGAGCAGCGATCATGAAACTGAAGACAGCAGGGCCTCGTGTCCCAGGCACAGGGAGAAGCCTTCCCGCAACTCAGAACTCTGGTTCCTTCCCCAATGCTGAACAAAACCAGAAAATCCTCTACACATCCAGGACAACAAGCATTCTCCTATTTTAGGCCCTGACAACTGGAGACACGTGGAAGGACTCAGGCCAGGGCATCTCAGTTGGTGAAACCAGCAGAGACACAATTCAGCAACTCTTCCCCCTGACCTAGGAGCATGGAAAGAACAACGGCAAGTGCAAGCACTGGCCGTTCATCAACTTTCAGGGCCCTGACAAGCAAAACAGCTCACACTTACAGAGCTCTTCTGCAAACACCCTTCACCCTGCTGCCAGGCTCACAGGTCGCGGCACAAAGCAAGAGGCAGGGAGCAAAAACAACGGCTAAGGCACGGCATCACATGCGGGCACAGCCTCTCTCAGAGCCACTCGGAAATGCAGTTTTCACAACAAAAGACACCATTGGGAAGGGCACCTCGCGACGACACCAGCAGCCTGCTCACACTTTGCCCAGCACCTCCCAAATGCACCTCAAAGCAGCACCTGGGGCTGCGCTGGCAGCAGCAGCTCAGGGAAACGCTTTAACAGGGATCCCAGAGCCACCACAGGGCCAAAGCTTCCTGCCCCCAAACCCCACCGAGCCGCCCCGGCCCAGCTGCTCGCGGCAGGCCGCCACGTCTGGCTGCAGGGCAGCTCCCCCCTCTGGCCCACGTCGCTCTGGCCCCTGCTCACGGCCCCACCAGCCCCTGCTGCAGCTCCTGCAGCAAAGCAGCCCCGTCGCCAGCACCGCTGCCCCGCCCCGGCGGGAGGGCACCCGCCGCCATTTGAACGCGCCCGCAGCCCCCACCAAACGCTCTCGCCCGCTCGCTTCTCGCCTGCTTTGCTCCTGCTCCTCTTCCACCTCTTTGACGTCTTTTTTTTCCCTACATGTTGGGCTGCAATTGGCTGGCAGAGCCATCAGTGAAATCGCTGCCCGCCCTCCTCCTCCTGACAGCCAATAGGAGGGCTGCACTGGGGCGATGCCATGGCAACATTGGGCCCTCCTGCCCTGGCGGCCAGCTCCGCCCCCTCCCCCTTGGTCGGGCGCCATGTTGTGGGCGGCAGCGCGGGGCGCGGCAGGGCCTGGGGGCAGCGCGGTGCTGTGTGGGCGGGCAGTGTGGGGTCCCGGGGTGCGGCCGCTGCCCGGGCGGTGCTGGGCTGTGGGGCAGGGGCCCCGCGGGGCTGCTGGCTGCCCTGCGCCCTGGGGGCCGTGCGGGGTGTGGGGGGGCAGCACTGGGGCCTGTGCTGGTGGCATCCGTGGTGCTGCTGTGGGGGTCCTGGGGCTGGCCGTGGCGCCGGAGCCCACAGGCAGCATCCTGCTGCCCCCAGGGCAGGGCAGGGCAGGGCAGTGTCCTCTCGCCCCTCCTGCCCCGGGTCCCTGCCCACGGCAGCCCTAGGGCTTGGCTAGGGAGCGGTGGTGTGGGGTCGTGAGGGGGCTGGTGGAGATGGCTGTGTTGGGCTCACCCCAGCACTGCCCACCACAGCTCAGAGAAAAAACCTTGGCGTCAGCCAGGACCTGTTGAATGAGGATTGCACCTCCACCTGTTTCCAGGCTGCTCTCTCCAATGTATGTTCTTTTGGGTGCGGTGATTTGAGCCTAGTTTGCAGGAGGACAGGGGCAGTGGCCATCTAAAGATGGCATCTCTGAGCCCAAAACATGCTGTGCCAAGTTGGAAGGATAAAGGGGGAAGGAAGAGAGATTTTCCCAAACACCCAGTGGACTTGGGGTTATTACAAGGTGATGGTTTCGTTATGGTATATGGACATTTCCAGCAGGGTCTTGAGAGCCCCATGGAGCTGCAGGCCACCTCAGCGTCTGGGATGCAGGACCCCTTTCCTCTCAGAGCCAGACCTCAAAGGGGGACCCACTCCCAGGAAAACCTGTCATGGATTCCCATGCCCCCCCCACCCTAAGAGGCGATGGAGCTGGCCGCACAGAAGCCTTGGGGCTCAGGACAGCCCCATCCCCAGGACCCAGGAGTCCTGGCTGTCACATTGTCCCCCAAGCCAGAGTGGACCCTCAGGCAGGGCTCTCGCAGCAGCCCCCAGCCCTGTCCAGGCACCCCCACAGCCCGGGATCCACAGCAGTTTTGGCAGTTAACAGTCTCTGTGCGACACCTCGGGAAGGATCTCCCAAAGCCCTTACCCTCGGTGGAGAGCCACAGGAGCGCAGGGGACAAGGAGCTGTGGTCCTGGCTGATGGTCCATCCAGCAGTCCTCCGTCTCGCTTGCCCTCTTGCTCTCGTTTCACCTCTCCAGCCAGAGAAACGGGACGCTCTTCCCATCTCATTACCCAAAACTCCTTTCCAACATGCCCCTGCTCCTCCGCCTGTTGGTGAGGGGCCCCAACGTGGTCCCACTGCCTCCTGTCCCCTCTCCTTGCCATGGAGCCACTAGAAAGGGCAGCCGTGGGGAGGGTGTGAGCAGTGCCCAGGAGTGCCTGGGCCTCACAGGGAAGTGAGGGTCCCCACCCACGACACCGGGGAGACCTCCCTGTGATGTGGCACGTCCCATTGTGACCTCAGCTCATGTCATCTGGGGGCTCTGTAGGTCACTGCCATGGAGATGGCACAGCCAGGGAGAGAGCAGAGAGATTTCCCCTCATGTGCTGGAAAGCAGCCACCTGCCTTCACTGCAGTTATTTTCCATAATTTTCTGATAAATCCTTCAGGAATGTCTCCAGACAGTGTCAAAGACTGTGAAATATCTCAAACGGGGCACTGAAGATGTCACTTCTGCGCCCCTGCACCGACAGGTCACTGCACTGGGCAGTCCTGTGCAGGAATCTGGGGTTTGGGGGCTGGCGTTTTTACAGGATCCAAAGCATGTGGGATGAACCAGCACAAAGCATGGCCACAGGCTGAGAAATGCTTTGGTGAGCCTCAAAACTGGTTTCTGCTGTGGGCCCCTCTTTTTGTGGAAGCAGGATGCAGGACAATGTGGGACAGGACGTAGCTTTCCTCCTTTAGGCACCAAGGCAGGCTCTTTGCTTCTAAAAGTGCTCGGCAAGGTTTCTCAGTTGGCAGTGCTTGAGCTAGAGATGCTATGCCAGAGAAGAGCAAACATAGCCTTAACACACATCATCCAGAGGCCCTTATCCAGGACCCTGGAGCCTGCCAGGCTCCAAAGCCATGGGCGAGGCCAGGCAGCAAATGTGGGGAAGTTTTCCCATTTCCCATGAAGTTTGCCCATCTTTCCTTCTGGCTGAGCCTGAGGAAGCCATTTCTCATCCCTGGGCCTCATTTGGTCCTTGGGCTTTTCAGTGTCACCTTGGGGCTGTGCGAGAATTCTCCCCTGGGTACGCTCCTCAGCCCCCTGCCCTCCTCCTCCCCGCAGGCACCCTTGCTCTCCCGGGTCTGTACAGCCCCGATATCCTGGATCTCCCACATTTTATGACTCTGGGCTTCTGAGGACACGCCCACACACTGCAGTGCTGCTGTCCAGGCTCCAGTGCAGAGTCTATGAGGCAGTGAAATGCCTCAGGACGTGCATTTTGACTCACTCCCAAGTTTGTGAGATGACCAGCTCCCAGCTCTGCAGCTGCTGAAGTTTGAGAGCATCCCTACAACCAGCCTTCCTGCTCTTCCTAATCTCTGCACAGTTTTGGGGCAAATCTTGCAGAAGGGAGACTCCATCCCCCTTGAATACTGTGAGAGATGTGGCTTTCCAAGTCACTGCAAAAGGAAGGACTCCTTTACTTCTTTGGGTTGCTTCTTGAGCCTGTGGCACCCGCTCTGTGATGCTGGGAGCCCCAGCTCTGCAGCCTGCTGTCTTTGCCCTTTCTCTCCCCTGTCTCCTGTTTGTCTACCCAAAGTCTTCTCTCCACACCAGGGGCATGGGAAGTGCTGCTCTAGAGAGCTCATTTGAAGCTGTGACACGCTGTGAAGCTGAAGGCCTGAAGGAGGCTAGTCTGGGACATGGCTGTGCCCCCACACCCCCTCCTGTTCCCAGCCTGAGGATCCAGGAAGGTCTCCAGGGAGAGCAGTGGGTTTGGGGGTGGGTGGGATGGGTTTGCCTCAACATCCCTGGGTCCTGCATGGGTTTCTCTGAGTGCTCAGGAAAATCCCTCTTCTCTAGGGGCTTGCATCAAGGCTTTTCCAGACTTTTGTACAGAAACCCAGCCTGGTCCAAGATCCCCAAGAGCAGCACGGCCCCCAGCATCGCCCGGGACCCCCAGGAGCTGTGTGGCTCTCTCTTCTGTTCCCCCATTCCCCGATTAAATGGACAGTTTGTAACCTCACCTTTACAACACTCCATCTGGACACTGCAACATTGTGACTCCTCCCCTAGCTCATTCCCATAGGCAGCTGCTGATTTGTGACCTGCCTATTGGCTGGCAGGAGGAGGGGGGCGGGTCTGGATTTCACTGACGGCTCTGTCAGCCAATCGGAGTCCACCACGTGGAAGAAAAACAGACGTGAAAGAGAGAGGTGGAAGAGGAGAGGGAGCGAAGCAGGGGAGGCTTTGGGTGGAAAGCAGGACCGGGCTTGGGCAGCTTGTTTCTCACAAGACCATGAGAAACGCTCTGCCCCCCCTGGCCAGTATAACTGCTCTGCCTGGCACTGAGGCACAGGAGGACTCAGGGTGGAGATCAGGCTCTGCAGATAAGAGCCCCAGGGGCAGAGTTAGGAAACAAGAAAAGACCTCGAATGCGAAAAAACAGCATCTTTAAGTACACCAGAAACCAGCAGGGGCTGGAAAATGCCCCAAGCTGTAGTAAAAGTTTCTGAGCATAAAGAAAAATCAATGAAAAAAAAAAAAACCCTGTTCAAATGTGAATAATAGATGGATGTAACCGAGTAACCTTAAAAGAAATAGCTTCAGCAGTTACAGTTAAAACCAAACTATAACAACCTAATGGCCTTGGTAGGCTTTTCTTTTTGTTTGGGTTCTACAGAGTGACCCTCTGAAGAGCAACAACTTGAAAAGAAGCAGCCAGAAAGAGTGGTAGAATTGTTAGGCTAAGTAATGTGTTTTTTAAAAGTATCTAAATAATAGAATGAATCTAGGAGCCAGGAGAGAAGTAACATCAAAGGAAGATGGCAGACCTAAGAATGAGGGGATACACATACCAGGCTGATAACGAAACTCAACAGCTGTATTCTAGTGTTTGTAAAAATTGATGATCCTAAGGAAGGGGCTAACACCTTCCCTTGATGAAAGGAAAGGAAAGAAAGAGAAAAAGATGGTAAAATTAAGCATAAATGTAACAGCTGTTGATCTGAAGTTAAAGTTGTCTGTTTCCTATAGAGAAGACAGGGAAATACGGAAAAAGAATAATAAAAAAAAGGTGACCAACTCTATTTGAAGCTCCTCTAAAGGGAACTATTCCAGCTTGGGGAACAAACTGATCTTTCGGTGCAGGAAAGAAATGCCTGCAATTAAAGGAAATAAGATTTCTGTGTTAACATATTGAACTGGAACAACACTCGGATTCACCGAATTTGGGTCAATAGGCCAGACCAATCATGTTGCTATTAGGATTAAGACTGTTATTTTTAACAGTTGTTTACGTGTTACTGCAAATGGGCATGCTTTGCTTTTGGCGTCTATTAATAGCAGTGCGCGTTTCCCCAGTACACTGTGCTTACCCAAAAGCCGCCCACTGCACACCAAGGGGAATTTGCTGACTTCTGAAATAAATGCGTGTGTCTGGTGGTGTCAAGGGGTGGAGTGACAGGCGCCACACAGGCAAGCGTGGGACTCTGGATGGTGCAGCCCACAGAAGAGGGGTTTGCTCTGGGGTGCTCCCAGGAGTTAAGGAACCCCGGGTGCATCACGGCTGGAGCCACCACACTGTGGGGTTGCTGCAGCCTGGGGGCAACCGTCTAACGACCCCACGACTGACAATTCCAGACAGAGGAGAAGCGACACCACAGACTCACCCCATAAACATCTAGGTGCTGTGGAACCATTCCCCACAGAACGACCTGTTCATGGCTGCTGTTGCCAACTGAGCAGTGCTGTGGGCTGAGCACTAGGTTACCTGTTGATGTGCATGCTGTTATTGACTGAGGCCATACAGCCTTTGTGTAACTGTGGGCTGGCGTTGTTTTGACTCGCTATAGAAAAGAGTAAGCCACAGAAGTTGGTGTGGACTCTGACCAACCATCAGCTGGCCAGTGGATGTCAATGGCGTGGTGAGGAGAATCCAGGCAAAACCGTGCCGGAAGGGTGGCCAATAAAGGGCGAGTGCGGTCAGTGTACCGTGCATCTATGATTTAACTGTAGAGTTCTAATATGTGTATATATTTTTTCAGTTCTGTTATATTTCTAGCTTTTTTTGTTATAACCTCTTATCTCTAATAAATTCTCATACTTGACAAATCATGATCTTTCGGAGTTCAGTGCAAATAAACCCGAATCTGAAAGAATCACAGACGCCCCTCTATTGGCATGTCACAGGTAACACTCACAAGGGGCATCAGATCTCTTGAACGGGATGGTTGGTTACTGTCCAGATGGTGGTGGCAGTCTCCTTTGCCAGGGTCCTTCCAACAGTGGCTTCCACTGGATCAGATGAGACTCCCCGAACTGTTCTTCTGGGGAATTTTTATAGTCCAGCTGGCTTGTGGTCCTGTGTGACCTCTCCAGCATATGCATGAGCCATTGCTACTGATTACCTTAAATTGCATATCAAAGCATCTCCTAACTCTCCTAAGAATGCACAAAAGACTGTCCTACATAGCCACTTCTTCATTTGCAGGAGCAGTTTGTACTGTCGATTTTCAAGGGCCTTAAGTATTTACAGTTTAATCAGTTCTGCAGCAGGAGCTGCTGCAGAGATTCTGAAACAGCCAGATACTCCACCTGAGATGGTACTCACCACATTTAAGCACAGGAATTGGTCCAGGCACAGCAGGATCTGCCTCTAGAAATCTCTAGAACTGTCTGAAACACCCACTTGGAGAGGTTCTGCACCAGTCAGTCCAACACTTAATTTGGAAAGTGGTAGGAGTTCAGTCAATCTCCTAGTTTCAAGTCCATCCCTTGTTTCAGACCTGCCCATCAGCTCACCTGTGTGGATTACTAGATGGGGGAGTTCCTGGGCCACCCAAGGGGTTAATCACAGAATCACAGAATCGCTGAGGTTGGAAGGGACCTCTGGAGATCATCTAGTCCAACCCCCCTGCTCAAGCAGGGTCACCTAGAGCACATGACTTGAGTGCTCTGAGTGTGCACACAGGCACAGGCCTGATAGCCTGGTGCCTACCCACACCACAGTTCTAACTGTAAGAGAAACCTGAATTTCATACCTGGAACTTGATTTCCAGAGCTTTTGCCACAAGTACTGGCTCTTAGCTAGCACTCTGGCCTACCTCTGCAAGCAAGTGAGGCAGGAGAGTTGTTTCCTGTGTCTAAAGACAGGCGGGATGAATCAACCTTTATTTCATGGCATTGGATATAAACAAAGAGAAAATGAGAATCCCTTGTGCAGTTCTGGTCTCCCACCTCAAGAAAGAAAAGTAGGACTAGGAAAAGGGAGGGGAAAGTTGATGAAGGCAGCAAGGCGAATTTCACCACACATGACATTAGTTACTCTTGTCCCACCTTCAACTGATTGGCTTCTGAAATGGATCCTCCCAACCATACCATAGGGGGAAAATTCTTCCTCAAGGCCTTTTCAGTCACTCATGAAATGCAAATCCTCTTCTTCACACTGCCGTGGGTGATTTATCTGTTCATTGCCATGGGGCATATGGTCATGATAGCCATCATTTGACTCAACCAGCAGTTCCGCCCCTAGAGTATCTCTTCCCCAGCAGCTTCTCCTTCCTAGATATTTGGTTCCTTTTGCCCCTAAAAGGTTTGTCAGCCTCATCTTGGAGATTAAGACCATCCCACAGCTGCTTGCCAGTTCCAGACCTTGCTTTCCATCTTCCTGGGCACCGCTGTGTTCAGCCTGCTTGTTGTGCTGTCTTTTGATTGCTGTGGGGCCATTTGCAATCCATCGCACTGTACCATCTTTATGAAGCCCTGGTTGGACTCCACACTCATCTTTATCCATTGGCTGATGGCATCTCTATCCTTGCTCAGCCCCACCATCTTATATACCAAGGTACCCTGTGTCCCCAGTAAAGAGACTCTTTCTTCTGTGGCCTCATCCCTTTGATGAGAGCAGCCTGCATGGGCACCAGCTACCTTCAAACATGAGCTTTGCTCTCTCCTCTGCTGTGTTGCTGAGCTCCTTCACATTGACCCCTGTGTCTTATGCCTGCACTAGATGCACTATCCTGAGAATACCCTCTGGGAAAGCCATATGAAGCCTTCTTCACCAGCATAGCCGGTGACACTGCCATCGTCACTACTGCATATGGTAGCTCCATTTTTGGCTACGAGGGGCCTGAATACAGCAAATCCTTTGAACCAACCAAAGCCTGATGAAAGGGTTCAAGACGGTTACCTCCATGGTGAGCAGAGAAGCTGCTTTGCTGTAAGCTCTCAGCAGCTTTGCAGGTTCCTCTAAGAAAGTACATTGAGGAGAAGCATGATTTTAGCTGACATCCAGCAGACTAAGAAGACACAACATTTTGAGTGCTGGAACTTACCCAGCAAATGGGAAGCTGGGACTGTCACCTCTGATTCACTGAGGCTACAGTGATATTGCTGTAGGTGACTTGGCTTGAGCTTTTGCTCAAATAATTACAGCCAGTGGTTCAATTTCAGCATATCTTCCAGATGAACCTAGTCCAGAGATTCCCTTATGACAGACTAGAAGCAGAGAGTAAGACAGAGCATCTGGGATCTAGGACTAACCTGAGCCCCAAGTTAAAATGCCAGTGCGAACATGGGGTATTGCCCACTACTGAGCTTCCCATTTTGCTCTCTGTGTAAGTCACCCATTACACTCTGAGACAGGGTCTGCGGGACAACAGAGTCTGTGCAGAACCTCTGGTTCACTCCTTGAAATCCATCATCTCCTTCTCCCCTCCACCCTTGTATTTTTGAGGCATCCTATTTGTGGAGTCTTCTGCTCCTTTCCTTTATATGTCTAAAACCAAATGCAAAGGTGGAGGGAAAAATGTCAGTATTTATTGCCTATGTTCTCCTTGGACTTCCTTCTGTTAGACGTGTTCTTTGGTTTAAAAAAGAAATTAGCAGCTAAATAAATGAAGAGATTTGAGACTGAAATAGTGAGTTTATCAACTTCACTGGAGGTGCCTGTGAGCAGCTGGAGCGTGCACTTGTTTTCCCTTGGTCCCTATTTTGTTAATGGAGGCAAAGAGAGAGCTCTAGAGAGAGGCTGGGTCGTCCCAGACTATAACTGGCATGTGAAAGAAGTGTTACCAGTCTCTTCCAGACACTCTTCTCCCTCTCTGCACTGACAAGATGGGAGGAAGCTAACTTGCTCAAACTGAAGTGCCTGACTTTTAGACATCTGAAACATCACCCTGCTTAGTATTTTCTTTGTTCCAGACCCTTCCTATTTCAAATAATCAAAAGGACAGCCTTTAAGTTCTTTAAGATGAGAAGATTCCCCCCCTCCCCTAAAGGGAAAGCAAGGCATTTAGGTCAGGACATTTAATAACAATGGAATTTGGCAATGCTTTGGCAAGAACTCTGTTTCAGTGCACAATGATATCAGATGAGACTGTCTGACACAGACATTTCCAATGACTGAATGGAACCCTCCTGAATTTCACTATTTAGAGTATTAAAGAAGGCAAGCTATACTTGTTCTCTATGTGTCCCCCTTTTCTGGAGAAAGAGAGAGGAAGAAGCTGTGGAAGAAAGCAGGGGATTACAGAAGAGATGCTCAGTACTGGCTTGTTTTGAAACCAGCAGCCTCACAGATGTTCCAAGTCAAAAAAGGCAAGCACCGAAAAGTAGAAGGAATAACTTTCCAAATACTTATCTAAATGGATGGACTGGCATCTGCAGATAATAGTAAGTACTTTTGCTGGGAGATTAGGTTGGCTTTTGAAGCACAGATGTGATGGATGTTTGCAATAGGTCTAAGTGAACAGGGAATTTCCCAGGCATGGCATGAACTCGTTCACAACCTCTTTACAATACTGTGCTTGTGAGAAAGAATCCTTTGTGAGCATTTGGAGAAGGTAGAAAGAAGACAGTAAAATCTCTGAGGACTGTAAATGTGAAGCGGAGAAATCAGGGTGCAATGAATGGCTGAGAGGAAAATTTCTGTCTGTGCTACCTAGGAAGCAAGCAAGGGAGCAAAGAAGGAAGGATCTACCCTCCCGTCGAGACTGTGAAATTCTCACGCTTGCTTCTTCGTGCTCCTGTCTCAGCAGGATGTACTGAAATTAGACATGGGACCAGGAAATGAAACTATAGTTGCTGAGTTCATCCTAGAGGGTTTCTCAGGGCTTGATCAAAGACTACAGCAATTTCTCTCCCTGCTCCTTCTACTCATATAGCTGACAACAGTGACGGGGATCACAATGATCATCTTCCTCATGTGTGTGGATCACCACCTGCAAACTCCCATGTACTTTTTCATCAGCAAGCTGGCATTCCTGGAAATCTGGTTCGCATCCTCCGCAACCATCACATTGTTGGCGATTCTGAGCTCTGGAAGGAGACCAATCTCATTAAGCAGCTGCTTTGCCCAATCCTATTTCTATTTTGCCCTGGGTTTTATAGAGTTTGCTCTCCTTGTTGTCATGTCCTTTGATCGCTACGTTGCCATCTGCCAACCTTTGCATTATGCTGCTGTCATGAAGTGGCAGCTGCGCACCCACCTGGTTGCTGCTGCGTGGGTCCTAGGCTTCACACTCTTCAGCTACTGCCTGGTCTTGCTCTCAAAGCTGACTTTCTGTGGCCCCAACAAGATCCACCATTTTTTTTGCGATAACTCCCCCTTATTCACACTGTCCTGCTCTGATGCCAGCCTGCTTTGGAAAGTAGACACCATTTTCATATCGCTTGTAGTGCTGGGTTCCTTATGTCTAATCATAGTGTCCTACATGTGCATCTTCCACTGTATTCTGCACATGCCATCAGCATCTGGGAGGAAGAAAGCTTTTGCTACATGTTCTTCCCATCTCACCAACTTAGCCATTGTCTATGGATGCTGCATTGTTCTCTATGCACGGCCCTCAGAAGGGGTTTCCTTGGAGAACAACAGAATTGTAGCTTTGCTGAACAATGTCCTGTACCCATTCTTAAACCCCTTCATCTACAGTCTCAGAAACGAGACTGTGAAGGTGGCCCTGAAGGAAGCCATTGGTCGTGCAAAGGTTCGGCTTTTTCCCAGTCATGATGCTTTTCATGACAGCAATTCTAATTATGTGTCATGTATTATATCACACACATATGTATAGCTATTAAATATGAGTGCCTCAGGAGATTTATTTTCTCATTGGATTGTAGCAGTGAAAGGAAGGAACGTGAATTGTGTGCCTTGGTTACAGGGGATTATTATAAACAAAATCTAAAAAATATTGATAAAATGTTGAACACACACACACACACACACACACACTTCTTAGGAGTGGGACATAGACTGCCAGTGCATGCTGACACAAGGAAGTTTTCATAAGTCATCTCAGGAAATTTAGCTGAAAACTCTGGGGACAATGTCCAAGGGTTGTTGAGAAAAACTCAAAACACCTTCTCTCCCTGAATAACAGAAGATGCTAAGCACGAAAATTAAGCTCAGACATTACAATGGGTTCAGATTCACTGGATTCAAATCCATAAAACACTTCTCAGTTTCATTAGTGTGATGAAGACAGCCTCACTGATTTGCCAGTGATAGCATGCAGACAACAGCTTTTTTTATTCACTTTGTCTTATGGGGGGGGGGGGCACTACCAATAAGCATAATTGGTGCGGACTCTCTTTTCTTCTAATATAGCAGTATCCTAGAAACTCTTTGCTCTTAATTAACCATCCAAGTAACCTCCCAATCCAGTGAAATGGGGGGAAGGGGGGGGGGCAGGTTTCTGAGTTCTCCCTGCCAAAAGGCTCGCTGCCTGGCGGATCTCTGCTGCAACCTGCAAACCATGCACTGCCCTGGGCCCTGAAACAAGACATCCAGGGGCTGACTTCCAGGAGGAGGTGGCAGAGAGCAGTTTTGACATGGTGGGACTTTTTTCTCTGGCATAGTGAACAAGGAAATGGTCTTGCCGTGACAGAGCTCTCAGAGGTACTCTTTTGAGCAGCAGTGCCACAGTCATTACCTTTCAGAATGGGCACATAAGGAAAACTTCCAAAGACAAAGTATTTCTTCAGAAAAGAATTGGCCTCTTACAGCAAGTTCTCCCAGACGCACATACAACAGTGGGTGATGTTTCAAGGGCTCAGAGCTTATTTTTTGTGCTGAAAACAAAGAAAATCACAACATTGCTTTTGGACCCTGAAAATCATCGCCTGCATGAATACCTGACTGGATAGAAGCCAAAAACATGCTGAGGTGATGTCCATAAGGCAAGGTAAGAGACCAGCAGCAGGCCCATTGGCTTGGTAGGTGATTATGAGGTCAGTTGTGTCTGATAGGCCACCAGGAAGCTGATGGCTGGGGACATTTTTATGAGATTAGTTGTTTCTCAGAAGCTCATAGGAGAGTAGGAGGCCCATGATCATAAAGATGAAAGTGAGGTCACTTCTGCCTCTACAGGTGATGGACGATGAGCAGACACATGAGTGGGAAAGTGGCTGTGAGGTGACTTCTATGGGTGAAGCTGATAGGCCAGCACTTGACTCCTGTCTGGGGTAAGAGGTTGCGAGGTCCTGCCTGCCTGAGTACCTGTTAGGCCACCAACAGGCACAGGGCTAGGATGTGGGTTTAGTGGTCACTCCTGTCTCTGGTGGGTGCGACTTGGTCTGTGCAGAGAGTGAGCAGTGGCATGGACAGCCCTGGGCTGCGAGTGGTTTTGGGCCACTGGGCTCTGTGAGACACAGAAATATATTTTTTAATGGTGCAGGCCTGATAATACCAAACGTCAATAAAAAATGAAACAAGAAAGAAAGAAATAAAATGATCTAAAATGAAGAAATGTTTTGTAACACTTCCCAGCTTTTAAATTTTTTTGTGTTCTTGTTGTCTGTCTTTGCTTTGTTGTCTTTTTTTAATATACTTTTTTTTTTTTTTTTGGAAAAGGAAAGCGATTTCCAGAATTGGGGTGGGATGCAATCACAGGGTCACTGGTGGCTGGTGCCATTGTAGGTGCCCTGGTCCACTCTACCCACCCTCTATCTGCAGCTTCAAGGGGCTCCGGTCTTCCGCAGGTCCCCTGTGAGAGCTCCCAGGCCTAGGGATATACCGCAGACATACCAGGACCTCTCCACGTGCCACTGGGTGCTTGTGGTTAGAACAGAGCTCTGCCTGAAAAGGTGGAGAAGAATTTTCAACATTTAAAAAATATGAGCACACTTTCATCAGCTAAAATGACTAATTTTAATGTCCACTTTTCCCATGATAAAATAGTGGAAATGTTCAGACAGGGTATGAATCTCAGGAGAAGAAATATTGATCTGCCCCTCAATTTGTTACCACTGCTCTGTTTATTATGCTGTGGATTTAACCTCAGTAATTCCTCACATATTTTCACATGTCCTGATTAAACTGATCATTTCTAAAGGCATCTTTGCATCAGACGAACTAGACATATCTTACGCTTTATCCATCAGATGCCTCTCAACTCTCCAGCTGCTGCTCTGAGCTTCAGGGCGTCTGAAGCCTGCCTCATCTTTAAGGAGTCTTACTTTCTCTTTAGCCAACTCCTTAGTTCTGTTTCTATCTTTCCTTTCCTATCTATCTGTCAAAATCATTTCAAGGAGGGTTATTCCTTGTGGAAAGTGGACCACACTGGAGGCAGCTTGCACTTAACATACAGTTGAGGAGTGTCTTTTACCTTTTATTAAACTGTATCCTATTTTATTTTTGCTTGTTTGCAGTTGAGAAAAATCCTCCTGTGTCTGCAGCTAGTTGTCTAAGGAAAGCAGGTGGGAATTGGTGCGTAGGAGCTGTAACATTAAGCTACAGACTCAAGTGGAAAAAAGTTAGATTTTAACAAGAGTCATATAAGTCCCCAGTGGCTAATGAGAGAAATGGCAGGGTTGGGGAGGTGAGGAGGAGAGTTGTCCATAAAGGTCTCATATGGAAAATTCTGCTTTTCCTACGTGTCTGGACTTCATTAGGAGACCCTCTGGGTCAGTACAAATTGGAGAATGTGGCTATCACTTATTCTGTAACCTGAAAAATAAAGGAAGCTTAAAAAGGAGAAATCCCTTCTTTTTCAGGTGCTCATGGAAATCTTGCTCTTGTAAATGCACTCCTGAATCCCCTCCAATTAGGCACACAAGAACTGAAGAAAATTAGGGGAAGTGACATGCCTTGTGAGAGCTTTTGGCATTTTAATGGCCTCTCGAGTGTATTTGGTGCTGAGTCTATGAACCTGAGGGGGGACATTGTACTGCCTCCCAAGACTGAGGGGACATTGAACAAGCCTCTCAAGAAATTAAAAGCAGAAGTAAATTCCAAAGTTTCTTGGAGCGTTAATGGGTCCCACTGAGGGTTGTTACCAGGGAAGGCTCCCCAGGGGCTGATGAGAGCAGAAAGCTGGAGGCCCTGATTGCAGGTAGGCAAAGGCAATGTGTGGGTGGCTCTGATGCCAAGTAAGCCTTGATGTGTTTTATCAAGCAGAATGGCCAGGCACTGACACCCAGCCCCTGGGCAGGGTGATCTTTTCCCTCGCGCTTTGCTCAGGGCTCTTCCTGGGGGCAGTGTGAGGGTGGGGGTGTGCAATGCCGAGTGCAGGACAGTGATACAGCACCTCCTGAGTGCCCGGGGACGAGAAGGCAGCGAGGTCACAGTGCTTTAAGGAAACATCTTCTTGAGGGCCTCAGTGGCAGGGACAACAGCCACAGCCAAGAGGACAAAGAGCTCAGTTTTGTAGGCAGCCTTCAGCCTTGGCAGTGCCCATGGCTGTCTCCACTACAGGCTGTCCTATGCTGTCCCACACCTGTGTCTGTTTCCCTGCAGACTGTACACACCAACCTGCTTTGCCACCTTGTTCTCACCCATGGATGTCCCTACCTCTACTCATGTCTCTCTGTCCTCACTTGGTTTTCCTTGAATCACAAAGCCAGGGGCTGATCACAGACACCCTCTAGGTGACCTGTAGCACCACAGCACTACCCTTCAAGTGACATTTCCTTTTCCTAATGTTACATCTGAACCCCACAAGCTGCTGTTTGTGGCTTTTTTCTCTTCTCATGCTTTTTCCCACTACCAAGAAAAGCTCCATCATCTCTGAAATCACCCTTCAAGCAGTCACAAGCTACTACTCTCTCTCCTGCCCTTCACCTCCACTTCATCAGGCTAAAGAAGCGCAGGTCCCCCCAACCTCTCCCCATGGATGCGGTTATTCCTCCCTACTCACAGGACTTGACACTTCTCTTGTAAATCTTCATGAGGTGTCTGTTGGCCAAATCACCCAAGTTTCCCAAGGTCCTTCTAGACTGAAGTTCCTCTGTGTCAAAAAAAAAAAAAACAAACCCCAAACCCACAAAACAGGAAAGGGTAAGCAGGTGTGGGCTGACTATATGGGAGGGGATAAGGATGTTAAAAGGCACAAACTTAGAAGCGGGAAAGGGGGGGGGGGGAAAAGGGGGAAATTAAAAGTGAAGCAAAGGATTGATCAAGACCTTTGGGGGAGTCCTGCCAAGAAGCCCTGCATCTGAACAATTCTGAATGGAGGAGGAGAAGAAAGCTGACCTACTTCCACTGTTGGAAACTGTGTGGTTTCTGAAGCTCGTTCCTCCTGCCTGCCTATGTCCCTCTGAAGGGCAGCCCTCAAGCATATGACTGGTCTTCCCCTTCCATTTTGGGGCAATCTACAAGCATGATGAGTGTTGCTTCCTCCGTGTCACTAACAAAGATGATAAACAGGACAGGTTCCTGGAGAGATCAGTGGTACTCCACTTATCTCTGGCTACCAGGGAGAGTGCTACCCATTCACCAGTGCCCTCTGAGCCTGACTATCCAAGCAGCTTTTTACCTATCCGGTTGTCTATCTGCCTAGGCAGTAATGTTCTAACTTGCAAACAAGAATATTGTTGAAGACAGTGTCAAACACCTTGCTAAAGTCCAGAAAAAAGTCATTTACTCTTCTCCAGCCACAAATGCAGTTATTTAATCATAGAAGTCAATCATGTTGGTGAGGTACAATTTACCCCGGGTAAATCCATGCTGACTGCTCTCTATCACCTTCTTCTCCTTCATGTGCCCAGAAATGTGATGTGAGAGGATTCACTCCATGACACACTCCTCACCAAAGTGAGGCTAAACTACCTGCAGCTCCCCAGGTAGTCCTGTTGGCCTGTTTTGAAGATGGATGTAACATTTGCCTTTTTCCAGTCATTGGGACCTTGCCCAGTCTCCCCAGTCTTTCAATTATGATAGCAAGTGGCCTTGCTATGACAGCAGCCAGCTCTCACAGCATCCTCATATGCAGCCCATCCAACCCCATTAACTTGCATAGTTTGAGGTCTCACAAGTAATCCCTCACTAACCTCACCCTGTTGGTTCTTCTTCTCTTCAGGAGTCCTGAGGTAAGGCACAACAGCCTGAGAGACCTTTTTTGTGAAAATGAAAGCTAACAAGGCATTGGTTTCTTCAGATCTATCTGCATCTGCTGTTACTAGATTCCCTGCCCCATTCAGCAGTGAGCCCGCCTTTTCCTTTTTATTCTTACTGGAGCAGTAGCAGCTCATCCTCATGCTCTTGACATCCTCTGCAAGTGTCAATCCTAGGGGAGCTTTGTCTTCCCGAACACCATGCCTACCTTGCCAGACAATATTTCTAAATTCCTCCTTGCAGCCTCTCTCTCCTCCCCCTTCCCATATGCTACCTTATCGCCCTGGAGCTCAGGTGCGAGTTCCCTCTTTAGCCAAGCTGGTCCCCTGACATGGCTACTGGTTTTACTGTGCATCAGGATGGACCATTCTTGTGCTTGGTGGCTGCTGTCCTTAAAGCCCTGCCAGTTTTCCAGAGCTACCTCTCATGGGCTCCCCCACCAGTCCCGAGGACAGGCCCAAGTCTGCTCCTCTGAAGCCCAGCGTCTGTACTCTGCTGCTGTCCTTCTTCGCTCCCTTCAGGATCTGGGACTCCACTTTTTCACGGTCACTGTAGGCGAGGCTGACACTGACTATCCCATGCCTGAGCAGTTCCTCCTTGTTTGCAGTTTCCACATCCAGGAAAACATCACCTTTATTGGCCCATCTGGCAGCTGTGCTAAGAAGTTTTCCCTGACGTCTTCCAAAAACCTCCTGGACTCCTTGCACTCTGCTGTTTGTCCTTCCAGTGAATGTCAGGGAGATTATGGTCTCCCCATAAGAACCAGAGCCCGTGAGCCACAGATTTCCTCAGGTTGCTTAAAGGAGATTGCGTCCACCTCCTCACCCAGATCACATGGTCGGTAGCTCCCATCACAATGTCATCCTTCTTCTCATGCTTACCCACAAGCTCTCATGCAGCTCCTTGTGCATCCCAGGGAAGAGCTCCATACATCTGAGCTGCCCCTTCACAGAAAGGGCATTACCCCTCCTCATCTTCCCCAACAGTTTCTCCTGAAGAGCTTGGACTGTGCTATCACAGCCCTCCAGTCATGTGAGTGATCCCACCACATCTCAGTTATTCTGGCAATGCTGTAGTCCTGTGACAACTTGTGCATCTCCATCTGCTCTTGTCTGTGCCCCAGGCTGCATTCGCTTGCATATATTTGGGTTGCAGAGCCTCAGCTGTGGCACAGAGCACAGATTGCTCATGGTGAACCATGTTACCAAGAGTCAAGGACACTGTATGTGCAATGGCCCACTTCAGTGCAGGGACATGCTGGCATAGATAGCAGGTGTCAATGTAATGGTGAAAGGAGGTTCCCACTAAGGGAGCAAACCCTGCAGTACCTGAGGCTGGAGGAAAACAGAGCTGGGCTGTGCAGAAATGGCAGGAAAGGGCTTTGCTGCCTGAGCTGGCTTTGCAGCACCACAGGGCCTGTGAAAGAGGTCAACCGATCTCCAGGAAGGACAAGGTGCCACTGAAGAAGTCCCTGGGCCTGAACAGCCTGTGATCCAGCCATCCTGTGGACATCATTAGCACAGTCCCTGTTCATATCATTGGGATGAGAAGAGGTTCAGGGGTGGGAGAGCTTGAAGGGTTTGAGAGTGCAGAAACTACAGCGGAGGCCTTGGTGTGATGTGCCTCCCAATTATGCAGCTGCTTGAATGTAGATGGGATGGACTTTCCTAGAGGCAGTGGTGGAATTCAGTTATTTGGGCACAGGTAGAAAACCTGAGATGGCAGCACCAACAGAGAAAGGAGATCTTTCTCTGACAGCCCTCCTGAGACAGAAGCAGGTCTTCTTTGAGTCTGGCCTTGAACTGAATGTCCCTGACATCCAAGAGGAAGTTCTTGGGCACTTGAAATAGAATTGAATAGCATTGAATAGGCTTTCAATATGGCACATGTGAGTTCTGGCTGAAGACAAAAGGATCCCTCTGACATTTGGCTCTGCCTTTTCCAAACCAGTTGGTCTGTCCTTCCATCACAGAGCACTGACACTGAGACCCCTTGCCCTGAGGGTCGATCCCTGTTCAGGCCAAGGTCTCAGCCCACCTGACTCAGCCCCTCGCTGACTAGCTGCACATGGGACCCTGTCATGGGCACCAAGGGCCCATGGACCGCATCACAGAGACCTTGCCACTTCTTCAGAAGCAGATCCCATAATATACGGCCTAAATTAGGCCTCCAGTATTTCTCTGCCTTCTCCCTATACATACAACTCTACAGCTTTCTTTTTAACTCCCTAGCACTAGGAGAAGATGCTGAGATGGGACAGGAAGGACTAGGAGCGTGTCCTAGGAAAGGCAGCTATGCAAAAGAGAGAAGAGCAACATGAGCAAGCTCAAAGGCAGGTCCTGAGCGATTACTCTGGAGTGTGCTTGGCCCTAAAGCTTGGCTGGCTCCAGGGGATGGCACCTCCAGGGCAGAGCAAAGACGTGTTCCTGTGGGAGCTCCTGCTGACACTCTACCTGTTTTCCCTTTTATAGCAATGGAGCTGTCAGTAAAGGGGATGGAGTGCTTTCAAAATGTGAACATCCACCTACAAATGCAAAATAAAGAGCACTGGTGCCTGTTCCCAGTGAGAGTGACTGACCTGTGCCTGGTGATGGATTGAGCTGCAGGGCTTACACAGACCAGGGGCTGTACAGCCCCACTGGGAGAGTCAGGGTGCCCAGGAGCATCGAGGGCGTGCAGGACTGTACAGAGCCCCAGATGTCTCTGTGGGGTTGGCAGGGTCTGAGGGAGATCCTCACATTCTGAGAGTGGGAAGCTAGGCAGTACAGCCTACGGCAACTCAAATGATGCTGGAAACCATCGTGAACAAGGAAATCTCACTGTTGTGGGGGAGAGAGACCCACTTCCCGAGCGGGATCCCTCCTCGCCTGCACCTGCTCTCCAAAGTACATGAGGTCAGTCAGTCTCTCTATTGACCAGAAAAGGAGTTTTCAGCAGAAATTGCTCCCCCCAGGTTTTGCCATTGCCAGACAAGCTGGGTATCTCCGGCCTCATTTCTGAGCAGCAGAGAGCAGGAGATGTTCCTGGGGCGTGAATCATCCTGTGCTACATGTTACCATGTAAACCCAGGCAGAACACCACCTCCTCTTCACTGAAAGCAAGGGCAACGTGAGAGGCACTGCCTCAGACATCTCTGCATCGTGTATGAAACTCCTTGCATCTGTCGTTAATCCCTTCTGGCCTCTACTCACCATTCCACAAGAGTGCAGGTGTTATGGAAGTCCCACAACATATTTTCCAGCTCTGTACTGGAGCTACATGCCTACAGCTGGGCAAATGAGTCTTGCTACTGAATAACTCTATAGACCCAACTGACTGTATTCACCAACTGTCCAATGATTTCATTAAAGCAGGAACTGAAAGTACCTAACTCGCATGTAGACATCTGCGTTATCAAAAGCCATTTTTAGGTGTTTAAATACAGAACTGAACTTTCATCCCTAAGGATGGGTAATGTGAATCCCACACTTTGGGATCCAGTTACCTAATATGTCCCAGGAGAGCCTGCCTGGCCTCCAGTTGATGTTCAAAGAAAGCTTTGGTCTCCTGGAGGTCTTGAGTCATATGTCACAGCCCAATGTGGCTGTCTCTGATTTTCTAGGATGCCCTTCCCTACCTTTAGAGAAGTGGTTGGTCTCTTACCTATGTAAATTGTGATGTTCACTAAGAACAAGCCTTTAGAGTCACCAGGAGAAATCAACAGTGCCTATAGGAACCTGTTTTTCATCTACTGTAGGACAGATGAATCATCTCAAAAGGGATGCCTATGCCTTTTCAAAGACATATTAGAAGCCTACATAATGAGATCAAATGTAGCTATCTAAAACTGGCAGACATGATTTCAACCCGAGCACAGTTATCACATACAGCCTAGTCATCATCAGAACCAGTTCCTAAGTTCTTTTATGCTTTGTAGGGTGTTGGGCTCTACCCACAGAGCAAGTCGCTTGTGCCCTGTGTGGCTTTGGGCAAGAAGGTGTCTCCCGCAGAACTGAAACTGAAGGCAAATTCTTACACTCTGGGCCCCTTTACAATGTATTCAGAAGCCAGTTGAGGCCCTGCTGAAGAGCCCTAAGTTGCCTGTTACACAAACAGCTGAAGCTCTCAGCCTTTCAGTCACGGCACAGGGGCTCCAGACGCAATTGAATGGTACTGCCCTTGCAGTTGGCCTCCTGGTGCTGGTTAAAGTCTCAGCAGAGGTCCATGACAGTCTCTGGAGGGAACAGCAGGGACCCCAGAGATTACCAGCCCAGACAGTGGTGTTTAATCTACTGCATAAACATAGGCAATGCCCCTCCATCCCCAGGAAACATGGTAGTCACAAGGCAGTACTGCTCTCATGTCGAGAGTCGGTCAGCGTCTACCTCTTTGTTTCCTGTTTTCCAGGACCAAGTAATTTTGACATAGCCCTTCAGGGAGGATTAACCATACAGCAGAGCCCTGTGTTTAAGGCCATTCCAGCAAATCTGCTCTCCCTCTCTTTTCCACATTGCCCCTCTGAGGAATACCAGTGTTAACTGGCCACCAGTTGGACTTTGTATCACTGATCACAGTCCTTTGAATTTAGACGCTAGCTCAAATGCAGACATAGCAATCTAAATTTGGCTGTGGAAAAGTACATTTATGTCCTATCTACCAGCCTTCTGTGGGTGTCTCAGATACCTGAGGGTATCTCAGCGGGTACCTGACACCCATGTTTAGGTAAAGTAGTCTCACCTTTTGCCAACGTATGTGAATGACTGCCCTAAATTTAAAGGAGATGTTACTTACTCCAGGGGACATGCCTTTGTCTGTCCACGGGACAACAGGGGCTAACAGCTTCTCAAGCACTCACTTTAATGTGGCACCTTCATTAATAATAATCTGGATCTTGATGTTTCACATTCTCATTCACACTCACGCTCCTCAGAGAACAGAGAATGGGTTTCAAGAAACTCAATTCTAATTGTAGAGCCAGCTAATCCTGTCTGAGACCCAAGACCTCCTGCTGTATCTTTTTGTTCCTCAGGCTGTAAATGAAGGGGTGGACCATCGGAATCAGGCTGATATCACTATAGGACTGCTTAACCATTGGGGTGAAGTTGCAGGAGAAGCGATTGATTTCATTGTGACCACAAAAAGTCAATTGTGACTAAAAAGTGCTGTTATTGCACTTGCAAATAATCCTCCCGTCCCAGATCCACCTGCTAGTGGGAGGCAGATCCTCCCATTCATCAGGGTTTCATAGTGCAATGCTCTGCATATGGCTGTATAGGGATCAGGTGACATTAAAACTAAAAGTTTAACACACTGCTGTTGCCAGAAAACAAGAGCAAGAAATTTGCATGAAGCAGCCAATAATGGAAATAGATCTTTCCCAGTCAGAAAGCTCAACAATGTCCTGGATAAGATAGTGGAAATACTGCAGACACCCAGGAAAGACAGATTCCCTTGTGAGGGTGCTGAACAGCCACCACAAGAGGGTGATGAGGGTGTTTCCAACCACTGTTGTGATGTAGCTCACTAAATGTAGCATCACTGTTGTGACGTAGCCATCTAAAAAATAGACATCAAGGGCTCAGTCCAGTTGTTTACACAAAGGTTCCCAAAGCTCTCTGAAATGTGTGATGGGCTGCTGTTCAGATGGACACTGACAGTCTGGAGAAACAGGCTGACAGAAATCTCAGGAGACAATAGAACAGAACTAAAAACAGAATACACATATCAGAGCTCTGGAGCAGCCTGGAGAAGGGAAGGCTGAGGGGTGATCTTGTTGCGATCTGCGGCTGTCTCGTGGGAGGCCGCAGGGAGGAGAGAGCCAGACTGTTTTGGAGGTGCACAGAGACAGGAATGGGCAGAAGCTGGAGCAAGGGGAACTCCAGTTAGACAGTAGGAGTAATTTTTCACCGTGACAGTAGTCAAACACTGGAACAGGATGCCAGAGTACTTGTGGGATCTCTTGGCCAGGAGGTTTTTCTAAACGAGGCAGTCCTTCCTTTAGGCCACTCTGAACCTGTATGCTAAATATACTACATTGGGTTAACACAGAGAGGTCACTCAAAGAAATACTAAAAGGTAAATGCTGATGAATGGTGTTCACCTGCAAAGGTCCTGGATTCCTGTCGAAATAGATAAATATAAATCATCACTAACAAAACCATTTGGATGCCTGGCTAACACCACAGGAGCCAATCCAGTTCAATATGCCCTAGCTCTTAGAATTACCCAGTAACAATATATGAGAAGCTGGGAAATTAGTGAAGACTCTTGTGGGAAAGAAGGTGTTTTTTTGAAGTTGTTCAGAGAGTAGCCAGGAGAAGGTGGGGTTGGAAAGACAGTGCATGAACACATACTGTGGAGAATCAAGCCTGCAAACAGTCTGTGCCTTCTTTTGCTTCTTTCCTTCTGTGTCCTTCTTTCCCCCACCCTGATGAACTGATGGTCATAACCTCACCCTACATCAAACATTTCTATCCGTTCCCACGGCTAAGAGCAGAGTTTTCTTCCCTGTGACCCCAAAGCATGGCCATGATACAAATGACCAACAGTGTTAATAACAGCAGGGCTGTTTCCCAAGGAGAGACGGAAGCCACAAAAAACCCAATGGTTTGCAAAGAACCTGTGGCAGTGCTCAGCATCTCATCACTTGGCACATTTGTTGAAGGATGAGAGAGCCAAAAACTGATGTTTCACTTGTTCACACTGAATCCATCTCAGAAGACTGTAAGAATAAGTAGAATTGGTAAAGACAAAGAACACACTGGGCAAAAATCTGTACAATGATATTCATGTTTAAACAGAGAGAATTTCAAATCGGGGGGAGAACAGCAGAGGGCTTTTGGTGCCTGTGCCCTCCTTGTGGTCTTTGGGAAAGAGAGGAGTGCCTCAGCACTCCTAGAGAGTCGTGGCATTCTGTGGCCAGTAAAAGAGTCAGAGAGTTTGGGCTGCTCTCGCCATTGGTGTCAGTCCTGGAAGAGGATGGGCTCTCTCTTCGAGCTCGAGGGGAGTGGGCTGTTGTGTCTGCTAAATCATCTGAGATATTGGAGGTACCTGGTTTTGGAGAAGATGCTAATTGCTGCCAGGGAGCTGTGGAATTAACTCTTCTGTGTAATAATAAGGTGGTAAACAGGGTCCCGAGGCTCTCAGGGGTAGCACTAGCTCTTTCAGAGTGGGCACAGGGCTTTGAAGGCTCCGTCCGATTTCCTGCAATGTCTGGGAAGAAGGCGAGTGGCTTTTGGCTACCAGGCTTTGGAGGAGGTATGGGCGGCCTCGCAGAGGTGTTGACTTGAGTGTTTGGTAAAACAGGTCATTTTCTCTGGCTCTCATTTGCAATCCTTGGTTTTGTAGAAGATGATGTTTGCCCGAGAAATTGCACAGCGGCCAGCTGTGGTGAGTCCTCTGCCTTTTGTGTTAGCACCTGAGGGAATTTTGGAGGTGCTGTTTCTGTGGGTGCTGGCAGAGGAGTGGCATGCTGCCTAATGTGTTTCTTGGGCAATTCTGCTTTGCTGAGAATCATTTCTCGTTGAGGAGAAATCTTCTTGCCCATCCCTTCTGCTGTCGGCTTTCGAGCTTGAGAAGAACTCTTCAGATTTCCTTGCTTATACACCTCAGCCCAGTCAATCTGCGACGTTAACTGTATGCCACTGCCCTTCAGCTTTTTAAAGCCCAACACCATCTCCAGGAGCACCTTTGTTACCAGAACAGAGCTAAATCCAAGTTTCTCTGAAAGTGATCGTTCATTCTTATACTTGCGTAGTATGTGCCTGACCGCCTTTTCCACAAGAGACTCGATAATCTGCTCTTCGTTTCGGAAACGCTTGCCTCCTCCGAGCTGATTCTTCTTCACCACCCTTTTAGCAAGCTGGCTCCTTGGGGGCAGATGAGGTCCCGCCTATCCATATGTCCAGTTGCCAAGAGAGAATCAGCATGAAAAATTTTTTTTATATATTTCGTTACAATTTGGAATGTGAAAGATAGCAAATATTTTCTAAACATGAAGACCCCTTTGCGGTGTCTTTTTTATTGGTAGTAGTGGCTTCTGATCAACTTTGGTCAAAACCAGAACCAGGCTAAACTCTGCTCTTGTTTGGGCCATGCCCACTGAAGCCAAGGGAGCAAGGTGGGAGTGGAAAAGAGCAAATGGCCTCTTATGCTGAAGATGTGACAGAGTTTTGGTGTGACAAACCAGCTGATGGGATGTGGGAGTCTAGACTAAATCCACACAGTTAAACAGTCGCTTTTTGAGAACCATCATTTTGGCTTGTCAAAGGGCTCCCTGCCCCAACTCTCTCATGACCAGCAGCTTTGGATATTGAGCGGACCTCAGCAGTGTGAGGCATCAGAGACATCTGTAACCAAAAGTAGCATCTTTGCCTTTCAATCTGTCACCAGTCATGGATGCTACAGCTCAGCTCAGCCTCAGCTATGACTTAATGTGTTTTCAGTCCACATGAGAGACACTGGAAGAAATGCAGCAGAGAAAAAATTGCCCTCTGAAGGATGGAAGTAGAAAAGGGATTAAAAGTCAGTCTCAGTGAGCACTGAAGTTATCATCCCCCAGTACAGGAAGGCTGTTCTTGCCTCACCTTGGGACTGTGTATGGTTGTTGGCTCAGGGGTTCATGTGAAGGCTTATGGAAGCGCTATGGCTATAAGAAACGTGACTCCTGCAGCTGCCTGAGCCCCGAGACAGCCTCACTGAAGTCCTCAGGCCTGTCTACCTGGACTGTCTTGCTGGAGACGATTTTTGTATCCCATTTCCCTGTAGAGCTCATCTTACATTGCTACCTATGCCAGAAGTGAATCTGCCTTCAAGATAGACAGCACAAGACATGCACCACCTACTGTAAAAGCAAGAGCTGCAGTGACATCATGCACACATGTCTCCACTGTGCCCATAAAGCACACTGGCTATCGTGCGACTACTCCAAAGGCAGTGTTTCAGGGACAACCCTAAGAATACCTGAATTTGAAGACTACATTGTTCTAGTGCAATGTAAAGGAGCAAGATGTGATTCTTAGGCAGACATTGTAGCTACAAATCATGCAGATATCATGCAGAGTTGGATGGGATACCAAGAAAAAACACCTGCAACATGCGACTGATCCCAGGATGTCATTTTGCTTGAGCTGGAAAAATAGAAAGTTACCTGGGAAAGTGGAGGGTTTTCTTCGATCCTCTCCAATTTCTTGGCTTTAAGTTTCTGCTTCCGCAGTGGAGGTGGCTTGTTGTTTAGCCTAGGTGGAGGTTTCTCCAGGGGTGGTCTTGGAGCAATTTTAGCCAGTGGAGGTGGCACAGATGTAGGCTTGGGCTGAGGTTCCTCCGCAGATGGTTTTGGTTTGCTCTCCCCATGTCCCCAGGACTTGTCAGGGAGGTGGGATCCTTCTTCCATTACTGCACTGAATACTTGGACAACAATGTCCTTGGTGAGATCTTGGAGGGCTGAGAATAATGCTGTCTTTTCTTTGAAGAAATGAGGAGTGCCGGAGGGAAACTGGCCATGATGGTCCTGAGAAGCTTCGGGGGGCTTGCTTTTTTCAGGACAGCTGTGATTTCTTTTTCACGTTCTTTGCTAGCCCCTGGTGCAGATCTCATCTTGGTCCTGTGAGACAGAAATTCAGCTGCCTTTTCATGAACAGTCTGCAAGAAGAGGGAAGAGGATGAAAATCTTACCAGAGTAAGCCCGTGAAGCACAGAGACTCAGTGAGGGAAGGCTAAACTAGGCAAATCCCATCTCTAGTTTGAAGAGGGGCCAAAGCCCAGTCTGAGGTCCAAGCCTCAGTGAGTTTTAATGACAGGTCTAGTGGAATCCAAGTTTTTGACTGGGCAAGTTCAGATCTTGCCCCCAAGGCGGACACCAGGTCAGGCAGCCCAATGTCATGGTTTGGACACCACGGGATGCTGCTGAGCACATGCTCTGCCAATGCTTGCAGAGAGCTGGGCAGTGCTGTGAGCACAGCTGAGCTCATGACATAGGTGGCACTTGTGCCTCCCCAGGCTTGAGGGCAGGATCATGAGTGTCAGAGCCAGATTGCAGCTTTCATTCAGCCACACATTCAGGGCTGCCAGTTCTTGCAATTTGAGTGTGATTTTCCCAGGGGATTTGCTTCAAGCCCCACCCTCCAGAAATGAGCAGACTATGGATTCTAAGAGCTTCTGTTCTGGGATAGTTGTAGCTTTCATAGCTGTGGGAAAAAACCTTGACAGCTTCATCCAAGTCTACTCTGAATAGCTCAGAAGGTAGCAGAACATACAAAATCTCTCTGCCTCTGTCCTTATTTTAAAAACTTGTAGACTTTTACTGTCTGGCTTATGGGGGGCTTTAGATAACTAAACGCCATGACTCTAGTTTAGAGCAAAACAGCATGTACTTGCTCTTCTTCCAGGATCTTGTCCCATGCATTTGTCCCGCTTATAGCACCAAGATTGTTCTCTGGCCATGTGCTGACATGCATGAATCTGAAGCTTATACTCAAGGCTCTGTGGAATGAGGGTTTTTCTGTGGAGACGGAGCCTTTGCCAGATCCCCCTCAGGGCCTCCCTGTAGCCCAAAGAGGAGGAATGGCCCAGTACTATAAGCAGCCTGTAGGAGGCACGTGCCTTTAAGAAAAGTGCCTCCTGCTCACGCTGGCGTTCGGCTTTCAAGTGATGAAAGTCAAGAAGAGAAAGTCTCCACCGCCTTCCTTTCTCAATCCCTTACACCCCAAATTCACACTGTTGGGTGCAGAGAAGGGCATTACACAGAGCTGGTCGTGTATGCAAATAATGCAAACCCCACAGGAAGGGGCTAAGGCTGAGATTTTGCTGCATGTATCTCTATACAACACTATACATTCAGTTTCCAATCAAATCAGATCACAGTCTTTGTGGCTTTGCACTCTGGGAAAAGGCCCAGGGCCCCACGATTTAGAAGAGAGAGACAGTTGGGTGAAAAGCCCTCACCGCTTCCTCCACCCGCTTCCTGTCCTTCCTGCATGCAATTTTGGCAGCAGACGGGTCCAGTATTCTCCACTCCAGGTCCTGCCCAGCTCTGGTCATGCATTGCTTCTCCCAGTGCCCTCCTAAGCTGGAGGTGGCAGGGTAGTGGCAGGAGTAGAAATGGCCCCTCTCGGTCCGACAGGAACACCTTTGACACTCAGTCTCTGGGCTGCAGCTGGGCTCTCCATATGCCGCCATGACATCCTCTATTTTCTGGGTGGTTTCTTCTATGACTGTCTGGAGGCTGTTAAACACCTCCCTGTCAGCGAGGAAGTCCATGAAGCTGGCAAATTCCTCGGCAGCCGGGTGGGAGGGGGAAAAGCGAGCATGCTGCTCCTCTTCCGCTTCCTCCACGGTGTTCCTCTCTCGGATGCTCCCAGAAGAAACGTCTCTGCCACAGCATGACTCCTGTGGGTCTTGGCATCCACCACATGCCCTCAGTCTAAGCTGGACTCTCCAGTCGGTGCGCTTGTGTCTCGCTGTGAAGGAGCAAAGCAGAGAGTCATTCAGGAGGAGACTGGAAAGGCTAGAGAAGCCGTCACTTGTCGATCACTGACTATAGCCCTCAGCATGGGATTGGTGTTATAGCTCCATTGTGAAGCCATTGCAGGGAGTAACCATGCTCTGGGGAAAGGCCTGCTATCCTAATGAGTGAAACGAAGACACTTCCCATTCCCTTCTTGCCTTCCCCTTGCAGATTTCTACCTTGTAGATGTATGAATGCACTGCACTACATGGGATAAAAGAGTTGTTTGGTCCTCTTTTGCAGACATGGGAAATATGATCAGCCCCAGGTCACAGTGCGAGGTGCAGCCAACTCCAAGCTTTATTTGCTCGAGCTGTTGTTTGCTGCTGTACCACTTCTAGTAAATCAGTTTGTGATACTCTGTGTCTAAGACTCTGCTTCGGGAAACTTAGGGTCAAGTAACTTCTTTAACACCACAGCAGCTGTTTGCTTTGTCCTCACTCAGCATTATTCGGTTACCGCCACTTAGGCAGACTCACCACAAGTATTCTGTTTCAATTTCACATGGTTTTCTGCTTATATTTTCTGCTTCCAACCTCAACCATTCTGTGATTCTGTGATATCTCTCTTGCCAAATTGTCAATTGTCACGGATCTCAGGGAGTGATTCGCATAGTATATCGTGGAGCACCACCCCGAGGTCCCTCAGTTCATTCCCTTTTAACAGTGGGTCTAGCTTCATATTCAGGGGGATTTGAGGGGGACAAAGGATCATCTTCTCCTGGCTCGCTATCATCGGGATCACCCCACATGTCTCCATCCCAATCTTCAGGGCATACTATTAGTTTCCTAATCTGTACAATGTCAGGGGGGCAGGGAGCCCCCATAAGCATCAGCTCAACCTTTTCTCCCAACTTCTGTCTTTTCTCCTTTTCCTCCTGTAACTCTTTCTGCAGCTGCTCAATTTTCAAAGACAGTAACAACTCAGCTGCCTTTCGCTCTTCTATTTCTTCCTTTAGGTCCTGCTCCTCTTTATTTTTATTCTTCCTTTCTTGATATGCAGCTTCTAAACAGGTACCTCGCATCTTGCAGTTAATTCCTTTCCCTTTTCCATCCTTTCTATGGCCCCTGGTCACTTTTAGGTATTCTTCAACAGCTTCCCAATTATGCCAATTGTCACGAGCCCATTCTTCTGAGAAGTTGGGACTCGGGTTCACTCCATGCCTCCCAAAATAATTGGTGATACTACTTGCCATCCTGCCGACTACACCAATTTGTTGCGGATGAGTGATGCACTTCACTCGTAAGGGAGAAGCAGCAATATGTTTTATTGAGATAAGACAGTGATTTAACAAGGTTTGATGGCAAGGTACACTCAGTTATTTACTGCATGGAGGGTAAAACAATAACTACATATAAGGTTCAAACCAAATTGTTAAGGAGGCCCTCCCGTTGAGTCACGAGGTTCAGAGTGGACCCCCTTGCTTTCCAAACTCCTTCTCAGAGGAGTCTGGGTGTGACTGGATCCAATCTTAGTCCCAGATTTGGTCAACGGTTTATGTCTAAAGGATTATGTGCACAATCAATCAAAGATGCAACTTAGCAAAGTTTCAGTGCACTATTAGTCACTTAGGGAGGATCTGCTGCAGGTAAGGGATCTCCCAACCTCGAGGAGTGACCTTGAGAGGTGTCCCTGTTCAAGAGGAGATCCTGCCGTGCAGCCCGCTGCCATGCAGTAGAGCTCAACGGGCTCTGGGCTGCCTCCTATTTACGGGGTAAGATGATTGACTTGTAGTCATATTTGCATGCCAACTGTATTTGGGTTGGTGCATGCTCAATTAGCCCTTGGCTATCGTGCTGTTATCCGTCTCCCCAAATTTCGATTTGAACTGGGTGCAGCCATCACAACTGTTAGTGATGTTTATCGCCTGAGCGGGGTTATGCAGAGGTCTGGCTGGGGTAGGGGGGAGCACACTGTCACCGTTTCCTGCTTGGGTTTTTGAAGGGGAGGCAAGGAAAGATGGGATGGCTTTAGTTCTTCCTCTTCCCGTCTCTTGCCTGAGTCCAGAGCCATCCCAGCACCACTAATAGGCAGGAAGTGTTCCCTGGCAGCAGCTTGGCTGGAATCTGCAGCCAGCCTCTCTAATCCCTCAGTCACTCTCTCCAGGATTCTCCTGGCCACCACACCTTCAGTAGCCATGGCACTGACCTTGCCTCTGGCAGAAGATCTGCAGGATGTTTCCAGAGCAGGCAGCTTGGTTCGACTTGTAGATCCTGATGTTTTACCTGCGGAGGCCTCCAGGCCTCCATGTGCCTGCCTAGCTGCCTTGGTTGGCAGAGGTGGTAAGTCAGGCAGATGTGGTGTCTCTGCTCTTGCACAAGTCCTGCCAGGCAGTGTCTCCCTGTGTCCCAAAGGAGCCTTCCTTACAAGGCCGATGGAGGGATGCAGAGCTTGCACCGCAACGGGAACCTCCCTTGCAGTGTCCTCCACCATCTGCAATCAAAGCCCACGAGAAAGGCCAAGTTACTGCTGTCCTTTTCCCCCGCCCTCCATCCTTCCCAGGTGGAAGCTTCCTGTGGCTCCTGATGCCCTCGACAACAGAAGCACTCTCCCACGCAGGCGGCTGCTGCCCTGCTCCCAGAGGCTGGGTGGGGAGAAGGTTTGTCACTGTGGGGCAAGAGACAGGCAAAGGCAGCTCCCTTGGAGACCCTGCGGCATGTCCTTGCAGACTGCCGTGCAGAGCAGGCAGTCAGCCTGTCGGGGGGCAGAGACCTCCTGGTCTCTCCCAGCTCTTCCCGCCTGCTTCTCAGCAGCTATGGGGAATCAGGCAGGGGCTTTGCCACCACCACTGCTCAGCTCTGTACCTTTGCAATGCCGTGTTCAGAGGCCGGTGAAACCTGTGGGCTGGGGAGCGAAGGCGGCCTGTCCCTTCGGTGGGACGAAGCTGGCGTCCAGATGTGCTGCCTTGCTGAGTGCAGCTCCTGCTGGCCCACCTATGGGGAGAAGGAGGCACATGATGGGGGTGATTGCATTGGTACGAGGGCCCCTGAAGCACAGGGAACCTCAGCCCCATGTTGAATGGAAGATCATGGCCGAGTATGGCCCGGCTGAGCTTGGCCCAGAGCTGCTCTCTGCCTCTCAGCGCAGAGCTCACGGGGTCTGTGTGGGCCCTGGAGCATCCAGCTTGGTGTGCTTTGTCTCCGAGAAAATCCCCAGGCTAGGAATAAATACCCCCTTGCTGGAGGAGCTCATGCCCCAGCTCCTCTTCCCCACCGTCCTTGTGCTCTCTGTGCGGGTCCCATCCCTGCTGCCTGCCTCTCCCTCCAGCCCCATCACTCACCTCTCTCCTGTGCTCCTGTGTGCCTGGAAGCCCATCCATGGGCTGGGAGCAGACGTTTGCCTGCCGCTCCTTGCCCATCTCCAGGATCCTCTTCCAGAGACCGGCCACTCTGGCACCAAGGGGAGCTGCTTCCTCCTGATCGAGCCGCTCTCCTCGGAGTGAGGACCTCAGGGCTCTGGCCCCAGCAAGGACACGGTCACCACAGGGACTGCCCCATCACAATGGCCTTGTGGGCACGACGCCACTCCCATCACAAAGCCCTGGTGGTCGCCGTGGGGACCTCCATCAAAAAGCCCTGGTGGTCGCCGTGGGGACCCCCATCACAATGCCTTGGTGGTGACCATGGGGACCCCCATCTTAATGCCTTCGTGGTGCCCATGGGGACCCCCCATCAACAAAGCCCTGGTGGTCACCGTGGGGACTCCCATCACAATGCCTTGGTGGTGACCATGGGGACCCCCCCATCACAATGCCTTGGTGGTCACTGTGGGGATCCCCATCTCAATGCCTTGGCGGTCACCGTGGGGACATCCATCACCACGTCATTGCCTCCAAGCCTCTTGTTCCAGCTCTGAGCCCGCCTGGGAGCTGGGATCTGCAGAGCAGGACAAATTTTCCTCTCCCCAGCTCAGCGCTCCTTGGGCCTTGCAGAGGCTGCCCTTCTTCAGACAATCCATTGCAGAAATCCACTACAAGGCCACCCCTGTTGGTCTGCCCCCTAATCCTCACCCATACACTCTCGAATGCCTCACTGTCCGTCCCTAGGCAGAGCTCCCTGCATTCCCACTGCTCTCTCGGCATTTCTCTTCCCCACATCACCCTGCACCTTTTCATTGCCATCCCACGCCATTACATCCTCACTCTTCTTTGAGTCACCCTCTCCTCCCACTCACTCCCACTTTAAGGCTCTCTTCACCAGCTTGGCCACCTGGTTGACCATCAGGTTGGCAGACGGGAACAGTCTCCTTCCAAATGAAGCGTGACAACCTCCAGCTTCACTCCCTCACTGCGGGCTCAGCTTCAGCACCTCCTCCAGCTGCTGTAACCCCAGGCCAGCCCGCAAAGCAGGTGCTCCCCTCTCCTGTGATCCTCTTCCTACTCATGGGGTTTGTTTTCAGACAGAAATCCCTCTCATCACAAAACTGCAAGGACTGACATGGGCTGAGAGCAGGACTGTAGGCGATGGACCGTGTGCTGCTGCAGCATGGTTTTACACCACCCTCAGCTCGATGTGACATCAACCCCCAACCTGCTACCATAAAAAGAGGGGAAAAAAAAGCTGAACTTGGGTGCTGAGGTTCAGAAGACGGGCTTGTTTCTCCCCACGCTCATTTACTACCCTCGAGCCCTCTGCCCTGTGGCTGCACTGAAGAGCCAGGCCGCAGCCTCTTGACTCTGCCCTTTCCCATCGTGCCCCTGGGACAGCCAGAATGAAATTAAGCCCTTGAGATTGAAGGGTGGGGGAATGGAGTTAATACCATTAATTAATTGCAATTAATATTTCTTTTCTGTTAATCTGTTAATTAATAATCTTTGCTGTTCTTCCCCTCAATTTCCTGATTTTCCCCATAACAGGAGAGCAGAAAATCCATATCTTTTAAAAGGGCTCCCTAGTTTTACATACCTGCCTTCTGCACCTTTTAAGCACCCTCTCTCCCTCCCGCCTCCCCCCACACACCCCCTAGTTCCTTTCCTTTGCTTCAGCAGCATGCTAAGAGCAAGAAAGCGTAAGTGGGGAGGGAGAGAACAAAAAAGAGATAACAAGAATGAACAGCAGAGGGAAGACAAAAGAACATTATGTATGGAAATGCTTGCAAGCCCTCTCAGACACACAGAAGAAATCATTTCCTTCCAAAACCTGTACACTGAAAATGACCTAAAAAGTGAACCAATTCTGCATCCTTGTGGAATTTAGCGCCTAGAGTTGCCAGGGACACACTGCTGTAATGATCACTTTTGAGATGACAAAGCCTTCCAAGAGGCAGCCTAGCCTGCAGCAGACCACTTCCAGGACCAGGGCAGAGCAAGGCAGGTGTCTTCACTGTGCTCCACTTCTTATCTTAGCCAGCCCTCACTTTTAATAACAGGTTTCCAATCAGGCTTTACAGGGTGTGAACTACAGGGACAGTAAAACAGCAGAAATTATCACTTGTGCACTTTCACACAGAAGCAACACACATGAGGGAAGGGATAGTCATGAAAAAACTGCTATCAGGGTACATGACAGCAATATGAATTATGGTGTCCAAAATGCAGAGTTAAAACATGACTCCTCAGGACATATTTCTTCTTCTTGCACCAGTGCATGCTCAGATCTGCACAGCTGCTGCTGCTGGCAGCATGTTGGGTGCATCACTGTGCCAGGGCCAAGGCCACCCCACAGGCACTGGCTGAAGTCCCCATCCCTCTTGCACTGACTCTCTCACGCTCCACGGTGAAGCGGCAGCATTGCATCACGGTGCTCTTGTGCCAGTGCTCTGCTGGCCAGCGGCCCAAGCGTCGAGGGTATCAGATGTACAAAGCGTCCGCAGAACAAAGCCGATATCCTTAACTGCACCTTTCCTGTCATACAGAGAGCATCGGCTGTCAATATGCTACCGAATTTGACTTACAAAAAAATCAGGGCGTCGATTTTAAGTGCAAATCCCTTCCTATCAAAATCCATTCTCGGTCAGCACATGCTGGTACTTCAGAAGGGAAAACCCAAGGTGACAAAAAATGCCTGTGTGCTCCAGTCCAGCTTTTAGCCAGAGGCACATTTCATGCTGATCCTTCAGTCACAACTCGCATCAGTCTCCCAGCAGACACAAAGCACAACCCAGCCTTCTCCCGGCAACATCCAGGGGTAACTACAAACAGGGTGAACATGGGCTGCGGAAGCTCCGGGGGAAGGAGCGGCCCCGGCAGGGCAGGCTCATTCCCCATGCAGAGGGGCTGCGTGGGGCAGGGCTGCTCACAGCTCCCGCTCGCCCCCACACTTCCCCAGGGGCTTCTCAGCAGGAAGCTCCAGGCAGGGACGACACCAAAGGCAAGGAGCTTCCCTGAGCCTCTGCTTCCAGATCCCTGCTGCTGCAGTGGGGGGAAGGGAAAGGAGCCCGAGACTCTGAAGCCCACGGAGAGACCAGCAGGTCTGCGAGGAAGCTCAGAAAGCGCCTTCACACCACTCTGCCCACAGGCAGCACCAGCAGCACCTCTGCTGGCTCCACCACGCCTGCTGTCACCTCCAGCCTTGAGCCACCACAAGCCCAGATGCACCCGCGCCCTCCCCGCGCGGCCGGGACGGCGCTGACAGACGGCCACCGCAGCCGGCACTGAGCCGCGGGGCCGCCAGCACAAGGGCGCAAGAGCCGGGGGCTCCCGCGGGGCCGGAGGTGGCCCAGGCCGGGCCGGGCCTTCCCCAGCAGCTGCTCGCACGCACCGGGCCGCGGCGGCTCCAGCTGCCCCCGTGCGCACAGCCGCTCGCTCTGCCCAGCCCGCGGCCCTCGGCCCTCGGCCCCGGCGCGGCAGCTCCCGGCGCTGCGGCTCGAGGCTCCGGGCGGCCCCGCGCCGGGAGACGCTGCCCCTCGCGGCACCAGCCGCCTCTCCGCCCCTCCCTCCCCGCAGGGCCCGGGCAGCCCCGCCCCCGCCCCTCGCCACGCTCCTCTGAGCCAGTACGCATGCTCCGCAGGAGTCGGCACTTCCGGCCCTGTGGGGGGCGGGGCCTGTGTGTCCATGGCCACCGGCCCTGGTGCCGCCGGCCCCGCCCCCACTGGGCCCCGCCGCGGCGCCGCTCTCGAGCCGCGGAGAAGCAGCTGCAGCAGCGGCGGGTGTTGGCGGCTGCTGCGCAGGGAGCCCGGAGCGATGCTGCGGCCCGGCGTGTGCTCGTGTGTGCGGAGCCTGCGGCGGCTGCTGCCGGCTGGAGGGCAGGGAGCGAGGGGGAGCGGCGCTGGGCTGGCCCTGGGCTGCGGGAGTTGTGCTGCAGGGGAGCGTTGGTGGGGAAATGCTGCTGCTGGGGCGCTGCTGCCACAGGGCCCCGCTCTGCCCCGGGGCCTGGGCGAGTCTCTGCAAGGGGATGCACGTGCACGTGATGGGAGCCCCGGGAGGCCGCGGCCTTTTTTTCAGAAGTGGGCGAACAACCCAGGGGCCATCGCAGCCTTTGGCATTATCTGCCATGAGCGGGTGGCCCTGAAATTTTGTCTCCATCAGCAGCCCAAGAAAGGGGCTGGAGAGGGGATCCCAGAGTGTCCCTCTGCCGGGAGAGCATAGAGAAGCGCTGGAGGCCGGCCCAGAGGAGCCACCTGACCATAGAGATGGTAGGGAGGGTGTCCCCCCCCCCCCAGGTGACCATAGAGATGCAGCATGGTGTGTCACAGACTGTCCCTCGCCATGGAGACCATTGAGCCGGCACGGGCGGAGCCAACCCCAGAAAGTCCCCGAGACTCGTGACCCTCCTGAACTCCCGTTCTCACCGAGCTTTCCTTTCCACCCCTTCTTCATCCCACGCTACTTCCAGTGCTACCTCCAGGAGAGAAATGTGATTGGTTCCAGTTTCCTGCACATGTTACACATCACAGCAAATACAGCCCTTCCCTATTTCTGGGGTTCGACCACAGGTGTGAAACACTGGTGCTGGCTGACGTTCAAGATCTTTTCACGGTGCAAAAAGCATTCCCAGCTTTTACATTTGTGGTGCTTTTCCATGTAGCCTGGGCACCTCTCTCACAAAATACTGGACAAACCATTTAAAGACTAATAGCCAGGGCCTTGTGCTGCCCCAGATCTACACATCAGCTTGCAGTTAAGGCACCTTATTCTTGTGCCCGTGTTGTCTGCAGTCTCACAGCAGGCAGAAATGGCAATAATGCAGCTATGGAGATGTTTGTGCAATGCCCAGCTTTTTTTTTTACCCTTGGACATGATGAAGATGTGTTTAGTAATGTGTATCAGATCCTTAGACAACAGAGTTTTGCTTAGCACAACTGTCCTGTTTATGGAATACCAACAAAACAGTGGCCATTGCCCCTGCTATTTAGACTGACTAAATAGTGCTACTTTCTGTGATTGGTTTAGAAATGGAGGGTAGATCTTATGGCACTGCCTGTCCAACCCCAGCCACTTTTATGATAAAGGCTGGCAGATGGAAAGTCTGATCAGAAAAAAAACAAAACAGAACTCCCTTTGACTCTAGGGGATCACTGACCCAAACACTTGTAAGATCTTGGTATTTGTATTGCTTAAATCAATAGTGGGGAACTAGAACGATGTGTGCTAAAGCTGGTCCTTCATGCTGCAGCCCCAAAGCCTCTGTGCCCTTTGGGAACCACAAGGTGACAGAGAAGCGGGACCTCGACATCAAGACCAAGTGGCTGCAGCACCTCCAAGGCCTGCACTGTTAAAGGATGCTGGATCCAATGGATTTTTGAATAAAGGATTCCTCCTTCCTGGTCCACTGGAAGGGAAACTACTGCACTTCTCTGTTCCCTGGTCCTGCCAGCAGCGAGACAGGGCATGTACTTCCAAGAGGCATACATACACTCTGTACGGACATGGTCGACCACCAAAGAATCAACTCCGGCAGGGGCACAGTACCTTTACAGGCACCACAGAGACGTGAGCAGCACTCATAAACATGAACGATACAAACGGCCTGGTCCTGTTCTTGCTCACCAGCTAATCAGACTCAAAGCTTGCAGGAGACCTCACACGCACCCTCGCACGGGGTGTCTCTGGTAGCTGGCTGCCTTGACGTCTGCAAGCCTTCCACACATGCGCTCATGCAGAACAGCAAGCACGCTCACCCAGAAAAGAGCTAGGAATAGGATTTAATACAATGATAGGCTACACTGCAGAGACCAGGTACACAGCCTGGCCAGACAAGTGTCCTTGCCAGCAGCTTGCTTACACATGACTGGCCCCCCTTTTATTCCCTTTGCCTCCATTTTCCCATGCTGCTTCTTCCATGATGCAGCTCGATCCCTCCCTTTCTCCAGCTTTATCCCCTTTGAAATAAACAGCCCATCTCTAAGTATTTTTTTCTTCATTGGTGCCAGCTTTACTGCCTATGTACTCAAGTTTAATATTTCTGGTACTGTTAGCTAGGTAACCCCTGGCTCATGTGGTGCTTCTGATATCATTACCTCGGTACTGCTGGTGCTGCAAGAGTCTACTCCCTGAAGGATCCCCAATATGACAGTTATGTGTGACGCTTGGCCTTTTCTCATATAACTCTCCCTTAAGCACCGCTGAAATCCAGCCATCCGTCACCATGCTGTTTGGAACTTGGCAGGGTCTCATTCTGTTCCCTGCAGTGTCCAAAGATTTCTCATAGCCACTAGTTTCTCACGCCCTGTTCAGTTATCTCAACTCTGAGGCAGAGCCTAGTCGTCTGCCTGCATACCCTAACCCTGTGTTGCCGGTGGAGCTGTGGGTCTGATTGGGAAGACCCAGGGCCACCACATCCTTCACTGTGGTGCACAAGGACCCACCTGGAGCAGGAAGACCAAGGTGCCCAAGAGCGCCCAAGTGCTCTGCTGGGCTGAGCTTTGGTCACCCAACGTGCCATAGCTTCCCTAGGGTCCCACATGAGGAGATGGATTTTCCTATAAAGAGTTCACCCTTGTAGAATTCCCTTCAGAAATGGGACACACACACACACACACACACACACACACAAACTTTAAAAGAGCTGTTAAGGGCAATTCTGCCCCTCAGAGGCCCTAATAAAATGAAATGCTGATTGGAAACAACTGCACAGGAGTAAAGCAATGGCAATGCCTTCTCTTCCTCTGTGCTTTGTTTTTCCCTGTGGAATGCAAAATAAAAGGAGAAAAGGGATCTCTGTGTGTTGATTATTTCTCTAAAATATGTTTCCTTTTATCAATTGTATATGCTTCTGCCCATCTCTTTGCCATATAAAGATACAGATAGAGACAGAAGTATAAAATAAGGGGGGATAGGGAGGAATATATAATTTAATTCATGGACAAGAAGAAAAAAGTGTGATAGAAGCATACATAGTTTATCTGAAAAACATCTTGATGATGAAATAATCCTTCAGGAAAGAAAACAAAGGTAGAAAATGCCTAATTCTCCAAGAAGAAATATGATGTTCTTTTTTTTCCTTCAGGAGAATGCATCCTAGAGTCATCAATGGAGATAGATAAAGCAGGGCTTTAAACAGTGGACATGCTGACAGTACCTTACGAAAATATGAATTTTTAAGAAATCTCCCTCCAGAGTGAATAATAAAACTATCATCTGCAGGCTATCATTGACAAAACAATGAGGCTGTCTTCATCACACTAATGAAACTGAGAAATGTATTATGGATTTGAATCCAATGAATTTGAACCCATTGTAGTGTCTGAGCTTAATTTTCATGTTTAGCATCTTCTGTTATTCAGGGAAAGTGTTCGGAGCTTTTCTCAACAACCCCTGGACATTGTCCCCGGAATTTTCAGCTAAATTTCCTGAGATGACTTATGAAAACTTCCTTGTGTCAGCATGCACTGGCAGTCTATGTCACAGTCCTAAGAAGTGTGTGTGTGTGTGTGTGTGTGTGTGTGTGTGTGTGTGTGTTCAACATTTTATCAATATTTTTTAGATTTTGTTTATAATAATCCCCTGCAACCAAGGCACACAATTCACGTTCCTTCCTTTCACTGCTACAATCCAATGAGAAAATAAATCTCCTGAGGCACTCATATTTAATAGCTATACATATGTGTGTGTGATATAATACATGACACATAATTAGAATTGCTGTCATGAAAAGCATCATGACTGGGAAAAAGCCGAACCTTTGCACGACCAATGGCTTCCTTCAGGGCCACCTTCACAGTCTCGTTTCTGAGACTGTAGATGAAGGGGTTTAAGAATGGGTACAGGACATTGTTCAGCAAAGCTACAATTCTGTTGTTCTCCAAGGAAACCCCTTCTGAGGGCCGTGCATAGAGAACAATGCAGCATCCATAGACAATGGCTAAGTTGGTGAGATGGGAAGAACATGTAGCAAAAGCTTTCTTCCTCCCAGATGCTGATGGCATGTGCAGAATACAGTGGAAGATGCACATGTAGGACACCATGATTAGACATAAGGAACTCAGCACTACAAGCGATATGAAAATGGTGTCTACTTTCCAAAGCAGGCTGGCATCAGAGCAGGACAGTGTGAATAAGGGGGAGTTATCGCAAAAAAAATGGTGGATCTTGTTGGGGCCACAGAAAGTCAGCTTTGAGAGCAAGACCAGGCGGTAGCTGAAGAGTGTGAAGCCTAGGACCCACGCAGCAGCAACCAGGTGGGTGCGCAGCTGCCACTTCATGACAGCAGCATAATGCAAAGGTTGGCAGATGGCAACGTAGCGATCAAAGGACATGACAACAAGGAGAGCAAACTCTATAAAACCCAGGGCAAAATAGAAATAGGATTGGGCAAAGCAGCTGCTTAATGAGATTGGTCTCCTTCCAGAGCTCAGAATCGCCAACAATGTGATGGTTGCGGAGGATGCGAACCAGATTTCCAGGAATGCCAGCTTGCTGATGAAAAAGTACATGGGAGTTTGCAGGTGGTGATCCACACACATGAGGAAGATGATCATTGTGTTCCCTGTCACTGTTGTCAGCTATATGAGTAGAAGGAGCAGGGAGAGAAATTGCTGTAGTCTTTGATCAAGCCCTGAGAAACCCTCTAGGATGAACTCAGCAACTATAGTTTCATTTCCTGGTCCCATGTCTAATTTCAGTACATCCTGCTGAGACAGGAGCACGAAGAAGCAAGCGTGAGAATTTCACAGTCTCGACGGGAGGGTAGATCCTTCCTTCTTTGCTCCCTTGCTTGCTTCCTAGGTAGCACAGACAGAAATTTTCCTCTCAGCCATTCATCGCACCCTGATTTCTCCGCTTCACATTTACAGTCCTCAGAGATTTTACTGTCTTCTTTCTACCTTCTCCAAATGCTCACAAAGGATTCTTTCTCACAAGCACAGTATTGTAAAGAGGTTGTGAACGAGTTCATGCCATGCCTGGGAAATTCCCTGTTCACTTAGACCTATTGCAAACATCCATCACATCTGTGCTTCAAAAGCCAACCTAATCTCCCAGCAAAAGTACTTACTATTATCTGCAGATGCCAGTCCATCCATTTAGATAAGTATTTGGAAAGTTATTCCTTCTACTTTTCGGTGCTTGCCTTTTTTGACTTGGAACATCTGTGAGGCTGCTGGTTTCAAAACAAGCCAGTACTGAGCATCTCTTCTGTAATCCCCTGCTTTCTTCCACAGCTTCTTCCTCTCTCTTTCTCCAGAAAAGGGGGAGACATAGAGAACAAGTATAGCTTGCCTTCTTTAATACTCTAAATAGTGAAATTCAGGAGGGTTCCATTCAGTCATTGGAAATGTCTGTGTCAGACAGTCTCATCTGATATCATTGTGCACTGAAATAGAGTTCTTGCCAAAGCATTGCCAAATTCCATTGTTATTAAATGTCCTGACCTAAATGCCTTGCTTTCCCTTTAGGGGAGAGGGGGAGTCTTCTCATCTTAAAGAACTTAAAGGCTGTCCTTTTGATTACTTGAAATAGGAAGGGTCTGGAACAAAGAAAATACTAAGCAGGGTGATGTTTCAGATGTCTAAAAGTCAGGCACTTCAGTTTGAGCAAGTTAGCTTCCTCCCATCTTGTCAGTGCAGAGAGGGAGAAGAGTGTCTGGAAGAGACTGGTAACACTTCTTTCACATGCCAGTTATAGTCTGGGACGACCCAGCCTCTCTCTAGAGCTCTCTCTTTGCCTCCATTAACAAAATAGGGACCAAGGGAAAACAAGTGCACGCTCCAGCTGCTCACAGGCACCTCCAGTGAAGTTGATAAACTCACTATTTCAGTCTCAAATCTCTTCATTTATTTAGCTGCTAATTTCTTTTTTAAACCAAAGAACACGTCTAACAGAAGGAAGTCCAAGGAGAACATAGGCAATAAATACTGACATTTTTCCCTCCACCTTTGCATTTGGTTTTAGACATATAAAGGAAAGGAGCAGAAGACTCCACAAATAGGATGCCTCAAAAATACAAGGGTGGAGGGGAGAAGGAGATGATGGATTTCAAGGAGTGAACCAGAGGTTCTGCACAGACTCTGTTGTCCCGCAGACCCTGTCTCAGAGTGTAATGGGTGACTTACACAGAGAGCAAAATGGGAAGCTCAGTAGTGGGCAATACCCCATGTTCGCACTGGCATTTTAACTTGGGGCTCAGGTTAGTCCTAGATCCCAGATGCTCTGTCTTACTCTCTGCTTCTAGTCTGTCATAAGGGAATCTCTGGACTAGGTTCATCTGGAAGATATGCTGAAATTGAACCACTGGCTGTAATTATTTGAGCAAAAGCTCAAGCCAAGTCACCTACAGCAATATCACTGTAGCCTCAGTGAATCAGAGGTGACAGTCCCAGCTTCCCATTTGCTGGGTAAGTTCCAGCACTCAAAATGTTGTGTCTTCTTAGTCTGCTGGATGTCAGCTAAAATCATGCTTCTCCTCAATGTACTTTCTTAGAGGAACCTGCAAAGCTGCTGAGAGCTTACAGCAAAGCAGCTTCTCTGCTCACCATGGAGGTAACCGTCTTGAACCCTTTCATCAGGCTTTGGTTGGTTCAAAGGATTTGCTGTATTCAGGCCCCTCGTAGCCAAAAATGGAGCTACCATAAGCAATAGTGACGATGGCAGTGTGAGATATGCAGGTGAAGAAGGCTGTTTCCCAGAGGGTATTCTCAGGATAGTGCATCTAGTGCACACATAAGACACAGGGGTCAGTGTGAAGGAGCTCAGCAACACAGCAGAGAAGGGAACAAAGCTCATGTTTGAAGGTAGCTGGTGCCCATGCAGGCTGCTCTCATCAAAGGGATGAGGCCACAGAAGAAAGAGTCTCTTTACTGGGGACACAGGGTACCTTGGTATATAAGATGGTGGGGCTGAGCAAGGACAGAGATGCCGTCACCCAATGGGTAAAGATGAGCATGGAGCCCAACCAGGGCTTCATAAAGATGGTGCAGTGCGATGGATTGCAAATGGCCCCACAGCAATCAAAAGACAGCACAACAAGCAGGCTGAACTCAGCGGTGCCCAGGAAGATGGAAAGCACGGTCTGGAACTGGCAAGCAGCTGTGGGATGGTCTTAATCTCCAAGATGAGGCTGACAAACCTTTTAGGGGCAAAGGGAACCAAATATCTAGGAAGGGGAAGCTGCTGGGGAAGAGATACGCTAGGGGTGGAACTGGTGGTTGAGTCAAATGATAGATATCATGACCGTATGCCCCATGGCAGTGAGCAGATAAATCACCCACGGCAGTGTGAAGAAGAGGATTTGCATTTCATGAGTGACTGAAAAGGCCTTGAGGAAGAATTTTCCCCCTATGGTATGGTTGGGAGGATCCATTTCAGAAGCCAGTCAGTTGAAGGTGGGACAAGAGTAACTAATGTCATGTGTGGTGAAATTCGCCTTGCTGCCTTCATCAACTTTCCCTTCCCTTTTCCTAGTCCTACTTTTCTTTCTTGAGGTGGGAGACCAGAACTGCACAAGGGATTCTCATTTTCTCTTTGTTTATATCCAATGCCATGAAATAAAGGTTGATTCATCCCACCTGTCTTTAGACACAGGAAACAACTCTCCTGCCTCACTTGCTTGCAGAGGTAGGCCAGAGTGCTAGCTAAGAGCCAGTACTTGTGGCAAAAGCTCTGGAAATCAAGTTCCAGGTATGAAATTCAGGTTTCTCTTACAGTTAGAACTGTGGTGTGGGTAGGCACCAGGCTATCAGGCCTGTGCCTGTGTGCACACTCAGAGCACTCAAGTCATGTGCTCTAGGTGACCCTGCTTGAGCAGGGGGGTTGGACTAGATGATCTCCAGAGGTCCCTTCCAACCTCAGCGATTCTGTGATTCTGTGATTAACCCCTTGGGTGGCCCAGGAACTCCCCCATCTAGTAATCCACACAGGTGAGCTGATGGGCAGGTCTGAAACAAGGGATGGACTTGAAACTAGGAGATTGACTGAACTCCTACCACTTTCCAAATTAAGTGTTGGACTGACTGGTGCAGAACCTCTCCAAGTGGGTGTTTCAGACAGTTCTAGAGATTTCTAGAGGCAGATCCTGCTGTGCCTGGACCAATTCCTGTGCTTAAATGTGGTGAGTACCATCTCAGGTGGAGTATCTGGCTGTTTCAGAATCTCTGCAGCAGCTCCTGCTGCAGAACTGATTAAACTGTAAATACTTAAGGCCCTTGAAAATCGACAGTACAAACTGCTCCTGCAAATGAAGAAGTGGCTATGTAGGACAGTCTTTTGTGCATTCTTAGGAGAGTTAGGAGATGCTTTGATATGCAATTTAAGGTAATCAGTAGCAATGGCTCATGCATATGCTGGAGAGGTCACACAGGACCACAAGCCAGCTGGACTATAAAAATTCCCCAGAAGAACAGTTCGGGGAGTCTCATCTGATCCAGTGGAAGCCACTGTTGGAAGGACCCTGGCAAAGGAGACTGCCACCACCATCTGGACAGTAACCAACCATCCCGTTCAAGAGATCTGATGCCCCTTGTGAGTGTTACCTGTGACATGCCAATAGAGGGGTGTCTGTGATTCTTTTGAATTCGGGGGTTATTTGCACTGAACTCCAAGAGATCATCATTTGTCAAGTATGAGAATTTATTAGAGATAAGAGGTTATAACAAAAAAAAGCTAGAAATATAACAGAACTGAAAAAATATATACACATATTAGAACTCTACAGTTAAATCATTGATGTACGGTACAGCGACTGCTCTCGCCCTTTATTGGCCACCCTTCCGGTACGGTTTTGCCTGGATTCTCCTCACCACGCCATTGACATCCACAGGCCAGCTGATGGTCGGTCAGAGTCCACACCAACTTCTGTGGCTTACTCTCTTTTATAGCCAGTCAAAACAACACCAGACCGCAGTTACACAAAAGCTGTATGGCCTCAGTCAATAACAGCATGCACATCAACAGGTAACCTAGTGCTCAGCCCACAGCACTGTTCAGTTAGTAACAATTTGCCCACTAACAGGTCTTTCTGTGGGGAATGGTTCCACAGCACCTAGATGTTTATGGGGTGAGTCTGTGGTGTTGCTTCTCCTCTGTCTGGAATTGTCAGTCGTGGGGTCGTTAGACGGTTGCCCCCAGGCTGCAGCAACCCCACAGTGTGGCGGCTCCAGCCGTGATGCACCCGGGGTTCCTTAACTCCTGGGAGCACCCCAGAGCAAACCCCTCTTCTGTGGGCTGCACCATCCAGAGTCCCACGCTTGCCTGTGTGGCGCCTGTCACTCCACCCCTTGACACCGCCAGACACACGCATTTATTTCAGAAGTCAGCTAATTCCCCTTGGTGTGCAGTGGGCGGCTTTTGGGTAAGCACAGTATACTGGGGAAATGCGCACTGCTATTAATAGACGCCAAAAGCAAAGCATGCCCATTTGCAGTAACACGTAAACAACTGTTAAAAATAACAGTCTTAATCCTAATAGCAACATGATTGGTCTGGCCTATTGACCCAAATTCGGTGAATCCGAGTGTTGTTCCAGTTCAATATGTTAACACAGAAATCTTATTTCCTTTAATTGCAGGCATTTCTTTCCTGCACCAAAAGATCAGTTTGTTCCCCAAGCTGGAATAGTTCCCTTTAGAGGAGCTTCAAATAGAGTTGGTCACCTTTTTTTTATTATTCTTTTTCCGTATTTCCCTGTCTTCTCTATAGGAAACAGACAACTTTAACTTCAGATCAACAGCTGTTACACTTATGCATAGATTTTACCATCTTTTTCTGTTTCTTTCCTTTCCTTTCATCAAGGGAAGGTGTTAGCCCCTTCCTTAGGATCATCAATTTTTACAAACACTAGAATACAGCTGTTGAGTTTCGTTATCAGCCTGGTATGTGCATCCCCTCATTCTTAGGTCTGCCATCTTCCTTTGATATTACTTCTCTCCTGGCTCCTAGATTCATTCTATTATTTAGATACTTTTAAAAAACACATTACTTAGCCTAACAATTCTACCACTCTTTCTGGCTGCTTCTTTTCAAGTTGTTGCTCTTCAGAGGGTCACTCTGTAGAACCCAAACAAAAAGAAAAGCCTACCAAGGCCATTCGGTTGTTATAGTTTGGTTTTAACTGTAACTGCTGAAGCTATTTCTTTTAAGGTTACTCGGTTACATCCATCTATTATTCACATTTGAACAGGGTTTTTTTTTTTTCATTGATTTTTCTTTATGCTCAGAAACTTTTACTACAGCTTGGAGCATTTTCCAGCCCCTGCTGGTTTCTGGTGTACTTAAAGATGCTGTTTTTTCGCATTCGAGGTCTTTTCTTGTTTCCTAACTCTGCCCCTGGGGCTCTTATCTGCAGAGCCCGATCTCCACCCTGAGTCCTCCTGTGCCTCAGTGCCAGGCAGAGCAGTTATACTGGCCAGGGGGGGCAGAGCGTTTCTCACGGTCTTGTGAGAAACAAGCTGCCCAAGCCCGGTCCTGCTTTCCACCCAAAGCCTCCCCTGCTTCGCTCCCTCTCCTCTTCCACCTCTCTCTTTCACGTCTGTTTTTCTTCCACGTGGTGGACTCCGATTGGCTGACAGAGCCGTCAGTGAAATCCAGACCCGCCCCCCTCCTCCTGCCAGCCAATAGGCAGGTCACAAATCAGCAGCTGCCTATGGGAATGAGCTAGGGGAGGAGTCACAATGTTGCAGTGTCCAGATGGAGTGTTGTAAAGGTGAGGTTACAAAGTGTCCATTTAATCGGGGAATGGGGGAACAGAAGAGAGAGCCAGACAGCTCCTGGGGGACCCGGGTGATGCTGGGGGCCGTGCTGCTCTTGGGGATCTTGGACCAGGCTGTGTTTCTGTACAAAAGTCTGGAAAAGCCTTGATGCAAGCCCCTAGAGAAGAGGGATTTTCCTGAGCACTCAGAGAAACCCATGCAGGACCCAGGGATGTTGAGGGAAACCCATCCCACCCACCCCCAAACCCACTGCTCTCCCTGGAGACCTTCCTGGATCCTCAGGCTGGGAACAGGAGGGGGTGTGGGGGACAGCCATGTCCCAGACTAGCCTCCTTCAGGCCTTCAGCTTCACAACGTGTCACAGCTTCAAATGAGCTCTCTAAAGCAGCACTTCCCATGCCCCTGGTGTGGAGAGAAGACTTTGGGTAGACAAACAGGAGACAGGGGAGAGAAAGGGCAAAGACAGCAGGCTGCAGAGCTGGGGCTCCCAGCATCACAGAGCGGGTGCCACAGGCTCAAGAAGCAACCCAAAGAAGTAAAGGAGTCCTTCCTTTTGCAGTGACTTGGAAAGCCACATCTCTCACAGTATTCAAGGGGGATGGAGTCTCCCTTCTGCAAGATTTGCCCCAAAACTGTGCAGAGATTAGGAAGAGCAGGAAGGCTGGTTGTAGGGATGCTCTCAAACTTCAGCAGCTGCAGAGCTGGGAGCTGGTCATCTCACAAACTTCGGAGCGAGTCAAAATGCACGTCCTGAGGCATCGCACTGCCTCATAGACTCTGCACTGGAGCCTGGACAGCAGCACTGCAGTGTGTGGGCGTGTCCTCAGAAGCCCAGAGTCATAAAATGTGGGAGATCCAGGATGTCGGGGCTGTACAGACCCGGGAGAGCAAGGGTACCTGCGGGGAGGAGGAGGGCAGGGGGCTGAGGAGCGTACCCAGGGGAGAATTCTCGCACAGCCCCAAGGTGACACTGAAAAGCCCAAGGACCAAATGAGGCCCAGGGATGAGAAATGGCTTCCTCAGCCTCAGCCAGAAGGAAAGATGGGCAAACTTCATGGGAAATGGGAAAACTTCCCCACATTTGCTACCTGGCCTCGCCCATGGCTTTGGAGCCTGGCAGGCTCCAGGGTCCTGGATAAGGGCCTCTGGATGATGTGTGTTAAGGCTATGTTTGCTCTTCTCTGGCATAGCATCTCTAGCTCAAGCACTGCCGACTGAGAAACCTTGCCGAGCACTTTTAAAAGCAGAGATCCTGCCTTGGTGCCTAAAGGAGGAAAGCTACGTCCTGTCCCACATTGTCCTGCATCCTGCTTCCACAAAAAGAGGGGCCCACAGCAGAAACCAGTTTTGAGGCTCACCAAAGCATTTCTCAGCCTGTGGCCATGCTTTGTGCTGGTTCATCCCACATGCTTTGGATCCTGTAAAAACGCCAGCCCCCAAACCCCAGATTCCTGCACAGGACTGCCCAGTGCAGTGACCTGTCGGTGCAGGGGCGCAGAAGTGACATCTTCAGTGCCCCGTTTGAGATATTTCACAGTCTTTGACACTGTCTGGAGACATTCCTGAAGGATTTATCAGAAAATTATGGAAAATAACTGCAGTGAAGGCAGGTGGCTGCTTTCCAGCACATGAGGGGAAATCTCTCTGCTCTCTCCCTGGCTGTGCCATCTCCATGGCAGTGACCTACAGAGCCCCCAGATGACATGAGCTGAGGTCACAATGGGACGTGCCACATCACAGGGAGGTCTCCCCGGTGTCGTGGGTGGGGACCCTCACTTCCCTGTGAGGCCCAGGCACTCCTGGGCACTGCTCACACCCTCCCCACGGCTGCCCTTCCTAGTGGCTCCATGGCAAGGAGAGGGGACAGGAGGCAGTGGGACCACGTTGGGGCCCCTCACCAACAGGCGGAGGAGCAGGGGCATGTTGGAAAGGAGTTTTGGGTAATGAGATGGGAAGAGCGTCCCGTTTCTCTGGCTGGAGAGGTGAAACGAGAGCAAGAGGGCAAGCGAGACGGAGGACTGCTGGATGGACCATCAGCCAGGACCACAGCTCCTTGTCCCCTGCGCTCCTGTGGCTCTCCACCGAGGGTAAGGGCTTTGGGAGATCCTTCCCGAGGTGTCGCACAGAGACTGTTAACTGCCAAAACTGCTGTGGATCCCGGGCTGTGGGGGTGCCTGGACAGGGCTGGGGGCTGCTGCGAGAGCCCTGCCTGAGGGTCCCCTCTGGCTCGGGGGACAATGTGACAGCCAGGACTCCTGGGTCCTGGGGATGGGGCTGTCCTGAGCCCCAAGGCTTCTGTGCGGCCAGCTCCATCGCCTCTTAGGGTGGGGGGGGCATGGGAATCCATGACAGGTTTTCCTGGGAGTGGGTCCCCCTTTGAGGTCTGGCTCTGAGAGGAAAGGGGTCCTGCATCCCAGACGCTGAGGTGGCCTGCAGCTCCATGGGGCTCTCAAGACCCTGCTGGAAATGTCCATATACCATAACGAAACCATCACCTTGTAATAACCCCAAGTCCACTGGGTGTTTGGGAAAATCTCTCTTCCTTCCCCCTTTATCCTTCCAACTTGGCACAGCATGTTTTGGGCTCAGAGATGCCATCTTTAGATGGCCACTGCCCCTGTCCTCCTGCAAACTAGGCTCAAATCACCGCACCCAAAAGAACATACATTGGAGAGAGCAGCCTGGAAACAGGTGGAGGTGCAATCCTCATTCAACAGGTCCTGGCTGACGCCAAGGTTTTTTCTCTGAGCTGTGGTGGGCAGTGCTGGGGTGAGCCCAACACAGCCATCTCCACCAGCCCCCTCACGACCCCACACCACCGCTCCCTAGCCAAGCCCTAGGGCTGCCGTGGGCAGGGACCCGGGGCAGGAGGGGCGAGAGGACACTGCCCTGCCCTGCCCTGCCCTGGGGGCAGCAGGATGCTGCCTGTGGGCTCCGGCGCCACGGCCAGCCCCAGGACCCCCACAGCAGCACCACGGATGCCACCAGCACAGGCCCCAGTGCTGCCCCCCCACACCCCGCACGGCCCCCAGGGCGCAGGGCAGCCAGCAGCCCCGCGGGGCCCCTGCCCCACAGCCCAGCACCGCCCGGGCAGCGGCCGCACCCCGGGACCCCACACTGCCCGCCCACACAGCACCGCGCTGCCCCCAGGCCCTGCCGCGCCCCGCGCTGCCGCCCACAACATGGCGCCCGACCAAGGGGGAGGGGGCGGAGCTGGCCGCCAGGGCAGGAGGGCCCAATGTTGCCATGGCATCGCCCCAGTGCAGCCCTCCTATTGGCTGTCAGGAGGAGGAGGGCGGGCAGCGATTTCACTGATGGCTCTGCCAGCCAATTGCAGCCCAACATGTAGGGAAAAAAAAGACGTCAAAGAGGTGGAAGAGGAGCAGGAGCAAAGCAGGCGAGAAGCGAGCGGGCGAGAGCGTTTGGTGGGGGCTGCGGGCGCGTTCAAATGGCGGCGGGTGCCCTCCCGCCGGGGCGGGGCAGCGGTGCTGGCGACGGGGCTGCTTTGCTGCAGGAGCTGCAGCAGGGGCTGGTGGGGCCGTGAGCAGGGGCCAGAGCGACGTGGGCCAGAGGGGGGAGCTGCCCTGCAGCCAGACGTGGCGGCCTGCCGCGAGCAGCTGGGCCGGGGCGGCTCGGTGGGGTTTGGGGGCAGGAAGCTTTGGCCCTGTGGTGGCTCTGGGATCCCTGTTAAAGCGTTTCCCTGAGCTGCTGCTGCCAGCGCAGCCCCAGGTGCTGCTTTGAGGTGCATTTGGGAGGTGCTGGGCAAAGTGTGAGCAGGCTGCTGGTGTCGTCGCGAGGTGCCCTTCCCAATGGTGTCTTTTGTTGTGAAAACTGCATTTCCGAGTGGCTCTGAGAGAGGCTGTGCCCGCATGTGATGCCGTGCCTTAGCCGTTGTTTTTGCTCCCTGCCTCTTGCTTTGTGCCGCGACCTGTGAGCCTGGCAGCAGCATGGAGGGTGTTTGCAGAAGAGCTCTGTAAGTGTGAGCTGTTTTGCTTGTGTCATGCTGTCATGCTATGAAGGTTCGATAGCAACGACTGAGACAGTAATATAATAATAATAAAAAAGATGTTTATTTCCTCACACAAGTTCTTGGATTAGTAACATCCATTAAAATAATGCGATTACTAATTTAGAAAGGATAACACAAAACCATCAGTTACTAATTTAGAAAGGATAACCTGAAACCGTCGATTACTGCGTTATTAATTGGAAGGACTGCTTATCCCTACTTGAAAGCTTTCTTGTTCACTCTCCTAGTGAGAGGGCTCTCAACCTCGAGGAGTTCCCTTAACCCAGCGTCCCAGGAAAAGGGGAGGGGGGGGGAATACTCACGGTCCAGGCGGAGAGGATGGTCAGGTCACGTTCCTGTCCCTGCTCAAACTCTCCTAGCTCCCAAGTCTCTTTTTATATGGCTGGGGCTCTGGGCAAACAACGCTTTTGCTGACCTCTGCGAGTTTCACAATCACAGGACTGTTTGTCTGCTTGGGAGGACCCTGCTAGCGAGGCAAGACCACAATACCTCCGTATTGTTTCTTCGCTCCCCGGGGGTCCGTGCAGATTCCAGGTGGCAGACTTCTTCAGTCTTGTTAATGCTTCCATTCCGCAGCCTTGCGCATATCAGTCCTTGCACATATCGGTTGGTAGACGACTTTAGTCCTGTTAAGTCCTCTGTTCAACAGCTTTGTGCACCTCAGCTCTTGTGCTATCAGTTCTTCTGCATATCAGTTGACAAACTTCAGTCCTGTTAACTCTTCACTCGCCCGTCAGCTTGTCAGGGGCCTTGAAAGTTGATGAACGGCCAGTGCTTGCACTTGCCGTTGTTCTTTCCATGCTCCTAGGTCAGGGTGAAGAGTTGCTGAATTGTGTCTCTGCTGGTTTCACCAACTGAGATGCCCTGGCCTGAGTCCTTCCACGTGCCTCCAGTTGTCAGGGCCTAAAATAGGAGAATGCTTGTTGTCCTGGATGTGTGGAGGATTTTCTGGTTTTGTTCAGCACTGGGGAAGGAACCAGAGTTCTGAGTTGCGGGAAGGCTTCTCCCTGTGCCTGGGACATGAGGCCCTGCTGTCTTCAGTTTCATGATCGCTGCTCCCATGCAATCCTCCCGTTAGAAAATGTTGCCAAGAATTACTTGCAGGCTGTTCTGCAATTCTTAAATTTCATAGGCTAGGTGTTGATAATGCATAGCAGAAGCTAATCTTTTGGTGTAGTAACTGGTAGGCAATGGGTGTTTGAGAGCATTGTGAGTATTATGAGGCCATGATGTGAATCTGTGATGTGATGACACCTCTATGTGAGCAGCTGACAGGTCAGGAGAAGACGCATGGCCTGGATGCTGGTGGTGAGGTCACTTCTGGGTTTGTTGCGTGTGCTCAGAGGAGGGATTGACCCCTGCAGAGCTCTACAGCAATACAGAAATGCAACTCATTAATCAAGCAGAAGTCGATATTCCACATCATCTGACACAAATTTTATTCCACTCCATCATCATGAGTTAGTACTGCTACATTTCAAATGCGGATGACGTTCTGTGGTGAACATGGACATGGAGTTTGCCTTTCCGCTTGTTGCTAAGTAGAAGCTTGCAGCGTCCTCCCGGTCAGCTAGGGAGTGCAGCTAGACTTTTGAGGCTGCTAAGTGAATGTAGTGCTGGTGTGAGCAGTGGTGTGAATAATCTCTTCTTGCCAGGGTGTGTGTGTGCTTTAGAAGTTGCCCCTGTCAAAAGAGCAGGGAGCCTGTGAGATTTTATTGCAAGGTCTGCATGCTGTCTCTGTCTTTGAGGTGTCCAGCTGCTTTGGTGACACGTTTAGAACTGTAACACTTTAGGGGTCTCTGATTTTCTGTCCACATATGCAGTCATTGGAGAATGGGTGCAAAGGCTGTTGGAGGAGATGGAAGGAATGTCACCCCCCCAAAAAGGGTATGGGCCACATTTTGAAAGAGATTTCTTGTTCAGAGAAGTTGAGGCACAAGCGAGAGGGAAAAGCTGGCCTGATCAGCCACTGTGAGAGTACTTCTTGTCTGCTTCCTGGTGGGAAGGTGGGAAGTGAGCAGGCCCCGGGCTGTGAGTGGCTGTTCAGAGGCAGAGCCTGTTGCAAGGCCTTGGAGGACTAGAAAGGAATGGAAGGTCTGGAGAGTTGGGCTTTGTGTGTTGTGGGGTGCTTGGGGTGCCCTGTGTGCTGCCGTGTGTGGTGCTGTGGGCTGTGTGTCGCTGATGCAGAGGCGTGTGTTGGTTGCCAGCCCTCTGTGAGGTGTGGAGGTAACGGTGTGTTACAGTGCGAGATGCCCTGTGGTGGAGCCGGGTGGTGGCGCCAGTGTTTTGGTGCTCAGCGTGGGAGGAGGTGTCTGGAGAGAGGAGTGCTCTGCTCCCAAGGCCCAGCCTGCCATCACGCTGTCCTTCTGGGAGACCTGGGTGAGGACTGTTGGTGACCGTGTTGCCTCCTTGGAGCATCGTGGTGCGAGGCAGTGTGTTAGCGCCTGTGCAGACCTAGAGAGCCCAAACAGGACCTGGTATACAGACATGGTGTCACCTGTGCCAAAAAGAGGGGTAGAACGTCTTGGTGGCCCTGCTGGCTGTGCTCTCACCAATAGAGCTCAGCACAGAGGGGAGACATTTGCCCCTGCCTGTTGCGACTCTGTAAGGCCAGCAGAACTGCCAGTAACACTCCGATTCTTTCTTTCTTTCTAGGTTGCTCCACTCATGGAGGTTCCCAGTGCAGTGCTAGAGGCGCTGAGGATGGAAGCAGGATGCCAGGCTGTGTCCCTGTACCTGTGAACATCTTGGCCAGCGTCGTGAGCCCTCTGTGAAAGCAGCTGCAAGTGACTGAGAAGAGGCTACGTATGGATGCGAAGGCTTCCATAAATGCGCCTGTCTTCCGTGGGTGACTTGGGTTGTGGGTTCAGCTCCTGGTACCTCTGCTGTGCTGCAAATTCCGCCTCCCACAAGTGCTGTTATTGCCAGCCCGCTCAACAAATGCTACGGTGCCCCCTCCTTTTCCTAGGAGGTTGTGGTGCCATATAGGACGAGTCCAAGAGCCTTATAATAGATGCCAGCATGTCTTGAGTGCCTTTGTGTGAGTGCCCCAAAGCGTCCATAGCTTGACCTGTGGAAGTCTCAGAGCTCTTGGGCTCCCGGCTCTGCGAGGGGTGAAGATGTGCCCAGGGCCAGGTTGCCCGTGGCACGCAGCCCTCCGTGCTCTGTGAAGCCAGCTGTGGAGCGCGGACTGGTGCTGCAGAGGCTGCGCAGCCAGGAGAGCTGTCATTTCAGCAGCCATCGAGTGTGGGGCTGTCTCATTGCTTGGGCTTCATTTCAAAGCCTCTGCACCCTTTTTCCCTTCCCCGTCCAAGCTCCTTGTCCAAGTAACTAAAGGAAAGGAAGGGAGGTTCCTTTGGGCTCAGGAGGCCTTCCGGACTCTCAAGTGTTTCTGTGTTGTATCTGTAACTTTTGTATTACTACAGAAAATCCCCATGTCCCCATCCCTAGCAGGAGGTTCGTGAGGGGATGGGGGTGGAAAGCAGCAGCCTGCTGTGCCCAAAGCAAGCAGGATCCTTCCCTCTGAAAAGAGCAGCATCACCCAAGGAGGCAGCTCAGTCCCTGCCTAATCTTGTGCTGCTCTTTTGCACATGCCTCGTGAGCCTAGAGTGCCTTGGCCACCTTGTGATGTTACCACAAGAGCTTGCCTGTGTGTCTGAGTTGAGGAGCCAAGGGAAGGCAGCGAGCAGAGCAGTGGCTGTGGAGTGTGCAAGTGGCGAGTGTCCTGCAGGCATCTGTTCTTGCTGGCACTTGGTTGTATCTAGCAGAAGAGGCAGCTGTGTGGGGCAGAGGCAGTGTGTTTGTAGAGTAGGTGGCAGAGCAGAGGTCTGGCGTCAGGTTGATGCCTGGTGCAGTGCCGAGTTGATCTGAGAGTGTCAGAAAGCCTTTGCAGTGCAGCTGCTCCCTCAGCTGATCTCTGTCCCTAGAAATGCACTAGAAATGGAAGTGGCATGCTGCTGCCGTTGTGTAGGTGCTGCAGTGCGAAGGCTCCCAGCTCGGACTTGATGGTACTAAAGGAAAAGCGAGACCAATTGTTCCTTTTGTGATTAGTGTGCAGGGTGGCAGAGTGGAGCTGTTGCATGATCTGGAGAGAGTCTTGTCAGGAGATGAAAGCCTTTTGCAGAAGACTGTTCTGTACGGAATGATCACAGCGTAATCAAGGGACGTGCGAGTGGCCCAGGTGAGCTTCTCCTCTGTGAAGGTTTGCACTTTTGAGATCCCTTGTGACTCAGTCAAAGATAGGGCAGCAGCAGGCAGGTCGATGCCATTTGTGCTTGTGAGGTGAGTTGTGCCTCTGAAGCTGGTAGGCCAACAGCATGCCCATAGCTTTGGTGATGCTTGTGTCTCAGTGCCTCATAAACGGGGAGCAGACCCTTTGCTGCTGTTGGTGCTTTTGTGGTGAGTTGTGCATCAGTATGTGACTGGCGATCAGCATGCACATTGCTGCTGCTTGTGCTTGTTTAGGTCAATTGTGCCTCAGTTGCAAAGAGGCCAGGAGCAGCTATTTGGCTTCATGGCTGCCTGTGAGGTCACTTCAGCATGAGCACCTGAGAGTCCACCTCGATGCATATTGCTGCTGTCTGTGTTTGTGCAGTTATTTGGCCTCAGTACCTGCTAGGCCACCAGCAGCCACGTTGCTACTTCTTTGTATCTGTGAGGCCACTTCTGCTGAGTGCTTGATAGGCCAGTGCTAGGTCCAGGGCTGCTGTTCTTGGTTGAGAGGTCACTTGTTCCTCTGCTGCCTGATAAGCCAGTGCTGATCCTGTGGATGGAGTTTGTGGTTGTGAGGTCACTTGTGGCTCAGTGCCTGATAGGCCAGTGCTGGTGATTTGGCTGCAGTTTGTGTTTGTGATGTCACTTGTGGGTCAGTGCCTGATGGGCCAGTGCTGGTCCTGTGGGTGCAGTTTGTGTTTGTGATGTCACTTGTGGCTCAGTGCCTGATAGGCCACTACTGGTCACATGGGTGCAGTCTGTGGTTGTGATGTCACTTGTGGCTCAGTGAGTGCTAGGCCAGTGCTGGTCATGTGGGGGCAGTTTGTGTTTGTGATGTCACTTGTGGCTCAGTGCCTGCTAGGCCAGTGCTAGTGATGTGGCTGCAGTTTGTGTTTGTGATGTCACTTGTGGCTCAGTGCCTGATAAGCCAGTGCTGGTGATGTGGGTGCAGTTTGTGGTTGGATGTCACTTGTGGCTCAGTGCCCGATAGGCCAGTGCTGGTGATGTGTGTGCAGGTTTGTTTGTGATGTCACTTGGGGCTCAGTGCATGATAGCCCACTGCTTGTCCTGTGGCTGCAGTTTGTGGTTTTGATGTCAGTTGTGGCTCAGTGCCTGAGAGGCCAGTGCTGGTGCTGTGGGTGCAGTTTGTGGTTGAGATGTCACTTGTGGCTCAGTGCCTGATAGGCCAGTGCTGGTCATGTGCCTGCAATTTGTGGTTGTGAGGTCACATATAATCTGTGCGAAGCGAATGTGACGGGATTCTCTATTTCTAGTGCCAGCAGGAGAGATGCCCACGTCAGCAGAGTGCCCTGGACTCCAGGCATTGTTTTCTGGCTCTGTGCCTCTCCCCATGGGCAGCAGCGAGGGCATTTCAGCCGAAAGTCTAAGATCTTTTGGTCGAGGAGGTCTAAATCAGCTGGAGCATTTATGCTAATATAGCTTCTGTCGGAAGCTGTAGAATACAACAAGCTCTCTCTGGAAAGAAAGAAAAAAAAGGGGGTTGGGGGGGAACCAACCCTCCTGGCTAGTTACTGGCTGAAGTGGCTTTGTAAGGTTTTCGTGAAAGGGAAAATGCATGTTGAAAGTGAATGAGAGCCTTCAGTGTGCCAGTGGCTCTTTTAGGCGTAGTCTGAATGCCCTTCTCCTAGGGGTGACCTTTGTAGTGTCCTGCCGTTTGCAGTAACGGTGGAAGATAAATTCCTTGTGCACCCTTAGGAGCCCTTTACTTAAATTAAGGTAGAGTTTAGACAAGACTCTTAAATAATCCCTTTGTAACTCTTTGGTGTGTGTGTGTGTATGGTTTTTTGGTTTGTTTTCTTGTTTGTTTGTTTTATGCTGGCAGAGCTTCCAAACCAAGTAAGCAAATCACATCTTTTCTGGACAAGCCCTGTTTCACTGTTTTTATCAAGGTAGTTTCTTTTCTGGACCTTCTCTAGAAAATTGGAGGTATGTAACTTGTGAGGGTGTCCTGAACTGTGCCCTGCAGAGAGGTCAGGTTAAATTGGTTTGCTGACAAACAATTTTCTTCTGTATCCTGCAAGTTTGTAAGAATGTCATGTGTACGCATTTACTATTGCCCCAAAGAGTTTTTTTTTTTTAACCCTGTTTGTTATTTAAAGAATAGTTCACAAGTACTTCTTTTTACGTGTCTGGTGTTATTATGCAGATATATGGGTTTTGTAATTATTTTTGAGTAGGTGCTGGAATTAGGGGCCTAATTTGGTCCAGTGTGGAGTCTCGACATGAAACCCCTAGCAGCTGCCTTGCTTCTGTGCTCATGGACTTTCACAGGATACTTGAAAGGCCTGTTTGTCAGAGTTCGGGCTTCCTGCTCAGCAGTGAGTGTTAGGAAGCTGTCTGCACTGTCCCCCATAAACTGGCAGCCCCGTACATCTAATTGTCCTTGAAAGCTGACTCGTGCTTTTTCTCTTAACACTTTGCCTTCCTTAAGCACGCTTGCATGCCAACAGCCATCTTGCAGCCAGTCGAACGCACACCATGGTGTTCCGATTGCCTGATTCGTGTTGTCATCTGTTTCCCCTTGTGTTGTCAGCTCAGCTCCCTTTGAAGCTCACCACCTTCAAGACCTTCCAGGCTCCTGTCCTAGGTGCCTTGGTGTGGGCAATGCCTGCTGTGGTTGGCTCCTTCCTCGGAGATATTCAAGCCATCTGGACACAGTCCTGGGCAACATGTGCTAAGTGACCCTTCCTGAGCAGGAGGGTCGGACTAGATGATCTCCAGAGGTCCCTTCCAACCTCAACCATTCTGTGATTCTGTGAACTCTAGGATAAAAAGCAAAGATAAATTCATATACTTCAGGAATCTCTGTGGATGTCTGGGTTTTTTGTTTTTTTTTTAAAAAAAACTTGTCCTGGGCCATGAATCAACATGTTAACAGAGAGACAAAGTAGGCCATGAACTGAATTTAAAAGTACAGGTTTTCTTCTTGTCTTAAAATATGCATCCATTTTCTCATCTCTCTTAGACTGACAGATATAGGCCTAAACCAGAAGGTGCCTCTTGTGAAAATAGGTAAAACTAGATGGTTGGATTCCAGCAATGCTTCCTTGCTTTCTGCATCGTAGAACTGCGTGCTAATCTTTTGTGTCCATGCAGAGCCTTGATAAAGTTACTGTGTAGGCACCAAGTGTGCATATGTCAGATTTTCTGCGTGTTTGTGACTGACCCTTCTTGTTTCTTGTCATTAGGAAAACTTGGATATGTCCTCCCGAGGAGAACTGATGAGGAAATCGCTGACACTCAAGATGGCAGTGCAGGTTAGTTCTGGCTTTCAATTTTCTTTACTGTGTTCTGGCCAAAAGCCTCCTCTGAAACAGCTGAAATGAGTTGAACTACTAGAAGCCTTAGTGCTTACAAGCCATAGTCAGGGACTCCAGGGCCCTGCCGGTAAGCTCTGGACAGAGAGTCAGCAAACAAAACCAGTCCTTTTCCCAAATGCTTATAACCGAGCACAAGAGAAAAGGCAAGAGATGGCTGTCAAGAGGTGGGAATACAAGGAAATGCACAGTCCTACTCTGAATGATGAGCACTGCTCTCACTGCAGCAGTAGCCTGACAGTTTTCATGGGTTTTGAGCAGCCCAGCAAGAATTTTCAGGAGGCAAGGAAGACTGCCAGGTGCATATGAAAACCTTCTCCCAAGCGTGAAGGTGGCAGCTGAGAAGAGAACATGCTTCTGCATTTTTGTATTGAGGGGTTAGTCAGTGAGAGGAGCTGTCAGGGCCAGCTCAGAATTCAGAGCTGTTTTCTGGGCACTCAGTGGGAACTAATGTAGGAAGGAGGGTAATTCATGAAAGGCCTTAGCAACTCTGTTTGCTGAGAGAGAAGAAACTTGAAGGGTTTCAGGAGAATGCGCTTTGTGATGAAGGGAATAAGTTCAGAAGATGACCTTTAGAGCAACTTTCTGAATGGATCTGAGTGGGGCAAGGCTGTACTTCAGGACAGAAGAGGATGTTGCAGTAGTTGAGCTGATCATGCCTTGAGGAAGAGGGGTAATTATGCAATACATCCTGAAGGCAGTACCTCGCCCATGTTCCGCAGCCTGTGCAAGACTTGAACAAGGGGAATAAAAACCTATAAAAAGCCAAAACTTGTATGCATCATAATTATCATCCTGTATGCATCGTAATTAATTGAAGCTCTCTCAGGAGCTCCCTTCTTGACTTGTCCTGCTGTTTTTGGTAACAGCTGTGAATACGAAGTTCAGGGGAAATCAGGGGCAATAGATTCACAAATACAGCTGCTTTGCAAGGCTTTACAGTTACTTTGCAAGGCTCTGGCCTATCATATGCCAAAGTCAAGCTGCATATAAGTACCATGTGCCTTTTTTTTTTTTTTAAACTTCCCAACAAAGATGGAATTTTGCTCTCCCAAGGAAGAACATGTAATGCAGTTTGAAATCAGATGCATGACAAATACATATAATGGGCTGGAAACTTCCTAGATCTCACAGTACCTTCCAGGGTAGACTGCACTTGATTTTTGACTTAGTGTGACCTAATGTTGTTTTTGTTATTGCCTTTGAAATGCTTGCAGGTGGAAACACGCAGTCTACAGCAGCAATTCCCCATCCTCCGCTGATGATGATGAGCAACATTCTGCCCAGGAATCTACTGAAGAGGAGGAGCAAGTGCCTGCCTGTGAAGCATTCTCCTCCCTGCTCTTGTACAGAGTCTAAATGGTGGCAATACTTAATGCGTTGGCATAATATGTAAGTTGTTGGCACCGGTGGCTCTTAACTGGGCTCTCTACCATTGGACTTTTAGAATTGATTCTTTAAGAGCAACTGGATTTTTTTGGAGAGGTTAGGCATAAACTCTAAATAGTTTAATGTAAAATTCTGCTGCCCCTGCGCTTTACAGTAGGCTATTCAGAAAGAACCCCCCCCCCCAACAGAAAATGTATAAATAGAGGCAAGGATGGGGTTTCTTTGCCTTCCTTTAACCTAGGACATGGGTTCTGTTGAATTTATCTTTAGGTAAACTGAGGCATCAATACCTTTGCATGCTTGAAAAACTTCTGCCAATACTGAGCTTTTATAGTAGTAGTAAAAAGCCATTTCTTAAGAATTTTTAAAATGCAGAATATATGTAGATTCAGGTGGAGGGAATTCCTTGCCATAGTTAAAGGCTTAGTGACTTGTGTGATAAAAGTATACTCAAAAGGGGTCCTGGTTTAAAGAGGTGCTTTGGGGTTTTGTCGTCTTTGAGTGTTTCCTGTACATGTGACCTTGATTAGTGTATAAGCAGGAGAGGGTTATCTGTTAGAAGTCAATTGTAATCTTTTGCTTGAAAGACCAGGTGTTTCCCTTTGTGGGCACAATATCCGAAGATTTAAGAGTTAGCTGTATATATTCTCTATCAGCAAAACTCAATTCACAGCATGATGAAATAGAACTGTAAATTCTTCTCTTTCAATAAGGTTAAAAGTACTGCAAATAAGGAAACCAAAACCTTCAAGTGTTTTGCTGCTTTATTCATTGACATTCTCTTCTAAACAACAGCAGGTTAGCTTTGCTAGTTGGTATTTAAGTATTATCTGGAAATGCAGAATACCTTTTTCTTCCTCCCACCTTTACCCTTTCTCCTCAGCTATTGCCGACCAATTCTGGGAGACAAAATCCAATAACTTGTGACTTTTTAAGAAGGCATGAAAGGCTTTGCTATCAAGTCCTGCTTGTCTATCTGGAGATAGATCAGATCCATGGACTAGTAGACTGAGTTTAGTGAACTGTTAAAGATATGAAGTGGAAATGGGAGGAGGCAGATGGACTGGGGGGAAGCAAGCAGCAAAAGTTTGTGGAGAAGCTGCAAGGCTTTAGATAGCAGGACAGCATGAGTCGTGATATTTGATGATGTCATTTGAAGGAACGGCAAGAAAGGCTTCAGGTAGAGCCTCAAAGATGTCAATGTCTGAGGTACTGCTACTTGGGCTGAAGGCTTTGAACTCTTTGAGGAGGCCTACGTTCATTGTTATATCCTAAGTCCATTTTTTTCTCATCCTCTTTGGAAGGATAAGGTGGAACCTTTGCACCTTGGCTCCTGGACATCAGAGAGCGACATGGCTCCCCCCATCCTGAGGAAATGGAGGACTGTTTCCAGGGCCAGCACTGACCCCTGACCTGGGGGCTTAGCCCTGAACTACTGGAGCCTTCTGTGAGAAAAGGGACCTGCTTTGCTGCCAGAAACTCTTGACGTGCTGGAATTTCAGTATTCAATTTTAGAAGGAATTTACCAACAGCATCCAAGTTAAGCACTTGCAAAGCCTTTGATGGTAAACGCATCCAGTTAGGGTTTGTGTTTCCGTGTTCAGGAAGACATCATCAGCTGGAGAGTAACCTGTTTCATCTTTTAAACACCTTCCTGTAAGGCCAACTCTCAGAAGCCTGGAAAGTGAAGGCTGTACTCCTCCTGAAGTCTGCTGATGGAAATCGAGGTAGTTGTCTTCCTAAAGTCGCTGAAACACAAGATGGGATTGAGCTTCGTAATTTTTCAAGCTTTGGCCTTTATGAAGCAAGAGCTGACACTGTAGTTAAGGCGTTGAAGTGCTCAACTGATTTCTCTGCTGAACAATATAACAACTCTACTTTGCAGTGGCAGACTGTGGGAAGGTATGCTTTTAGTGAGCACATCTTGATTGCCTTTTACATTGCACTCATTGCATACACTGGGCGCAGGATATAAACAGCCATCTCAAAGTCACCGCAGTGATTCCCCTAGGCAAACTTCCAGATCTGTCGAGTAAGCCTGTGTGTGTGAGAATGTGGGGAAGGCTGGGTCCGAGTGAATCTTGACTCCGAAAACACTTCAGAAAAAAGTTTTCAGTATTGTTTTCCGGCTAAGCAAATGTTAATAGGTTCAGGTAGGGTGCCCTCGTGATAACAGTATCCAGTTGCTTGGGAAAGCACAGCATTCAGGTGCTTCATCTTCACTTAAGTGCCCTTGAAACTGGAAAAGGAAACTCAAAACAATACCTATCCATCCATCTGAATTGGCAAGCAACAAAACTTGTGCATATGCTGGACTGTTCTGTAGTAATGTTGTAAATGGAGCTTCCCAGGAGACTCCAGAAGCCTCCACCTTACGTGGACATGTGGAACATAAATGAGAGTTGGCGTTGTCCTCTGGCCTGCCTGTGTGCTGGTGAAAAGGAAGTTTGTATGAGAATATTGAGCCATGTAGAATAGGCTGCTGTGTAACTAATAACTCTGTATCTATGCAAACTAACACATGTAAACACATGTAAACAGGATGTAAAATGTAAACTGATGAAAACTGTATCAACCAGATAGATAGTACATCGAGACAAAGTGTCAGAACACACCTACCAAGACAAACCGATGACTTAATAATAGGGTATAATTTCTGCTCCGCTTAAATTACAGACCTAGCTACACAGACAGAAAAGGACCTTAACCTCTGCCTGACTTCAGAGCTACTGAGATGTAAGTCACTCCTAAGGAGCCTCGCAGCTCGGTTTGTGTGGGGCGTGCTTGAGAAAAGAAGGCGAGCCCTTCAGCAAGGTGGATGAGCCTGGGTGCACTGCTGCACCCCCGGGACTGCTGAGTTTTCAGCTCAGGATGGACTTGTGCCCAAGTCAGTCTGGAGCACAAGGCAGGAAAGGTGAGGGCAGGCACTGTCCTGTTTGCCTGGTCATGAATCATAATTTCAAAGGTCATTTTGGAAGAGGTGACCAGCCTTCAAGCTGTCTGAAGAGATCCCCAGCTCACAGCCTGCTGCCTCATTTCCAGAGGCTCCTTCAGACCAGGTTTCTTGCTCAGGAACATCACAAGCCATTGCCTGTACGTGGTGCCTCAAGCACATTAGCACATGCTGGTGGTACATGTGGGCACTGACTAGACATTACTGGTAGATGACCAGAGAGGCAACCATCAGATAACCCAAATGGAGATCTTCCTCTTGTGTGACAGATGAGCCCTCAACCATGTAACATGTGTGCCCATACTGTCACAGCTCTCAAATGTTTCTAGTAAAGGTCCAGCTGCTGTAATACAGTGAATCTTCTGTAAATTCTCTCCCTGCCACCCTGGAGCATGGTTTCTGAAATACTCACGGGTAGCTGGTGCCGCTTGCTGGACCAATAGGCTCACTGCCAGCCTTTCATTAACATTTTCCACAGACATCCCTCCATAGCATAAGAGCATAATTTGCCACAAGCAAATATTCCAAAAATCGAGTGTTCCTCAGACTTTTGCTAACGATAGTACCTTTTCTGAGATAACACCCATTTGCCCTGCAGTTCGTATAGCTAAAACTAGATTTTGGCATGCCATTTGACACGCTGCCCAATCATTTGTATTATTATAATCCCAATTCAGATCTCCTCGTGGGCAAGGCTGTCGGTTATCATCTCAGTCTGCCAATTCCCTATCCTTTTTTTAATATCCATTCTCTATCCCCTGGCTGAAATAGCTGTTGAAACAATACTTGAACATCCCCCTAACAAATGGGATGTCCCTCTACTCTTGTACAAAACAGTCGAGCTGCCTTTTCCGGGTCCTCCCATGTTATGGAAAATCAGGCTCGCCGGCCTCCATAACAGGGTCCGACCCTAGGTTCCTGCTGAGGCAGAAGTTCAGAGTCAGATTGAAGAAAAATAAAATTTAATGACATACGTGCGGTAATTACAGCTCGAGCTGGGTGCCTCCAAAGAGGGACCCCGAACAAAGAAATCCCTGGGCAATTATACCCTTACAATCTAAATTCCCCACCCCTCTAGCGATAGTTTGGACCAATAGTAATAGTTAGGTCTGGGGTCTTCCCCTTCTTCACTGGGCCCCTTCATTGTCTCTAGGCAGGCTGCTGCTTATCTTCAAGGTTGGCTGCTCCTGCTGTCAGTGTAGCTTCTTTATCTCTCCAGCTTGAACCGGCTCTGGGGCCCCCTTTTACTTATCTAAGTAAAAGTTCACAGCAAGTTCACAGCCTGAGGCCTAAGGCTTCAGCAAATTTAGCTACTAATGCTAAGCAAGTTATGCTAAGCAATTAATTCTAGACAGCTTCAGTCTGATATTCTCTAACATCCCACACCCGGGGCATTTGCTGTGCCCATTGAAGTAGATCTCTGGGAGCCCACGGCCAATAAACGCAGGCACGCAAGACCAGTGCCAGTGCTCACCAGATGAGAACCTCGCTGTGTTCTATCTGGGGTGCCAAACAAATAAGATAATCTGTTCTGTTTTCTTTGCTCTCGGGTACTGGTAATGAGGAGCAGGAGTCATATTTCTAAGTTTTTAAGTATTATTGCTGGTAATAAGGTCCTTCTTATGCTCTCAGCCAGGTAGTGAGAAAAAGGGATTTCCAACTAAGCTGTAAAGCCTTGTACCTGCTACTGGCCTATCAGACGCAAAGGCAGAACTGAAATCAGGTCTGCATCGACACCATGTGCTTCCTGCTGCCCTATAAGGTACAGGGGCACAATGACCTCACAACGACAAAGAGGAGCCATGCGCCTACCATGGCATTATGTGGTGCTGAAGGCAGAAATAACCTGACAGGTTAAAACTAGCAGACATGTGACCAGCACTGGCCTATCAGGCACTGAGCCACAAGTGACATCACAACCACAAACTGCACCCACAGCACCAGCACTTGCCTATCAGGCACTGATCCACAAGTGACATCACAAACACAAACTGCAGCCATGTGACCAGCACTGGCCCATCAGGCACTGAGCCACAAGTGACATCACAACCACAAATTGCACCCACAGGACCAGCACTAGCCTATCAGGAACTGAGCCACAAGTGACATCACAAACACAAACTGCACCCACATCACCAGCACTGGCCTATCAGGCACTGAGCCACAACTGACATCACAACCACAAACTGCAGCCACATCACCAGCACTGGCCTATCAGGCACTGAGCCACAAGTGACATCACAAACACAAACTGCACCACAGGATCAGCACTGGCCTATCAGGCACTGAGCCACAGGTGACATCACCAACACAAAATGCACCCACAGGACCAGCACTGGCCTATCAGGCACTGAGCCACAAGTGACCTCACAACCACAAACTCCACCCACACCACCAGCATTGGCCTATCAGGCACTCAGCCACAAGTGACATCACAAAGACAAACTGCACCAACATCACCAGCACTGGCCTATCAGGCACTGAGCCACAAGTGACATCACAAAGACAAACTGCACCCACATCACCAGCACTGGCCTATCAGGCACTGAGCCACAACTGACATCACAACCACAAACTGCAGCCACATCACCAGCACTGGCCTATCAGGCACTGAGCAACAAGTGACATCACAAAGACAAACTGCAGTCACATCACCAGCACTGGCCTATAAGGCACTGAGCCACAAGTGACTTCACAACCACAAACTGCAGCCATGTTACCAGCACTGGCCTATCAGGCACTCAGCCACAAGTGACATCACAATCTCAAACTGAACGCACGTGACCAGCACTGGCCTATCAGACACTGAGCCACAAGTGACATCACAAACACAAACTGCAGCCACATGACCAGCACTGGCCTACCAGGCACTGAGCCTCAAGGGACACCACAACCACAAACAGCACCCACGCACCTAGCACTGGCCAATCAGGCACTAGCCACCACTGACCTCACAACCACAAACAGCAGCCACGCACCTAGCACTGGCCTAGCAGGGACTGAGCCACCACTGACCTCACAACCACAAACAGCACCCACGCACCTAGCACTGGCCTATCAGGCACTGAGCCACAAGTGACATCACAAACACAAACTGCACCAACATCACCAGCACTGGCCTATCAGGCACTGCGCCACAAGTGACCTCACAACAACAAACTGCAGGCACAGGACCAGCACTAGCCTATCAGGCACTGAGCCACAAATGACCTCAGAATAAACAAACTGCACCTACATAAACAGCACTGGCCTATCAGGCACTGAGCCACAAGTGACATCAAAAACACAAACTTCAGCCGTGTGACCAGCACTGGCCTAGCACTCACTGAGCCACAAGTGATATCACAACGACAAACTGCACCCACAGGACCAGCAGTGGCCTATCAGGCACGGAGCCACAAGTGACCTCACAATCACAAACTGCAGCCACAGCACTAGCACTGGCCTATCAGGCACTGAGCCACAAGTGACCTCACAAACACAAACTCCACCCACACCACCAGCATTGGCCTATCAGGCACTGAGCCACAAGGGACCTCAGAATCACAAACTGCACACACATGAACAGCACTGGCCTATCAGGCACTGAGCCACAAGTGACATCAAAACCACAAACTCCACCCACAGGAGCAGCATGGCCTCTCAGGCACTGAGCCAAAGGGACATCAGAACCACAAACTGCAGCCACATCAGCAGCATTGGCCTATCAAGCACTGCGCCACAAGTGACATCACAACAACAAACTGCAGGCAAAGGACCAGCACTGGCCTATAAGGCACTGAGCCACAAGTGACATCACAAAAACAAACTGCACGCAAAGGAAAAGCACTGGCCTATCAGGCACTGAGCCACAAGTGACCTCACAATCACAAACTGTAGCCACATCACCAGCACTGGCCTATCAGGCACTGAGCCACAAGGGACATCACAAACACAAACTCCACCCACATGAAAAGCACTGGCCTATCAGGCACTGAGCCACAAGTGACATCACAACCACAAACTGCAGCCACATCACCAGCACTGGCCTATCAGGCACTGAGCAACAAGTGACATCACAAACACAAACTACAGCCACATCACCAGCATTGCCCTATCAGGCACTGAGCCACAAGTGACATCACAACCACAAACTGCAGAGATGTGACCAGTACTGCCCTATCAGGCACTGAGCCACAAGTGAACATCACAACCACAAATTGCACCCACAGGACCAGCACTGGCCTATCAGGCACTGAGCCACAAGTGACATCACAAACACAAACTGCACCCACATCACGAGCATTGCCCTATCAGGCACTGAGCCACAAGTGACATCACAAACACAAACTGCAGCCACGTGACCAGCACTGGCCCATGAGGCACTGAGCCACAAGTGACATCACAACCACAAACTGCACCCACATAACCAGCACTGGCCTATCAGGCACTGAGCCACAAGTGAACATCACAACCACAAACTCCACCCACAGGACGAGCATGGCCTATCAGGCACTCAGCCACAAGTGACCTCACAATCACAAACTGCAGCCACAACACCAGCACTGGCCTATCAGGCACTGAGCAACAAGTGACATCACAAACACAAACTGCAGCCACAGGAAAAGCAGTGGCCTATCAGGCACTGAGCCACAAGTGAACATCACAAACACAAACTGCACCCACAGGACCAGCACTGGCCTATCAGGAACTGAGCCACAAGTGACATCACCAACACAAACTGCACCAAGGTGACCAGCACAGGCCTATCAGGCACTCAGCCACAGGTGACATCACCAACACAAAATGCACCCACAGGACCAGCACTGGCCTATCAGGCACTGAGCCACAAGTGACATCACAAACACAAACTCCACCCACATCACCAGCATTGGCCTATCAGGCACTTAGCCACAAGTGACATCACAAACACAAACTGCACCCACATCACCAGCACTGGCCTATCAGGCACTGAGCCACAACTGACATCACAACCACAAACTGCAGCCACATCACCAGCACTGGCCTATCAGGCACTGAGCAACAAGTGACATCACAAAGACAAACTGCAGTCACATCACCAGCACTGGCCTATAAGGCACTGAGCCACAAGTGACTTCACAACCACAAACTGCAGCCATGTGACCAGCACTGGCCTATCAGGCACTCAGCCACAAGTGACATCACAATCACAAACTGCACCCACATCACCAGCACTGGCCTATCAGGCACTGAGCCACAAGTGACATCACAATCTCAAACTGAACGCACGTGACCAGCACTGGCCTATCAGACACTGAGCCACAAGTGACATCACAAACACAAACTGCAGCCACATGACCAGCACTGGCCTACCAGGCACTGAGCCTCAAGGGACACCACAACCACAAACTGCAGCCATGCACCTAGCACTGGCCAGTCAGGCACTAGCCACCACTGACCTCACAACCACAAACAGCAGCCACGCACCTAGCACTGGCCTAGCAGGGACTGAGCCACCACTGACCTCACAACCGCAAACAGCACCCACGCACCTAGCACTGGCCTAGCAGGGACTGAGCCACCACTGACCTCACAACCGCAAACAGCACCCACGCACCTAGCACTGGCCTAGCAGGCACTGAGCCATCACTGACCTCACAACCACAAACAGCACCGACGCACCTAGCACTGGCCTAGCAGGCACTGAGCCACAAGTGACATCACAAACACAAACTGCAGCCACAGCACCAGCACTTGCCTATCAGGCACTGAGCCACAAGTGACATCACAACCACAAATTGCAGCCATGTGACCAGCACTGGCCTATCAGACACTGAGCCACAAGAGACATCACAACCACAAACAGCACCCACAGGACCAGCACTGCCCTATCAGGCACTGAGCCACAAGTGACATCACAAACACAAACTGCACCAACATCACCAGCACTGGCCTATCAGGCACTGCGCCACAAGTGACCTCACAACAACAAACTGCAGGCACAGGACCAGCACTAGCCTATCAGGCACTGAGCCACAAATGACCTCAGAATAAACAAACTGCACCTACATAAACAGCACTGGCCTATCAGGCACTGAGCCACAAGTGACATCAAAAACACAAACTTCAGCTGTGTGACCAGCACTGGCCTAGCACTCACTGAGCCACAAGTGATATCACAACGACAAACTGCACCCACAGGACCAGCAGTGGCCTATCAGGCACGGAGCCAGAAGTGACCTCACAATCACAAACTGCAGCCACAGCACTAGCACTGGCCTATCAGGCACTGAGCCACAAGTGACCTCACAAACACAAACTCCACCCACACCACCAGCATTGGCCTATCAGGCACTGAGCCACAAGGGACCACAGAATCACAAACTGCACACACATGAACAGCACTGGCCTATCAGGCACTGATCCACAAGTGACATCACAACCACAAACAGCAGCCATGGGCCTAGCACTGGCCTATCAGGCACTGAGCCACAACTGAACTCACAACCACAAACAGCAGCCATGGGCCTAGCACTGGCCTATCAGGCACTGAGCCACAAGTGACCTCACAACCACAAACAGCACCCAGGCACCTAGGACTGGCCTATCAGGCACTGAGCCACAAGTGACCTCACAACCACAAACAGCAGCCATGGGCCTAGCACTGGCCTATCAGGCACTGAGCCACAAGTGACCTCACAACCACAAACAGCACCCAGGCACATAGCACTGGCCTATGAAGCACTGAGCCACAAGTGACCTCACAACCACAAACAGCAATCATGGGCCTAGCACTGGCCTATCAGGCACTGAGCCACAAGTGACCTCACAACCACAAACTGCAGCCACATCACCAGCACTGGCCTATCAGGCACTGAGCCACAAGTGACATCACAACCACAAACTGCAGAGATGTGACCAGTACTGCCCTATCAGGCACTGAGCCACAAGTGAACATCACAACCACAAATTGCACCCACAGGACCAGCACTGGCCTATCAGGCACTGAGCCACAAGTGACATCACAAACACAAACTGCACCCACATCACGAGCATTGCCCTATCAGGCACTGAGCCACAAGTGACATCACAACCACAAACAGCACCCAGGCACCTAGCACTGGCCTATCAGGCACTGAGCCACCACTGACCTCACAACCACAAACAGCAGCCACGCACCTAGCACTGGCCTAGCAGGCACTGAGCCACAAGTGACCTCACAGCCACAAACAGCAGCCATGGCCCTAGCACTGGCCTATCAGGCACTGAGCCACAAGTGACCTCACAGCCACAAACAGCAGCCATGGGCCTAGCACTGGCCTATCAGGCACTGAGCCACAAGTGACCTCACAACCACAAACAGCAGCCACGCACCTAGCACTGGCCTTTCAGGCACTGAGCCACACCTGACCTCACAACCACAAACAGCAGCCATGGGCCTAGCACTGGCCTAGCAGGCACTGAGCCACAAGTGACCTCACAACCACACACAGCAGCCATGGCCCTAGCACTGGCCTATCAGGCACTGAGCCACAAGTGACCTCACAACCACAAACAGCAGCCATGACCCTAGCACTGGCCTATCAGGCACTGAGCCACAAGTCACCTCACAACCACAAACAGCACCCAGGCACCTAGCACTGGCCTATCAGGCACTGAGCCACAAGTGACCTCACAGCCACAAACAGCAGCCATGGGCCTAACACTGGCCTATCAGGCACTGAGCCACAAGTGACATCAAAACCACAAACTGCAGCCACATCACCAGCACTGGCCTATCAGGCACTGAGCCACAAGTGACATCACAACCACAAACTGCAGAGATGTGACCAGTACTGCCCTATCAGGCACTGAGCCACAAGTGAACATCACAACCACAAATTGCACCCACAGGACCAGCACTGGCCTATCAGGCACTGAGCCACAAGTGACATCACAAACACAAACTGCACCCACATCACGAGCATTGCCCTATCAGGCACTGAGCCACAAGTGACATCACAACCACAAACTGCACCAACATCACCAGCACTGGCCTATCAGGCACTGAGCCACAAGTGAACATCACAACCACAAACTCCACCCACAGGACGAGCATGGCCTATCAGGCACTCAGCCACAAGTGACCTCACAAGAACAAACTGCACCCACAACACCAGCACTGGCCTATCAGGCACTGAGCCACAAGTGACATCACAAACACAAGCTCCACCCACATGACCAGTACTGGCCTATCAGGCACTCAGCCACAAGTGACATCACAACCACAAACTGCAGCCAAATCACCAGCATTGGCCTATCAGGCACTGAGCCCCAAGTGACATCACAAAGACAAACTCCACCCACATCACCAGCACTGCCCTATCAGGCACTGAGCCACAAGTGACATCACAACCACAAACTGCAGCCACATCACCAGCACTGGCCTATCAGGCACTGAGCCACAAGTGACATCACAAACACAAACTGCACCCACAGGACCAGCACTGGCCTATCAGGCACTCAGCCACAAGTGACATTACAAACACGAACTGCAGCCACATCACTAGCACTGGCATATGAGGCACTCAGCCACAAGTGACATCACAACCACAAACTGCAGACATGTGACCAGCACTGACCTATCAGGCACTGAGCCCCAAGTGACATCACAACCACAAACTGCAGCCACATCACCAGCACTGCCCTATCAGGCACTGAGCCACAAGTGACCTCACAATCACAAACTGCACCCACATGAACAGCACTGGCCTATCAGGCACTCAGCCAGAAGTGACATCACAACCACAAACTGCACCAACATCACCAGCACTGGCCTATCAGGCACTGAGCCACAAGTGACCTCACAATCACAAACTGCACCCACATGAACAGCACTGGCCTATCAGGCACTCAGCCAGAAGTGACATCACAACCACAAACTGCACCAACATCACCAGCACTGGCCTATCAGACACTGAGCAACAAGTGACATCACAACCACAAACTGCAGCCACAGGACCAGCACTGGCCTATCAGGCACTGAGCCACAAGTGACATCGCAAACACAAACTCCACCCACATCACCAGCACTGGCCTATCAGGCACTGAGCAACAAGTGACATCACAATCACAAACTCCACCCACAGGACCAGCACCGGCCTATCAGGCACTGAGACACAAGTGACATCACAAACACAAACTGCACCCACATAACGAGCATTGCCCTATCAGGCACTGAGCCACAAGTGACATCACAAACACAAGCTCCACCCACATGACCAGTACTGGCCTATCAGGCACTCAGCCACAAGTGACATCACAACCACAAACTGCAGCCAAATCACCAGCATTGGCCTATCAGGCACTGAGCCCCAAGTGACATCACAAAGACAAACTCCACCCACATCACCAGCACTGGCCTATCAGGCACTGATCCACAAGTGACATCACAAACACAAGCTCCACCCACATGACCAGTACTGGCCTATCAGGCACTCAGCCACAAGTGACATCACAAACACAAACTGCAGCCACATCACCAGCACTGGCCTATCAGGCACTGAGCCCCAAGTGACATCACAAAGACAAACTCCACCCACATCACCAGCACTGGCCTATCAGGCACTGAGCCACAAGAGACATCACAAACACAAACTGCAGCCACATCACCAGCACTGGCCTATCAGGCACTGAGCCACAAGTGACATCACAAACACAAACTGCACCCACATCACCAGCACTGGCCTATCAGGCACTGAGCCACAAGTGACATCACAAACACAAATTGCAGCCACATCACCAGCACTGGCCTATCAGGCACTGATCCACAAATGACATCACAACCACAAACTGCAGCCATGTGACCAACACTGGCCTATCAGGCACTGAGCCACAAGTGACATCACAAACACAGACTGCACCCACGTGACAAGCACTGCCCTATCAGGCACTCAGCCACAAGTGACCTCACAATCACAAACTGCACCCACATGATGAGCACAGCCCTATCAGGCACTGAGCCACAAGTGACATCACAAACACAAACTGCAGCCACATCACCAGCACTGGCCTATCAGGCACTGAGCAACAAGTGACATCACAAACACAAACTGCAGTCACATCACCAGCACTGGCCTATAAGGCACTGAGCCACAAGTGACATCACAAACACAAACTGCACACACATCACCAGCACTGGCCTATCAGGCACTGAGCCACAAATGACATCACAACCACAAACTGCAGCCATGTGACCAACACTGACCTATCAGGCACTGAGCCACAAGTGACATCACAAACACAAACTGCACCCACATGAAGAGCACTGGCCTATCAGGCACTGAGCCACAAGTGACATCACAACCAAAAAATGCAGTCACATCATCAGCACTGGCCTATCAGGCACTGAGCCACAAGTGACATCACAATCACAAACTGCACCCACGTGACAAGCACTGGCCTATCAGGCACTGAGCCACAAGTGACATCACAACAACAAACTGCACCCACATCACCAGCACTGGCATATCAGGCACTGAGCCACAAGTGATATCACAAACACAAACTGCAGACATGTGACCAGCACTGACCTATCAGGCACTGAGCCCCAAGTGACATCACAACCACAAACTGCAGCCACATCACCAGCACTGCCCTATCAGGCACTGAGCCACAAGTGACCTCACAATCACAAACTGCACCCACATGAACAGCACTGGCCTATCAGGCACTCAGCCAGAAGTGACATCACAACCACAAACTGCACCAACATCACCAGCACTGGCCTATCAGGCACTGAGCCACAAGTGACCTCACAATCACATACTGCACCCACATGATGAGCACTGGCCTATCAGACACTGAGCAACAAGTGACATCACAACCACAAACTGCACCCACATCACCAGCACTGGCCTATCAGGCACTGAGCCACAAGTGACATCACAACAACAAACTGCACCAACATCACCAGCACTGGCCTATCAGGCACTCAGCCACAAGTGACCTCACAATCACAAACTGCACCCACATGACCAGCACTGGCCTATCAGGCACTGAGCCACAAGTGACATCACAACCACAAACAGCACCCACGCACCTAGCACTGGCCTAGCAGGCACTGAGCCACAAGTGACCTCACAACCACAAAGAGCAGCCACGCACCTAGCACTGGCCTAGCAGGCACTGAGCCTCAAGTGACCTCACAATTGAAAACAGCAGCCACGCACCTAGCACTGGCCTAGCAGGCACAGAGCCACCACTGACCTCACAATTGAAAACAGCAGCCACGCACCTAGCACTGGCCTAGCAGGCACTGAGCCTCAAGTGACCTCACAATTGAAAACAGCAGCCACGCACCTAGCACTGGCCTAGCAGGCACTGAGCCACAAGTGACCTCACAATTGAAAACAGCAGCCACGCACCTAGCACTGGCCTAGCAGGCACTGAGCCACCACTGACCTCACAATGGAAAACAGCACCCACGCACCTAGCACTGGCCTAGCAGGCACTGAGCCACAAGTGACCTCACAATTGAAAACAGCAGCCACGCACCTAGCACTGGCCTAGCAGGCACTGAGCCACCACTGACCTCACAATGGAAAACAGCAGCCACGCACCTAGCACTGGCCTATCAGGCACTGAGCCACAAGTGACATCACAATCACAAACTGCACCCACGTGACAAGCACTGGTCTATCAGGCACTGAGCAACAAGTGACCTCACAACAACAAACTGCACCCACATGATGAGCACTGGCCTCTCAGGCACTGAGCCAAAGGTTACATCACAAACACAAACTGCAGTCACATCACCAGCACTGGCCTATCAGGCACTGAGCCCCAAGTGACATCACAAACACAAACTGCACCCACATGACCAGCACTGGCCTATCAGGCACTGAGCCACAAGTGACATCACAAACACAAACTCCACCCACATAACCAGCACTGCCCTATAAGGCACTGAGCCACAAGTGACATCACAACCACAAACTGCAGGCATGTGACCAGGACTGGCCTATCAGGCACTGAGCCACAAGTGACATCACAACCACAAACTCCAACCACATCACCAGCACTGGCCTATCAGGCACTGAGCCACAAGAGACCTCACAACCACAAACTGCACCCACATGAAGAGCACTGGCCTATCAGGCACTGAGCCACAAGTGACATCACAACCAAAAAATGCAGTCACATCATCAGCACTGGCCTATCAGGCACTGAGCCACAAGTGACATCACAATCACAAACTGCACCCACGTGACAAGCACTGGCCTATCAGGCACTGAGCCACAAGTGACCTCACAACAACAAACTGCACCCACATCACCAGCACTGGCCTATCAGGCACTGAGCCACAAGTGACATCACAACCACAAACTGCAGCCACATCACCAGCACTGGCCTATCAGGCACTCAGCCACAAGTGACATCACAACCACAAACTGCAGCCACATCACCAGCACTGGCCTATCAGGCACTGAGCCACAAGTGACCTCACAATCACAAACTGCACCAACATCACCAGCACTGGCCTATCAGGCACTGAGCCACAAGTGACATCAAAACCACAAACTTCAGCCGTGTGACCAGCACTGGCCTAGCACTCACTGAGCCACAAGTGATATCACAAGGACAAACTGCACCCACAGGACCAGCACCGGCCTATCAGGCACTGAGACACAAGTGACATCACAAACACAAACTCCACCCACATGACCAGCACTGGCCTATCAGGCACTGAGCCACAAGTCACATCACAAACAAAAACTGCACCCACATGAAGAGCACTGGCCTATCAGGCACTGAGCCACAAGTGACATCACAACCACAAACTGCACCCACGTGACAAGCACTGCCCTATCAGGCACTGAGACACAAGTGACATCACAACCACAAACTGCAGCCACATCACCAGCACTGGCCTATCAGGCACTGAGCCACAAGTGACATCGCAAACACAAACTCCACCCACATCACCAGCACTGGCCTATCAGGCACTGAGCAACAAGTGACATCACAATCACAAACTGTAGCCACAGGACCAGCACTGGCCTATCTGGCACTGAGCCACAAGTGAAATCACAATCACAAACTGCAGCCACATCACTAGCACTGGCCTAAAGGCACTGAGCCACAAGTGACATCACAAACACAAACTGCACACACATGACCAGCACTGGCCTATCAGGCACTGAGCCACAAGTGACATCACAAACACAAACTGCAGCCATGTGACCAACACTGACCTATCAGGCACTGAGCCACAAGTGACATCACAATCACAAACTGCACCCACGTGACAAGCACTGCCCTATCAGGCACTCAGCCACAAGTGACCTCACAATCACAAACTGCACCCACATGATGAGCACAGCCCTATCAGGCACTGAGCCACAAGTGACATCACAAACACAAACTGCAGCCACATCACCAGCACTGGCCTATCAGGCACTGAGCAACAAGTGACATCACAAACACAAACTGCAGTCACATCACCAGCACTGGCCTATAAGGCACTGAGCCACAAGTGACATCACAACAACAAACTGCACCAACATCACCAGCACTGCCCTATCAGGCACTGAGCCACAAATGACATCACAACCACAAACTGCAGCCATGTGACCAACACTGACCTATCAGGCACTGAGCCACAAGTGACATCACAACCACAAACTGCACCCACATGAAGAGCACTGGCCTATCAGGCACTGAGCCACAAGTGACATCACAACCAAAAAATGCAGTCACATCATCAGCACTGGCCTATCAGGCACTGAGCCACAAGTGACATCACAATCACAAACTGCACCCACGTGACAAGCACTGGCCTATCAGGCACTGAGCCACAAGTGACCTCACAACAACAAACTGCACCCACATCACCAGCACTGGCCTATCAGGCACTGAGCCACAAGTGATATCACAAACACAAACTGCAGACATGTGACCAGCACTGACCTATCAGGCACTGAGCCCCAAGTGACATCACAACCACAAACTGCAGCCACATCACCAGCACTGCCCTATCAGGCACTGAGCCACAAGTGACCTCACAATCACAAACTGCACCCACATGAACAGCACTGGCCTATCAGGCACTCAACCACAAGTGACATCAAAAACACAAACTTCAGCCGTGTGACCAGCACTGGCCTAGCACTCACTGAGCCACAAGTGATATCACAAGGACAAACTGCACCCACATCACCAGCACTGGCCTATCAGGCACTGAGCCACAAGTGACATCACAAACACAAACTGCACCCACATCACCAGCACTGGCCTATCAGGCACTGAGCAACAAGTGACATCACAAACACAAACTGCAGTCACATCACCAGCACTGGCCTATCAGGCACTGAGCCACAAGTGACATCACAACCACAAACTGCAGCCATGTGACCAACACTGCCCTATCAGGCACTGAGCCACAAGTGACATCAAAACCACAAAATGCAGCCATGTGACCAACACTGACCTATCAGGCACTGAGCCACAAGTGACATCACAATCACAAACTGCACCCACGTTACAAGCACTGGCCTATCAGGAACTCAGCCACAAGTGACCTCACAACCACAAACTGCACCCACATGATGAGCACTGACCTATCAGGCACTGAGCCACAAGTGACATCACAATCACAAACTGCACCCACGTGACAAGCACTGGCCTATCAGGAACTCAGCCACAAGTGACATCACAATCACAAACTGCACCCACATCACCAGCACTGGCCTATCAGGCACTGAGCCACAAGTGACATCACAACCACAAACTCCACCCACATCACCAGCACTGGCCTATCAGGCACTCAGCCACAAGTGACATCACAACCACAAACTGCACCAACATCACCAGCACTGGCCTAGCAGGGACTCAGCCACAACTGACATCACAACCACAAATTGCAGACATGTGACCAGCACTGGCATATCAGGCACTGATCCACAAATGACATCACAAACACAAACTGCAGCCATGTGACCAGCACTGGCCTATCAGGCACTGAGCCACAAGGGACATCACAAACACAAACTCCACCCATGTGACCAGCACTGGCCTATCAGGCACTGAGCCACAAGTGACATCACAAACACAAACTCCAACCACATCACCAGCACTGGCCTATCAGGCACTCAGCCACAAGTGACATCACAATCACAAATTGTAGCCAGAGGACCAGCACTGGCCTATCTGGCACTGAGCCACAAGTGACATCACAAACACAAACTGCACCCACATGAAGAGCACTGGCCTATCAGGCACTGAGCCACAAGTGACATCACAACCAAAAACTGCAGTCACATCACCAGCACTGGCCTATCAGGCACTGAGCCACAAGTGACATCACAATCACAAACTGCACCCACGTGACAAGCACTGGTCTATCAGGCACTGAGCAACAAGTGACCTCACAACAACAAACTGCACCCACATGATGAGCACTGGCCTCTCAGGCACTGAGCCAAAGGTTACATCACAAACACAAACTGCAGTCACATCACCAGCACTGGCCTATCAGGCACTGAGCCCCAAGTGACATCACAAACACAAACTGCACCCACATGACCAGCACTGGCCTATCAGGCACTGAGCCACAAGTGACATCACAAACACAAACTCCACCCACATAACCAGCACTGCCCTATAAGGCACTGAGCCACAAGTGACATCACAACCACAAACTGCAGGCATGTGACCAGGACTGGCCTATCAGGCACTGAGCCACAAGTGACATCACAACCACAAACTCCAACCACATCACCAGCACTGGCCTATCAGGCACTGAGCCACAAGAGACCTCACAACCACAAACTGCACCCACATGAAGAGCACTGGCCTATCAGGCACTGAGCCACAAGTGACATCACAACCAAAAAATGCAGTCACATCACCAGCACTGGCCTATCAGGCACTGAGCAACAAGTGACATCACAAACACAAACTGCAGCCACATCACCAGCACTGGCCTATCAGGCACTCAGCCACAAGTGACATCACAAACACAACTGCAGCCACATCACCAGCATTTCCCTATCAGGCACTGAGACACAAGTGACATCACAAACACAAACTGCATCCACATGAAGAGCACTGGCCTATCAGGCACTGAGCCACAAGTGACATCACAAACACAAACTGCAGACATGTGACCAGCCTTGGCCTATAAGGCACTGAGCCACAAGTAACATCACAATCACAAACTGTAGCCATGTGACCAGCACTGGCCTATCAGGCACTCAGCCACAAGTGACATCACAACCTCAAACTGCACCCACATCACCAGCATGGCCTATCAGGCACTGAGCGAGAAGTGACCTTAGAATCACAAACTGCACCCACATGAACACCACTGCCCTATCAGGCACTGAGCCACAAGTGACATCACAACCACAAACTGCACCCACATCACCAGCACTGGCCTATCAGGCACTGAGCCACAAGTGACATCACAAAGACAAACTGCACCCACAGGACCAGCACTGGCCTATCAGGCACTGAGCCACAAGTGACCTCACAAACAAAAACTGCATACACATCACCAGCACTGGCCTATCAGGCACTGAACCACAAGTGACATCACAACCACAAACTCCACCCACATAACCAGCACTGCCCTATCAGGCCCTGAGCCACAAGTGACATCACAACCACAAACTGCAGACATGTGACCAGCATTGACCTATCAGGCACTGAGCCACAAGTGACATCACAAACACAAACTGAACCGACATCACCAGCACTGGCCTATCAGGCACTCAGCCACAAGTGACATCACAAACACAAACTCTATCCACATGACCAGCACTGGCCTATCAGGCACTGAGCCACAAGTGACATCACAAACACAAACTGCAGCCACATGAAAATCACTGGTCTACCAGGCACTGAGCCACAAGTGACATCACAAACACAAACTCCACCCACATCACCAGCACTGGCCTATCAGGCACTGAGCCACAAGTGACATCACAAACACAAACTGCACCACAGGATCAGCACTGGCCTATCAGGCAGTAGAGGAACAAGTGACCTCTCAACCAAGAACAGCAGCCCTGGACCTAGCACTGGCCTATCAAGCACTCAGCAGAAGTGGCCTCACAGATACAAAGAAGTAGCAACGTGGCTGCTGGTGGCCTAGCAGGTACTGAGGCCAAATAACTGCACAAACACAGACAGCAGCAATATGCATCGAGGTGGACTCTCAGGTGCTCATGCTGAAGTGACCTCACAGGCAGCCATGAAGCCAAATAGCTGCTCCTGGCCTCTTTGCAACTGAGGCACAATTGACCTAAACAAGCACAAGCAGCAGCAATGTGCATGCTGATCGCCAGTCACATACTGATGCACAACTCACCACAAAAGCACCAACAGCAGCAAAGGGTCTGCTCCCCGTTTATGAGGCACTGAGACACAAGCATCACCAAAGCTATGGGCATGCTGTTGGCCTACCAGCTTCAGAGGCACAACTCACCTCACAAGCACAAATGGCATCGACCTGCCTGCTGCTGCCCTATCTTTGACTGAGTCACAAGGGATCTCAAAAGTGCAAACCTTCACAGAGGAGAAGCTCACCTGGGCCACTCGCACGTCCCTTGATTACGCTGTGATCATTCCGTACAGAACAGTCTTCTGCAAAAGGCTTTCATCTCCTGACAAGACTCTCTCCAGATCATGCAACAGCTCCACTCTGCCACCCTGCACACAAATCACAAAAGGAACAATTGGTCTCGCTTTTCCTTTAGTACCATCAAGTCCGAGCTGGGAGCCTTCGCACTGCAGCACCTACACAACGGCAGCAGCATGCCACTTCCATTTCTAGTGCATTTCTAGGGACAGAGATCAGCTGAGGGAGCAGCTGCACTGCAAAGGCTTTCTGACACTCTCAGATCAACTCGGCACTGCACCAGGCATCAACCTGACGCCAGACCTCTGCTCTGCCACCTACTCTACAAACACACTGCCTCTGCCCCACACAGCTGCCTCTTCTGCTAGATACAACCAAGTGCCAGCAAGAACAGATGCATGCAGGACACTCGCCACTTGCACACTCCCCAGCCACTGCTCTGCTCGCTGCCTTCCCTTGGCTTCTCAATCCAGACACTCAGGCAAGCTCTTGCGGTAACACCACAAGGTGGCCAAGGCACTCTAGGCTCACAAGGCCTGTGCAAATGAGCAGCACAAGATTAGGCAGGGACTGAGCTGCCTCCTTGGGTGATGCTGCTCTTTTCAGAGGGAAGGATCCTGCTTGCTTTGGGCACAGCAGGCTGCTGCTTTCCACCCCCATCCCCTCACGAACCTCCTGCTAGGGATGGGGACATGGGGATTTTCTGTAGTAATACAAAAGTTACAGATACAACACAGAAACACTTGAGAGTCCGGAAGGCCTCCTGAGCCCAAAGGAACCTCCCTTCCTTTCCTTTAGTTACTTGGACAAGGAGCTTGGACGGGGAAGGGAAAAAGGGTGCAGAGGCTTTGAAATGAGGCCCAAGCAATGAGACAGCCCCACACTGGACGGCTGCTGAAATGACAGCTCTCCTGGCTGCGCAGCCTCTGCAGCACCAGTCCGCGCTCCACAGCTGGCTTCACAGAGCACGGAGGGCTGCGTGCCACGGGCAACCTGGCCCTGGGCACATCTTCACCCCTCGCAGAGCCGGGAGCCCAAGAGCTCTGAGACTTCCACAGGTCAAGCTATGGACGCTTTGGGGCACTCACACAAAGGCACTCAAGACATGCTGGCATCTATTATAAGGCTCTTGGACTCGTCCTATATGGCACCACAACCTCCTAGGAAAAGGAGGGGGCACCGTAGCATTTGTTGAGCGGGCTGGCAATAACAGCACTTGTGGGAGGCGGAATTTGCAGCACAGCAGAGGTACCAGGAGCTGAACCCACAACCCAAGTCACCCAGGGAAGACAGGCGCATTTATGGAAGCCTTCGCATCCATACGTAGCCTCCTCTCAGTCACTTGCAGCTGCTTTCACAGAGGGCTCACGACGCTGGCCAAGATGTTGACAGGTACAGGGACACAGCCTGGCATCCTGCCTCCATCCTCAGCAGCTCTAGCACTGCACTGGGAACCTCCATGAGTGGAGCAACCTAGAAAGAAAGAAAGAATCGGAGTGTTACTGGCAGTTCTGCTGGCCTTACAGAGTCGCAACAGGCAGGGGCAAATGTCTCCCCTCTGTGCTGAGCTCTATTGGTGAGAGCACAGCCAGCAGGGCCACCAAGACGTTCTACCCCTCTTTTTGGCACAGGTGACACCATGTCTGTATACCAGGTCCTGTTTGGGCTCTCCAGGTCTGCACAGGCACTAACACACTGCAGGGAGTCCAGCACAGGGACACCAAGATGGTCAGGGGCTGCAGCGTGGCGCATAAAAGGAGAGGCTGCGAGAGCTGACTTTGTTCAGCCTAGACAAGAGAAGGCCAAGGGGCATCTTCTTGCTGTGCACAGCTACCTTATGGAGGGCACAGAGAAGACGGAGCCGGATTTTCTTGGAGGTGCACACTAGTAGCATGGGAGGCAACAGGGACAAATCGGACAATGGGAAATGCTTCTGAGACATTAAGAAGAAACCTTTTTCTCCGTGACGGTGGCCAAACTGCGGCACAGGGATCCAGAGAGGTTCCCAGATCTCCATCCTTGGAGGTAATCAAAACTTCACTGGAAAAGGCCCCAAGATACCTCCTCTACTGGCACCTGCCTGGAGCAGGGCATTGGAGCCCTGCTACCTCCACATGGCTCCCCCATTGCAGCCTCAAGGAATATGCTATTGTGAGACTCTTGCCAAAGGCACCAGAGGCTTTGCAGATGCCACCTCCACCGCTCAACAAGGACAGGTGTCTCAGAGCCACCCATCGCCCTCACAGGCCTGACTTCTTGGGAGGGGGCATCTCCCCTCTCTGCAAGGCTCTGCGTAGGCACAACGTGCAGAAATGCCTCTGACTGCTTTCATTAACTACCCATCTCGCTGAGGGACTGGAATGGATTAGCGTCTGAGATGGGCAGATGCAATGAGGGTCCAGATTCAGCAGAAAGCCTTTAAGGAGGGAGAAGAGAACTCTCGCCAGCAGTCAGTAAAATCCCAAAGACTCACGAAAGCATCAAACCCTTCCGAAACTGCAAGCCTGAACCTCAGCTGACACAAACCACCAAACTGGGAGCAGCCCTGCCTCGCGCCACGATACTCCAAGGAGGCAACACGGTCACCAACAGTCCTCACCCACGTCTCCCAGAAGGACACTGTGATGGCAGGCTGGGCCTTGGGAGCAGAGCACTCCTCTCTCCAGACACCTCCTCCCACGCTGAGCACCAAAACACTGGCGCCACCACCCGGCTCCACCACAGGGCATCTCGCACTGTAACACACCGTTACCTCCACACCTCACAGAGGGTTGGCAACCAACACACGCCTCTGCATCAGCGACACACAGCCCACAGCACCACACACGGCAGCACACAGGGCACCCCAAGCACCCCACAACACACAAAGCCCAACTCTCCAGACCTTCCATTCCTTTCTAGTCCTCCAAGGCCTTGCAACAGGCTCTGCCTCTGAACAGCCACTCACAGCCCGGGGCCTGCTCACTTCCCACCTTCCCACCAGGAAGCAGACAAGAAGTACTCTCACAGTGGCTGATCAGGCCAGCTTTTCCCTCTCGCTTGTGCCTCAACTTCTCTGAACAAGAAATCTCTTTCAAAATGTGGCCCATACCCTTTTTGGGGGGTGACATTCCTTCCGTCTCCTCCAACTGCCTTTGCACCCATTCTCCAATGACTGCATACGTGGACAGAAAATCAGAGACCCCTAAAGTGTTACAGTTCTAAACGTGTCACCAAAGCAGCTGGACACCTCAAAGACAGAGACAGCATGCAGACCTTGCAATAAAATCTCACAGGCTCCCTGCTCTTTTGACAGGGGCAACTTCTAAAGCACACACACACCCTGGCAAGAAGAGATTATTCACACCACTGCTCACACCAGCACTACATTCACTTAGCAGCCTCAAAAGTCTAGCTGCACTCCCTAGCTGACCGGGAGGACGCTGCAAGCTTCTACTTAGCAACAAGCGGAAAGGCAAACTCCATGTCCATGTTCACCACAGAACGTCATCCGCATTTGAAATGTAGCAGTACTAACTCATGATGATGGAGTGGAATAAAATTTGTGTCAGATGATGTGGAATATCGACTTCTGCTTGATTAATGAGTTGCATTTCTGTATTGCTGTAGAGCTCTGCAGGGGTCAATCCCTCCTCTGAGCACACGCAACAAACCCAGAAGTGACCTCACCACCAGCATCCAGGCCATGCGTCTTCTCCTGACCTGTCAGCTGCTCACATAGAGGTGTCATCACATCACAGATTCACATCATGGCCTCATAATACTCACAATGCTCTCAAACACCCATTGCCTACCAGTTACTACACCAAAAGATTAGCTTCTGCTATGCATTATCAACACCTAGCCTATGAAATTTAAGAATTGCAGAACAGCCTGCAAGTAATTCTTGGCAACATTTTCTAACGGGAGGATTGCATGGGAGCAGCAATCATGAAACTGAAGACAGCAGGGCCTCATGTCCCAGGCACAGGGAGAAGCCTTCCCGCAACTCAGAACTCTGGTTCCTTCCCCAGTGCTGAACAAAACCAGAAAATCCTCCACACATCCAGGACAACAAGCATTCTCCTATTTTAGGCCCTGACAACTGGAGGCACGTGGAAGGACTCAGGCCAGGGCATCTCAGTTGGTGAAACCAGCAGAGACACAATTCAGCAACTCTTCACCCTGACCTAGGAGCATGGAAAGAACAACGGCAAGTGCAAGCACTGGCCGTTCATCAACTTTCAAGGCCCTGACAAGCAAAACAGCTCACACTTACAGAGCTCTTCTGCAAACACCCTTCACCCTGCTGCCGGGCTCACAGGTCTCGGTGCAAAGCAAGAGGCAGGGAGCAAAAACGACGACTAAGGCACGGCATGACATGCGGGGACAGCGTCTCTCAGAGCCACTCGGAAATGCAGTTTTCACAACAAAAGACACCATCGGGAAGGGCACCTCGCGACGACACCAGCAGCCTGCTCACACTTTGCCCAGCACCTCCCAAACGCAGCTCCGAGCAGCACCTGGGGCTGCGCTGGCAGCAGCAGCTCAGGGAAACGCTTTAACAGGGATCCCAGAGCCACCACAGGGCCAAAGCTTCCTGCCCCCAAACCCCACCGAGCCGCCCCGGCCCAGCTGCTCGCGGCAGGCCGCCACGTCTGGCTGCAGGGCAGCTCCCCCCTCTGGCCCACGTCGCTCTGGCCCCTGCTCACGGCCCCACCAGCCCCTGCTGCAGCTCCTGCAGCAAAGCAGCCTCGTCGCCAGCACCGCTGCCCCGCCCCGGCGGGAGGGCACCCGCCGCCATTTGAACGCGCCCGCAGCCCCCACCAAACGCTCTCGCCCGCTCGCTTCTCGCCTGCTTTGCTCCCGCTCCTCTTTCACCTCTTTGACGTCTTTTTTTTTTTTCCCACATGTTGGGCTGCAATTGGCTGGCAGAGCCATCAGTGAAATCGCTGCCCGCCCTCCTCCTCCTGACAGCCAATAGGAGGGCTGCACTGGGGCAATGCCATGGCAACATTGGGCCCTCCTGCCCTGGCGGCCAGCTCCGCCCCCTCCCCCTTGGTCGGGCGCCATGTTGTGGGCGGCAGCGCGGGGCGCGGCAGGGCCTGGGGGCAGCGCGGTGCTGTGTGGGCGGGCAGTGTGGGGTCCCGGGGTGCGGCCGCTGCCCGGGCGGTGCTGGGCTGTGGGGCAGGGGCCCCGCGGGGCTGCTGGCTGCCCTGCGCCCTGGGGGCCGTGCGGGGTGCGGGGGGGCAGCGCTGGGGTCTGTGCTGGTGGCATCCGTGACACCGGTGTTTTAGGCAAACACGACCACTCCAATTGGTTTGCATAAAATCCAACTTAATGGAATAATTGAGCAAGTTACAAGTAAGCAAAACAGCGCTGAGTGGCCGGGGAGTCTCCTGCCTCACCAACGGCGCGCGCAATCCCCCCCTCACAGTCTCCTTATATGAGATTCCAGTTCCGGGTATACGTGGCACTTCCTGTAACTTCTGCGGTTGCGCCGGCTGTTGCTAGGGGGTCTTCTTCAGCCCTCTGGTGGTCGTGGGGATGAAGGCTGGAGTCTTCCTCTGCATTGTGAGTGGTGACCCTCAGGTCACGCATATATTTTACGACTTCCGTGGTCATGCTATATTTCACAGTTGTGTGACATCGCCATCGCCATATTAGGCTATCTAAACTAACATTGCCGCTTCGCTAGCTCAACTCCCTTATCTCAGGCAGGGTACATGCCCCCACCACAGGATGTAGGATGTTCCCACAGATGTTCCCAAGGCTGTTTCTCACTTTGATGTAACAAATTACACAGAACACAATCCAGGATGTTCCCAAGGCTGTTTCTCACTTTGATGTAACAAATTAGCACATATCACACCGGCATGGGAGCCCTGGGGCTGGCCGTGGCACCGGAGCCTGCAGGCAGCGTCCTGCTGCCCCCAGGGCAGGGCAGGGCAGGGCAGGGCAGGGCAGTGTCCTCTCGCCCCTCCTGCCCCGGGTCCCTGCCCACGGCAGCCCTAGGGCTTGGCTAGGGAGCAGTGGTGTGGGGTCGTGAGGGTGCTGGGGGAGATGGCTGTGTTGGGCTCACCCCAGCACTGCCCACCACAGCTCAGAGAAAAAACCTTGGCGTCAGCCAGGACCTGTTGAATGAGGATTGCACCTCCGCCTGTTTCCAGGCTGCTCTCTCCAATGTATGTTCTTTTGGGTGCAGAGGTTTGAGCCCAATTTGCAGGAGGACAGGGTCTGTGGCCATCTGAAGGTGGCATCTCTGAGCCCAAAACATGCTGTGCCAAGCTGGAAGCATAAAAGGATCGAGGGGGAAGGAAGAGAGATTTTTCCCAAACACCCAGAGGACTTGGAGTTATTAAAAGGTGAAGGTTTTATTCTCATATATGGACATTTCCAGCAGGGTCTTGAGAGCCCCATGGAGCTGCAGGCCACCTCAGCGTCTGGGATGCAGGACCCCTTTCCTCTCAGAGCCAGACCCCAAAGAGGACCCACTCCCAGGGAAACCTGTCATGGATTCCCATGCCCCCCCCCCACCCTAAGAGGCGATGGAGCTGGCCGCACAGAAGCCTTGGGGCTCAGGACAGCCCCATCCCCAGGACCCAGGAGTCCTGGCTGCCACATTGTCCCCCGAGCCAGAGGGGACCCTCAGGCAGGGCTCTCGCAGCAGCCCCCAGCCCCGTCCAGGCACCCCCACAGCCCGGGATCCACAGCAGTTTTGGCAGTTAACAGTCTCTGTGCGACACCTCGGGAAGGATCTCCCAAAGCCCTTACCCTCGGTGGAGAGCCGCAGGAGCGCAGGGGACAAGGAGCTGTGGTCCTGGCTGATGGTGTCCATCCAGCAGTCCTCCATCTCGCTTGCCCTCTTGCTCTCGTTTCACCTCTCCAGCCAGAGAAATGGGACGCTCTTCCCATCTCATTACCCAAAACTCCTTTCCAACATGCCCCTGCTCCTCCGCCTGTTGGTGAGGGGCCCCAACGTGGTCCCACTGCCTCCTGTCCCCTCTCCTTGCCGTGGAGCCACTATGAAAGGCAGCCATGGGGAGGGTGTGAGCAGTGCCCAGGAGTGCCTGGGCCTCACAGGGAAGTGAGGGTCCCCACAATGACACCGGGGAGACCTCCCTGTGATGTGGCACGTCCCATTGTGACCTCAGCTCGTGTCATCTGGGGGCTCAGTAGGTCACTGCCATGGAGATGGCACAGCCAGGGAGAGAGCAGAGAGATTTCCCCTCACATCCTGGAAAGCCATCACTTCCCTTCACTGCAGTTATTTTCCATAATTTTCTGATAAATCCTTCAGGAATGTCTCCAGACAGTGTCAAAGACTGTGAAATATCTCAAATGGGGCACTGGAGATGTCACTTCTGCGCCCCTGCACTGACAGGTCACTGCACTGGGCAGACCTGTGCAGGAATCTGGGGTTTGGGGGTTGGCGTTTTTACAGGATCCAAGGCATGTGGGATGAACCAGCACAAAGCATGGCCACAGGCTGAGAAATGCTTTGGTGAGCCTCAAAACTGCTTTCTGCTGTGGGCCACTCTTTTTGTGGAAGCAGGATGCAGGACAATGTGGGACAGGACGTAGCTTTCCTCCTTTAGGCACCAAGGCAGGATCTCTGCTTTTAAAAGTGCTCAGCAAGGTTTCTCAGTCGGCAGTGCTTGAGCTAGAGATGCTATGCCAGAGAAGAGCAAACATAGCCTTAACACACGTCATCCAGAGGCCCTTATCCAGGACCCTGGAGCCTGCCAGGCTCCAAAGCCATGGGCGAGGCCAGGTAGCAAATGTGGGGAAGTTTTCCCATTTCCCATGAAGTTTGCCCTTCTTTCCTTCTGGCTGAGCCTGAGGAAGCCATTTCTCATCCCTGGGCCTCATTTGGTCCTTGTGCTTTTCAGTGTCACCTTGGGGCTGTGCTTCTCCCCTGGGTACGCTCCTCAGCCCCCTGCCCTCCTCCCCAAAGGCACCCTTGCTCTCCTGGGTCTGTACAGCCCCGACATCCTGGATCTCCCACATTTTATGACTCTGGGCTTCTCAGGACATGCTCACACACTGCAGTGCTGCTGTCCAGGCTCCGGTGCAGAGCCTATGAGGCAGTGCGATGCCTCAGGACGTGCATTTTGACTCACTCCCAAGTTTGTGAGATGACCAGCTCCCAGCTCTGCAGCTGCTGAAGTTTGAGAACATCCCTACAACCAGCCTTCCTGCTCTTCCTAATCTCTGCACAGTTTTGGGGCAAATCTTGCAGAAGGGAGACTCCATCCCCCTTGAATACTGTGAGAGATGTGGCTTTCCAAGTCGCTGCAAAAGGAAGGACTCCTTTACTTCTTTGGGTTGCTTCTTGAGCCTGTGGCACCCCCTCTACGATGCTGGGAGCCCCAGGTCTGCACTCTGATGTCTCTGCTCTTTCTCTCCCTTGTCTCCTGCTTGACTACCCAAAGTCTTCTCTCCACACCAGGGGCATGGGAAGTGCTGTTCTAGAGAGCTCATTTGAAGCTGTGACACGCCGTGAAGCTGAAGGCCTGAAGGAGGCTAGTCTGGGATGTGGCCGTGCCCACAGACCCCCTCCTGCTCCCAGCCCGAGGATGCAGGAAGGTCTCCAGGGAGAGCAGTGGGTTTGGGGGTGGGTGGGATGGGTTTGCCTCAACATCCCTGGGTCCTGCATGGGTTTCTCTGAGTGCTCAGGAAAATCCCTCTTCTCTAGGGGCTTGCATCAAGGCTTTTCCAGACTTTTGTACAGAAACCCAGCCTGGTCTGGGATCCCCAAGAGCAGCACGGCCCCCAGCATCGCCCAGGACCCCCAGGAGCTGTCTGGCTCTCTCTTCTGTTCCCACATTCCCTGATTAAATGGACACTTTGTAACCTCACCTTTACAACACTCCATCTGGACGCTGCAACATTGTGACTCCTCCCCTAGCTCATTCCCATAGGCAGCTGCTGATTTGCGACCTGCCTATTGGCTGGCAGGAGGAGGGGGGCGGGTCTGGATTTCACTGAAGGCTCTGTCAGCCAATTGGAGTCCACCATGTGGAAGAAAAACAGACGTGAAAGAGAGAGGTGGAAGAGGAGAGGGAGCGAAGCAGGGGAGGCTTTGGGTGGAAAGCAGGACCGGGCTTGGGCAGCTTGTTTCTCACAAGACCGTGAGAAACGCTCTGCCCCCCCTGGCCAGTATAACTGCTCTGCCTGGCACTGAGGCACAGGAGGACTCAGGGTGGAGATCGGGCTCTGCAGTTAAGAGCCCCAGGGGCAGAGTTAGGAAACAAGAAAAGACCTCGAATGCGAAAAAACAGCATCTTTAAGTACACCAGAAACCAGCAGGGGCTGGAAAATGCCCCAAGCTGTAGTAAAAGCTTCTGAGCATAAAGAAAAATCAATGAAAAAAAAAAAACCCTGTTCAAATTTGAAAAATAGATGGATGTAACCGAGTAACCTTAAAAGAAATAGCTTCAGCAGTTACAGTTAAAACCAAACTATAACAACCGAATGGCCTTGGTAGGCTTTTCTTTTTGTTTGGGTTCTACAGAGTGACCCTCTGAAGAGCAACAACTTGAAAAGAAGCAGCCAGAAAGAGTGGTAGAATTGTTAGGCTAAGTAATGTGTTTTTTAAAAGTATCTAAATAATAGAATGAATCTAGGAGCCAGGAGAGAAGTAATATCAAAGGAAGATGGCAGACCTAAGAATGAGGGGATACACATACCAGGCTGATAACGAAACTCAACAGCTGTATTCTAGTGTTTGTAAAAATTGATGATCCTAAGGAAGGGGCTAACACCTTCCCTTGATGAAAGGAAAGGAAAGAAACAGAAAAAGATGGTAAAATCTATGCATAATTGTAACAGCTGTTGATCTGAAGTTAAAGTTGTCTGTTTCCTGTAGAGAAGACAGGGAAATACGGAAAAAGAATAATAAAAAAAAGGTGACCAACTCTATTTGAAGCTCCTCTAAAGGGAACTATTCCAGCTTGGGGAACAAGCTGATCTTTCGGTGCAGGAAAGAAATGCCTGCAATTAAAGGAAATAAGATTTCTGTGTTAAGATATGGAGCTGGAACAACACTCGGATTCACTGAATTTGGGTCAATAGGCCAGACCAATCATGTTGCTATTAGGATTAAGACTGTTATTTTTAACAGTTGTTTACGTGTTACTGCAAATGGGCATGCTTTGCTTTTGGCGTCTATTAATAGCAGTGCGCATTTCCCCAGTACTGTGCTTACCCAAAAGCCGCCCACTGCACACCAAGGGGAATTAGCTGACTTCTGAAATAAATGCGTGTGTCTGGCGGTGTCAAGGGGTGGAGTGACAGGCGCCACACAGGCAAGCGTGGGACTCTGGATGGTGCAGCCCACAGAAGAGGGGTTTGCTCTGGGGTGCTCCCAGGAGTTAAGGAACCCCGGGTGCATCACGGCTGGAGCCGCCACACTGTGGGGTTGCTGCAGCCTGGGGGCAACCGTCTAACGACCCCACGACTGACAATTCCAGACAGAGGAGAATTGACACCACAGACTCACCCCATAAACATCTAGGTGCTGTGGAACCATTCCCCACAGAAAGACCTGTTAGTGGGCAAATTGTTACTAACTGAACAGTGCTGTGGGCTGAGCACTAGGTTACCTGTTGATGTGCATGCTGTTATTGACTGAGGCCATACAGCTTTTGTGTAACTGCGGTCTGGTGTTGTTTTGACTGGCTATAAAAGAGAGTAAGCCACAGAAGTTGGTGTGGACTCTGACCGACCATCAGCTGGCCTGTGGATGTCAATGGCGTGGTGAGGAGAATCCAGGCAAAACCGTACCGGAAGGGTGGCCAATAAAGGGCGAGAGCAGTCGCTGTACCGTACATCAATGATTTAACTGTAGAGTTCTAATATGTGTATATATTTTTTCAGTTCTGTTATATTTCTAGCTTTTTTTTGTTATAACCTCTTATCTCTAATAAATTCTCATACTTGACAAATGATGATCTCTTGGAGTTCAGTGCAAATAACCCCCGAATTCAAAAGAATCACAGACACCCCTCTATTGGCATGTCACAGGTAACACTCACAAGGGGCATCAGATCTCTTGAACGGGATGGTTGGTTACTGTCCAGATGGTGGTGGCAGTCTCCTTTGCCAGGGTCCTTCCAACAGTGGCTTCCACTGGATCAGATGAGACTCCCCGAACTGTTCTTCTGGGGAATTTTTATAGTCCAGCTGGCTTGTGGTCCTGTGTGACCTCTCCAGCATATGCATGAGCCATTGCTACTGATTACCTCAACCTACATACCAAAGCATCTCCTAACTCTCCTAAGAATGCACAGAAGACTGTCCTACATGGCCACTTCTTCATTTGCAGGAGCAGTTTCTACTGTCAATTTTCAAGGGTCTTAAATAATTACAATTTAATCAGTTCTGCAGCAGGAGCTGCTGCAGAGATTCTGAAACAGCCAGATACTCCACCTGAGATGGTACTCACCACATTTAAGCACAGGAATTGGTCCAGGCACAGCAGGATCTGCCCCTGGAAATCTCTAGAACTGTCTGAAACACCCACTTGGAGAGGTTCTGCACCAGTCAGTCCAACACTTAATTTGGAAAGTGGTAGGAGTTCAGTCAGTCTCCTAGTTTCAAGTCCATCCCCTGTCTCAAACCTGCCCATCAGCTCACCTGTGTGGATTACTAGATGGGGGAGTTCCTGGGCCACCCAGGGGATTAATGACTTGAGTGCTCTGAGTGCGCATACAGGCACAGGCCTGATAGCCTGTTGCCCACCCACACCACAATTCTGACTGTAAGAGAAACCTGAATTTCATACCTGGAACTTGATTTCCAGAGCTTTTGCCACAAGTACTGGCTCTTAGCTAGCACTCTGGCCTACCTCTGCAAGCAAGTGAGGCAGGAGAGTTGTTTCCTGTGTCTAAAGACAGGTGGGATGAATCAACCTTTATTTCATGGCATTGGATATAAACAAAGAGAAAATGAGAATCCCTTGTGCAGTTCTGGTCTCCCACCTCAAGAAAGAAAAGTAGGACTAGGAAAAGGGAAGGGAAAGTTGATGAAGGCAGCAAGGCGAATTTCACCACACATGACATTAGTTACTCTTGTCCCACCTTCAACTGACTGGCTTCTGAAATGGATCCTCCCAACCATACCATAGGGGGAAAATTCTTCCTCAAGGCCTTTTCAGTCACCCATGAAATGCAAATCCTCTTCTTCACACTGCCGTGGGTGATTTATCTGCTCACTGCCATGGGGCATATGGTCATGATATCTATCATTTGACTCAACCACCAGTTCCACCCCTAGCGTATCTCTTCCCCAGCAGCTTCCCCTTCCTAGATATTTGGCTCCCTTTGCCCCTAAAAGGTTTGTCAGCCTCATCTTGGAGATTAAGACCATCCCACAGCTGCTTGCCAGTTCCAGACCGTGCTTTCCATCTTCCTGGGCACCGCTGAGTTCAGCCTGCTTGTTGTGCTGTCTTTTGATTGCTGTGGGGCCATTTGCAATCCATCGCACTGCACCATCTTTATGAAGCCCTGGTTGGGCTCCATGCTCATCTTTGCCCATTGGGTGACGGCATCTCTATCCTTGCTCAGCCCCACCATCTTATATACCAAGGTACCCTGTGTCCCCAGTAAAGAGACTCTTTCTTCTGTGGCCTCATCCCTTTGATGAGAGCAGCCTGCATGGGCACCAGCTACCTTCAAACATGAGCTTTGTTCCCTTCTCTGCTGTGTTGCTGAGCTCCTTCACACTGACCCCTGTGTCTTATGTGTGCACTAGATGCACTATCCTGAGAATACCCTCTGGGAAACAGCCTTCTTCACCTGCATATCTCACACTGCCATCGTCACTATTGCTTATGGTAGCTCCATTTTTGGCTACGAGGGGCCTGAATACAGCAAATCCTTTGAACCAACCAAAGCCTGATGAAAGGGTTCAAGACGGTTACCTCCATGGTGAGCAGAGAAGCTGCTTTGCTGTAAGCTCTCAGCAGCTTTGCAGGCTCCTCTAAGAAAGTACATTGAGGAGAAGCATGATTTTAGCTGACATCCAGCAGACTAAGAAGACACAACATTTTGAGTGCTGGAACTTACCCAGCAAATGGGAAGCTGGGACTGTCACCTCTGATTCACTGAGGCTACAGTGATATTGCTGTAGGTGACCGGGCTTGAGTTTTTGCTCAAATAATTACAGCCAGTGGTTCAATTTCAGCATATCTTCCAGATGAACCCAGTCCAGAGATTCCCCTATGCCAGACTAGAAGCAGAGAGCAAGAGAGAGCATCTGGGATCTAGGACTAACCTGAGCTCCAGGTTAAAACACCAATGCAAACATGAGGTATTGCCCCCTAATGAGCTTCCCGTTTTACTCTCTGTGTAAGAGTCACCCATTACACTCTGAGACAGGGTCTGCGGGACAACAGAGTCTGTGCAGAACCTCTGGTTCACTCCTTGAAACCCATCATCTCCTTCTCCCCTCTGCCCCTGCATTTTTGAAGCATCCTATTTGTGGAGTCATCTGCTCCTTTCCTTTATATGTCTAAAACTAAATGCAAAGGTGGAGGGAAAAATGTCAGTATTTATTGCCTATGTTTTCCTTGGACTTCCTTCTGTTAGACGTGTTCTTTGGTTTGAAAAAGAAATTAGCTACTTAGTAAATTAAGAGGTTTGAGACAGAAGTAGTGGGTTTCATCAGCTTCATTAGAGGTGTCTGTGCGCAGCTGGTGTCTGCACTTGTTTTCCCTTGGTCCCTATTTTGTTAATGGAGGCAAAGAGAGAGCTCTAGAGAGAGGCTGGGTCGTCCCAGACTATAACTGGCATGTGAAAGAAGTGTTACCAGTCTCTTCCAGACACTCTTCTCTCTCTCTGCACTGACAAGATGGGAGGAAGCTAACTTGCTCAAACTGAAGTGCCTGACTTTTAGACATCTAAAACATCACCCTGCTTATTATTATTTTGTTCCAGATGCTTCCTATGTCAAATAATCAAAAGGACAGCCTTTAAGTTCTTTAAGATGAGAAGATTCCCCCCTCCCCTAAAGGGAAAGCAAGGCATTTAGGTCAGGACATTTAATAACAATGTTTCCTCAGTGTTTCTGGAGAAACAGAGAGGAAGAAGATGTGGAAGAAAGCAGGGGATTACAGAAGAGATGCTCAGTACTGGCTTGTTTTGAAAGCAACAGCCTCACAGAAGTTCCAAGTCAAAAAAGGCAAGCACCGAAAAGTAGAAGGAATAACTTTCCAAATACTAATCTAAATGGATGGACTGGCATCTGTAGATAATAGTAAGTACTTTTGCTGGGAGATTAGGTTGGCTTTTGAAGCACAGATGTGATGGATGTTTGCAATAGGTCGAAGTGAACAGGGAATTTCCCAGGCATGGCATGAACTAGTTCACAACCTCTTTACAATACTGTGCTTGTGAGAAAGAATCCTTTGTGAGTGGCTGGAAAAGGTAGAAAGAAGACAGTAAAATCTCTGAGGACTGTAAATGTGAGCGGAGAAATCAGGGTGCGATGAATGGCTGAGAGGAAAATTTCTGTCTGTGCTACCTAGGAAGCAAGCAAGGGAGCAAAGAAGGAAGGATCTACCCTCCCGTCGAGACTGTGAAATTCTCACGCTTGCTTCTTCGTGCTCCTGTCTCAGCAGCATGTACTGAAATTAGACATGGGACCAGGAAATGAAACTATAGTTGCTGAGTTCATCCTGGAGGGTTTCTCAGGGCTTGATCAAAGACTACAGCAATTTCTCTCCCTGCTCCTTCTACTCATATACCTGACAACAGTGACGGGGAACACAATGATCATTTTCCTCATGTGTGTGGATCACCGCCTGCACGTGCATGAGCTACATACAGAGCATTCTTTACTCAACAACATACTCGGAAGAGGGCAAACAGTTACGGTTGAGAACACTCAATCAGCTTTCCCTAAAAAAAGAAATAATAAAAACAATAGAAAGACCTTGCGGGAGACAGCGTGGCGCCTTCCTGAAGTCAGCGCAAGAGCAGCCCCTGCTCTGCCCTCCTGCACCGAGCTGGGCAATGCTGCTGCTGCCTCCGCAGGCACGTGGCTCCCTCCTGGCCAGGCCCTTCCCACCAGCACGCGTCCCCAGGGCAAGGACCAGGCTGGGGCTGCGCTGCCAGCAGCAGCCTCGCGGGAGCCTGCTGCCAGCTCCCCGCTCCAAGCCCTGGCCTGTTCCCTGGAGCCCAGAGCTGGGCGCCAGCAGCTCCCTCCCCTCGCCCGCTGCCAGGAAGGCTTTGTGCCAGGCAGCACCCGGCTGTCTGCGGGAGTGTGCGGGGAGGGCTTGGAGGAGCTCTGCAGCTCTCCATGACCTGGGAGGCAGGTGGCGAGGGCCACGGTGACTCCCGGAGATGCCTTTTGTGTCCTGCTCATGCTGACATGGCAGAAGCCCCCCAGCGCTGGGGTCATCATGCGTGGGTGTCGTGCTGCTTGCTGCCCACACCTGCATTTCGGAAAGGAAAAAGGAGTGTGGTGTGGGGCCAGTCACTGCAAGTGCACAAGAATAACTAACAGGCATTTTCCAAGGCAAAGTAACTCTTCTTGTCCTGTTGGGTGCCCGAGAGATGGATTCTTTCCTCAGCAGCATCCCTCAAAACCTGTAGCTGCATGAGGGCCTGCGCTGTGTCCCGGGCCCTGGGGCCTTGGGGCCTTGGAAGGCCTGAAGGAGCCACACGCCCCCCATGTTTCTGTCTAGAAAGGAGGCCGGCCCACGGGAAGGGTGCCAAGGAGAGCAGCCCACAGCCGCGCGGCCCCCTGCCCACGGGGCCCCCTGCAGCCCCCAGGATCCCCCCGCGGGTGGGGGCAGAGCCCGGCAGGGCCCCCGCGCGTGGGGACCGAGCAAGACATGCCGTCGCCATGGTGCGCGCGTGTCAGCAGTGAGCTCAGCGCTGCTGTTCCAGAGCTGTTGAGAGGCCGGTGGTGGGAGAGGGCCCGCAGCGAGCTCTCCGTTCCTGCCGCCATGGGCCAGCCGGAGCAGCTGTGGGCGAGGAGGAAGGCGGCGCTGCGCATCAAGAGGAAGGTGGGCGCAAGCGTCTGGGAGCGCCGCGCCACCCTCCTGCGCAGCGCCGCAGCCGTCCCAGAGCCCATGCAGGTGGAGCCCGCGGAGGAGGAGGAGGAGCCCATGGAGGTGGACCCTGCGGAGGGGCAGCCCGCCCCACGCCCCGCGGACCTGCCCCAGGGGCCGAAGAGGAGGAGGAGGCGCTAGCGCGGCAGGAGGCCCCCGGTGGCCACCAGCCGGGGCACGGCCCCCCAGCAAGAGCAGGCTGGTGCCGCCCCCAGCCAGGGCAGCGGAGCCCAAGGCGCTGGGCTGGGAGGCTGAGGATCGCCGGGCCGCGCGGCGCCTCCACGCCTCCCCTGGCCGCCGGGCACCAACATCTGCCCGGCAGAGGCAGGGCCGACCGCGGGGACACGTCCCTGCCAGGGCTCCCCTCCGCCTCCGCTGCGGGACGGAGACAGCGCCCGCCAATGGCTCCCACCACCCCGCCACGGCTCTCTTTAGGGGATAGGACATTTAGGATGATTAATATTTTTAGGATTATTAGCAGGATTAGCATAAAGATTAGTGTAGGTGTAGTTATTTCATTTTTAGTGGTTAGTGACAGTTAGTTTGAGAATTCTTAGGGCAGTTGGGGGGGTTCTTAGTTCATAGGTATTTTGCTAAGTGTAGGATAGAGTTCTTAGTTCCCCTTGCGACAGTTATTTGCTATAGGTATCATTAGTCATAGTTATTAGTTCTAGTTGTTCAGTATCATTAGTAGCATTAGTCATAGTTATTAGTTATCGTTATTCGGTATTATTAGTAGCATTAGTCATAGTTATTAGTTATAGTTATTCGGTATTATTAGTAGCATTAGCCATAGCTATTAGTTATAGTCTTTCGGTAGCGTTAGTCATAGTTATTAGTTATAATCTTTCGGTATCTTTAGTAGCGTTAGTCATAGCTATTAGTTATAGTCATTCGGTAGTATTAGTAGCATTAGTCATAGTTATTAGTTATAGTTATTCGGTATCATTACTAGCATTAGTTATAGGCATTAGTTATAGTTATTCTTAGTCAGAGTAAGGGCATAGTTCTTCTTCCTGTAGCACAGTTAATGGTCCAGTGCAGTATGAGGCTAGCTAGCTTAGAGCTGGTGACAGTAGTCTTAGTGTGTAGTTAGCTACAGTCAGTTCCAGTATTGTTAGAAGACTGGAGGGACAAACGTGGGCCAGAGCTTCCCAGAGTCTGCGCTTGCCAAAGACCGTGCAGCAGGGAGGTGGCAGCACTGCCCCCAAGGAGCATCCTGCGCACACATGCATGGGGTGCCAGGGCACCTGGCCTCAGTCACCTGGGCTACGAGTGGAGGCAAGAGTGCGTCTGTGCGCAGCTGCTTGTAGGACTGGGCCCCCCAAAGCAGACTCTTTCCCTCTCCGGAAAAGCACCTGGACTCTGGCATCTATTGCACAGGGACGTGAGGTGAGGGAGTTTCACCAAAGACGCGTCTAACGCCAGCATTTAGGAACAGGAGAAGGTGCCGTGCCAAGTGCCTGCGGCCACAACGGTGTGCTTCCTATGTGCCTTCCTACGAAACCTGCTGAGGAGCCTTGAGGAAGCACAAACAATAGGAACTTGACTTCGTGCCTCTCCTGCCAGCTTGCATCTCCATCTTCACAAGTCCACAGCATGGACACAGAGGACTTTTCCCCCTTCTCTGCTAGAGCACCCCCTCACAGGCCTTGGATTTTGACCATCTGCACAGCACTTCCTGAGGATTTCTGCATTGCACACTCAGGATTTCCTCTTTTCTTCAAGACCTGTGGCAGTGGGGTGGGAGGTGATGAGTGGGCACGTGTCGCAGCCCGGCAGGCAAGAGCGGGCCTCCTGGCTAGCAGAGCCGCGATCCCAGCAGGCTGCACTGGTGCATCCCAGCAGTCGGCTATTGCCTGGGGTGTCCACGGCCTGAGGCACCACACTGCAGGGCTGTGTGGGAATGGAGGGATGAGAAAGGAGGTGGCAGTGCAGAAACGCTGCCCTCTGGCAGAGCAGTGGGAAAATGAGTGATAAAGAAGTCAGACGAGGGAGTTGTAGGGAACAGTGAAACCCCATGGGAAGAAAGACATTTCAGTTGGTGATTGGTTTAAGCTGCTACCTTCAGGTGGGACAAGGGGGAGTTGTTTTGACATGCCACATGGTGTGGACCCTACTCCGGACAGCTGGACTGACCCCAAGACCCCACGCAGTGGGAAGGGGACGCCTGCACTGCGATTCTTCCATGACTGATGGGACAGCAAAGGATCGGGATCCCTAAGACAGCAACTTGGTTGTGAACCCAAAGCATGTGCAGAATAATATTTTAGTGATTGGCTATAGCAAATTGCGCTGCACGATTGCAATGTAGGAGTGAGCAATAAAATACATATAATGGAGAGCCGTGCTGCACCCGGAGTCCTTGCTCTGGTACGGTTCCCCTTAAGTTAGTGAACATCCCACCCAGACACAGCATCACCTTGGCGCAATGCCACAGCATGCTCTGGGAAGGACGTAGAATTTGGGGGAGGTGTTTGTGTGCAGTGGTTGTGTGTGTGCATCATGGTGGGGGTTGTGAGAGAAGTGCGTTTTGTGTGTGTGTGTGTGTCTGTGCAAGACGGGGGGTGTGTGTGCAGTGGGATGGTTTGCAATGCTGACTGCATTAGGGTCCTTTTGAGCGAGACATGGAAGCTCTGTGTGCTTGGGGGGGCACGCACGTGCGTGCTGGGGGAATGTTTGTGCATGCGCCATGTTGTACTGTGTGTTAGGATGCACAGGTAGATGGACATATGGACATGGTTCCCTTCTGCTGAGAGGGGAGGTGAGAGGAGAGAAAGAGGGGTGCCTTGGGGTGCCATAGGGGCAGAGGGGCACCCTGGGGGGGCAGAAGAACACAATGGTGTGCAAAGGAAGCAGAGGGGTGCAATGGGGGGCAGAGAGGTCAGGGAAGTGCCATGGGGGGGCAGAAGGGTGCAACAGGGTGCAAAGTGGGCAGAGGGGGCACACGGGTATCATGGGGGGCAGTAGATGCCATTTGGTGCAATGGGGTGCAATGGGAGGCAGTGGGGGCAGAAGCGTGCAATGGGGTACCATAGGGGCAGAGGGGTGCCATGGGGGGCTGAGGGCTGCAAAGTGGTGCCATGGGAGCAGAGGGGTGCCGTGGCGGGCAGTGGGAGTAGAAGAGTGCAGTGGGGTGCCATGGGGGGCAGAGGGGTGCAATGAGCTGCCATGGGGGACAGAGAGGGCAGAGGGGTGCAATGGAGTGATTTGGGGGGCAATGGGGTGCAATGGAAGCACAAGGGGAGCAGAGAGGTGTCATGGGGGCAAAGGGGGCAGAGGGGTGTCATCGGGGGTAGAGGGGGCTGAGGAGGGCAATGGAGTGCAATGGTGAATAAATATATAACTATGTATAAATATGTATAAGTATTGACTTTTTCCCTTTAGACAGTTCTAAGGCTCGAGTTAAGGCAATAATTTCTGCTTTCTGGGCAGACGTATTTGCGGGGAAAGCGGATGATTCTGTCTCTCCTTGCAAAGTCACCACTGCATATCTGGCCTGCCATTCTCCCCTTACTGTAAAGCTGCTTCCATCCATAAACAGTTCCCATTCAGGATCTGTCAGGGGCTCATCTTTCAGGTCAGGCCGGCTGGAATAAACTTCCTCAATAGCCTGCAAACACTTATGTTCCAATTCTCCTTCCTGGTTTATCGGGAGCAATGTAGCAGGATTCAAAACGGAAGACACTTTTAAAGAAACATCATCCTGTTCAATTAAGGCGGCTTGGTACTGAAGCAATCTACTTGGTGAAAGCCAGGGATGTCCTTTTTGTTCCAATACTGCTAAAACGGCATGAGGTACCTATACGGTGATGAGTTGTCCTAAGGGCAATTTCCGTGCCTCTTTAATCAATAATACTGTTGCACCAACTGCTCTGAGGCATGCCGGCCATCCTTTACTCACATCATCCAGTTGTTCAGAAAAGTAGGCCACTGCTCTCTTCCATTCTCCCAAGGTCTGTGTCAAAACTCCTAATGCTACATGTTGTCGCTCATGCACACATAATGAAAAAGGTTTAGTCAGGTTTGGCACGCCCAGCGCAGGTGCTCTCATTAATTCAGTCTTTATAGCGACAAAACTTTTACGCCATTCCGAGGTCCATTCTAAGACCTCTCCAGGTCCCTTCATAGCATCATACCATGGTTTAGCAATCAGACTGAAATTCGGTATCTACAGCCAGCACCATCCGGCTATTCCTAGGAAGCCTCTCAATTCTCATTTTGAGTTGGGTGGAGCAATTCTACATACAGCTTCTTTTCTTTCCATCCCCAATTTTCTTTTTCCTTGAGACATTTCAAAACCTAGATAAGTTACCGTAAGCTGCACCACCTAAGCCTTTTTCTGAGACACCTGATATCCGGCCAATCCCAAGAAATTCAGCGAGTCTATAGTAGCCATTTTACACTCTTGTTTTGTCTCACATCCCAATAGTACATCGTCCACATACTGCAACAAAGTGCCAGAAGGATTCCTACCTTGCCAGTCCTCCAGCTCCTTAGCAAGTACATTACCAAAGAGCCTTGGACTGCTCTTAAACCCTTGTGGTAGCACAGTCCAGCAAAGTTGAGTTTTCCGACCTGTGGTAGGGCTTTCCCATTCAAAGGTGAATATTTTTTGGCTTTCCTTTTCCAACAGTATGCAAAAGAAGGCATCTTTTAAATCCAGCACTGTAAAATAGACATTGTTCTCAGGTATTGAGGACAGCAAAGTATAGGGATTAGGGACTACCGGCTGGAAATCAACAGTTATTCAGTCGATTTCTCTTAAATCTTGTACTAATCGATATTCCTGGGTTCGGGGTCTCTTTACTGGTAAAATAGGGGTCTTATACTCAGACTGACATTCTTGCAATACTCCATTTTGGACAAAGGTATTTATCAAAGGTTCCAAACCTTGCCTAGTCTCTTAACTTAATAGCATGTAGGGTATTTTTACCGGTTGTGCTCCAGGTTTTCATTCAGTTATTACTGGTGTTGCATTCACTGCTCATCCAGGCTTCCCTGTGGCCCATACGAAGGGTATTACGGCATCCAGGATTTCGTTGGGAATTTCTGCCCTTTGCAACTGCTTCTCAGTTCAGCCAAACATAGCTGGGCTCTCCAAGCCGTTTCCTTTGGCACATGCAACTGTATCAATTTATCAGAAAAGGTTAGCTGAGCCCTTAGTTAACACAACAAATCTCATCCTAGGCAAGGCAAGGGGCACTCGCATATGTAAACACTGATGAGTTCAAGTTGTATCTCCAATTGTGCATTCCATAGGCTTTAAAAATGGTTTCAAAGCATGCTCTCCTGTGACCTACTACATACACTGGACTCAGGATATAAGTAACTATCTCAAAGTCATGGGAAATGAAATGAAAGAGCTCCTTGGGGAGATTTGCATGACGTACATCTGATGTTGCAAGCACCAGAACTGGTGCCTATGCTGGACTGTGCTGTAAAAATGTAGTAAATGTAGCTTCCCGTGAGACTCCAAGAGCCCCCCACTCTACATGGCCATGTGGAGTATAAAAGATAGTTGGTGCTGTCCTCTGGGCTTCCTGCATGCTGCTGAAAAGGAGGTTTGCATGAGAATATTGAGGCATGTAGAATAGGCTGCTGCGGAACTAATAACTCTCTAGCTATGCAACTAACACGTGTAAACAGGATGTAAACAGGATGTAAACTGAAAACTGTGTATCCACCATAGAGTGGGTACAGGCCAAGTGTCAGAACACGCCTACCAAGACAAAAGAGTTACTTACTAACAGAGTGTAATTTCTCCTTGGATTAGATTATAGGCCTAGCTACCCAGACAGAAGCAGACCTGAACCTCTGCCTGACTTCGGAGCTACTGAGAGCTAAGGTGACTCCTAAGGAGCCTCACAGCTCGATTCGTGTGGGGCTGTGCTTGAGCAAAGCAGATGAGCCCTTCAGCAAGGCGTAGGAGCCTGGGTACGCTGCTGCACCACCGGGAGTGCCGAGTTTTCAGTTCAGAGTGGGCTTGTGTCCAAGCCAATCTGGAGCACAAGCAGCGCCACAACATAGGCAGGAAAGGTGAGGGCAGGCCCTGTCAAAGAAGCCCGGTTATGAATCGAAACTTCAAAGTTCATTTGATAGGAGGTGACCAACGTTCAGCCTGTCCGAAGAGCTCGCCAGCTCACGGCCTGCTGTCTCATTTCCAGAGGCTCCTTTGGAGCAGGTTACTTGCTCGGGAAGACCACAAGCCGTTGCCTGCGGGTGGTACCTCAAGCACATAAGCAGACAAGCCGCTGCCTCATGACCAAAGCGGCAAGCATGCCTTCACAGGACGCTTCTCAAATGCTTCTACTAAAGGTCCAGATGCTGCAATACAGGGAGGCCCAACAACAGAATGGATTTCCTGCCTAAAAGTAAAAAGGAACAGAACAGCACTAAGTCAATTTGTGCTTTACCTTTCTCATTAAGAAAAAGACACAGATGTAGAAATAGAAGTGTTCTGCGAGTCAAAATGCTTTTAGTGCCTACAGTGCAACGTTACAGGCTGCAGGATTGTTTACTTTTGGTAAATGTACCCAACTAAAGGAAATGTTTATATTAATCGACAAATGTATTATAACTGTTCCTCTTAAGTTAAATGAAAGAAAAGAAACACATTTCTTTCCACAAAAACACCTAGGTTGCATTCCACCATTATTATTAAAAAAAAAAAAAGGGTAGGCTAGAAAAAGTGCAGGGCCTGCGGTCAGGCTGATGCAGGGCCATGCAGTGGTGGGAGCTACAGTGTTGTACGAGGCGATGGAAACCACGATCTGAATCCCCCTGAGATCAGCAGAAGCTCTTTCCATCGAGAGAGGTTTATGAGCAGTGTCTTCCAGCTCCCTGAGCTGCCAGCAACATCCTGACTTTTAAGTTGGAGTGGAAGATACAGTGTGTGTGTGTGTGTGTGTGTGTGTGTGTATGCGTATATATGCATATATATATACACATCGCTATATTTATTTCGTGGCAGAGTGCTTGTGTAGAACAAGAGTCACCTCACAACCGCATGAACTGTGTTGTTGTAGTTGTGTGCTGTGCATGGTTCATTTGAATAGGATAATAAATCTTTGTTTTTAAATGCAACAGCAGTCTCTTGCTTTCAGTGTGCAAATAGTCCCAAACAAACCAACCAAATCCCTGCTTGTGTGAACTCGGTGATGAGTGTCTTCAGCGGACTCCACGCACCCTGCTGGATCCACGGCAGCAGGAGCCCGGCACGAGCCCCCCCGCCCAATGCGGCCTGGGGGCAGCTCAGTCCTCCCTGGAGAGCCCAGCCCAGCAGGGAAGAGCCCTGCAAGGCCAGCGCGCTTCTGGCCTAGCGTCTTCAGCGACAGAAGTGCCCTCACAAGCCATTTCACAGCCATGTTCCTGCTGCTCAGCTGCTCAGACTGAAGTGACCTCACAGCCGCTGTGCTGATGCTGTTCCTGCTGCTGGCCTATCCAGGTGGCTTTACAAGAACCTGCCCCAACCAAGAGCCTGCCGATGGCCTAACAGGTCCTGAGGCAGAAGTGACCACAGAATGAGCGGTGAGGCCATGTGCCTGGTCCTTGTCTGTCAGGTACTGAGGCAGCAGTGACCATACAGCCCCGTATCTGAGCCATGTGCCTGCTGCTGCCCTACCATTTCCTCAGGCAGCAGCGCCCGCACAAGCACAAACTGCAGCCCTGTCCGTGCTGCTGGCCTGTAAATGTTCTCACACAGGAGTGACCCTGCCATTGCCTCCCATGAATGTGGGGAATGGTTTTTTCCCCCGGATTTGCTTTCTTCTGCAGTGGCTTCCAAGGAGCTGAGAGAGGGCCTAGGAGGTAGCAGGGCCCCGGCCTCAGGCACATGTCAGCATCTTCACCTTGCAAGCCTTGGGACCTGTCCCTCCTCCCTCCAGTCCTCTGAGCAGCCAGCTGCTCTCCGACAAGGTGGCAAGAGCCTGAGGTCTCCTTGCCCATCTGGAGGGCATGGTCCACAGCAGCTCCAGGAAGACCTGGCCCGACCAAGGCCCACACTCTTTCTCTGCCTTCTCCCTATACCCGACACTGACCACCTCTCCGTTGGACTCCCTAGCACCGGGGAGAAGATGCCCTTGGAGTAGCGGAGGGGAAGGCGCTAGGAACTGCTGCCGTGCAACGGGGAGACCACCCTGTACCTGAGATGGACTTCTCTGCAGGCAATAAAAAGAGAGGTGCTGCTGTGAACCCCGTGTGCCATCCCCGAGTGATTTGTAGGGACAGAAGGGGATAATGTCCATACACACCATGCTGTGCACCTGCCCATCACAGGGTGCATATACAGGGCACGGCAGGCATCTGTGCCCCACAGTGTGCCCATCGACAGCACATGCAGTACAGCATATGCGCATACACAGTGCAGGGTGTGCGCACACCCCACTGTGTGCAGATGCGAGGAGGGGAAGGGAGGAGAGAGGGATGCTGCAGAATGGCGGCTGAAGGGGATGTGAGCATGAAGTAAGGAGGAAGGAGGGAGTCAGAGCAGAGGTGGAGGGTAATGGGAAGAGATGTGATGAGAGGTGGAGGGGACTGGAGGGCGTCTGTGTGCTCACAGAGGGGACTGAAGGGCACCTGAGTGCTCTTGGAGGGGAGAAAGCACATTCTGCCTGTGCAGGAAGGGGAAGGGGAAGGATGGAGATGCTCCTGGAGGGGAGTGGACACTCAAGGAAGGGAAGGGAGGGGATGGGGGCACTCACGGGTGGGAAGGGAGAGTTTGGAGCATGTGCAGAGGGGATTGGAGGGAGTCGGAGTGACCGTGGAGAGGAACAGAGAGGATGTGAGTGCTCCAAGAGGGAAGGGATGGTGACTGTGAGCTTTGGGGTGCTGGGTGAGGGTGCTGGCGAGCGCTGTGGTGTGGGGGTTGCTGGTAAGGGTTGCTATTTGGGGGGTGCCCATGAGTGTTGGGGTGGTGGGGGGTGCTGGTGCTGGAGTGTCATGCCAGCCTGGGCCTGGCATCTCCCTGCCAGCTGTTGCCCAAGCTGTCCCTCACCCGCCTTGGAGCAGGCATCTAGAGGCAGGCGCCGGGGCCGGAGCTCAGCCCCGTTTCAGGCAGCACGTTCAGACAGGAGCTCCTGCGCTGACAGCAATGCCCGGAGCAGCCCCTTTGCCAGCACTCAGGGATGTGCACACTGCAGCTGAGGAAGTGCTTGGCTGCATTTTGACAGCTGTCTGGGCTGTGGTGTCCTGGGGGCCCTAGCTACAAACTGTCTCTTTGGAAGGACCCCTTCAACTTGAGGGCTCCAAAGTGCGAAACAAGCGTATTTATGATGCCTGTTCATTTTCCACATTCGACTGTGGGCCCAGGCACAGGTGCTGAAAGTCCACCGCAGTGCAGGATGGCACAGGATAGAGGTAGGAGCATGTGTACAGCTGTAGATTTAGGCAGTTCCTTCCCCTAGCTCAGATCATTGATACCAGCCACTGTAAGAGTTTCTAAAGAAATCTGCTTTTGTATAGAAAAACCTGTTTTTGTCTAGAAAGGGAGACGGCCCACGGGAAGGCTGCCAAGGAGAGCAGCCCACAGCCGTGCGGCCCCCTGCCCACGGGAGCCCCCTGCAGCCCCCAGGATCCCCCCGCGGGTGGGGGCAGAGCCCGGCAGGGCCCCCGCGCGTGGGGACCGAGCCAGACATGCCGTCGCCATGGCGCGCGCGTGTCAGCAGTGAGCTCAGCGCTGCTGTTCCAGAGCCGTTGAGAGGCCGGTGGTGGGAGAGGGCCCGCAGCGAGCTCTCCGTTCCTGCCGCCATGGGCCAGCCGGAGCAGCTGTGGGCGAGGAGGAAGGCGGCGCTGCGCATCAAGAGGAAGGTGGGCGCAAGCGTCTGGGAGCGCCGCGCCACCCTCCTGCGCAGCGCCGCAGCCGTCCCAGAGCCCATGCAGGTGGAGCCCGCGGAGGAGGAGGAGGAGCCCATGGAGGTGGACCCTGCGGAGGGGCAGCCCGCCCCGCGCCCTGTGGACCTGCCCCAGGGGCCGAAGAGGAGGAGGAGGCGCTAGCGCGGCAGGAGGCCCCCGGTGGCCACCAGCCGGGGCACGGCCCCCCAGCAAGAGCAGGCTGGTGCCGCCCCCAGCCAGGGCAGCGGAGCCCAAGGCGCTGGGCTGGGAGGCCGAGGATCGCCGGGCCGCGCGGCGCCTCCGCGCCTCCCCTGGCCGCCGGGCACCAACATCTGCCTGGCAGAGGCAGGGCCGACCGCGGGGACACGTCCCTGCCAGGGCTCCCCTCCGCTCTGCTGCGGGACGGAGACAGCGCCCGCCAACGGCTCCCACCACCCCGCCACGGCTCTCTTTAGGGGATAGGGCATTTAGGATCATTAATATTTTAGGATTATTGGGAGGATTAGGATGTAGACAGTTAGTGTAGGTGTAGTTACTGCATTTTTAGTGGTTAGTGACAGCTGCAGAGGCAGGTGCCCAGCTAGTGAGCAGAGGCTGCAGAGCAAACTCATGCTGTGCTGATCCAAACCCTGCCTGCTCTGTATTTGTAGTATGCTACCAGCAACTGAGGGGAGCTCCTCGAAGGAAGGCAAGAGCAAAGCAACTCGTGAGGGCAGGAGCAAAGCAGAAATCCCTGCTTGCAAGGCCATCGCAGAGTAGGACAGGTACGTGATCAGGCCCAATGTCACGATTCAGTCCTACTGTGTTGTAGGGCAGCTCTGTGGATACGGCTTCCCCCGAGACCCCTTGCTAGGTGTTCATTTGCACATTCCAGGGCTGCCCCGGGAAAGGGGAAATGTTGGGCTTCCATGGGAGAGAAAAGGGACAGGTGCTCTTTAGGACTTTGACCACAACAGGCAGGCTGTCTAGCTATGGCATCAGGCCCAGGATATTGCTGTGAGAAAGGCTCAGGGCACGGGGCAGGAAAACCCCCAGCGCCTGCTCCTCACGCTGCTGCTCTGCGTGTCTCTGCCCTCCAGGAAGTGTGCTACCTCTGCATGCAGCAGGAGGAACGCTGCCTCCGGGCAGCCCAGCTGGAAGAGGCCGAGAGGCAAGAAAGGGCCGAGTGGGCCGAGCACGAGGCCTGTCGGGCAAGGATGGCTGCCCTGAATGCCCAGGTACTGGGAGCCTTTTCAGCCGCTCTGAGGAATGGCCTTTCTCTCCCCCAGGCAGCTCTGGAGGTGTGCAGGTCTCCTTGGCATTGTTGTCCTCTTGCCTCTCAGTCGTGGGGCCACTGACTTGTCTTTGATGCTCACCTGCTCCTTCCAGGGAGAGAATATTAGTCCAGGAAAGCTACGGGACCCAAATAGCACTCTGCTGTGCTGAGGGCACACGGTCCTCAGGCCTGCCTCGAGCTCCAGGAAGCCCCTGCCAAGGCCGCCTGCCCTTGAGGTGGGACACGAGCTCTCCTGGGGAAAGGGCCTGAGCCAGCTGTGGCCAGGCTGCCTCCGGGAGACAGCTCCAGGGGGTCTTCCTCTTCATGCAACCTCTAAGAGCATGCCCAGGATCTCTTGGTTTTCCTAAGAATCAACAGGGGTTTCTGTAAGCCAAATTTTTAACTGAGGCCTTAGGGCGCGCTGCCACCCCCCCTGACATAAAAAGAAATACCATCTTCTTGGGCTTCCGTGCCTGAAGGATGAAGCCTTTAATGTTCCTGTGGTTGGGAAGAGCAGACTAGGACTGAATATCCTGACAAAGGCTGCACTGTCCCTGGGTGCCTTCTGTGCTGTGCAGGGATATTTCCTTTGGTGGCATCTCCAGGTAAAATGCACTGTTTTCTTCCTTGCATAACAGAGGAGACACTGGGCTGAAATGAAGCTAAATATTGATAAAACAGAGAAAGAGAAGACTGTAGAAGAGAGCAGAGTATACCTGGTAAGACCTTTTGACAAAAGAAATCCTTCCCCAACTGCAAAGCACAGCAAGACCCTGCTCCCGCCCAGGCATCTCCATGGGGACATGCTGCGCTAGTTCTCCTGGTGTCCCCGCTGCAGCCACAGTGTCCCTGCTGGCTGTCCCCCAGGGGCTTGGTGCTTTTGGAGACAGACCCATGCATTTGCCCGCTGCTTGACAAGCCTCTCTCTTGCCTTTCAGAACTCCTACTGCCCCACTCCTCCAGCCTCCGTCAGGAGAAGGCAGTATGACAGAGAGCTCCAGGAGAGGAGGGAGGTGTGGGCAAAGGATCCAAGGCGGAAACCAGGGCAGCTCTCCCAGCAGCAGTAAGTGTGCACAGCCCCAGTGTGGCCGAGTGCAGCTGAAGAGCAGGGAGCTGGCAGCGGGTCAAAGATCCCAACCCAGAGCCATGGGACTGGATATGGCATCTTCTGATTTCTCCTGGCCTGGGAATGCCCTGGGTCAGCCCTGGACTCCCGGTTCCTCTCCACAGCCCCAAGCAAATGCTTTGGTCTTGTGCTGAGTTGAGGACTGTGGGTGCAGATGGGACCGTGGGTGTGCAGGGCTGGACAAGAAGGGTCTCAGTGGGGCTGAGAGCAACCTTGTCCCTGCCGTTGCAGGCATGAGTCCCTGCCAGCAATCCAGAGCCAGCGCCGGACAGAGGTGCCTAAAGCCTGGCAGGAGGAGCAGAGGACAGAAGAAGGCAGAGCGCTACCCCTGCAGGGCTCACGGAGAGGAGCACCTCCTCTGGTGCATATCTCTGAGCAGGGCTGGGGCTTGTCATGCCTGCCCTGCCTTCCCCGGCCACCGGCATCATTAGGGACACGGGGGCTTTCCCCAGGACCACCAGTGAGACGGGGCACATTTGAGCTTGGCCATGAAGCAGGCACCCTGACACCCAAGGGGCCCTCGGGAGAAGATGTGGTGTGGGGCACGGGTGGTCAAGCCCACAGGATCCCTCTGCTGTGGGGCTCTGCTTTTCCAAGCAGGCAGCCTGTCCTTGCCTCTCGGAGCATGGACACAGAGACGCCTTGCCCAGAGATCGGTGCCTGCTGAGTGCAAGGTCTCAGCCCTGCCTGACTCAGCCTCAGGCCAGTTAGCTGTGCTGGGGCCCTGCTCACTGCTGCGGACACAAGGGCAGTATCACACTGCAGAGACCTTGGCAGCGCCCCCACAGCAGCTCCAGGAAGACCTGGCCCGACCAAGGCCCACACTCTTTCTCTGCCTTCTCCCTATACCTGACACTGACCACCTCTCCGTTGGACTCCCTAGCACCGGGGAGAAGATGCCCTTGGAGCAGCGGAAGGGAAGGCGCTAGGAACTGCTGCCGTGCAAAGGGGAGACCACCCTGTACCTGAGATGGACTCCTCTGCAGGCAATAAAAAGAGAGGTGCTGCTGTGAACCCCTGGCTTTGGTGGCCAGGCAGTGGTCCGCTGGGTGGGGAAGGCTTGGCCTCTCAGCCTCCTTGACATAGGCTGATCCCCTGCACTCCTGGGAGGACAGATGGGTGCCATGGGGGGCAAAGGAGGTAGAGGGGTGCAATAGGAGTCAATGGGGGCAGTGGGGTGCAATGCGGGGGCAGGGAGGGCAGAGAGGTGCCATGGGGGAGGGGGAAAGAGGGGTGCTTTGGGGTGCCACAGGGGCAGAGGGGCACCCTGGGAGGGGAGGCAGAAGTGTGCAATGGGGTGCAATGGGGGCAGGGCTGTGCAGTGTGGTACAATGTGGGCAGAAGGGTACCGTGGGGGGTCAGAGAGGGGAGTGGGGGGTAATTGGTGCAATGGGGGCAGAGGGGTGCAATGGGAAGCAGAGAGGGCAGGGAGGTGCCATGGGAGGCAGAAGCGTGCAACGGGGTGCACATGTGGCAGAGAGGGCACAGAGGTGCCATGGTGGGCAGAGGGGGCACAGGGGTGTCATGGGGGGCAGTAGATGCCATTTGGTGCAATGGGGTGCAATGGGAGGCAGTGGGGGCAGAAGGGTGCAATGTGGTGCTTTGGGGACAGAGGGGTGCCATGGGGGTACAAGTGAGGCAGAGGGGTGCCAGGGTGGGCAATGGTGCCAGCCTTTCTTGTTACCTTTCACGTCCCTTGCCAGATTCAATTCCAGAGGGGCTTTAGCTCTCCTAACCCCATCCCTCCACAAACAGACAGCTTGGTGGAGCAGGAGCCCTTCACAGACCAGGGCATGGACTGGGGGCACCTACTCCCGCCGCCCTCATGGGCTGGGGACTACAGCCAGCAGGCCATGTGGTGGCCGGCACAGTGAGATGTGCCCATTGCGGCTCTGCCCATTTGCGGACATCTCAAGTACCTCGGTGAAGAATCAGCTCTCTGGCCAGACCCACACTCCCGCTTGCAGATGACACCCTCCAAGGGATCTTTTCCCATGGGAATCCCTTCCCACGACTGCCCTACAAACTGCTTTTTCCTTTGAGGAGTCTGAAAGTGCCTAAACTTCCTTTCCTTTGCACTCAGGAAAATCAGATGGCCACTGCAGACACCTTTACACCTGGTGCAAGCAGGGATGCATGGCATCCTTGCTCATATACTCACTGAGACACAGGTCCCAAGGGGTTTTGCTTGCACCTCCTCCTTCAACCCGCAATAAGTGCCATCCATCTGGAGGCAGAAATGGGGAGAAAGGGGTGGGAAAAGAGCCTCCGGCCAGGTGACACTCTGGGAAAGGGAAAAGGGGGCCTTGTGCTCCATGGGGGACTGAGGTGATTCCCACAGACACAACGGCTGTGTGACCCGGGAACAGTGATGGACACATTTCCCAGGGAGGTATGTCTCCTTGGGGGGGCAGCAAGCGCATGCCAGGCTTTGGGGAGACTCTCCCATCAGTTGCATTTTTCTCCTGACTAGGAATTAGAGCCTCATTTTGTGCCTCTGTCTCTCTCCCCCTCGCTTTGTGGATTTCAGCGCCTGGCATGGGAACAACCTGGCTGACACCCTCATGCTAGGCACCTCCCTGCAGCCCCAAGCACCTCCTGGCACCTCATCCCCAGGGGAAGGGGCTCTGGGTAACCCTGGCACGGCAGGTGCACGGCTGCGGGAGGCAGAGGGGCTCAGCCAGGGTGTGAGAGCGAGTTTGTGCCTGCTGTTGCAGCCGCTTTTCAAATGCTTGCAGGCAGGTTTGACAAGAGGTAGCAATGTGTGCAGCCCAGCTGGAAACACGGAGGAAGGCTGAGATGCGCACACAGATGGGAAATGACCCCATGCAGTCGCTTGGACAAATACCACCAAGAATGGATGGGCTTTCCCCTCTCCCACAAAGCCCCTCCTTCCTCTCCCTGCAGCACCCAGGGCAAAGAGGGTTTGTCTCAGGCAGCCTTCGCTGGAGGGAGAGCAGCAGCCTCTGCAGTCTGTGCTCACGGATCAGACACTCCTTTATTCACAGGGCAGGTGCGGGGCACTGGGAGTAAGATTGCAAGATGGGGCACGGGTGCCTGAGGAGGAAAGGACTGCTCCGGTGTTTGGCTCTATCTTTTCCAGACAGAGGGTCATCTCTCGTACAAGGAAGGACCAAGAGAGCTGGGACTCTTCAGCCTGCTCTTTTCAGTGCTGCCCGGGCAAACCCACGCCTCTGCGGGGCACAGAGCTGCGAAAACAGAGGCCCCCGGGACACCCAGAGCCAGAGGTGCCCAGGGCATGCCAAAAAGAGGATGGAGCACCCGGGAGGGCACGAAAACACACGTGTGCATGTGGGGGGCACTAAAAGGCAGCTGTAGGGCCCCAGGGAGACCCAAAAACCAAGCGCAGAGCTCGGGGGACGCCGAAACCAAACCGAGGGGCCTGGGGCGTGCCAGAGGTGCAACGGCAGCCGCAGCCGTTGGGAGGGGGAGGAGAGCACAAAATGGCGGCTCTGGGGGCGGGGCCGGGGCCCTCAGGGGCGGGTCCTGGGGAGGGGGAGAACCGCCCCATCCCGCTCACCAGGGGACGCCGGCGTCCCACCTCTGCGCAGCCCCGCAGCGCTGATTGGAGGGGCCGTGGGGGAGCCGTGCGCTGATTGGCTGTGGGGAGGGGCCGTGGGGGAGCCGTGCGCTGATTGGCCAGCAGGCAGGGCTGTGGGCGCCAGGCCCAGGCGGGCAGTGGCGTGGGGCAGCGGGGCTGGCGAGCTGCTGGCGGCCCCTCGTGCCCCGGCAGCGCGGGGACCCCCGTGCCGGCCCCGGCCCTGGCAGCGCCATGGAGCAGAGCGGAGGGGAGGGGAGCGGAGCGGAGCGGAGGGGAGAGGAGGCGGTGGCGGCGCTCCCGGGCCCCCGCCTCGCCGCTGTTGTGTCTCGTGTATGGGTCAGACGTTCAACTCGCTTCTCCCATGTAAGGGGATAGAAGCATAGAGCAGCGTACCGTTGAAAGCAGGTATGTATGAAATAAAAGGAGGGAGCGTTAAGGCAATTTCCACTCTGCTCGAGTTTTGCAGAGGAACTGCTGCTGTTCATTACAAAAGAGAGCAGAGAGTTTTATCGCTGGTGTTGGTGGGGGGGCTGTGCTGCGGCTGGTGGGCAGCAGGCAGCGGCGTGCCGGGCCAGCGCCTGCCCCGGGAGTTATCAGTTTGGAGGCCGAGCAAAGCACGTCAGCCCGTGGGCACGCTTTGTGCTGGTTTGTGCCCCGTGACTTTGGTGCTGTCTTTGCAAAAGAGCAAAGGCCCAAAGAAGCGCCAAAGCCCGGCTTGGCGCAGAGCTCTGCCCAGGGCAGAGAGGTGTGAGGGCAGGGCTGCAGAAGGCCCTTCTGCAGTGCCGCGGGGGAGAGATTTGTCAGCGTTTGTCAGCGTCTGCAGAGGGTGCGGAAGGATTTATCATCGAGTTGTGGAAGCTACCGGGGACGAAGGCAGGTGAGTGCTTTCCAGGCGGTGCGGGGCAATGTCTGTGCTCTCTCCCGGGCTGTGCCATCTCAGTGGCGCTGAGCTCACGAGCCGGCAGGTGACAGGAGCTGAGCAGTGGGATGTGCCACGTCTCAGGGAGGTCTCGGCAGTGCCCCAGCGGTGCCCTCACTTCGCTGCGAGGCCTGGGCGCTGCTGGGCACTGCTGCCGCGCTCCCCACGGCTGCCCTTGGGAGCCGCTGCAGGGCAAGGAGTGGGGCCGGGAGGCAGCGGGGCCGTGCTGGGGCCCCTCGGCAGCAGGCAGAGGAGCAGGGGTGCTTTGGAGAGGAGTTTTGCTTGTGTGGCCGGGAAGAGCGTCCTTTTTGCCCAGCTGCAGAGGCGAGGCGAGGAGAAGGGGGCAAGGGAGATGGAGGGCTGCTGGCCGGAGACGATCAGCCCACAGCGCAGTTTGCTCTTCCCAATGCTGCTGCGGCTCTCCACCAAGGGTAAGGCCTTTGGCAGCTGCTTGGCGACGTGTCGCACAGAGAGTGTTAAGTGGCCAAAGCGCTGTGGGTGCGGGGCTGCGGGGTGTCTGTCCAGGGTGTGGGGATGCCCCAAGAGGCCTGTGTGAGGGTGCCGTCTGCCTCGGGGAAGAATGTGTCAGGCAGGAGTGGTGGGGGCTTTGGCGGGGGCTGCTCTGAGCCCCAAGGCTCCTGTGGGTCTGGCTGCATGCCTTGGTGGCAGGGGGCAATGGAGGTGCGTGTTTCCTTGGGAGTGGGACCCCCTTTGGAGTGTGGGTCTGGGAGGAAGGGGGTCCTGCGTCATGGAGGCTGGTGTGTCCTGCAGCTGCCGTGGGGCTCCCAAGAGCCTGCTGCAAATGGCCGTGTTGGGAATGGAGCCTTCCCCTTGTGAAAAATCCAAGGCGTCTGTTTGGGAGAACCTCTGGTCCTTCCCAGGCCTCCTCTTGTGCCTCCAGCTGCGCACAACATGTTTGGCGCTCAGAGATGCCATGTGCAGATGGCCACAGCCCTTGTCCCAAAGCCCTCCCAGGAGCCTAGTTCCACTGGGGCCTTCCGCTGGCCTAAGAGTAAGGCCGAGAGCCTGCAACTGGGGCAAAGCCCAGCTCTGCAGGCATGGTGGTGGCTTTTGGGAGGGTTTGCCTACACCTTGATGTGTCCCTCCGTGGGGCAGGAGCTTACCGAGAGGTTGTGAGCCGGCTTGTCTGAGGCCTGCCATGGCCTTGCCTTGCTTTCCAGAGATTGTCGCTCTTTGGGACGCTGCGTCGGAATACATCGTGGAGCAGCTGATGCGGGACAAGGTGGGCTGGCGTGGCATTGCCTGATGCCTGGGGGACACTTGAGTCCCGCTGAGAGCCCTGGGCCGCGGGGAGCAATCCTTTCCCCAGGGTGACAGAAGCACAGCTGTGCCACAGAGCAGCTTCTGGGGCAGGCAGCACAGAGATGGCATGCAGGTGTAGTGGGGGAAAGCATTTGGCATGTGCCAGGGTTTCTCTCTTCCCCCTGGGCAAAGGGCAAAGAGCAGGTCGAGAGAAGGGGCGGTTTTCGTGGGTGTGTGGCAAGGCTGTCGGCAAGCCGTGGGATCTTCTGTAGGTGAGGGAGGTAGGCAATTCTTTCCAAGAGGCGGTGGAGCAAATGTGGAGAATGTGGCTGTTGTGCAAAGCTTTGCAAGGGCCCCTTCTTGCCCCATTGTGCCTCCGGAGTGGGGAGAACACAGAGCAGTGGCGCCACATTCTGGCAAGCGTCCCTTTTTGCATCACCTAAATGCTGCTTCAGGGGTCTTTTGTCTTTCCTGCATGCAGGCTGTCCTGGTAGGAGGGCTCGGGACCGTCTTTACGCTGCAAGAACAATTCTGCCTGCGCACTGGCAAGGTGTTGGCGGTTCAAAGACCCGTCTTCCATCTGAGCATGGCTGTGGACTGGCTGCTTGGGCTCAAGCGCCCCGCAGTGACTCTCCCTGGTGAGAAGGTTCCTCCAAAGGTTGGGGGACAGCTTCAGCTTTGCCAAAACAAACCTCTGCCCCAGAGCTTTTTGCATAAGCAACCTTTTTGGGAATCTGGTTTTAAAATTGGTGCATGAAGCTGGGCTCTCTCAGAGCCACGCAAACAACTGGCTCCCCCTTGCCCCCATTCCTTCCTGGCCCAGCAATGGCGATGTGGCCGGCTGTGGCAGTGAGCTTGTTGCCCTGCCTTGCAGACGATGTGAAGCTCAAACGGCTGAACTACCGGCGCTTGTCGTGGGACACCGGCTTCCCCGTGCGCGTGGTGGAGTCCTGCGTGCAGGAGACCGTCCTCCTGTTCTCTTGCCACCTGCTGAAGAAGGAGCACGTCACCTTTGTCTTCAAGAACACTGGCGTTCTGGCCTGCAAAGGAGACGAAGCGGGCATGAAGTTTTGTCCCTACCTCATTCACTTGCTGGAGAGCAAGGCAGGCCTTCTTGCAGCCCTTCACAGTGTGAGTTGCCCAGCTTTGCTGGCCTCCTTGTCTTTCTTTGGGAATCCTCTCAAAGGACGAGCAATGTGATCTCTGTTGGGTGGCCGGGATATGGTGGGCTAATGCAGTGCTTTCCCCAGGGCTTGCCCCCACTGACTTCTCCACTAGCAAAGAGAGCCTCTCCTGAGCTGCTTGCTTCTTCCCGCTAAAAAGAACCTGGTGGCATTATTGCCCCGTCTTCATTCTTTGCTATGCCGCTGCTCTGCGCCAGAAGTAGGGCTCCTCTTCATGGCAGAGGCTTTTGAGTGGAGGGCTTTGGAGAGGCAGGTTCCTCTCTGAGCAGGATCAAGTGTGCTGCTGTTGGGCGCAATGAGAAAACTGCCTTGTAAGCCTCCCAACGGGGGGGTGTTGCCTTGCAGAGACCATGGCCAATGGATGCAGAGAGCTCTGGGGGAGAAACGGCCAGTGCAGGGATCCAGTCTAGCCCTGCGCACGTGTTCCCGAGGTAAGCACGTTTCCTCTGCAGTCCTTGGCCCACCGAGTGGGAGGTTTCCCAGCTCCTGCTGGAGAGCACACACTGCTGGGGCTGGACGCTCAGCACGGGGTTGGGAGAAACTCCCTCCCGCAGCGACTGGTTGCTGCTTAAGTAACGCTGAGCTTGGGCTACATGTGTGTACGTGTCAGCTGGAGTGATGGGGAATGGTGATTGCATTTCTCCTGCGCAGCCTGCCCTCATTGCCTTCAGAGAGAACTGATGGCAGACAGAGAGGAATTGAGGCTATGTTTGTGTCTTTTGGGGGAGAGTGCCAAAACCGCCCATGCCTGCGCACAAAGGGGAAGGCATGGGAGGCCTGAAATGACAGTGAGGAGGATTAATGGTGGCAAGCTGCAAGGGCAGGTGGAGGCCTTTCCTCCAAGCGCTGTGGTGATTTGTTTCGCAGGTTTCAGCTCACGGTGGAAGGCAAAGCAAAGGGCAAGGCTGCCCCCAGATGGTGCCGCTGGGAGATCAAGGCCCTAGGAGAGCTGCGGAGCACCAGAAGCAGCGGTGCTAAGGGAAGAGCTGCCTCCTGAGCAGGTTGTGCCCCCACTCGCCGTCCTTCACGCCTGGTGACTTTCAGCCAGCTGCAAAGGCACTGCGCAAGAGGCTGCTCTGAAGAGCCCCCTCCTTTCCTACTTGCAGAGGGGCATGGTGGCAAGCTCCTGCAGAGCCAGCAGCAGCTTGCTCTGCCCATGCTGCCAAGCTCAGCGGCAGGCACGAGGCAGCAAGACGCAGCGGAGGAGAGTCGTGCCAGGTGAGACCCTTGGGGAAAGGCGTAAGGGGAAGCCTTGTAAGGCTGCAGGAGAGACGTCCCTTTGGGCTCGCAGGCGCAGGCAGGGACTCGGAAAGCTTCCTGACACACAGCCCAGCAAAGGCTGCGCTGAGCTCTGGAGCCCCTGGAGGGGCATTTGGTGATCACATGAGAGGGTAGGAGGGAGGGCAGTGAGGGGGCATCAGCAAAATCTTCAGGGGGTGTTGTGCAGTCCCCTGTGTTGGTTCTCCTGCCTGTCTAGGCGACATGGCACAGCAAAGGCTCTTCAAAGCTCTTCAAAGGTGGCCCTGAGAGTGGCCACCTGCCAGCTTGCCATGGGAAGCAGCCTCATCTCCGCTGATTCTTCTGCAAGCCTGGGAAGCATTGACAGCAGAGGAGGGAGTTCCTTTTAGCCTCTTCTTTCCTCTGAAATGCCATCTTTGTGTCAGGCGCAAGAGAGTGCCAGGCCTAGGGAAATGGCGGGATTGCTTTTCTTAAGTAAGCCCTTGCTCCTTCTTTGACACTGGCTGCCCAGCAAGAATCTCCTTAGCAGGCAGAAGTTGTGCTCTCCCTTTCCAGTGTGTTCTTCCCTCCTGTACTTGCATGAAGCACACAGGGCCACTTCCCTGGGGCATTGCTGGCTCTAGCAGCAGGACGTGGTGCATTGTGAGGCTGTGGAAAACGCGCAGGTCTTTTCTAGACGCTGGCTAGTTGAGATCGTTGCTCCTCACAGACCGTTCAATTGTGTGTGTAATGAAGTGAGGAGCCTGGCGTAACTTCAGGCCTCGTAACCTTTGTGGAGGCAAACTCTGTCAACAGGCGGGCTGAAGAGAGAGCCCAGGAGTGAGGGTACGACCTGCAGAAATCCCTTCCCTCGCAGCAGCTGAGACTAATGCTGTGTGCTGTGGCGTTTCTGTGACCCTGCAGGAAACTGGCGAGCTGCGTGCGCAGTGAGACCGAAGGCAGAGCCTGGGCTCCTTGTACAGAGAGCGGCACGAACAAGCGGAGGCAGAACAGGCCGCATGGGAAGCCTGGAGTGCAGGGGAGGGTGCAGAGCCAGCGCAGGTAGTGGCACCATTGGACACCCTTCAGAACAACAGCCATCCTCTGCATCAGGGAGCCGAGGGTGGAAGGTCTGCAGGCGGAGGGGTGAGGGCTGCTTCTCAGTCAAGGGGACACTTTGCAACTAGAGCCCTGCTAATTACCACCCGTGGTCTTGTGACTCCCACCCAGCTAATACTCAGTTGTAATTGGATCTCCCTTCCCTGCCCAGCACTTTTAGTGTTTCGAGTGCAAGTGGTTCCCTCCTTACTTCGCACACCCCCTCCAAGGCTTTTGAGCACAGACTGATGGAGAGTCTGCTGGGTTTTCCAAGGCTGTCACATGAGCTTGGGTCTGCAGCTCAGCCTCACCACCATCTGTACACATGCACACGCTCACTGTTGGGAGGTGCGGGTAAAACCTGAGGCGAGAAGGGTTCGGATCGCTTGGTGTGCCCTGCCGAAGCCAGGGAGGAACTCGTGGGAAGTTGCTGCCCTGCAAATGGCAATTCCCTCCTGCCCATTTCTGATGGTCTCCGTGATGTCAGAAGGAAAGCGGAGGGGCATCTGGGAATTACAGTGAAGGGCTGCTGCCCCGCTGACCTTGCCCTGGGAGCTGGGGTGGAGAGCGTGCTGGTTGCGCAGCTGCTGCTGCAGGGTCCTTGCCAGAGGGCCTCTGGGAAAGGGCTCCTCTCTTTCCCGTCTGGTTTGCAGACAGTGTCTCCTCCTTGGCAGGACTTTGGCCGTGAAGAGACTTGGGCTCCCCATCCTCCAGCGCAGCCCAGGAGAAAGGAGCGCAGCGTGAGGTGGAAAAGGCAGGAAAAGCCTCCGCCAGTGGAGGAGAAGAAAGCAGGAGCCAAGGTGGAGACAGTGCAGCCCCAGTAAGTGTGCGCTGACCCCAGGGGCAGCCTGGGGCAGTTGAGCACTCGGGACGCCACCGGGGTGTTCTGGCACCAAATCCCTGAGGCCTGGTGTTGCATACAAGACCCTGGGCGTTCTGGTGCCCCGGGAATGAGCTGGGTTAGGCGTGCCTCCTGCCAGGGGCCTTTCTGCAGCCCACAGGTAAGCCCCCAAAGTGCCCCCAGGTTGAAAGGGGCTGTGGGTGCACACGGGCGTGGGTGGGTGCAGGGGCTGGAGCAGGGCCGAGGCAGGAAGGGGCCGAGGCAGGGGGTGAGAGAGTTTTGCCCTGTTGTTGCAGCCACCTTTCCCCTCAAGCGGCGCAGATTCTGAAAAGCTTGGAGCCCTATAAAGCCTGTTGGGAAACATTCAAGTATATTGCGGAGAGGAAGAGACAGCAGCAAGTGGAGCAGAAGCAGTGTCCCTGGTAAATATGTGCAAAGAGGGAGGGTGCTTCCCCCTGCTGCAATGCCCATGCTGGCCCTGGCAGCAGCAGGTGGGCAAAGGGCTCTTTCTCGGGCAGCCCTGCGGAGACAGGAGCATGTTGTTGACCCTGGCCTTGAGCTGGATGTCCCTGAAATGCAAGGGGCAGCTGTTGGGCACCACCAGAGGTGTTCCAGATGGGCCATGACAGTGCTGCCTGCTGACAAAAGGATCCGTCTGATGTTTGGGCACAAGAGGCCTGTGTCTCATCAGAGAGAGCTTGCAACTTCACCGGAAGCAGATGGCCTAAGATTTGGCCTGCGTTAGGCCTGCACTGTTTCTCTGCCTTCTCCCTGTTCACCCAGCTGTCCCTCTTTCTCTTTAACTCTCTAGCACTCGGAGAAGCTGCTGGTATGGCACGGCAGGGGGCAGTACAAAGAACGTTGGCAGTGCAAAAGACGGGACCAACATGAGCAAGCGCAAAGGCAGGTGCTCAGCCACTGCCTTGGCAAGTGCCTGGCCCTAAAGCTTGGCCAGCCCCAAGGGACGGCACCTCCCTGGCCGAGCGGAGACGTCTTTGTGTGGGAGCTGCTGCTGGTGCTGTCAGTGCCATGGCCTTTGCGGCAGTGGGGCTGTTAGGAAAGGGGATGGGGGGCTTTCCAAATGCAAAAGTCCCCCTAGAAATGCCAAATAAAGAGCAGTGCTGCTGTTCCCAGCTGGAGTGCCCAATGCGTGCCTGGTGATGCCTTGGTGTGCCTGGATTATCAACACCCCATGTGTGGTGCCGGGACTATTTGTAGCAGCAGAAGGGAATCATGTCCATATGTGCATATACCTGTGCATCCTAACAGGCAGTACAACATGGCGCGTGCACAAACATTCCCCCCAGCATGCACGTGCATGCCCCCACACACACACACACAGACATGCACACACACACACGCACACGCACACGCGTGTGCACACACACACACACACACACACATTAGCATATTAGGGAAACTGGAAATTATTGTGCATATTAGCACAACTATTACACACACACACAGAGCAGAATGATGATAGCAAACATACTTTGTAAAACAAGAGAAGTTCCATGTCCAAGTATTCCCGAAAACCACAAGGACCAGTTGTCACTTTGATGTCATGGGTTTATTCCGACAAGTATTTTCTGAATATCATGGCACACTTCCTCATCATTTGGGGGTAGAAAGGTACAACATTCTTTACCAATCAGGGTACAAAAAAGGCCTTTGACAGCTCGGATGAAATTGAGTGCCATCCGATTTTGCAACACCATTTGCTGCATTGCTGATACTGCAACAGTAAGGACTTTTACAGTGTCACTAGCAGGATTGGCTGCTGCTTCAAAAATTAGCGCTAGCTTTTCCCAATAGGTACTTCATCGATCCTGCATTAGGTAATTCTCAATGCAAAGGGTTAAGCTGCACTACTTGGGGGTTTCCTCCTCCTCCTCTTGTTGTCTCCGACCATATCTAAAGGGTTGAGGTAGAAATAGAGAGGCCTCAGAGATGGTCCCGGGCACCCTTGTGTTCTCCCCAATGGGAGGGGCGGCTGCCCCCAGGGGCCACCGTATACCAAGCAGCACCAGCAAGATGTGCATCCGTCTAATTGGACTCCGGCCGCTACACTAGGAGACCAGCGGTATCAATCCCTTAATGTTGGAACATCCCGCTGCAGACACCACAAATGTGGCGTTGCGCCAAGGTGGCGCCGCACCCCGGGTTCTTTGGGATGTTCACTAACTTAAGGGGAACTGTACCAGAGCAAGGACTCTGGGTGCAGCACGGCTCTCCAATATATGTATTTTATTGCTCACTCCTACGTTGCAATTGTGCAGCGCAATTTGCTATAGCCAATCACTAAAATATTATTCTGCACATGCTTTGGGTTCACAACCAAGTTGCTGTCTTAGGGATCCCGATCCTTCGCTGTCCCGTCAGTCATGGAGGAATCGCAGTGCAGGCTTCCCCTTCCCACCGTGTGGGGTCTTGGGGTCAGTCCAGCTGTCCGGAGTAGGGTCCACACCATGTGGCATGTCAAAACAACTCCCCCTTGTCCCACCTGAAGGTAGCAGCTTAAACCAATCACCAGCTGAAATGTCTTTCTTCCCATGGGGTTTCATTGTTCCCTACAACTCCCTTGTCTGACTTCTTTATCACTCATTTTCCCACTGGTCTGCCAGAGGGCAGTGTTTCTGCACTGCCACCTCCTTTCTCATCCCTCCATTCCCACACAGCCCTGCAGTGTGGTGCCTCAGGCCGTGGACACCCCAGGCGACAGCCGACTGCTGGGACGCACCAGCGCAGCCTGCTGGGATCGCAGCTCTCCTAGCCAGGAGGCCTGCTTTTGCCTGCCGGGCTGCGACACGTGCCCACTCATCACCTCCCACCCCACTGCCACAGGTCTTGAAGAAAAGAGGAAATCCTGAGTGTGCAATGCAGAAATCCTCAGGAAGTGCTGTGCAGATGGTCAAAATCCAAGGCCTGTGAGGGGGTGCTCTAGCAGAGAAGGGGGAAAAGTCCATGCTGTTGACTTGTGAAGATGGAGATGCAAGCTGGCAGGAGAGGCATGAAGTAAAGTTCCTGCTGTTTGTGCTTCCTCAAGGCTCCTCAGCAGGTTTCGTAGGAAGGCACATAGGAAGCACACCGTTGTGGCCGCAGGCACTTGGCACGGCACCTTCTCCTGTTCCTAAATGCTGGCGTTAGACGCGTCTTTGGTGAAACTCCCTCACCTCACGTCCCTGTGCAATAGATGCCAGAGTCCAGGTGCTTTTCCGGAGAGGGAAAGAGTCTGCTTTGGGGGGCCCAGTCCTACAAGCAGCTGCGCACAGACGCACTCTTGCCTCCACTCGTAGCCCAGGTGACTGAGGCCAGGTGCCCTGGCACCCCATGCATGTGTGCGCAGGATGCTCCTTGGGGGCAGTGCTGCCACCTCCCTGCTGCACGGTCTTTGGCAAGCGCAGACTCTGGGAAGCTCTGGCCCACGTTTGTCCCTCCAGTCTTCTAACAATACTGGAACTGACTGTAGCTAACTACACACTAAGACTACTGTCACCAGCTCTAAGCTAGCTAGCCTCATACTACACTGGACCATTAACTGTGCTACAGGAAGAAGAACTATGCCCTTAGTCTGACTAAGAATAACTATAACTAATAACTTTAACTAATGCTAGTAATGATACCGAATAACTATAACTAATAACTATGACTAACGCTACTAAAGATACCGAAAGACTATAACTAATAGCTATGACTAACGCTACTAAAGATACCGAAAGACTATAACTAATAGCTATGGCTAATGCTACTAATAATACTGAATAACTATAACTAATAACTATGACTAATGATACCTATAGCAAATAACTGTCGCAAGGGGAACTAAGAACTCTATCCTACACTTAGCAAAATACCTATGAACTAAGAACCTCCCAACTGCCCTAAGAATTCTCAAACTAACTGTCACTAACCACTAAAAATGAAATAACTACACCTACACTAACTGTCTACATACTAATCCTCCCAATAATCCTAAAATATTAACGATCCTTAATGTCCTATCCCCTAAACAGAGCCGTGGTGGGGTGGTGGGAGCTGTTGGCGGGCGCTGTCTCCGTCCCGCAGCAGAGCGGAGGGGAGCCCTGGCAGGGACGTGTCCCCGCGGTCGGCCCTGCCTCTGCCGGGCAGATGTTGGTGCCCGCCGGCCAGGGGAGGCGCGGAGGCGCTGCGCGGCCCGGCAATCCTCGGCCTCCCAGCCCAGCGCCTTGGGCTCCGCTGCCCTGGCTGGGGGCGGCACCAGCCTGCTCTTGCTGGGGGGCCGTGCCCCGGCTGGTGGCCACCGGGGGCCTCCTGCCGCGCTAGCGCCTCCTCCTCCTCTTCGGCCCCTGGGGCAGGTCCGCGGGGCGCGGGGCGGGCTGCCCCTCCGCAGGGTCCACCTCCATGGGCTCCTCCTCCTCCTCCGCGGGCTCCACCTGCATGGGCTCCGGGACAGCTGCGGCGCTGTGCAGGAGGGTGGCGCGGCGCTCCCAGACGCTTGCGCCCACCTTCCTCTTGATGCGCAGCGCCGCCTTCCTCCTCGCCCACAGCCGCTCCGGCTGGCCCATGGCGGCAGGAACGGAGAGCTCGCTGCGGGCCCTCTCCCACCACCGGCCTCTCAACGGCTCTGGAACAGCAGCACTGAGCTCACTGCTGACACGTGCGCGCCATGGCGACGGCATGTCTGGCTCGGTCCCCACGCGCGGGGGCCCTGCCGGGCTCTGCCCCCACCCGCGGGGGGATCCTGGGGGCTGCAGGGGGCCCCGTGGGCAGGGGGCCGCGCGGCTGTGGGCTGCTCTCCTTGGCACCCTTCCCGTGGGCCGGCCTCCTTTCTAGACAGAAACATGGGGGGCGTGTGGCTCCTTCAGGCCTTCCAGGGCCCCAAGGCCCCAGGGCCCGGGACACAGCGCAGGCCCTCATGCAGCTACAGGTTTTGAGGGATGCTGCTGAGGAAAGAATCCATCTCTCGGGCACCCAACAGGACAAGAAGAGTTACTTTGCCTTGGAAAATGCCTGTTAGTTATTCTTGTGCACTTGCAGTGACTGGCCCCACACCACACTCCTTTTTCCTTTCCGAAATGCAGGTGTGGGCAGCAAGCAGCACGACACCCACGCATGATGACCCCAGCGCTGGGGGGCTTCTGCCACGTCAGCATGAGCAGGACACAAAAGGCAACTCCGGGAGTCACCGTGGCCCTCGCCACCTGCCTCCCAGGTCATGGAGAGCTGCAGAGCTCCTCCAAGCCCTCCCCGCAGACTCCCCCAGACAGCCGGGTGCTGCCTGGCACAAAGCCTTCCTGGCGGTGGGCGAGGGGAGGGAGCTGCTGGCACCCAGCTCTGGGCTCCAGGGAACAGGCCAGGGCTCGGAGCGGGGAGCTGGCAGCAGGCTCCCGCAAGGCTGCTGCTGGCAGCGCAGCCCCAGCCTGGTCCTTGCCCTGGGGACGTGTGCTGGTGGGAAGGGCCTGGCCAGGAGGGAGCCACGTGCCTGCGGAGGCAGCAGCAGCATTGCCCAGCTCGGTGCAGGAGGGCAGAGCAGGGGCTGCTCTTGCGCTGACTTCAGGAAGGCGCCACGCTGTCTCCCGCAAGGTCTTTCTATTGTTTTTATTATTTCTTTTTTTAGGGAAAGCTGATTGAGTGTTTTCAACCGTAACTGTTTGCCCTCTTGCGAGTATGTTGTTGAGTAAAGAATGCTCTGTGGTGCCAGCTGTTTTTCCCAGGGGGAGGGGGGGCCTTCTTCAACAAACGGTGCTTTGACAGAGGTCTCCTGCTGTCGTTTCTTTTGTGGCTGTGCCATTCGGAGCACTCCACTCTATGCTGTTTTCATTCTTTCCCTCTTGCCTGTGGGGTAACGCTTGAAAGCGCACAGTGCACCAGCTTAGTTGACTTCCAGTACAAGGTTGCAACACGTGTTTAGTCTGCTCTTCCGTGTGTTGTGAGATATGTGGTGCATCTCTTGGATTTTCAGCTGTGATAAGGACTGAGATGAGAAATGCAAGCTTAACCGTGGAAATGAGAACTATCATGAGAACTCAGTCTCAGCTGAAGAGCTATATAGGAGGCTTTGCTGAGCTTCTTAATGCTTGTGTAAACTCAGCCAACGCTGTGGCTTTCTTGGCTCTATTTGGCTTTGGATTCAGTAGCAGACGGGTGCACAGTTTGAAAGCGGCCATCCCTAAAAAGGCACTTGGGATTTTGGAAAGGGAGGAATTGGCTGGCTGATTGGTTGTGAGTACAAAATATCTTTCTTGCACTTTTATGCATGAGCAAGACTTTTGTCGTTGTGTGCTAGTTGAGCAATCTGTCCTTACTTGCTCCAGTCTGGCTTGGAAAGGACTAGCAAAACAAGGGTTTACTGAAGCCTGCAGAGTAATGCTACAATCTGAGGGAAAAGGGTGGTTTCTGAATTTTGTGAACCCAGCCTCAAGCAAGAAGGAGGTGCTGTTGCAGATCAGAGTATTTTATGCTAACAGGCCCATGGTTTCTTTGCCTTCCTTAAGCAGACTTGGATGCCAGCAGCCCTATTGCAGCGAGTCAAACGCCCAGCATGGACTTCTGATTGCCTGAACTCCCGTGTAGTGATGTCCATCTGCCCTTGTGTTGTCAGCTCTGTTCCCTTTGAAGCTTCAAGTTCTTCCAGGCTCCTGTGTTAGGTGCCTTAGTGTGGAGAATGCCTGCTGCGGTGAGGTTAAAACTCAGTGTTGTGAGGGCTGCAGCCTGATGTGGGAGAGGAGGCTCTTGCTGTTCTTCTGTTCGTTCCTCAGCCGTTTCCTTGTGTTTGCTAGCGCTCATGTTTTCTGTCAGCTTCCTCTCTTGCACCTGTCAGCACTGATATGAAAACAGATTGAAACAACCCTGCCCTTCCAAATTAGGACTCTGAAAGGAAAAAAAAATCCCAGGCTGCTGTTGCTAACTGAGCAGCAAACTGAGGAAGCCAGTGATCCGGTGCTCCGAAGCACTCCTGCTGTTTCCAGGCTGTAGCTTGACAGGCTTTGCAAGGCCTTGTTTCAGCTGACTGCTGTGCACAGGTGGTTGTGCTGAGGACTTTGTCTCCTGAGCCCTTTCCCCTGTACCTGTGCTTTTTGCAGGAATGGCGAGAGGGGTCCTTGCTGCATTGGAGGAAGGCAAACCAGAGGAGATGATGAGCAGTGCTGTCAACCTCAGGGTCACCTGTGAGCACATCCACAGGCTAAAGGAGCTTGGCTGGCTGAAGGGTGAGGTAAAACTTGCTGCAGCGCAGTGGTGTTCTCCACCAGTATATATTGAAAAATACCCCTTGAGGGTGTATGTGAGTTTCCTTTTCCCAATTCGTTGCTGACCCCCCCTCCCACTGCAGATCTCCGAAGTATCTGTGTTCAGGTTCTGTTTTTCAGCCTCGAAGGGCGCAGTATTTCTGAAAGCACCTGTCCTTCTTGTCTGGTGCTGCTTCCTGGAGTTAGTCCTGCTCAAGTCCAGATTGACTGGAGTGGGTGACAAGTGTTCCTAGCAAACTCTGAAGAGGTAACCATGCGCTAAAGTCTGGGAAGAGAAGCTGCACCTGGAGTTCTCTCAGGCAGCTGCCTGCTGCAGGGTGGCCAGCAGAGAAGTGTTGGTGTACTTTTCCTTTGGTAAAGCAGTGTTGCATTTTTCACCTCAAGCTTTCTTTTTGTTATACAGATCACCAATTGCTACGTGAATCTTGTGGTGTAAAGAAAGAAGAAGGAAGGCTAGCCAGCGGTTCATGCTTTGGGTACTTTGTTCTATCGCAAACTAATTTGTGGGGGCTCCGGAGCAGTAGGAAGATGGAGGGGAGAAGTGTACGTCTTCCAAGAGCACCGCATCTTAGTGCCCATTCGCTTGAGAACGCCCTGGGCACTGGTGGTGAGTCAAACTGGCTTTTCTTTAGAGTTGGGTGAGGAGCATCAGCAAGTAAGGATAGTCCATTTTGGTTTTATTGTGTGCAGCCCAAGGTTGTGCTGTGTCTCCTTTAACAAGTGTATCTTAATAACGGGTCAGAAAGAAGGCCAGGAAATGCTTTGATGCAATGGGACCAAAAGGCAGCAAGCTTTGTGAAGCTTTGCTGTAAGTAACTGCTCAGTCAGTGCTTTTCTGCTTTGACTCACCAGAAGGATTTGTCAGGTTCTCTCTGTTTAACGCAGGATTAGATGTTGTTGCTTTTCTCTTAGTAGATGCAGACCGTCAATCTTTGTGATTGACTTGCTGCAAGTTGGAGGGAGTGGGACCCGAGTTATTGATCTCGTGTGGCATTGTGCCCTCCGTGCGGGGTCTTGGATGCCGGGGTTCTGCCACCTTCCCAGTATATTCAGAGCCACAACTTTGCTGTCAAATCCATGGTAGCCTCTGGCACAAATGTGCTAACTTTACAGAGCAATCAGTAAAGCTAGGCTTTTGAGCAGAGGGAAGAATGTCAAGGAAGTGCTTCCTAGTAGCAGCCTGAGTGTAAGAGGAAGCGTGCTATGTATGGGAGGCATTGCGTTCTTCCAAGAGCTTTGTAACTGCTCCTGGCCCCCGCTCTCCCCACTTCAAGAGCTTCCAAATTATCGCAGCTCTTCAGTGTTAGCAAACATTTCTGCGTGTGTTAGCTGGCATAGCACAAATCTCTAGCTGAGCTGACACCCTTAGACGTCTTGGCCCCTGATGCAGAGGTAGTGAAGATGATTACTCCAACAGCTTTAGAGAGCAGGAGCAGAGGGGCCACTGGGTTGAACGAGATGTTGTTTCAGCCTGATACTCTCTTGGCTAGTGTCGAACAGCAGCTGTCGAGGAAGCAGGGCCAGAAGAGGGCAGTATATAGTGACTTTTTTTTTTCTCCTTAGAGTATTCTTCCAGCAGGCTGTGACGGACCTGGGAGCTTCGTCAGGCAGAGGTAGTAGCCCGATGGCCTTGGCTGTATTTGTTCTTCCAGAGGTGCACCCAGTCTTTGGGCTGAAGGCCTACCATGAGTCCTTGGAAGGGCCTAATGCAATTTCTTGCTTGGGTTCTCTGTTCCTTTTCTAATACCGTTTGCTCTGCTTCTTTTGACCTCTGCAGAGCAAGGAGCATGTCTTTTCCTGGCCATCTCTGTTTGAGTGGTTGGGTCTTCTTGACCAATAACCATTAGGTCACAGCCTGTCGCTGTGCATGTTAAGTTAAGATTTGGGGGTTTTCTCCCCCAGATGCTTTACTTGTCCTGCAGTGACTATCCTCGGACACTTTATTGCCCAGCCAGGCAGTGTCCTTTGATTCTTTCTGTTGGCCTACCATACGGAGATGAGTGAGTGGGTTTTTTTATGTTTGTTTTTTGTTGTAAGCAGCTGGAGTCACGTGTATGTGAGCATTACTTGGCTTGGGAAGGGGAATGGAATTCCTCCTCGTAAGGCCTGAACCCGTACTAATGAGCGCAAGCCATTAGAGAAAGGCCAAAGGCATCTCGTCCTCTTCTTAATGGACCAGTTGAGAGGGCAAGTGGGCCAGGCAGCCAAGAGAGAGGCAAATTCTCCCTCTCTTTTCCATTCATTAGGAGATTCCACGACACCTGAATGGAAGTGCCTGTGGGGATTTTTCTGTGCATGTAGGCAGATTGTGTGTCCAGAGACAAAGCAGGTGAAGGAAAGCAGAGACTCGCAGAGGTGAGTGCAGCTCCTCATCAGCTGCAGATGTCTTGCCCAAATGGCAGAAGTGGGGAAGTGGTGTAGGTGTGAAGTGTCTGGGGCAGGGGCTGGGGTTTTGCAGCTCTCTGCATATTTGGTGTGTAGGACGAGGGCTGGGACTTCCAGAGGCCTCTGCAGGTCAGAGCTGTGTTGTCTGTCTGGATTTCTGACACGTGCTTGCCAGCAGAAGCTGTGCACTTCCTCTTGGGCAAGGGCCTGCAGCCAATGGCTTTGTAATGTATGTGGTCTTTGCGTCTCTTGGGGAGAAATGTGTTTAACTCGTTGACCTGTTAAAACAGGAGTAGTTTCGAGGAGCAGCTTTTGCTCAGGGGCTTGCAAGCTGTTGTTAGTGAAGTCGATGTGGTTTTGCTGGGTTGTCCTGTCTTGCACACGTGTAGGAGGGGGATGGGCGAAGCCATGCTGCCCCCAAAGTGGCAGGTGTGGAGTGTTCTTCAGATGAACTTTGTCACCTGAAAGAATTGGCAGCTGAATGCTTAAGTTGATTGGAGAGATAGGGAGGCAGGAGGAGAAAAAAAAAAAAAGCAAAGGCTTTACTGGCCATCTTCCTGCTCTGATTCCGAATGTGTTTAGATTGTATTTCTTTGTTGGGGCAAACATCAAGAGGAACAGAAAACTGATTTTCACTAATAATTTTTCAGCCTAAGTATTTAAGGCAGCACTCAACTACGTGCCCTGGTTCCCTTTTTAGAAATCATTTTGAAGTGAGAACTCTTGTGGCTGGGCAGATGTAGTGGGGTCCCGAAAGACCCAATCTTCCCTCCCTTTCTTCCCTCTCTGCCCCCTGATCCTTCACTCATAATCTTCCTGAAGTAAGATCAAGTCACAGAGTAAGTAAGTCAGGTTATTTCCCTTAAGGTGATTCAAATATGCTGCAAGGAAGGAAGGGCTTGAAAGCCATTTCAGAAGATGACATCTCCAACTACCTCTAACTGCTGAAGGCCAATCCTGGACAAGCAGGACAGGCTTTTCCCTTGCCTTGACTCACAGTTTGATCTTGCGAGGGCAATGATCAGTCATTTCTGTGGACAGGATAAGGGAGGTCTCTCATCACTCCTTTTGAGATGTTAGATGAGAGGGTAGAGACTAGGGTATTCTTCTTTCTGCCCAGTTGTTTCTGCGCTGTCCAGACTGGGAGGAAATACCCACTCATCTTTACAGCACCCATTCCCTAAAGGAATATAACACACCCTAGAAGGTTTGTACAGGACCCTTCTCTTGCTATCATGTGTCTGTCCTGCGGTGTCTGCATGACAGTCGTGGAGTACAGGCCTCTCTCAAAGCGAGGAGATTCGTTCTTCTTTTTGAATTGCTTTCCCTTCTCCCCGTCTTTGGATCCAGAGCCCAACGTTATTCCTGTTCCTTCACATCACTGACTGCAGTGCAGACTGTCTTTTCTCTCTTGACAATACTGACAGTCTGGAGAGCCATCAGAGCCCTCCTCATGGCTGGGGTTTCTGCTTAAGCATAGAAGGCGGTCAGAAAAGCCGGACTTGCGCTGCAGGAAAGCAGGTTTGAGCGTGTTCCCTGTGAAACCTCGGCCGGGGTGGAAGCAAGCAATGAACAGGCTTCAGTTGTGTCCTCCTGCCGCTCTGGGGTACTAGCAAAAATGTTCATGGAGGCCTCTAATCAGAAGGGGAAAATCAGAAAAGAGCAGCACTCCTGACCTTTCTGTGCCGGATAGTTTGTCCTTCCCATGACTTTTTGCCTGCTTTCTGTAATTTAGGGTGTAGAGAGGATGGGGCCAGACTTTTTTCAGTGGTGCCCAGAGACAGGAGGAGAGGCAACGGGCACAAACTGAAACACAGGAAGTTCCAGCTGAACACGAGGAAAAACTTCTTTCCTGTGAGGGTAACAGAGCACTGGAAGAGGTTGCCCAGAGAGGTTTGTGGAGTCTCCTTCCTTGGAGATATTCAGAAGCCGTTTGGACACAATCCTGGGCAGCGTGCTCTAGGGGACCCTGCTTGAGCGGGGAGCTGGACAGGAGGATCTCCAGAGGTCCCTTCCAACCTCGGCCATTCTGCGATTCTGTACTCCAGCGAGAGTGGGTGAGGCTTACGTAGGTTTGCTGCTCTCTGTAAGGGAAGGATGCTTTCTCCTTTCCTGCTGGGCTTGAGGATGATGCTAGTCAGTGAAGCTGCCTGTGCTCTCTCTGCTCCGTGTAGGCAACCTGCAACATGTTTGGTCAGTCACTGCAGAGTCGCACGTAGATGTTTGGGAGCCTGGCGTGTCGGCATCTCTGAAGTATGGATGTGCTTCTTGGCAAGAGCCTGATCTTCCTGGTAGCAGAAAGTCAGCAGGTACTGTGTTACCTTTCAGGGGGATTTCCCCTCAAGTTATGGCAAGGAAGCCTTGTCAGACCTCAGAAATGACAGTGCCATTGCAAGATCCCACAGGGACAAGTTGGCATATACACCTTATGCTGCATTCTCTGAATGCCCTTTCTGTGATTTTTTTTTTTTTTTTTTTTTTGGAATGGACACTGTGTTTACAAACAGCTGTTCCAGGGCCTGCCTTTTTACTCTAAAACTTATCAAAATGATGGCTGGGGTTGAAATGTGCTAAGAGATGGCCTGATGCCTTCCATTGCATGGGCACAACCAGCTGTTAATGTGTCGTGATTTTCCTCCGCAGTTACTTGACTCTTATTGTTCGTCATGCACTGAAGAACGATGTGCGCTTGGGAAGTGTGGTTAGCCTACAGGCTAAAAAGGCAGTGTATTGTTTCCTGTGCTTCTCACTGAAACTCAGGTTTGGATTCCCGTTTGCCTGTTTTTCCTTGACATCTCATCACCTCCCAAAGAATCTCCTGTGTCCAGTAGTTTAGTCACCTGTTACAGGGCAAATGTATCCTAGAATCATTTTCAGAAATGGACTTAAGCTCCCTCGTGAGATTCCCTTGATTGCGAGCTACTTCCAGAATTTTCTTTTCAGGGATTTGAAGCCTTCTCAAATCCAACTACATTTATTGGTGGCAACTTTATGGATGTTTGTTCTTGTGCCAGCATTTCCCGTGAGCTTAAGCGGTTCTCTGTGCCTAGAGCACCTTCGGTTATATGTAACAATCATGTTTCCTCTGTCTTCACTGTGCTCTTCACTGTTAAATTCTCCTAGTGTCCTTTTGAATGACAGGCACTTCATTTCTGGAGCATATTCACAGCCTGCCTTTGTTGCTTTTTGTTTGAATATAAATTCCCTTTTTTTTCCTTCCAGAAGAGACCAGAATTATCCACAATGCTTCATATGATATCTGTCAAGTGCCAGTATGAATACTTCTGTATCCGCTGGTTAAATATGGCTTTTTTTCATGATTCTACTGGTGGATTATTAGTGTGTGATTAGCTGGTGCACTCAGTTTTGTATCTGGATAAGAAATGAATGGTAGCTTCCCCATTTACTGAACGCCAGTTTAGAGCAGAAATTCTTGTGGTCAATCCTGGATGCCAGAATGACGTTCCTGTTCTCTCCTCCTGGGTGCTCCCTGCGGGGATCACGGCCCTCTTCTTCGAGAACTCTAGGATAAAAAGGAAAGAGAGATTCATATACTCCAGGAATCTCTGTGGATGTCCTGCTTTTGGTTTTGCTAATCATTTCTTTTATTAAAATACGCTTCCAACTTCTCACCACTTTTAGATGGAAGGCTACAAGCCTAAATTGGAATTTGCCTACTGTGAAAATAAGTAAAACTAGATGGTTGGTTTCCAGGGATTCTTTCTTGCTTTCTGCATAGTGGAACTGTATGCTAATCTTTTGTGTATATGCAGAGCCTTGATAAAGTTCCTATGTAGGCACCAAGTGTGCGTGTCAGATTTTCTGCATGTTTGTGTCTGAGCCTTCTTGTTTCTTGCAATTAGGAAAACCTTGGTATGTACTCCCGAGGAGGAAAGAACAAGAAAGAAACTTAAAGAACGGATGAGGAAATCACTGACACTCAGGATGGCAGTGTAGGTTTGTTCCGGCTTTCAGTTTTCTTTACCATGTTCCAGCCAGAACCTCATCTTAAAGAAATGAGCTGAACTACTGGATACTCTTCATCTCTTCATATTTCTGTAGAGCCAAGGAGCTTAAAAGCCATAGTCATGGACTCCAAGGTGCCGCTAGTAAGGTCAGGACCTAGAGTCCTCAAAAAAAACCCAGTCCTTTTCCAAAATGCTTACAACCTAACACAAGAGAAAAGGCTTGTCTGAGGGCAGGTGGGAATACAAGGAAATGGAGAGTACTACTCTGAATGATAAGCACTGCTCTCACTACAGCAGCAGCCTGACAGTTCTTGTGGGTTGTGAGCAGCCCAGCCAGAATATTCAGGAGGTGAGGTAAACTGCCAGATGCATATGAAAAGCTCCTGTGAAGCGTGAAGATGACAGGGGAGAAGAGAAGGTGCTTCTGCATTTGTGTGTTGAGCAGGCAGGCAGTTGGAGCTGCTGTCAGGGCCGGCTTGGAATTCAGAGCTGTCCGCTGGGTACTCCGTAGGAAATAATGTAGGAATGAGGCTAAATCGTGAAAAGCCTTAGCAAATTTATGTTTGCTGTGAGAGAAGAAACTTGAAGGGTTTGGGGAGAATGCTCTTTGTGATTAAGGCACTAAGCTCAGAATATGAGCTTTGCAGCACCTTTCTGAAAGGATGTGAGTGGGGCAAGGCTGTATTTCAGGAGAGAAGAGCATGTTGCAGTAGCTGAGCTGATCAGGCCTTGAGGGAGAGATGTAATTATGCAATACCTCGTGAAGGCGGTTCCTCGCACATGTTTCGCAGGCTGTGCAAAACTTTGAATGAGGGGAACGAAAACCTACCAAAAAGTTCAAGGCAAACGTGCAGGTATGAGGTCTTAGTTAGCCCTGGGGTAATCTTGTTATTAGTCATTAACAGGCCAGGGAAGAGTGCACGGCCGTTTTTTATGCGTTAGTTTAGCCATAGCCTGGGCCACCCAAAGAAGCACGTTGGCATCAGGACTCCTTGTAGAACAGTGAGAGACCACTGAGAGGGAAGGAGGAAGCTAGGGAGGGTGGCGGAAAGAAATGGAGGTAGGGCAAGAGATGCCTAAAAAGAAGCATGGTGAAATGTGCCAAAGGCAGTAGACTAGTAAGGAAGAATGAGAGTTGACTAATGGTCTGGAAGTCTAATTCAGAAAAGTTACCCTATGATTTTAAGCAGAGTGGCTTCAGTACAAGGCCTGGGCGATCTAGAGAGTGGAGCGGTGTGACTTGGTTCAAGTGTGTGGATTTCAGGGAGGTGGACGGGAGAAAGTTGCATAAAGGCACTATAAATAGTGTGTCAAGTGGGAGAAAAGAGTACGGGGCGGCATTCCGTTAAGGTGCAAACTGTGGAATTTGAAATGGGGAGAAAAACTGAAGTATGCTTTCCTAGTGGGAAGAGTGCCAGAAGAGAATGCGTGATTACAGGGAAGCATGTGTGAGTGTTGGTGTAAAGGAAGTTAGATGGCATCACTGGACCAAGTGGAGGGATTCAAGGAACAGGAGAGTAAAGAAGAGAAGAGGAGAGAAGTTCCTGCCGTTGTGATCAAAGAGAAGAGTGCTGGAGGAGTGAGGCGCGGGCTTGGCAGTGCTCACAGACTCATTTCTCAGTTTTCCATGTGCTCTGTCTCTATACTCCATATCATTTATCTTGCATTCAGAAAGCAGGACCAATTTTCTTTTTTTGAAAAAATTTTTTTTTTTTTTTTTACTGAGAAATAATATGAAATTATTCTTAGTTGGCAGGTAGGTAAAGAGAGCATGTATGTTCCTTTGCTGGCATCTGGCTACTTACTTGAGAAGGTATTATTAAAAGCTGGCTAGACAAGTACACTCAGTGTTTTGCATTCTTGGTGTCATTCCTGAAAGAATTTCAAGTTACTTTGCAGAAGCTAATGGCAAAAGCCTTTCCTGTATGCATCATAATTAATTGAAGCTGTCTCAGGAGCTCCCTTCTTTCCTTTTCCTGCTGTTTTTGGTAACTGCTTTGAACATTAAGTTCAGTGGAAATCAGGGGCAATAGATTCGCAAGCACAATACAGTGCCTTTGCACAGCTCTGGCCTACTGTATGCAAAAGTCAGACTGAACAGAAGTGCAATGTTCTTTTCTAATCCCTCAGCTGCCAATCCTAGTTTCTTCTTGGACTGTTTCTCTGTGGAAGCCTACTTAAACAAGAACAAGTCCAAAAAGAAGCGGTAATGGTGAGTGTGGTGACAGAGGTTGTTTTGCATTCTGTAAGCACTTGGAACTTGGAAAATGCTCTCTGTTGCATGATATGAGCACTTTGTTTAGCATTCTTGAGAGCAGTCCATTTAGGAAAGAAGAGGGGGCCTCAGTTTTGGAAGACAGACTGGTATGTGCAAGTGGCTTATGTTTCAGAGAGTGGATACTTCATGCTCAGTGAAACTGGGTGCTTTCTGTGTCAGTTGCGTTGGAGAAAATGAGCAATTTGTAGCTGAATTTTGGTTGTAAACTAGTTAGGCCTTTTGCCTTCCCAGCAAAGACTGAATTTTGCTCTCACAAGGAAAAACATGTAACGCTTTTGGAAATCACATGCCTGAGGAACATAGTGAGCTGGACAATTTGTAGATCTCTCTCACAGTGCGTTCCAAGGTAGACTTCTCTTGATTTTTGACATAGTGTGTTCTTAATCTTGTTTGTGTTGTTGTTCTTGACAAGCCTGCAGATGGAAACATGCAGTCTCCTACAGTGATTCGCCCTCCTCCTCCTCTGAGGATGAGGAAGATTTTGCGAGGCGCAGGAAGCGCAGCCCTAGCAGAGCTTTCAGAAGGGGAGTGTGGTTAGAGAAGAGGGGAGGGAGGAATCTGCGGAAGTGGAGGAGCAACTGCGTGGCTGTGAAGCGCTCTCCTCCCTGCTCTTGTACAGATTCTAAATGGTGTCAGCATTGAATCTCTTGGCATAATATTTAATCTCTTGGGACTGGTGACTCTAGCTGGGCTGTCTACACCTGGCCTTTTAGAAGTGATTCTTTAAGAGCAATTGGACTTTGCTGGAGGGGCTGGGAGTAAACTCTAAATGTTCGAATGTAAAATTCTACTGCCCCTCTGCTTTACAGTAGTTTATTCAGAAAGAATACCGCCATAACCCCAAAATTATAAATAGAGGCAATGATGGAGTTTCTTTACCTTTCTTTAACCTATGGTATGTGTTCTGTTGAATTGATCTTTAGGTGCGGGTGGCCTCTCTGGCCAAAGTTCAGATGTAAAGAGAGAGATGGTCATTTTTCCGTTGCTTCATCCAGAGGTCCTATGACAGATCCAAAGTGTGGCGTCCAAGGTAACAGAGGCTGTATTACCACTATCCATGCAAACTCAGCTGTTTGCAGGAGAATATTAAATTGAGGAATCAGTACATTTGCGTGCTTAGAAAACTTCTGTCAGTATTGAGCTTTTATGGTAGTAATTCCTTAAGGGTGGATAAAAGCTGGAATATATGTAGAATCAAAGCGTATGCAATGCCTTCTCATAGCTAAGGGCTTAGTGTCCTGTGTACTACAAGGAGACTGTACTCAGAAAGTGTCCTGGTTTAAAAAGGTGAGTTTGGCGATGTGGGGATTTTTTGAGCGTTTTAGGTACACTTGATTAGTTTATGAGCACGACAGGTTTAACTGTTGGAAGTCAATTCTAATTTGCTGCTTGAAAGACCAGGTGTTTCCTTGTATGGGCACAATATCTGTAGATGTAATGATTACCTGTATCTGTTCTCTGTCAGCAAAACTCAACTCACAGTATGATGAAATGTGACTTCTTTAAATTCTTTGCTTTCATCAAGTTTAAAGGAATTGCAAAGAAAAGAACAAAACCAAAAGCTTTGAATGATTTTTCTTCTTTATTCCTTGTAATTCTTTTCTAAACACCAGCAGGCTAGCTTTTCTTATTGATACTTAGGTATTATCTGGAGATGCAGAATACCTTTTTCCTTCCCGCAGCTTTAGACTTTCTGCTCAACTCTTGCTGACAAATTCCAGGAGAGAAAATCCAAGAACTTGCATCTTCTTAAAGAGTAACCAAAGGCTTTACTATCAAGTCTTGCCTGTCTGTCTAGAGAGAGATCAGATACGTGGCTGAGGGTTGACTTGTGAATGAGCTCAATGAACTGTTAAAGACAGGAAATGGAAATGGGAGGAGGCAGATGGACCACTAAGGGGAAACAGCAGTAGTTTGGGGAGAAGCTGCAAAGTTTTAGATAGCAGGACGGCATTAGCTTCATGCTGTCATTTGAAGGAACTGCAAGAATGGCTTCCAGTAGAGACTCCAAGATGTCAATGTTTGAGGTAGTGCTACTAGGGCTGAAGTGCTTTGCACTCTCTGAGGAGGCCAATATTAACTGTTGTATCCTAACACCATTTTTTGTCATCGTCTTTGGAAAAATAAGGTAGAAACTTAGCACCCTGGCTGCTGGAGTATTCCATGAGAGAGCGACCTGGCTTCTGCAGTGCTGAGGAAACGGAGGACTGTTTCCAGGGACAGCACTGAGCCCTGACCTGGGGGCTTAGGCCTGAACTGCTGGAGCCTTC